>NC_141247.1:23636219-24309522 GCF_054856555.1 Leptonotus elevatus
ACAATAAAACAAATCTAGGTTTTCATACACGAGTTAACAAAAGTGGGGAAAAAATGTTAAACTAATAGAAATAGTTCAAATGAATTTTTGACGTCTATAGCCGTCATTGGCAGTGAATGAGTTAATGGTGTCAGGTTTGTGAAATTATTCATACTGGTCTCATTTTTTATACCACATTTATTTTCTCTAAAGTCTGAACTTCTGACTTTAAAGTGAGAAATTTAATTAAAATTGAACTTCTGACTTTATTAGTGCTACTATTATTCTCACTTTAAATTGAGAATTCCGAGAATAAAGTGAGAATCCTGCCAACCATTTCTCTCTCTCTCTCTCTCTCTTCGCTGGCCCTCCTAATCCTCTTCCGTAAATGTGAAATGAAATCATGGCTTTCTTTTTTTTGTCAGGCCATAGCCTTGTCTCTTAGGAAAAAGTGCTTTGCCGCCATCTGGTGGCAGCTAAAGGCAATTACAAACTTTTTGGATGTGCAATAAATACCATTCGGGGATGGCGACCAATCCTGGGTTTACTACAGTTTACATTCCGACCTAATTTTTTGATCTCATCAGTCAGTCTACCTTGCTTTTTTTTTTATTATTATTATTATTATGTCGCTTGTTGGTTGATTTGCAAACAAAACAAAGAAAACGCTCATCCTGAAAATGTTTCAGGTATGTTTCATGTCTGGCAATTTCCTCCTCTGGTGTAGAATTCAGCCGGAATTCGTCATACTGAAGCTGCCTCTCTCTCTTGTGTGTGCGTGTGCAACAGTGTGGAGTCTGTCAACGACGGGCTTTTCCACACGGTGGAGCTGTTGATCCAGAACCATTCGCTCAGCCTGGTGGTGGACAACGGCGCCCCCAAGAGTCTGGGCAAACTAGCGCGCCAACCCTCCGTCGACCACAACACGCATCTTTACATCGGAGGTACACACACACGCACGTAGAAAATTAATTTGCATAAAGCCACAACTGTGCGGCTTTTTGCGATCGCGCTGAGACGTTCGGCCATACGTGCACGAAGCCGCAAACGCATTTCGGAGGAAGTGGTGCGAACACGCTCGCATCCTCAAAACGCCTCCCCAGTGATTCTTCGCTTCCTCTCTTGTCTCGCCGCGCCGCGTCTTCCGGCGTCCAGGCGTGCCTTACCAGGTGCTGGCCACGGGTTTTCGGCCCGGTCCCGAACGCTTGCTGCAGTTCTTCAACGGGTGCATCCACAACGTTCAAATCAACGGGGAAGCGCAGGACCTCAGCTACCGAGTCGCGGGAGGGCGACCGGTGGAGGGCAAGGTATTATATGACCATTTCAGAGTTCATTGTTTGTTCACCGTTTTTCGCCATTATGTTAGCAGTGAGAATACAGCGGTTATGAAAAGTCTACACACCCCTGAGGGTTTTGTGCTAACGCACGCTGTCAGCTAATTCCCTCACCACTGAATAAAGTGACGGTTCCAGCTGAAGAAAAACAGCATACTGCCACCACCATGCTTCACTGTAGATTTGGTGTACTGCAACCTTGGTCTCGTCAGACCGTAACACATTTTTCCACCTGTGCTTGGAAGATTTGTTATGGTTTGGTGAAAGATGCTTTGGCGCTGTTTTTTCTTCAGCAAGGTGGAAGAAAATATGAACACTTTTAGATGTCAATGTTAGCTTAAAAACGCCAGGATTCTGACGGTGCTACACTGGGGCAAAGGGGGTGCTGAAGTCTTGTCAAAAAATCTGCGCAGCAGAACAAATCCTGGAGGTAAACATTTCAAGTGAAAAGGTTGTAAAATGAATAATCTCGGTCTCTTTTTTTGGGTCAAAAAAATAAACTGCCAATGGAACAGGGGTGTGTAGACTTTTTATAACCATTGTATGCGCTTGTATGCTTTGTTTGCGTGTGTCACTGCTTACCGTGTGTGAAAGTAGCAGTTGTGTGAAGGTAGGTAATTATCATAACATCTTTGCTAATTCTATTAGCTTTTCTACGGCGTTTTCTATTATATGTTAGCATTTAGCTAGCATACTTTTGTTGGATATTTTTTTTTTATATATATATATATATATATATATATATATATATATATATATATATATATATATATATATATATATATATATATATATTGTTGAAATAGTTGATTTTACTCCAAAATGTACTTTGTATGAAATGTGTTCAATGGAACATTTTTGCTATTTTGTTGTATGGATGTCTCAATGATATGCAGTTTAATTGCACCTACTGCCCTCTAGTGGCAGAAGGTGTAATGGTTCTGTCTGGCGTAAACAGATGAAGAATGAGCGATTATTTGTCGTAAATAAATCATCAATTTTCAGAGCAATGTATTGAAATCGGATCGTTTCCCACTGAACACCCGCCGTCTCGTCTCGGCTCGTCTTCTCGTGCGCGCAGGGCGATGGCGTCCTGGTGGGCTGCCACTCGTGCGGCGTGTGCGCCCAGGGGACGTGCAGAGAGGGCGGAGAGATGGGCGTCACCTGTCAGTGCCCGCCCGGACGCAGCGGGACCTTGTGCGAACAGACCACGGTGCCGAATCCCTGTCAGGGCAGCAGGTGGGCACCAAACGATAATTGATTTGAATTCACAAAAGTTTGCGTAGTTTCATTTGCATATTTTCAAACCCGGAATCTCCAACTATGTGGTCTACATTCTTTTCTCATCCTCGCCAGATGCGTCCACGGATCGTGCGTGCCCAAGGGGGCGTCGTACAGCTGCAAGTGCAGCGAGGGCTACCGGGGTCAGTTCTGCGAGCGGCAGCAAGAGCCGGCGGCCTGCAGGGGGCAGCGCTGCGGGCACGGCGAGTGCAGGCTGTCCGAAGGCGGGGAGCCCGTCTGCAACTGTCTACCTGGCTACGCCGGACCCACGTGTGACACCGGTGAGTGGTTCAAAGGTGATGGACAGCGGCCATTTGGCAGGAGGAGCTTCCTTATGTTTTGTTTTTTTTCATCTAAGAAAATGAGGGTGCCTTTTTGGTGACCCCTCAGGCTTTTTCCTTCCACCTCCCTCTGCTAGTCTTTTTTTTTTTTATGTCCCTTGAACAGATTCTAACTTTTAAGTGAATTTGTTACTCATGTGCGTTTGATTCCTTCCAAGAATCAGATTTGAAATTTTTAGTTTTAATTTCAAATCCTTTCTTCCAAAACAGGAGATTATTTAAAATTAACAATGCATAAAATGCATAATTAAAATTTAATTGTGATTCTAATACTGTTTTGTTCCGTAACATATTTGGGTCAAAATGTTAGTCATTTTCAAAGTAAAAGCAGATGTTTGCAAATGTTTTATTTTGATTCAACACAAGGATAATAAATCTGCTTTCATGGAGGACTACAGAAATCTGCAAATATTTAGGAGGGTTGAAATGATTTTATATTTAACGTGGCCTTTTAACGTTAAATCTTTTTTATATATATATATATATATATATATATATATATATATATATATATATATATATATATATATATATATATATATTGATTAATTTGATAGATATTAAGTGTATTGAGATGTTTGTGATGTCGTTTTGGTTTAAACTTAAAAATAAATGTCATTACCAAGATATTTTAGGGCCATCTTGGAAGGAAGTTAGTAGACGTGCTTCATTTAGACAAAGGTAGTGCTTTTCTGGCATTTTTTTGGCATCTATAAGCAATAATAAACTATTTGTGTGGTTAATTATTTACAGATTTTTAAAATGTTTCTATCATATAAATCCAAAAGTATTTTTGACGATGGATATGTGTTGACTTGATTTAACACATTCCGTCAGGTTTCGATTGGCTGATCATTTTTGCTTCAATTGACGTCAATGCAAACGTTGTAATTGTCGATCGGAACTGTTAAGTGCCACTGACGAATATATACGTCAAGTACGTTTTTTACTAATAGTGGGCGTGAACATTTTGTTAGGGATGTTTGATACCACTTTGTTTCAGACTGATACCAGTACGAGTATTCAATTCTTGAGTTACCGATACCAAGAGTACTTTTGATATATAAAATCCCCCCACCCCCCCCAAAAAAACAATTTTATAGATCTATATGTCCCAATATAACTTTTTTTTTTTTAAATACAAATTGCCAATAAAGCATTTTTTTTTCTTCAAATTGCATGAAACTAAACGGCCACAAGAGGGCGGCCGATACTGACGTCGGTAATTGCCAATCCCTCGTGCCCGTACCAAAAGTCAGCCAGAATCCGCTCCGGCCCAAGAGTCCAAACGTACTTGTCCGAACCCATTGGGAGGCGCCGTCCGTCATGTGCGTCCCCGTGTCCTTTTTGCTCCAGAATTGACGTGTCAAGGCGAGATGGTGCGAGAGCAGCTGAAGCGCCACCAAGCCATGCGGACGTGCACGTCCACCAGCAAGATCCCGCGCATGGACTGTCCGCGCTCGTGCCAGACGGCGGCGCCCGCCGGCGTCTGCTGCGGCGTCAGCAAGAGCCGCAGGAGGAAGGTGGTGTTCCGCTGCACCGACGGCGCCTCGTACTCCGAGGAGATGGAGGCGGCCCTGGAGTGCGGCTGCGCCAGCTGCCCGTTGTAACGGCGCCCCAACGCCATTAACGCCATTTGCATTTTGTTTACACAACCCGTTCGACGGCCGCCAGTTTGCTGCAGGAGAAACCACAATGGGGACACGTGCGCGTGTGCGTGTGTGTGTGTGTGTGTTTGAGAGTGCGTGTGCGTGAGCGCGTGTGTGCGTGTGTGTGCAGAGAGAAATATATTGTAAGATACAAGTGAGGAGAAGGGAGGGAAAAAAGCATAGAACTTATTTTTATTATGAATTTTCTTCTTCTAAAAGACAATAAGGACTGATTTTTTTTTTTTTTATATATATATGTTGATTATACAACGTGTTACATAGGATGATATTATTTTGTACCTTGTAAGAACAAAAAAACATGAAATCAATAACATTCCTTACCAAAAAAAGTATAAGAAATTATATGTATGTATAAATCTATATAGAAATTATACCCTAATCCAATTAATTGTATATTTAGTGTATTTGCATGATCTTTGAAATTCACTCGCTCTTTTTTGGCCGACAGGCAGTACGTGCCTAGCAATGAAAAAGACAAAAAAACAAAAAAAAAACGACATCATCCTCATCTTTGAGGCACTTTTCCACAGAGATGTATTTTTCTAACCTTTTCAAGCAATCTTCTTCTGTAAGTCCACTTTTTGTACAACTAAACTATATGGCAGGGGTGCGAATGCAATGTCAGGGGATTCAAAATTCCCCAAACCTAAAAAAAAATAGGACCCCACCCACCCAAACTCAAACTGGCCAGAACCAGGTCAAGATATCCCGTAAGTCAACAAACCTCACTTCACCATTTTATGCCTTTACGTACGACGGCGTATTAGGGTCACGTAAAAAAAAAAAAAAATAATAATAATATTTTTTTTTTGGAGGGGGGTAATATTCAGAGACAAAAACTCACAAATTTACCACTTTATAAAATTGCACTCGCATATTTGCGTCTTTATGAAGCGGCAGATTTGCGAAGAAAAAACTCAAGACACTTGCAAGAAATACACGAAGCGTAGCTCAAATCTGGACGAGGTCACTGCCTTTTGTCCACCAACAGCTAACGGAAGCATTCGTTGGCGGTTAATGGAACGCTCTTTATAAATCGAAAAAGGCAGGATGGAGACGGATTCATTCTTCATTTAAACTTTACTCGTTCATACACGGCAGCTCGAGCGACAACACTTCCTGATCAGCTGACTAAACCCTAACCAATCGGAAGCTCGCGTACTTTCGGTAAACGCAAGTGAACGACGGAGAGCAGCAGATTCGACACATCAACTTTGATACTTGTACAAAAAAAAAATACCAAAACGATTGAATGTGTGGACCTTTGCAAAAAAAAAGTCTAAAAGTGCAAATGCTTAACATGATATGGTTCATCTTATTTGAAAACACGACCAAAAAGTTTTCAAGGTTTTTTTCTGTGAATATTGCCCCCCCACAATTATATATATATATATATATATATATATATATATATATATATACATACACGTAGCCCCAAAACGCCGTCGCATTTACGTAAACTTCTTCTTCTTGTGCCCTTGTTTTTTTTTTTTTTTTTTTGTCCCAGCTCTTACTTGTGTTTGCTGTTTACTTTTTGAGTTAGTAAATACGATAGGAAAGTAGTAAACAATATTGAGTATTTCTGTTCTACACACACACACAACAGAAACGTTAGCACCGGTGCTAGCGCTAACTTGATATGAAAGCTTACCAGGCTGGTCCACCAAGCATATTACAGACCAAAGGAGAAAAAGAAAAAAAGGAAAAGAAAAAAAGCAGGTGATCTGAGGTCGCCATGGCAACGACAGAGCTCCTTTTCTCCTGAGCCAGTGCACCAAATGTTAATGATGCTTTTAGTTATTTCAAACTCAGTTGTTACACCACGCTGCTTTAAAATGCCGCCGTTGTGCCAACGTTTGCCGGGCGTACCTTGGAATGCAAAACAAAAATCGATGCGTGAAGAATTCAGAATGCTGCTGCGACACGGGAGTCAAAAGTCCGAAGTCGTGCCTTGATTTTCAAAGATGTCCCAAAGTGTTTCATTCAAACAAACAAAAAAAAATCCGTCATTGTCATGCAGCAAAAGCCACACGGTGCAGAAAAGGAAACTGCAGCATCACCCAAAAAGCCACTTCCTGTTGTACAACTCATGTAAGCGCTCATACGTGACTATTAAACGCTTAGCAAAGCACCAAAAGGGAAAAAACTACCAGGGTTGCAAAAGGATGGAACATTTTCAGTACATTTTCATGGCAAGTTAAATTGGGGGATTTTGAAAAAGGTCAAGAATAAACATTTTGTTTTGGTCCTAAACAGACACGACCAAATATTTTCTTGAACAAATTGTTTTTATTGAATTAAAAAAAAAAAATCAGTTTTACAAAAGGAACACGTTACAACCACACAGCTGTACTTTTACCGTTGCCGCTAGCTTAATGCTAACAATGCAAAACTCCCATGACGAGCGAATGAAACTAGCATTCATGCTACGCAACACAAAGCGTGGATCACGTAGACAGACAATATAATACTCACAGGCATATATCCTGTGGGAAATGACTAAAATGAGTTAGTGCAGCTTACTTAAAAAGTTCAAATTAATCTATTTTGTATGTCCGCACTGCACTGCCCCCTAGTGGCCATAGATTTATTTGGAGAAAACCCCTAAAAACTACTGTATTCTACTTTAACAAACTCTGTTTACAACATTTTCAAGTGTCCATGGGCTTTTGACTTGCAGTTGTATCCACACGCTTCCTCGCCCCTTTGCACAAGCGTTTCATTTTTGCTCGCACCCCTTCCACTTCCTTGAACCGCCTTGAAGGTTTATTAGCTCGCCAATGTGAAGACAGAAGACAAAATCATTTCAATCCAAACACTTCAATGTTCTCCAGGTTGAAAACAAAAAAAGTGATTGATGATGCAGATGTTGAATGTTAAAAATTAAACTACCATTGAAACTATATTGACTTTGACTTCCTGAATACATTGCCACTATTTTGTTATTCTTTTATGTAGTGTAATTAAAATGTTTGTACTTGCCTATATTGGTACTGTAGTGTAAATTATACAAGAAACTATGGTCACAAAATTTCCAACTCCTCTTACAAAAAGTATTACAATTCTTAACCGGTCACCAGACTCATCAATTTATACTTCGGTATTTGCTTTGGCGCCATCTGGTGGCAGGACGAAAAAGGCGTATGGCTGAATTTGGCAATATGGGAATTGCTGTAGCACAAACATCTCAAAATTGGTGGGAACGTGAAATTTAGATACTTGCCTGTAAATAATTTTTTTATATATATATATATGTATTTTTTATTCCGCCTGACATCAGTTTCACCAACTGACACAATTTGGTTTGGCAAGTTCAGCATGGCAGGATGCACAAAAAGTCAGTTGTGAAATTCTATTATAGTGGGCCTTCATTTGCTCTGTCAATAGGATTGCTATGAATGGCTAATAATTTAAATCGGTAACTCCTTCGAAATAGGACTTTAAACATGCGGCCATGTCAACATGGGGCGATATTTACGCACATCAAAACAAGTCGCCATAAAAATACAAAAGGAATGAAATTGGCCTAAAAATGCAAAAGTGCAACCGACTATGGAAGAAGGCGTTCACAAACGTAAAGGCAAACCTCCAAGTGCACTCAAGTGGTTGGCTTTGACTTTCCATTCAAACTGACCTACAAAATCTCGCCCACTTTGCACAAGAAGGTAACAGGAAACATTCGGTCGAAGGCAGTCGGCGGCGCGTTGTTGCACCTTTCACGGCCTCGTCTCTCCACTCAAATGATCGAAAGGATTCTTTTCTGGATGATGCTGAGTCTCACGCTTGTTCAACAAAGACGTAAGTTCTGTTCTCATGCCTTTGGAGGCGCTTTTGTTTTAGCCGGCGGATTGCTTTTTCAGCAAAAAGTACCTCGGCAGTTGGATGTAAGATGTCAAAAGTGTAAAGTTAGCATTGACGCTAATGTTACCACTAAAGTCATAAATAAATTGATTCCAGGCGAAACGGTTCTTTACGCCTTCATGTGTCGCATCACAACATAATCTTCATGATTTTACAGGCGCCGTGATGTCCAATTACACTCTTACGCAGTGGCCAGCAGAGTTGGGCCCGCTCCATCAAGGGGACCCGGTCCACCTCCTGTGCTCGGTGATCTTTGACCCCAGCGAGGCGGCGTGCGCAGGACGGCACAGCGTGCACTGGCTGAGAGCGGGATCCAGTTCAGGCCTCGCCTTTGTGGATGCCGAGACAAATGAAGAATGCGACAGGATGAGCCCCAAGCGATGCATCTACAAGCTCTTCATTAATGTCAGCCAATCGGATGGCGCCATCTACTACTGCGTTCTGGAGGAATGTGGCAAATACATGTTTGCAAACGGAACAAAGCTGGACTTGCATGGTAAGTACTCGCCTGGTAGCATCGTAAGCAGGATGTTTGATTGTTGGGCGGATGTGAAATGCAGGCCTTATGACCTCCACCAAGGAAATGTTTTTGTTTTTCACCCTGTGTTGGGTTTGTTCTTGGGTACACTACTCACATTTTTGGGGCCGTATTAGGATCTTGGGTGCAATTTCAGGATGAACCTAAACTGAGTGAGTGGATGGATGGATACCATGGATGGATAATATGGATGGATGGAAGGCTGGATTGACGGACGGACGGACAGACAGGTGAATGGATTGATGAACGGATAGATGGATGGATGGATGACTGGATGGATGGATGATTGATATGGATGGATGGACAGATGATGGATGGATGGATGGTCAGACGGATGGATAGATTGACAGATGGATGGATGAATGGATGGATACCATTGATGGATAATATATATGGACAGACGGACAGATGGATGGATGGATGGATTAACGGACGGTCAGACGGATGGATAGATGGATGGATGGATGGATGGACGAATGGACGGATGGTCAGATTGACTATAGATGGATGGATGGATATCTTTTTTATTTTTTATTTTTTATTTTTTATTTTTTATTTTTTATTTTTTATTTTTTATTTTTTATTTTTTATTTTTTATTTTTTATTTTTTTTATTAAAAAAAAACAAATACAAATTATAAAAAAAAAAAACACCAAAAAAATATTTTCTTGTGACTAAGTCGGAAAATCACAAGAGAAAGTTAAGTATTATGTGCAAAGTTGTAAGTTACATAATTCATAACAAAAAGTCATGAGCAAAAACATAATATTATGTGAAGGGAAAAAATTTAAAAAAATCAGTGACGCAGGAACAAACTGCTCAAGTTACGAGAATAGTCCAAGTAAAAATGTGACATCATTTAGTCATATTGATATTTTGGTATTTACACATGCAAGGCAACATCACTTCAGATCAGAATTGTTGTTGAAAAATTGAAGATTTCAATCATCACAAGCCAAAAATGACGATTTCACGACAAGTCGCTCACGGGCGTCTCCTTGCATTTCTTCAGAGAAAGTGACGGCAGTTGGCGGTTCGCACCAAGACATTCTTCTGCTTTTGTCTTCCATCTTGGCCTTAAGTCTGCTGGTCATCGCTTTACTGATCATCGTCATCGTTCGAAACAACACAGGTGACGTCAGGCAGCGTTTCACGAGCCTCAATCAGACAATTTGGACTCATTTTCTATAAGTAGGATTATTATTATAACAATTTGTATGTCGATTCAAAAACAATGTTTGAAACAATGATGGCGGATCATTTCCTGCATGCGTGGCACAATGTTTGGGAGTCACTGGATAATGTCAGACCTTGATGCCACGCCCCCTTTTTCACACCCCACTGATGAATTCTCACTTTTTTATTCTTTCAGCTTGTGTTTCAACGCAAAGCAAAAACCCTGGTGATTTTCCAGGACATCCGACATTAAATGTTTGTATCCCTTCATTGAAATTGCGTTGATTTGTATGAAGTTGTCAATTGGACGTCTTTTCCCCGCAGGCAGACAAAGACTCTCGCCTTAACTCAACCGTGAGCTTCACCGTGGTGGAAAGCAAAATGGCGGATGCAGCAGGGAGACGGCGTGCTGAAAGGTAGTTCGCTAGCAGGCTAAATGCTAGTTAGTGTTGAATTATTAACATTGTTTTTCAGTTTCAATTTATATTTTAGCCGTTTTGGATTTAGTTATAGCTGTGTAGCTCAATGAATAGTATTGTCTATTGTATTCTTATCTGTCTCTCCTTTTGGAAAGAGGGAGTAGAGTTTGTACCAGTCTCAGTCGGTCGAGTCCAAGGACAGGCTGATTTATTATTGTTTAGGTCTAATCTGATTTGTATTCCTAGGAATTTCTGCCTTTTTGTGCTCATGGGAGGGGAGGGACTTTTCAATAAAAAACGGTGTGCAGGAGAAGGAGGGACACACAATCTGAACGGAACACGGTTTGAGTGTCTTCATTTTGTGTGATCTGATCAGAAGCTTCTGATATAACAATACTTTTGCAAAGGGACTTCTTCACCAGAATCTCACCATTCAGTTAATTGAACACGCAAAGAGTAGAATACAAATATTGTCTACTCTAACAAATGGTGACCCCGACGCTGAATTCTAACGGATGGTGGTATTTTGACGGTTTGCGAGCTGCGGCGTTCACGGACGGGCGGAACTTCTAGGCCTAAATAAATAAAGTACGGTAAGTGGAGACTTTTATCCACGTAGGGAGGTTCTGTCTGTTTGGGACCGCTGCAACTGGTTTTTCATCTTCTAAATTGTCTAAAATTTTAAATGAGATCTGTGTGAACAAGTTGTAGTTTGATGTCGTTCTATTGAGAGTTGGGATAATTCCTACGATATTGAACTGGACACGTCGTGGGGTGGTGTATTTAAAACTGACGTAAGTGCACACCTAGATTAGCGCTTTTTTATGCAGGATGAAGTAGTGAATTGATTTTTGTTGTTGTTTTGTTTTGTTTTCGTCTCGCTACGAAGAATCCTTAGACCATAATATATATTGAATAAAAGGGTTGCCGGATGACGTGAGAAGTCTTTCTTCCACTAAGGATCGCGAAGATTATGGTAAGCGCTTTGCTTTTTTAGCAGTTTGGCCGATTGGGGACTAATATCGATATTTGCTCATGACTCTTATTGAGAACGTCCATTTACACGTAATATGTTTTTTGAAAAAGCGCCTGTTTGAAACTGAACAGTATTGAGGGGTCCAGGTTGATTACAGCGATAATTGGATTTTGTGTCGCTGTATTTGCAATCGAGAGATTACGTGATTTATTTTAATTTTTTGGCGCTCCTACTTTTATAGTTTTGAGGTCAGGATTACCGTATGAATTCCTTTTGTTCTACGGTTTAATTCGATAGCGCGTGACAAGTTATTTTGAAAATGAGCGCCTTGCAAAAATTTTGCAATATATGGAGGACAATTTAGCTCAGCAGGATTGGGTAACCGCTGTGTATAAACGAGAGGTCACGTGATTCTTATGTGTGTCTGTTGTGTGGCCATTTGTGTTAACCTATTGAACTATTATACTAAAAGGGAGACGTCACTGTATTGATAAATATTAATTCTACTTGCGTAGAATATAAACCGAAAGTGAAAAGTAAAAAACTACAAAAATGGAGGGCGATTTCGACCGGGATACAGAATGGTTTGTCCTGAATGTGCTTCCGGTTCATAGTCGGAACTTGTGCTTGGAGTCACAGCCATGCGGAAATAAAAAAAACGTCGATGAAAAATGAAAAAACAAACTATGGATCGATTGTATGAAAAGCCGTCGCTGGACAAAATGGTACGAGGGACTTTTGTATTTTCTTTGATAGCTGCTGGTGATGATATAGTGTCTGATTTTGGTGCTAAAGTAACTTCCCCTCCGAAATAAGTTAACCCGTTTATTGAAATTACCGTACAAGACTGCGGTTTAAATGCCATAAGATTTGTAGACAACGAATTGATAGAATGAAACCGTTTATTATTTTATAATGACTAAAGAGTGTGAGCGTATGAATTTGAGTGTGTGACCTAGCTTCTAAAAGGTGGGGGCTATTATTGTGATTGTGAGTGAGAAATGTGTGTATGGTGATTTTTTTTTTTTTTTCAATATCTTTAACTAAGTTTGGTGTTGTTTTTGTGTCAGATGAGACTGGTGTGATAGTGGTGTTTGTTTTTCGAATGGGAATGTGGTGAAATAGGTTTTGCGATGTATAATGTTAAGATTCCCCCCCCCCCCCCCCCCTGTTTCTAGGTTAGAAGAAAAGGAGGGGGCTGTGGGTTAGAGCATAATGTGTCCTCGTAATGGGACTTTTTCTCTTTTCTAGGTAAGAGAGGAATGATGAACAATAAAAAAAATAAGTAATAGTATTTGAAAGATATTGTTGAGTTTTTGTAGAAGAATATTAAATTAGTGTTTTATTTTTTATTTTTTTAGTGACTGAATTGATAGTCTTTTACACTATAATAATTGATGAAGATGGTTAATTTGTTAACTTTCCCTTTTCGGGGCAAATTAATAAAGGATAATGATAGAACAATAGTATTTTGTGTTGAGCTGTATTGAGTTGACATGATTATGCCTACATCTGTACAGCTGTGGCTAGAAGTAAGATAGTTGAATAAGAAGTTATAAATGTTTTTGAAGTCGACATAATGATAATGATTTTTAATATTTGTTTTTTCTCTGAGTGTGTCATCTCAGAAACTGATGTTTAAGTTCCAAGGCAGATGAGGGTTTGATGGCCTTCACTGATTACAAACTGCAAACGGGATGCGCCCCAGCTGCTGATACGTTGTATTTGCAAGTATTGCTAGTAGCTATTTTGAAGGGGTATTTAAAAAAAAAAAAAAGGGCTGTTTTTTTACGAAACATTTTTGAGAAAGCAGGAAGTGAACTATCTTGCTATGATCCCATTTCCTCAGTCTGGCATTGTAGTGCATTGGATCAGCCGGGTGCATTCGTTGGTCGAGGTGAGCGCCTGGAAGGACCGAAAATGTGTCATCGGGTCCACATTGCAGACGGCGTCTGAATGGACGTGGCAGAGATCAAAGGTCAAAAGCCGCAGAGCACAGTCTTCTCCTCCTGTGCCTACAAAAAACATGGTGCTCAACTTCCACAATGCCCAGTGACTGTGTACAAGCCTCATTACAGAGATGTCTCCTCTCATCGCTGATGCCTGCTGAACTTTGTCTGACACAGCCGCCGCCCTGAACATTGACTTTTGAAAGCTGGTGGTCTGACTAGGATGCAACCCTTCAATCAGTGAAATGCTGCACGGTATATGCAAGGCATTTTTAATGTGTTGAATGGGGAACTGTGATCTATAGCAAGGTATTTCAGGAAATTGAAAACGACATATGTGAATTTGAAATGAGGGATTGAGAAAATTTATTTCAATCTATAGCCTACTAAATTTTTGCCTATATTTTTGGGAGAAATGGAAATTTTATTAATATGATATGATACGATATACTTTTATTTTTCCCGTGAGGAACTTTTTCCTGGACTTCGTCCAGCTGCAGCTACAATATAGAAAAAATAATAGAATAAAATGAGTAGTAATAAGTAAAAGACTAACTAAGAAGTTTTCACAGTGGTATATATTATTAATATATATATTATCTAAGTATATGTTTTATATACATAATATTGAACCATGCATCGTATCGTACTGAGTTGATGCTATTTAATAAATAATAGCGAGTTTGATGGTTAATTTTAGATTATTTATTTTTTTCACAGCACTGTGATTTATGAATCCCAGAAATATTTTGTGTGCTGTGTTTTTTATGAGCCCCACTAATATGTAAAAGAGGTGAAGTTGATTAGCAGTTTGAAGATAATTTTTAGTTTGATTAAATCTAGGAAATGGTAGATATTTGTAAGTTTTGTGTAATTCGTATCCTGAATTAGATTAATATGGTTACCTCAATTTTTTTATGGCCCCAAAGTCATCATATATTAGTGTCTTAAATTGTATCTGCTTGTGCTCAAATTTATTGTTGTGTTTTGTAGCTCTTTCGTTTACCTCATAGCCTGATTTAGAGGGTTGTGTTATTTATGACGTCTTTTGAGTTATGAGGTCTCTATTTTATCCTCCCTTTATCTTGACGTGTTTGAAAAAATCAGTGGATCTTTGTCAAAATGAGGGAGTTTATGTTTAAGAAATTAACCAATGTAGACGAATTAGTCGATTAAAAAATGAAAAGGTTTTGAAGTGATAATCCACAGTTTGAATATGAAGAAATCTACCAGAGGAAATCGAGCGGAGCAAAGTAAGTCTGAAGCAAGCAAGGACAATAATGCATATTCGCCGGATGAAGGTAATTATATTATATTATATCTTTTATTTTAGAAAAATGTAATGTTTGGAGCCCAGTGTTTGCAAAAGAGTATAGATAATATGAATATATGTGAGCTTTTTCTAGGATGTCACGATTCGGCCAGTCGTGGGATTCTGGGAAGAGAATATATGAAATGCTAGTAAAATGATTCCTTTCAGGATGGTGAAAGGCACAGTTATGCAAATTTAGAACAAATTTAGTCGTGGTAAAAAAATTACCTATTATTGAACAAAACCTATTTGAAAAATAAATATTTACAAGCTCTGTCTTATATTAATGAATGAGCGAATGTCATTCAACTCAATCAAAGGCTGGGCTCTATTTTAATGTCACAAAAATAGATATTTTCCTGTTCCAACAGCACAGGACCTATGGATCTTAACCAAATAACATTTATTAATCCCAACTAACAAAAACTATCAGGGTTTTTCCTCCAAATAAAATTTACGTGGGTTTATGAGAAGACTAAACATATTCCGCTCTCAGGTTGATGACGGAAAGGAGAGACAACATTCCACAACTGGTCTACAAGGCTGCCGGCTATCTCATCAATCTTATCACCTCCGACCTGGGAGCCACGTCAGCTGACCCAGTGTTCGGTTCTGGAGCGGCCGTTTGGACATCGTTTTGACATCATTCAACGGATCAAGTCAAGTGCCTTTTCCTGGGCAATCATCACGAGAATCACATTTGCAGGCAATCTATTCTGGGGTTCTGCAAAAAGATGACAACGTCATCTTCTCATTCAACAAAGAACTTCATCACGAGATGGCTTCAAAGAACACATATTCGTCTGCCGATACATTGCGACACTTTTTAATGAACAACATTTTATGTTAAGCCTCACATATGCTATGCTTATTCCACTAAAAATCTTTTAAATGTATCAAATTGTTTTTTAATGTCATATGATTGCTAAACTACTTCCTCTCCTGTTAAAGGGCTAAACTATCTTCTCTCCTGCTAAAGGGATGTTTTAATGATAATTATTTCCACCACACAACCATTGAGAATTTTTTTTTTTAATGTGTTGAGCTCTCATGAGCTCAAATGAGGGAATGTTGAATTATTAACATTGTTTTTCAGTTTCAATTTATATTTTAGCCGTTTTGGATTTAGTTATAGCTGTGTAGCTCAATGAATAGTATTGTCTATTGTATTCTTATCTGTCTCTCCTTTTGGCTGGGAAAGAGGGAGTAGAGTTTGTACCAGTCTCAGTCGGTCGAGTCCAAGGACAGGCTGATTTATTATTGTTTAGGTCTAATCTGATTTGTATTCCTGGGAATTTCTGCCTTTTTGTGCTCATGGGAGGGGAGGGACTTTTCAATAAAAAACGGTGTGCAGGAGAAGGAGGGACACACAATCTGAACGGAACACGGTTTGAGTGTCTTCATTTTGTGTGATCAGAAGCTTCTGATATAACAATACTTTTGCAAAGGGACTTCTTCACCAGAATCTCACCATTCAGTTAATTGAACACGCAAAGAGTAGAATACAAATATTGTCTACTCTAACATTAGCAACAGTCTCAAATGTGTTATTTGTTGTGTAGAGATTTTGGTGAAGTTCACACTTAGGTTAGCTTTCACGTGCTTGGGAACTTTTCTTCTTTTTTCCTGCATGGAGTTGTTTTGTTATTTCGCAGCAACAAAATTATTTTATTTTCCTTATTTGCAGCTAAACGTCTGTTGGTTGAATCCTTGCATGGAAAGAAATACGTAGCTTGAATAAAATAATTTCTTTACAAAAATGCTGTTATTGTTTTATGTATTATGAAAAAGATTTTCATCGACGCATTAGGAACGCGCAAACTTAAATCACTTTACAATACGTTTTTTTTGTAAAATTGCAATTATTTCTAAATGTATCATTTATTATGTTGGTATTATTATGTATAATATGTATCCCAATGAAAGCTGCTGTATAAATTAAAAACAACTATGTATGAAAAATAAATACATACATTCAATCTTATTGACATAATTATCTATTTCGTTAAACTGTCATTGGTTTAGTTTTTTATAATTAAGTTGCAATTATTTGTTTATTATAAATGTTTTTTCAATATATTTTTAATGTTTTTATTAGTGCTCTCAAAGTTCAAGCGTTAACTAATTAATTATTCACAAAAAATTATCGCATTAATTTATTTTTATTTTTAATTTGGAGCGCAGATGATCCTTTTGCCTGACAGCGGATGGTTGCGTTAAAGGTTGTGCTTGAGCAATAAACGTAACGACATGCATTAAAGCATTTATCAAATGTTTGCTTGATATGACATTCAGAATATTTGTTCATGTCAAACTTTTGGGGTCATTTTTTTCCCGTTTTAAATAAAATAAAATAAAAATTGAAGACGTACTCTTAACATTAAATGTCGAAAAAAAAATAACACATAACAGGTGGTCTTTAAATTTGGTGGGCAAAAAAATGTTGATTAAAAAAAAAATTAAGCGATTTGTAATAAACCAAAATTCTAAGATGTGATTAATCTGATTCAAAATATTAATCGTTCGACAGCTCTAGTTTTTATTCAAGTACACATTAAGCATCCTACAATCCTAAAGGTGCTGTAAAAGCAAGCCATTCATACCAAGTCATGGAAATTGAAATGGCGCCTCTTATTTTCTAACATGACTCTTTTCGATGTTCTAAAAAGGGGTGGGGGGGGGGGGTGTAGTTTTATCTAAGTGCACGCTCAAAACTTGTCGCTTTCTCATTGTGAGTCTGTGGTCTGTGGCGGTCCTTTGACCAACAACTCACAATAGTTCAAGGTGACAGGAACTGGCAAAGACATGACAATTTGTCTTCTGCTCTCATTTGGTATCTCGCATCACTTTGGTGATGTCGTCTGACCACATTGACATTTCTGTAGCGACAGTCAGTCAGGAAATGCATCACATACGGCGATACGCACACTACACACACGCGACACATGCTTCACACTCGTCCGCCGAATCTCATCCATCCGTAGAAAGAATTCTTGTAACAAGATCACCAGCTCAAAGAAACTGACAAAACGAAGTGGAAGGTTTTTTTCCCGACTGGCCAACATCTTCACCTGACTGAAACCCTATTGAGCATGTATGTGTACGTGGTGTTCGGACGTGGCCGCCACGCATCATCCTCTTGCGCCATTTCATCAATCCCAGATGCAAACGCAGCTCGTCACATTATTATTATTATTATTATTATTATTACAAAGTCAGCCATTTTGACTTAAATTCTTGTTTTTATATTTTAATTAAAAAATTAGGGTTTTTTAGAGAATAAAAGTGCTTGGCTTGCCTTGAATAAAAATATTTAATAATTAGATTGGAATAAAGTTTTGTTTTTAAAGTTGACTATTTAAAATTGGACGTTTTCCCCTTGCTTAAGTTTGACAATGTCATATTATTACAATTACCGTACCGATATCTAAGTTTTTTCTCAACATGAAAAAGCTGCCCTGCCATTGGTTCAGAGCATTCAATGGCTAAAAGGATATCTTAGCTCGGCATGCAGTGAACATGTCACACATCAGCGAATGTCGTGCATGAGAAGACACAAGATGCTGCATCCAAAGTCCTATTTTAGCGTCAGAATTAATGGTATCGGCATGTTACTTGTTAGTACTTTATTGATTAATTTCAGTAGACCCCGACACTTGCTTACCAATAAGTTATTGGGAATGCATTTTTAACAGTAATGTTGAAGGTCAGCATTTTTATTGTAAAAAAAGAAAGAAAAGAAAGAAAGAATTTTTTTTACTTGAACTCATCAATCCCAGATGCAAACTTTATTATTATTATTATTATTACAAAGACAGCCATTTTGACTTAAATTCTTGTTTTTATATATATTTTTAAATAAGGCTTTTTTTTTAGATTTCACTGAACAGCTACTTAGAGACTTGGTCTACTTGTTTTTATTATTTTTTTAAATTAAAATGTACATTGTTTATAAATACGTATAATAAAAATTCAGGGACCTCCTGCATTAATTGTATCTTTGCTTCACACAACCTGTTGGGACTTTTTGCGCTTGAATGTGCCACGACTCCAAAATGATCTTTAAATTGTGTGTGTGTTTTTTTAAGCCAAATAACACTTTGCACCGAGTGGACAACAAACCTTAATATTTTAATTTTTAGCTGTCACAAACTCAACAAATCTCCAGCTAGAAAACGTGAACGTCTCTACTTCATGACACGTGAGACGTGAACATGCTGAAAACGTGACTTGGCGCCGTTGGTCCTAATTCACTCACCTTAAAATTTGGTGCCTAAAAAAAAAAAAAAAAAATCTTAAAAAGGTGGATTTTTCTGATTAACGTGTAAAAAAAAAAAAAAAAAAAAAAAAATGTAATGTCTCACCTTTATTGCAGACTGTTTCAGCAATCATCCAGAATATTGCATGTGGGTTTTTTTGTGAGAGGAGCCGATTTGAGAAAACACAATGGAAAGTGGGTTGAGTCGACACGTGAAACGACCAATGAGATTTCGGTGAAATTGTCCCCTCCTTTTCGGTGTCAAGTCAAAAAAAACCTTTAAAGCTGTTTGGAGGGACTGCCGCTCACTTTTGCTGAAACGACAACAAAATGCGGACGCCGCTTCCTCTGCTGCTTCTGCTGATCCCGTACGGAGGCAAGTCCATACGGAGTCGTGAACGGGACGATCACATTTGTTGACATATTTTGTCTTTCGTTCTGTTCAGGATGTGCGGGCGGTCCCACTTTCACAACAGAGACCAGAGCAGTTGGACAAAATGTCTCTTTGAAATGTGCCAGTGACAAAGCCAAACTTCAAGATGTTCTTTCTTGGATTCGACTTGCTCCTGAAACCTTCCCTGAAGTTTTAGGGCAGATGACATCACTTGATTTGACGACACCTGAACCTGGGACATCACACAGTGGAAGTCGCATCAGAGTCAAAATAGAGACAGACGCGTTTGTTTTGCAAATTAGTCAAGTGCAGAAAAGTGACATGGCCGTCTACTACTGCTTCCGATGGACAACATGGATTAATAAAATGGTGTTTTTGCAAGGAATATTTCTGCAGGTCAAAGGTATATAAGGTCATGTAAAAATGGTTTTTGAGAAAACAATTCGAGACTTCAAGGTGACTTTTGTTTTTCAGACTTCCCAGAAGCAGAAGCGTCCGTCTCGGCCGTCGCTCAAGATTTGCGGTCGTCTGACAATGGCCGCCGACCAGGACCGTCCGTAACGTCACGTTGCTCGGTCTTCTCCCGTTCTGGGAATAAAACATGTACGGATGGACACAAAGTTTACTGGTTCAAAGCTGGAAAAGTTGACAAACCTCCCAGCTTCATTTACACTCATGAAGGCTGTAAAAAAGTCCAAAGCGGTTCCATGCAGAAATGCGTTCACGCTGTCACCGAGAACGGCAGCTCGTCCGTTGCCGGAACGTACGCTTGTGCTGTGGCCACATGCGGGGAGATTTTTATTGGAATGGCAAAAAACGTCAATGAAGGTAAATTTCTTCGGTGTGTATTTCAAAAGTGCTAATCCCTTGAATTGCTTTACTGTTTGCTGTTTCTTTGTTTTTTCTTGAACACCCAGATGCCAGCAGGCTTGATTTATTATCAATATTATGGTCCGTTATTGTTGGCTTGAGTGCTGCTTTGGTCTTAAGCTTCATCCTGTTGACCTTCCTCATATACAAGATCAAGATAAAAAGATCTTCTTGCTGCAAAGGTAAGAGAAAATCCACATGAATGATTTTGGCTACTTCTTGATCACGTTTTTTAGGGGCTTCATTTTTCCAAATGCCTTTTAAGAGACACTGCTTGACACTTTTTTTCCCCCGTCAATGTTCAGCTTGCCACCAAACTCATGAAGAAACGTCCAGCGATGTGCAACAGGTCAGTTGAAAAGTTCTCCGCAAGTTTGCTCCCATTCCACCTTCTTCTCTTGACACACGTGACTTGTTTCCTCAGAGAAACGAGGACTCTCTGATTTATTCCGCGCCGACCATCGTCGCCAGGAAAAGCGGCAAAGGAAGCCAAACGACTGCGAGAAGCGCTGAGGAATTTAGCATGTACGCCGACGTCCGTCTTCGTGGATCGGAATGAGGCGAAATGGACAAAATGCTCACAATTTTTGTGCTGAGTCTCGACGAGTAGCGATGACGGCAACATATTAAAACTGCCGCATCGTTATCGTCACGTCACGATATTAAAAGCAGCATATCTGTTAAAAAGGTGAGCTTGTTTTCCATTTCTGCAGTTCAAGCACCCTCTGGTAGTTATTTTTTTCATGCAATTTAATTCTAATTAGGCATGTGTTGGCCTCCTACGTTTAAGAACTACGCTGCACATTTGAGTTCCTCCACAAATGGACTCACTTCACAATGTGTGCATGCATTAGCAGATAAGTGCCTCAATTTTACGTGTTTGAATGTCATATATAATTAAAACCTCATCTAATTTGTCACTGATAATAATGACCAGTTTTTGTCACTAGTGATGATTACAGAAATCTTCATCTTTGGCAGTAAAAGCTTCGACATGTACTTTATGGGAAAAAATATTACAAGTTTATTGCTTCTGTTGTGTTCTTTTTAACGTTGTGTTTCTTATCACTGCAAGCAAACAAACAAAAAAAATACATCTTGAAATCAATGTCGTGTCCTGATTTCGACCATGGTGCCTTATGCGCATTCCACCTGGGCTGATGTCAAAGTGGAGCCGCAGTGTTCATCCCTGCATTAACTTGATTCACTTGGATAGGAAGTCGAAATGTATCACACATTATTTATTTATATGACTTGCAATCACCCGTGACAAAACATCAACTTTCAATGCAGCATCTGTGACAAGAGGTCTGAAATGAGACTTCAAAATAAATCCGTGGAAACTAGACGGCGACAACAGCGATCACAATCACGGCGGAGGCCAACAGAGCCCCGAGCACGAGGCCAGCAAGCGGTTTCGGATCTTGTCCTGAAATAGAACACATAAAACCACATATTAACAGCTTGATCTAACATTTTTTTTTCACTTTGTTAGAAATCATTCCTTTGATTTCCTGCGTGTTCAAATAAAACTCAAAGTTGAGATCTCATGAAGAAGTTTTCTTGCAAGCTTTTATTATTCAGAAATTTCCGAAGCCACTTTGGATCCTTGCTCAATCAGCAGTGACCGCAAAGTGTGCCTCTCGCTCTCTGCTCTTTCACACTTATACAAAAACAGTGTTTAGAAAAAATACTCCCCCCCAGTCATCTTGTCCTGTCAGCAGAGTGAAATACACAACTTAGAATCCTACACCAGTTCCTATCTCAGTTCACTCCAGATGTGGGTAAACAATTGGTCCCCGGCACCTCCTTGCACCAGAAAATTTATGGACAGACCTCTGCTTGCACTTTCAAACATCCCCTCATTTAGATAACTCAGAAACCTTACTAGACATTTCTTTCCCAGAGAGGAGAACATAAAACTATAGATTGATTAACATATGATTTAACTGTTGTCTTATTATTACACAGCTCTAACTAATATCAAAAACGGTTAAAATATAAATTGAAACAGAAAAACAATGTTAATAATCTAACAACTTACACTACAAACAAAAATGGAGGTGTAGCTGCCATAAGAGTCAGCTTTAAAATTAAATACGTTTAGTTTGAGTATATCGTAAATATTAAGATTGAAGTACTTTGTTGTTTTACAGCTACTTAGAGACTTGGTCTACTTGTTTTTATTTTATTTTTAAATTAGAATGTACATTGTTTATAAATAAGTATAATAAAAATTCAGGGGCCTCCCGCATTAATTGTATCTTTGCTTTACACAACCTGTTGGGACTTCTTGCGCTTGAATGTGCCACGACTCAAAAATGATCTTTAAATTGTGTGTGTGTGTTTTTAAGACAGATAACACTTTGCACAGAGTGGACAACCAACCTTAATATTTTCATTTTTAGCTGTCACAAACTCAACAAATCTCCAGCTAGAAAACGTGAACGTCTCTACTTCATGACACGTGAGACGTGAACATGCTGAAAACGTGACTTGGCGCCGTTGGTCCTAATTCACTCACCTTAAAATTTGGTGCCTAAAAAAAACCAAAATCTTAAAAGTGGATTTTTCTGATTAACGTGTAAAAAAATAAAAAAGAGCACGAAATATGGACAAACACACTTTTTGTTGAACAGAGATGTGATAAAAATAATAATAATAATGTCTCACATTTATTGCAGACTGTTTCAGCAATCATCCAGAATATTACATGGTTTTTTTTTATGTGAGAGGAGCCGACTGAGAAAACACACTGGAAAGTGGGTTGAGTCGACACATGAAACGACCAATGAGATTTCGGTGAAATTGTCCCCTCCTTTTCAGTGTCAAGTCAAAAAAAACCTTTAAAGCTGTTTGGAGGGACTGCCGCTCACTTTTGCTGAAACGACAACAAAATGCGGACGCCGCTTCCTCTGCTGCTTCTGCTGATCCCGTACGGAGGCAAGTCCATACGGAGTCGTGAACGGGACGATCACATTTGTTGACATATTTTGTCTTTCGTTCTGTTCAGGATGTGCGGGTGGTCCCACCTTCACAACAGAGACCAGAGCAGTTGGACAAAGTGTCTCTTTGAAATGTCCCTATAACAATACCGGAATTCGATATGTTCTTTTTTGGATTCGACTTGCTCCTGAAGCCTTCCCTGAAGTTTTAGGTCAGATTTCATCATTTGATGTGACGACACCTGAACCTGGGACATCACACAGTGGAAGTCGCATCAGAGTCAAAATAGAGACAGACGCGTTTGTTTTGCAAATTAGTCAAGTGCAGAAAAGTGACATGGCCGTCTACTACTGCTTCCGATGGACATCATGGGTTAATAAAATGGTGTTTTTGCAAGGAATATTTCTGCAGGTCAAAGGTATATAAGGTCATGTAAAAATGGTTTTTGAGAAAACAATTCGAGACTTCAAGGTGACTTTTGTTTTTCAGACTTCCCAGAAGCAGAAGCGTCCGTCTCGGCCGTCGCTCAAGATTTGCGGTCGTCTGACAATGGACCAGAACCGTCCGTAACGTCACGTTGCTCGGTCTTCTCCCGTTCTGGGAATAAAACATGTACGGATGGACACAAAGTTTACTGGTTCAAAGCTGGAAAAGTTGACAAACCTCCCAGCTTCATTTATACTCATGAAGGCTGTAAAAAAGTCCAAAGCGGTTCCATGCAGAAATGCGTTCACGCTGTCACCGAGAACGGCAGCTCGTCCGTTGCCGGAACGTACGCTTGTGCTGTGGCCACATGCGGGGAGATTTTTATTGGAAAGGCAAAAAACGTCAATGAAGGTAAATTTCTTCGGTGTGTATTTCAAAAGTGCTAATCCCTTGAATTGCTTTACTGTTTGCTGTTTTGGTTTTTTCTTGAAGACCAAGATGCCAGCAGGCCTGATTTATTATCAATATTATGGTCCGTTATTGTTGGCTTGAGTGCTGCTTTGGTCTTAAGCTTCATCCTGTTGACCTTCCTCATATACAAGATCAAGATAAAAAGATGTTCTTGCTGCAAAAGTAAGAGAAAATCCACATGAATGATTTTGGCTACTTCTTGATCGCACGTTTTTTAGGGGCTTCATTTTTCCAAATGCCTTTTAAGAGACACTGCTTGACACTTTTTTCCCCCGTCAATGTTCAGCTTGCCACCAAACTCATGAAGAAACGTCCAGCGATGTGCAACAGGTCAGTTGAAAAGTTCTCCGCAAGTTTGCTCCCATTCCACCTTCTTCTCTTGACACACGTGACTTGTTTCCTCAGAGAAACGAGGACTCGCTGATTTATTCCGCGCCGACCATCGTCGCCAGGAAAAGCGGCAAAGGAAGCCAAACGACTGCGAGAAGCGCTGAGGAATTTAGCATGTACGCCGACGTCCGTCTTCGTGGATCGGAATGAGGGGAAATGGACAAAATGCTCACAATTCTTGTGCTGAGTCTCGACGAGTAGCGATGACGGCAACATATTAAAACTGCCGCATCGTTATCGTCACGTCACGATATTAAAAGCAGCATATCTGTTAAAAAGGTGAGCTTGTTTTCCATTTCTGCAGTTCAAGCACCCTCTGGTAGTTATTTTTTTCATGCAATTTAATTCTAATTAGGCATGTGTTGGCCTCCTACGTTTAAGAACTACGCTGCACATTTGAGTTCCTCCACAAATGGACTCACTTCACAATGTGTGCATGCATTAGCAGATAAGTGCCTCAATTTTAAGTGTTTGAATGTCATATATAATTAAAACCTCATCTAATATGTCACTGATATTAATGACCAGTTTTTGTCACTCGTGATGATTACAGAAATCTTCATCTTTGGCAGTAAAAGCTTTGACATGTACTTTATGGGAAAAAATATTACAAGTTTATTGCTTCTGTTGTGTTCTTTTTAACGTTGTGTTTCTTATCACTGCAAGCAAACAAACAAACAAAAATACATCTTGAAATCAATGTCGTGTCCTGATTTCGACCATGGTGCCTTATGCGCATTCCACCTGGGCTGATGTCAAAGTGGAGCCGCAGTGTTCATCCCTGCATTAACTTGATTCACTTGGATAGGAAGTCGAAATATATCACACATTATTTATTTATATGACTTGCAATCACCCGTGACAAAACATCAACTTTTAATGCAGCATCTGTGACAAGAGGTCTGAAATGAGACTTCAAAATAAATCCGTGGAAACTAGACGGCGACAACAGCGATCACAATCACGGCGGAGGCCAACAGAGCCCCGAGCACGAGGCCAGCAAGCGGTTTCGGATCTTGTCCTGAAATAGAACACATAAAACCACATATTGACAGCTTGATCTAACATTTTACTTTCACTTACACTACAAACAAAAATGGAGGTGTAGCTGCCATAAGAGTCAGCTTTAAAATTAAATTTGTTTAGTTTGAGTATATCGTAAATGTTAAGATTGAAGTACTTTGTTGTTTTACAGCTACTTAGAGATTTGGTCTACTTGTTTTTATTTTATTTTTAAATTAGAATGTACATTGTTTATAAATAAGTATAATAAAAATTCAGGGGCCTCCTGCATTAATTGTATCTTTGCTTTACACAACCTGTTGGGACTTTTTGCGCTTGAATGTGCCACGACTCCAAAATGATCTTTAAATTGTGTGTGTGTGTGTGTTTTTTAAGCCAAATAACACTTTGCACAGAGTGGACAACCAACCTTAATATTTTCATTTTTAGCTGTCACAAACTCAACAAATCTCCAGCTAGAAAACGTGAACGTCTCTACTTCATGACACGTGAGACGTGAACATGCTGAAAACATGACTTGGTGCCGTTGGTCCTAATTCACTCACCTTAACATTTGGTGCCTAAAAAAAAAATAATAATCTGAAAAGCGGATTTTTCTGATTAACGTTAAAAAAAAAAAAAAAAAAGAGCACGAAATATGGAAAAACACACTTTTTGTTGAACAGTGATGTGATAAAAATAATAATAATAATGTCTCACATTTATTGCAGACTGTTTCAGCAATCATCCAGAATATTACATGTTGTTTTTTATGTGAGAGGAGCCGATTTGAGAAAACACACTGGAAAGTGGGTTGAGTCGACACGTGAAACGACCAATGAGATTTCGGTGAAATTGTCCCCTCCTTTTCAGTGTCAAGTCAAAAAAAACCTTTAAAGCTGTTTGGAGGGACTGCCGCTCACTTTTGCTGAAACGACAACAAAATGCGGACGCCGCTTCCTCTGCTGCTTCTGCTGATCCCGTACGGAGGCAAGTCCATACGGAGTCGTGAACGGGACGATCACATTTGTTGACATATTTTGTCTTTCGTTCTGTTCAGGATGTGCGGGTGGTCCCACCTTCACAACAGAGACCAGAGCAGTTGGACAAAGTGTCTCTTTGAAATGTCCCTATAAAATTACCGGAATTCGATATGTTCTTTTTTGGATTCGACTTGCTCCTGAAACCTTCCCTGAAGTTTTAGGTCAGATGACACCCTATGATGTGACGACACCTGAACCTGGGACATCACACAGTGGAGGTCGCATCAGAGTCAAAAAAGAGACAGACGCGTTTGTTTTGCAAATTAGTCAAGTGCAGAAAAGTGACATGGCCGTCTACTACTGCTTCCGATGGACATCATGGGTTAATAAAATGGTGTTTTTGCAAGGAATATTTCTGCAGGTCAAAGGTATATAAGGTCATGTAAAAATGTTTTTTGAGAAAACAATTCGAGACTTCAAGGTGACTTTTGTTTTTCAGACTTCCCAGAAGCAGAAGCGTCCGTCTCGGCCGTCGCTCAAGATTTGCCGTCGTCTGACAAGGGCCGCCGACCAGGACCGTCCGTAACGTCACGTTGCTCGGTCTTCTCCCGTTCTGGGAATAAAACATGTACGGATGGACACAAAGTTTACTGGTTCAAAGCTGGAAAAGTTGACAAACCTCCCAGCTTCATTTACACTCATGAAGGCTGTAAAAAAGTCCAAAACGGTTCCATGCAGAAATGCGTTCACGCTGTCACCGAGAACGGCAGCTCGTCCGTTGCCGGAACGTACGCTTGTGCTGTGGCCACATGCGGGGAGATTTTTATTGGAATGGCAAAAAACGTCAATGAAGGTAAATTTCTTCGGTGTGTATTTCAAAAGTGCTAATCCCTTGAATTGCTTTACTGTTTGCTGTTTTTGTTTTTTCTTGAAGACCCAGATGCCAGCAGGCCTGATTTATTATCAATATTATGGTCCGTTATTGTTGGCTTGAGTGCTGCTTTGGTCTTAAGCTTCATCCTGTTGACCTTCCTCATATACAAGATCAAGATAAAAAGATGTTCTTGCTGCAAACGTAAGAGAAAATCCACATGAATGATTTTGGCTACTTCTTGATCACACGTTTTTTAGGGGCTTCATTTTTCCAAATGCCTTTTAAGAGACACTGCTTGACACTTTTTTTCCCCCGTCAATGTTCAGCTTGCCACCAAACTCATGAAGAAACGTCCAGCGATGTGCAACAGGTCAGTTGAAAAGTTCTCCGCAAGTTTGCTCCCATTCCACCTTCTTCTCTTGACACACGTGACTTGTTTCCTCAGAGAAACAAGGACTCTCTGATTTATTCCGCGCCGACCATCGTCGCCAGGAAAAGCGGCAAAGGAAGCCAAACGACTGCGAGAAGCGCTGAGAAATTTAGCATGTACGCCGACGTCCGTCTTCGTGGATCGGAATGAGGCGAAATGGACAAAATGCTCACAATTTTTGTGCTGAGTCTCGACGAGTAGCGATGACGGCAACATATTAAAACTGCCGCATCGTTATCGTCACGTCACGATATTAAAAGCAGCATATCTGTTAAAAAGGTGAGCTTGTTTTCCATTTCTGCAGTTCAAGCACCCTCTGGTAGTTAGTTTTTTCATGCAATTTAATTCTAATTAGGCATGTGTTGGCCTCCTACGTTTAAGAACTACGCTGCACATTTGAGTTCCTCCACAAATGGACTCACTTCACAATGTGTGCATGCATTAGCAAATAAGTGCCTCAATTTTACGTGTTTGAATGTCATATATAATTAAAACCTCATCTAATTTGTCACTGATAATAATGACCAGTTTTTGTCACTCGTGATGATTACAGAAATCTTCATCTTTGGCAGTAAAAGCTTCGACATGTACTTTATGGGAAAAAATATTACAAGTTTATTGCTTCTGTTGTGTTCTTTTTAACGTTGTGTTTCTTATCACTGCAAGCAAACAAACAAAAAAAATACATCTTGAAATCAATGTCGTGTCCTGATTTCAACCATGGTGCCTTATGCGCATTCCACCTGGGCTGATGTCAAAGTGGAGCCGCAGTGTTCATCCCTGCATTAACTTGATTCACTTGGATAGGAAGTCGAAATATATCACACATTATTTATTTATATGACTTGCAATCACCCGTGACAAAACATCAACTTTCAATGCAGCATCTGTGACAAGAGGTCTGAAATGAGACTTCAAAATAAATCCGTGGAAACTAGACGGCGACAACAGCGATCACAATCACGGCGGAGGCCAACAGAGCCCCGAGCACGATGCCAGCAAGCGGTTTCGGATCTTGTCCTGAAATAGAACACATAAAACCACATATTAACAGCTTGATCTAACATTTTTTTTTCACTTTGTTAGAAATCATTCCTTTGATTTCCTGCGTGTTCAAATAAAACTCAAAGTTGAGATCTCATGAAGAAGTTTTCTTGCAAGCTTTTATTATTCAGAAATTTCCGAAGCCACTTTGGATCCTTGCTCAATCAGCAGTGACCGCAAAGTGTGCCTCTTGCTCTCTGCTCTTTCACACTTATACAAAAACAGTGTTTAGAAAAAATACTCCCCCCCAGTCATCTTGTCCTGTCAGCAGAGTGAAATACACAACTTAGAATCTGTTAAGTTATTAACATTGTTTTTCAGTTTTAAATTATATTTTAGCCGTTTTAGATTATGTTAACTCAGTATGGCTGAATGAATAGAAATATATTCTTATCTGTGTTACTTTCATGAGAAAGAGCAACGGGTCTGTCTATTCATTCGTTATCTAATGGGAGGGCCGGGATTCTGCTGTGTCGGAAGGGAGTCAGGCTTATTGTTATTGTATTTTTTCTAATCTGATTTATACCCATGGGAACGGATTCTCTTGTATTCATTCAGTTGTAACCAGGTGTGTTGTGGGCTGACTTTTCTATGAACCCTCTTTTGAATAAATAATGATGTGGGCTGGAGAGAAGACACATTTGAACAGAGCACTGCTTGGGTGACTTCAATTGTGTGATCAGAAGCTTCTGGTAATTATTCACCTTTGCAAAGGGACTTCTTCACTTGGATCTCACCATTCAGTTAATTGAACACGCAAAGAGTACAATACTTAATATTGTCTACTATAACAAATGGTGACCGCCGACGCAGAATTATAACGAATGGTCTCCTCCGTTGAACCGAACGGATGGTGGTATTTTGACGTGGAGCTAGATGCGGCGTTCAAGGACGGGCGGAACTTCTAGGCCTAAATAAATAAAGTACGGTAAGTGGAGACTGTTATCCACGTAGAGAGGTTCTGTCTGTCTGGTCCGCTGCAACTGGTTTTTCGTCTTCCAAATTGTCTAAATTTTAAATGAGATCTGTGCGAACAAGTTATGGTTTGATGTCGTTAGAGAGTTGTGATAATTCCGACGATATTGAACTAAACACGTCGTGGGGCGGTGCATTTTGAAGTGCAGCCTGTAGATTATAGTATTGCGCTTCTGCCTTTTTTGGCAGTTTTGGCCGATTTGAGGACTACTATCATAATTGTTCATGGCTCTTGGTGAAAACGTCCTATCACGTAATATGTTTTTTGAAAAAGCGCCTGTTTGAAATTGAACAGTATATAGGGGTCCAGGTTGATTACAGCGATGATTGGATTTTGTGTCACTGTATATCAATCGAGAGATTACGTGAAACTTTTATTTTGTTGGCGCTTCTACAATATGTAGTTTTGAGGTCAGGATTCCCGTTTGAATTCCTTTTGTTCCACGGTTGAGTTCGTTAGTGCGTGACAATTTCTTAAGAGAATGAGCGCCTTGCAAAAATTTTGCAATATATGGAGAACAGTTTAGCTCAGCGGGATTGGGTAACCGCTGTGTATAAACGAGAGGTCACGTAATTCTTATGTGTGTCTGTGTGTGGCCATATGTGTTAACATATTGAACTATTAATATTAAAAGTGAGACGTCACTGTATTGAAACCGAAAGTAAAAATAGCCTATAAACAAAATGGAGGCGATTTCGATCCGGATACAAAATGGTTTGTCCTGAATGCGCTTCCGGTTCAGTGAAAAATAAAAGCGTCGATGAACAATGAAAAACGAACTATGGATCGATTGTATACAAAGCTTTCGCTGGACAAAATGGTATGTCAGAATTTTGTATTTTCTTTGTTGGTAATGGAAAAAGGCTGAATTTGATGCTAAAATGACTCCAGCATTTCTGGAGCAGTTTACGGGTGGTTTGTTCGAAGTTAACCCGTTTACTGAAATCACCGTACGAAACTGCGGTTTAAATGCTATAAGATTTGTAGACAACGAATTGATAGAATGACACCGTTTTTTATAATGACTAAAGAGTGTGTGCGTATGCATTTGAGTGTGTGACCTAGCTTCTAAAAAGGTGGGGGCTATTATTGTTATTGTGTGTGAGAAATGTGCATATGGGGATTTTGTTTGTTTTTCTTCAATGTTTTAACTAAGTTTGGTGTTGTTTTGTGTGAGATGAGACTGTTGTGATAGTGGCGTTTGTTTTGTTAATGGGAATGGGATAAAATAGGTTTTGCGATTTATAATGTTAAGATCCCCCCCCCCCCCCCCCGTTTCTAGGTTAGAGAAAAGGTGGGGGCTGGGCTGTGCGCTGTGAGCATAATGTGTCCTCATAATGGGACTTTTTCTTTGTCAAAATGGTAAGAGAGGAATGATAAACAATATAAAATAAGTAATAGTATTTGAAAGATATTGTTGAGTTTTTGAAAAAAGAATATTAAATTAGTGTTTTTTTTGGGGGTTTTTTTGTTTTGTTTTAGTGACTGAGCTAATAGTCTTTACACTTTAATGATTGATGACGTTGGTTAATTTGTTAACTTTCCCTTTTCGGGACAAATGAATAAAGAGTAATGATAAAATAATGGCATTTTGTTTGAGCTATGTTGAGTTGATATAATTATGCCTACATCTTTATAGCTGTGGCTAGATATAAGATAGTTGAATAAGAAGTTATAAATGTTTTTGAAATTGACATAATGATAATGATTTTTGATATTTGTTTTTTTCTGAGTGTGTCATTTCAGAAACTGATGTTTGAGTTCCAAGGCAGATGAGGGTTTGATGGCCTTCACTGATTACAAACTGATGCGCCCCAGCTGCTGATACGTTGTATGGCTAGTAGCTATTTGAAGGGGTATTGAAAAAAAAAATGAAAAAAAATAATGAATAAAGAGGCTGTGTTTTTTTACGAAACATTTTTGAGAAAGCAGGAAGTGAACTGTCTTGCTATGATCCCATATCCTCAGTCTGGCATTTTTAATGCATTGTATCAACGAGTGTGCATTTTTTGATCAGGTGAGCTCTCAGAAAGACTGTGTGTCATCGGATCCACATTGCAGACAGCGTCTGAATGGATGTGGCAGAGATCAAAGGTCAAAAGCCGCAGAGCAACAGTCTTCTCGTCCTGTGCCTAAGAAAAACATGATGTTCAAATTCCTCAATGCCCAGTGACTGTGTATACGCCTTATTACAGTGACTTCTCCCCTATGGCTGTTTTGCATCCAGAGGAAATCTAAATGCCTGCTCTGAACATTGCTGCCACAGCAGCCGCCCTGCTGGCCAGGACTGAACATTGACAACAGCTGCCGTCCTGCCTTTTGCTGGGGGCCTGGACTGAGAAAGTTGGTGGTCGGAATGAGATGTGATCCTTGTTCAGTAAAATGCTGCACGGAGTATGCGGGGCATTTTTAATGTGTTGAGTGGGGAACTGTGATCTATAGCAAGATATTTCAGAAAATTGGAAACGACATATGTGAATTTGAAATGAGGGATTGAGAAAATTTATTTCAATCTATAGCCTACTAAATGTTTGCCTATATTTTTGGGAGAATCAGTTTCTGAATTGGTACAATGGGAATTTTATTAATATGTTATGATATGATATATTTTTATTTTCCCCGTGAGGAACTTTTTTGGACTTCGTCCAGCTGCAGCTATAGTATAAAATAAATAATAGAATAAAATGAGTAGTAACAAGTAAAAGACTAACTAAGAGTTTGATGGCTAAATTAGATTTTTTTTTTTTAACAGCACTGTGATTTATAAATCCCAGAAATATTTTGTGTGCTGTGTTTTTTATGAGCCCCGCTAATATGTGAAAGATTAGCAGTTTGAAGATGATTTTTAGTTTGATTAAATCTAGGAAATGGTAGATATTTGTAAATTTTGTGTGATTTTATCCTCAGCCCCACTAATCTGTAAAAGAGGTGAGGTTGATTGGCAGTTTAAATAATTTTCGGGACTCTAGGAGAATTAGAGTAATATGGTTACCTCTATTTTTTATGGCCCCAAAGTCATCATATATTAGTGTCTTAAGTTGTATCTGCTTATGCTCAGTTTTATAGTGTTTTGTAGCTCTTTTGTTTATCTCATAGCCTGATTTAGAGGGTTGAGTTATTTATGACGTCTTTTGAGTTATGAGGTCTCTATTTTATCCTCCCTTTATCTTGACGTGTTTAAAAAAATCAGTGGATCTTTGTCAAATGAGGGAGTTTATGTTTAAGAAATTAACCAATGTAGACGAGTTAGAAAATTAAAATCAAATTTAAAAACAAAATTAAAAAGGTTGTGGGGTATCGGCCTACGCTCCAATTGACAGGATGAGTTTGAAAGTGATAATCCACAGTTTGAATATGAAGAAATCTACCAGAGGAAATCGATCGCAAAGTCTGAAGCAAGCAAGGACAATAATGCATATTCGCCGAATGAAGGTAATTATATTATATTATATATTTTATCTCAGAATCACATTTGAAAAATGTAATGTTTGGAGCCCAGTGTTTGCAAAAGAGTATAGATAATATGAATATATGTGAGTTTTTCCCAGCATGCCAGGATTCGGCCGGTCATGGGATTCTGGGAAGAGAATAAGAGATATGAAAGGCACAGTTATGCAAATTTAGAACAAATTTAGTCATGGTAAAAAATTACCTATTATTGAACAAAACCTATTTGAAAAATAAATATTTATAAGCTCTGTCTTATATTAATGAATGAGCGAATGTCATTCAACTCAATCAAAGGCTGAGCTCTATTTTAATGTCACAAAAATAGATCTTTTCCTGTTCCAACAGCACAGGACCTACGGATCTTAACCAAATAACATTTACTAATCCCAACTAACAAAAACTATCAGGGTTTTTTCCTCCAAATAAAATTTATGTGAGTTTATGAGAAACTAAAAATGAAAATTTTCTGCACTCAGGAGAACGGCCCCAGGGGGTCGGAGAGGAAATCTTGTGCAGTTCGCTGGACAGAAAGAAGGATGGAGAAATTCCACAACTGGAAAGGAGACGTGCCAGGCTCGGCTATCTCATCAACTGATGATCATCAATCTTATTACCTCCGGCCTGGAGCCACGTCAGCTGACCCAGTGATCGTTCTGGAGCGGCCGTTTCGACATCATTCGACACCGTTTGAGGACATCAGTCAACGGATCAAGTCAAGTGCCTTTTCTTGGGCAATCATTTCACGAACAGTCAAATTTTTCGGGCAGAATAATCCCGTGACAAATCGAAGAATTTGGGTAGTCTACCCCAGATTATTAAAGAAGAAAGAACTATTGCGTCACTTTTTTCATTCAACAAAACTTCATCACAAGATGGCTTCAAAGAACACATATTTGTCTGCCGATATATTGCGATACTTTTTAATGAATAACATTTTATGTTAAGCCTCACATATGCTATGCTTATTCCACTAAAAATCTTTTAAATGTATCAAATTGTTTTTTAATGTCATATGATTGCTAAACTACCTCCTCTTCTGCGAAAGGGATGTTTTAAGGATAATTATTTTTATCACACAACCATTGAAAAAAAAAGGTTTAATGTGTTGAGCTCTTATGAGCTCAAATGAGGGATTGTTAAGTTATTAACATTGTTTTTCAGTTTTAAATTATATTTTAGCCGTTTTAGATTATGTTAACTCAGTATGGCTGAATGAATAGAAATATATTCTTATCTGTGTTACTTTCATGAGAAAGAGCAACGGGTCTGTCTATTCATTCGTTATCAAATGGGAGGGCCGGGATTCTGCTGTGTCGGAAGGGAGTCAGGCTTATTGTTATTGTATTTTTTCTAATCTGATTTATACCCATGGGAACGGATTCTCTTGTATTCATTCAGTTGTAACCAGGTGTGTTGTGGGCTGACTTTTCTATGAACCCTCTTTTGAATAAATAATGATGTGGGCTGGAGAGAAGACACATTTGAACAGAGCACTGCTTGGGTGACTTCAATTGTGTGATCAGAAGCTTCTGGTAATTATTCACCTTTGCAAAGGGACTTCTTCACTTGGATCTCACCATTCAGTTAATTGAACACGCAAAGAGTACAATACTTAATATTGTCTACTCTAACAAATCCTACACCAGTTCCTATCTCAGTTCACTCCAGATGTGGGTAAACAATTGGTCCCCGGCACCTCCTTGCACCAGGAAATTTATGGACAGACTTATTTAAGTACTTTGTTGTTTTAAGAGGTTTGTTTTTATAGTGGAACCAAAGTTATTTATGTGCGTGTTGTATGGGGACGTTAATGATTGAAGCATTGCTACGTCATTCTTGATGAGACGATGGTAAGCCAGCCTGAAGAAACTATTTTACTCCTCTCTAACACATGCAGCCAATGAGCTAACATATTTGCAAGCATTTGCACTCTTTCTGTTCGTATTTACGATGCCTTTTGGAAGTAGTGCACTACAGTTAGGTCGCTAGCACGCGAGCGCTAGTTCGTTAGCATGCTATCATCGTTAGCGTGTTAGCATGCTATCATCGTTAGCGTATTAGCATGCTTTTTTTAGTGGATGTTAACGGGCATATATGGCAAATGGAAGTTATTTTTGATTGTTGATATCTTTATGTTCTCTATGAGAATTATTTTGTGTTGTTTAGCTCTTTAATATGGTGTTTTCTGTATTTTGTACAGTTCTCACGGCATGCTTAACCGCAATAAATGCCTGTTGTAACAAAAAACACTTGGACTTAAAATGTTCGACTGGAAGGGCGTAACAGGAGGGATATTGGTAGAGTTGACATGATCCGGCCATGCTTTACAGGTTCTGTCCTGTCACATTGTTTTGTTTTTAATTTAACCTGCATCTTTAATGCAAGAAGCTAATTTAGGAGCTTGAGATGGCGGCAGAGTCAAACCGCAACAGGAAGTAACAAGGGTCGACCTATTCTGAGAGAGGAAAGAGAGGAACACAAATAACACTTTATTTCCGTCCATGTTAGTGTTTTATTTTTATTTTTATTTCATACAATTGTAGAAGCATCACCTGTAAGTGTACTTGAGTTCAACGTCTCCAGTTTGTTTTTTGATGATTTACATCAATGTTATTTTCCTCTTCATGTCATATTTCTGTAGTTTGTACCAGTGGTGTTATCAAGACTTTTCAGCAGGGTTCACCAATTCCGGTCCTCAAGGTCCGGAGTCCTGCAGGTTTGAGATGTTTCCAACTACCAACACGCCTGATGCTAAAGATCAGGATCCTTATCAGGCATGCTGATGAGCTGATTATATGAATCAGGTGTGCTAGTGGGCAAAAGCATCTAAAACCCGCAGGACTCCGGACCTCGAGGACCGGAATTGGTGAACCCTGCTTTAGGGGCAGTTATGGGTTACTATTTTATATTACAACTAGGGGTGTCAAAATGAGTGCGTTAATTTAAAGTTCCTTTAACGCCACCAATTCCCCTTACTTGGAAAACCTGTACTGGGAGAATTCCAGTCGCAACGCAGCAATAAATGTAATAAGAATGTATATATGTATGTAAGTTAAGAATTTCAAATACGTACGTGTCTCCACATGAGTTCCTTGTCCAAACAGGATCTCCCCACATGTGGCCACAGCACAGTAGTACGTCCCACTATCAGATGAGTTCTGTATGAGTTTGGAGAGATGGTAGACACAGCCCCTTTGGACCTTTTCATCATCTCCGTCGGTGTAAATGATATGCGGGGACGAGTCTCCCGACCCGGATTTGAACCAGTACACGCTGCGTTCGTCCGGACACAGGCTGACGTTCTCCTTGCTCTCCGAGAGAATCGAACACTGGAGCGTCAGCGGCTGGCCCGCCTCGACGGACTTGGCTTGCGGAATTTGCTTCACGTAGAAGGACTTGTGTGTGGGTTCTGCGGCGGACAATAGAACTTTTCAGAATTGTAAACAATCAGCGCCAGGGTGCTTCCGGATGGCAGAACTCACCTGAACTGAAAAGGGTGACAAAATTGGTCACTCGCTCGAGTGTGAAAGGGTTAAAAGCGGAGGCTTTTGTTGTCGCTGAAGAAAGTTTGAAGGAGAAGAAACATTTCCTTTACTATTTAGAATTTGGAGAGTTTAATCTCGTTTGTGCCATTTTCGCTATAATTATAGTTGCTTAGTATTATGAGCATAAGATTTTGTTTCAATTAGTTGTTTCATTTTTGTTTTTTGTCATTTTGTTACCTTGGTGCCTGCCCCTCACCACATGAATTGGTTCCTCTATGGCAAGGGGTGCTCAAGTTGGGTCCTCGAGAGCCCTTATCCAGCCTGTTTTCTGTGTCTCCCTCCTGCAGCACAGCTGAATCTAATGATCAGCTAATCCGCAGGCTTGGCCGAAGCCCGATAACGATCCTGATCACGAATCAGGTGTGTTAGTAAAAAACTTGAGCACCAACTTGAGCACCCCTGCTCTATGGCATTCTGCGCTCTGCTAAGTGCGGGCCTAAATGGAAGAAGATCGCAAGACTGCCTTAAAACGATCGCTCGAACCATTTCCTTTTTTGTTCTCAATCGTTCCGCCTTTGCCAAACGACATTTCCGTCTTTTGCCACCTGGAAGCATCGCGACGTCGTGATGGAAAACGTCTTCGAAAGACAGACTTTACCTTTGACAAGCAAATGCGTGCTGTCAATGAAGCGCATGCTGTACGAGGTGCCCGCTTGGCAAGTGTACGTGGCTTCGTCGTCTTTGCTCACGTTGGTGATGTTTAAAAGGTAAACGTCAGCCGCGCGTTCGCTTCGGAATCTGCCGTTCTGAAACTGACCTCGAAGGGACAGTTCTCCAAAGTATCCCTCCACGACGGTTTGGATCATATATCCCAACTTGATCTTGTACCAGTAAAATATGTCTCCCATATTCTCGAAGCGCGGGCACGCAAACGAGACGTTGGCGCCAGCGTCCACCATGACCAAAGACACCGGCTGCAGCCCTTCGATCGCAGCTGAGAAGATCAAATGGAAAAGAAGTTGTCAAATTTGACGGCGGTTGATATTCCAAAAGCCGTGACACTCACACAATGTGCAGAAAAGCACCGCGGCAGTCAGTCCGCTCGCCATCGTGACGGTTCGCCTTGAGTGTTGACTTTGCGCTTTGCGTCTGCAGGTTGCAAACCGTCGTCGCGCTGAAATGCAGAAATTTGACTTCCGCTGCTTTTTTTCTGTGCACGCTGTGACCCATTTGTTCTTATTGGTGTCGCTCATCGGTGCAGAAAAAAAGCTCTTGTTACGTTCAGCACAATATTTAAAAAAAAATGGCCAATTTGGATTTTGTGAAGTTCATAAGGTTTTCTGTAGATTTTCAATTTTCGGAATCTTCATGTTTTGTCTCAACACCTCAAATGGGCTCGCAAACTTGGAAGTAACACATTCTTCCTATTTACTGCTTGATTTAAAAAAAATTGTTTACAAACGTGATGAATGTTTATTTCTTTATCTTTTTTAGTCTTTCAGAAAAACACATACTGCATCTTTAACTCACTCACTTGCAGCCAATTTCACTGAAGCAACCCCCTTCGCTCCTGGCTGTTTTACTGGATTTGGACTGATTTTGCAAGGCTCACAGAATATTCTGTTCTATTGCTATAAAGACATGGAGTCTCTTCTTTCATCAGGAAAAAAAAAAGTTTCTTCATTATTCACAAATCTGTTTAAAACAGTGGCCGAAAGAGCTTTTTGCAACATGGCCTTAGTTGATCTCTTATACTGTGCTGCCACCTGCTGGCCGTTTTTGTAATAACTACCGTTGCTTCAAGCATTTCTCTTCAGTTCAGAGGCTGCCTCAAAGCCTTCTTTATGCTCTAGCATTTTTTATTTTTTATTTTTAAACGTATAAATACATCTTTGGGAGCATGGTGATATTTTAAATAGAACGTATTTCTATGTTTTGGGGGGCAAATTAGTTCATCAGCTTCGCACTTAAGGACTTAAAATGTTGCATTAATTCATCTCCAAAATAGCAAATTCCACATATTTGCTCTGCCCATCTCACAAAGGAATTCTCAAAAGTTCATGCTTCTGTTTTCTATTGTAGGTTTCCCAACTGACCAAGAGGTAGGGTACACCATGGACTGGTCGCCAGTCAATCACAGCCCCCCCCCCCCAAAAAAAACCAAAATGTAATAATATATAGTTTACTCCCAAAATGTTACGTTTCCAATGAATGTGATCAAACACACTGACACAAACACATTCAAGTCACGTTTATTTATACAGCCCTTAATCAAGCAAGAGTCTCAAACATTCAGGCCTCTAAATACACACACACACACTTGTGCATCAAGCCAAATAACCAAAATGGCTGCATGTTTCAGACCCACCCACACTCTTGTTGACTCGCTTGCACAGGCCACCAGTTGAGGCCTCCGCCACAGTTCCTGCGCGGAAAGTTGAACCCTTCTTGTGGTTGACGTTTGAAAGAAAACGAAAGTGTGACTTCAGTAGATTTCTTCCTGTCCGTCCACACGATTGTTCAAGTTGAAGGCGACGGCGTCACTTTAACTTAGTTTAACTTTTAGTTTTTAGTAAATTTTTAATTTTACTTATTGCATTTTAGTATTTGATTAAAAAAAATTTAATAGTTGTTTTTACTAGATTTGATGTAATAGTGTGCGGATCTCAACGCGCAGCACTTTGAAAACGTTTGTTTATAGAAATCAAGTGGATTGGATTGACTTCGACCCAAGCGGGATAAGCATCGTGAGATCGGAACAACACTACATATTCATTGCAAGTCGTATTTATTGTTTGCGCTGCATACATTTTGAAAATAAGCTTTGAAATAAAGCAAAATATTTTTAGTTTTCAGGTTCAAGCATAAGCGCATGAAGAAGCTTCACTCATTAAAAATGCAAATACAACCTTAACATGTTTAAATTATTTCTAATGAAGAAAATTGATCACTGCAATATTTTTTAACGAGTGTTAAAAAATAAATAGCTTCTTCTTTTTTTTTTTCATCAGATCTAAGTAAACATTTTTGGAAAATGTATCAACTTTTCTGGTTGACTGAGAGAAATCACAAAGTTAGTTTAGTTCATGAAAATACCAAATACGGTTCCTTGCACTGTAAAGTCCTGCAGAATTTTGAAATCAGAATCTCTCAAACGTTGACAATTATTTCGCTTGGTTCCGAAGACAGATGTCGCTATATGTGCTAAATTCCTCTGCAACGCTCGCATTGATGTGGTTGGCTTTGCCGCTTTTTCTGGCGACGATTTTCGGCACGGAATAAACCAAAAAGTCCTCCCCGCTCTGAGAAAACAAGTCACGTGCGTCACGACAAGAAAGTGAAAAGCTAGTAAACGTGCGGAGAATTTTTCAACTGACCTGCCGCGCACGACTCGATGTTTCTTCATGGCTTTGCCGGCAAGCTGAACAATGGAGGAAGAAAATGCAACAAGCGGTCATAGGTTGGACAAGGTTTGAAAAATTCAACGTTTGAAAAATTCAACGTTTGAAAAATTCAACGTTTGAAAAACGTGTATACTTTTATATGGGGACGAGCAGAACAATAAAACAAACATAATAAACCTGCTTTGGGCCATATTATCACATACATGTGAAATTCCTGCAAGAATAAAGTTTTTTTTAATTTGAACAAAAAGTTTATTATTATAGGAATAAAGTCCGATGTTCTTTTTAAAACAAAATGCAAATTTTTCCATAAATAGAGTCCCATAATTTTTTCTTGCCTTGAGTAAAAAGATTTAATAATTAGACTGGAATAAAGTTTTGTTTTTAAAATTGACTATTTAAAATTGGATGTTTTCCCCTTATTTAAGTTTGACTTCAATGTCATATTATTACTATTACTGTACCGATACCTAAGTTGTTGTTTTTTTTCTCAACATGAAAAAGCTGCCCTTTCATTGGTTCAGAGCATTCAAGGGCTAAAATGATATCTTAGCTCGGCATGCAGTGAACATGTCACACATCAGCGAATGTCGTGCATGAGCAAGACACAAGATGCTGCATCCAAAGTCCTATTTTAGCGTCAGAAATAATGGTATCGGTTTGTTACTTGTTAGCACTCACCGATGCCGATACCACTGTTTTAAAGCAGTATCGGGGCCTCTGCCGATACCTGTATCGGTATCGGAACGACACAAATTTTAACTCAATTTTATAAATTATTAGGAAATTAATTAATATCAATGATTAAAAGATGCAGCCATGTTTCTATTCGTTTAACATTTTTTCCACTTTTAATTAGCAAGAGTATGAAAACGTGGACAAAAATATTTTATTGTACCTTTAGAACAGATATTTAAAAAAATTATTGTATCGCCTGACACCCCTAAATATAATATTTTTCATTCCTACATTATTTAAAGAATAAGGATAGACGTGGTTGTCTCATTGCCGTTAGAAATCTAAGGAGCTGATTGTGAAGGATTTCTGCCCGTACCCCAAAAATGTGCAAACCACTGGTTTAAAAAATTGCTTCTAATTAATCATCTCTCTTACCTTTGCAGCAAAACCAACTTTTTGTCATGCTCTTTTTGACGAAGAAGGCTAAAAGGATTAAGTTTAAGGCCAAAGCAGCAGCCAAGAAAGAGATAGCAAGTCGGTGTGAATCACAACTGATGGCATCTGGATGACACGAGAAAAATAATCCTCATTTACACATTCAAGTTTTGAAATTGATCGCGCAGAAAGATGAAATAGTCACCTATTGTTACGTGTCCCATAAACATCTCTCCGCATGTGGCCACAGCACAAGAATACGTTCCGGCAACGGAGACGCTGTCGTCGGTTGAGAAAGCGCGAACGCATTTCTGCATGGAAGCGTTTTGGACATTTTTGCCGTCTTCCCGAGCGTAAATGAAGCTGGGAGGTGCGTCGTCTCTTTCAGATCTGAACCAGTAAACTTTGTGTATATCTGTACACGTTTTATTCCAAAGGGGGGAGAGGACGGAGCACCGTAAGCTCACGGACGGCCCTGGTGGGCTCTCATCAGACCGCAAGTTTTGAGTGGCAGCTGCTGAGTTCATGTCATTATCTGTGAACACAAATGTGAGAATCGCAACGTTAGAATTTCTTCTAAAATCTTCTTCCTTGTTATATTTCTTTACCTTTGACCTGAAGAAATGTTCCACTCAAAAACGTGAATTCATACAGACTCACGCGAAAGCAGTAGTAGACGGCCATGTCACTTTTCTGTACTTGACTAATTTGAAGGACAAACATCTCTCCCTCCTTTTTGGCAGTGATGCGATGTCTGCTGTCAAATGCCCCATTTTTAATTAAGGTGTAACCCTTGAGAGTTAATGTTCCAAATAAATATTCAGGAAAGGTTCCAGAAACAAGTCGGATCCATAGAAGAGGTTCTTGGCCAAGCGGTTTTTGTCCAAAGGGACATTCCAGAGAGACACTTTGTCCAACTGCAATCGTCTTTGTCGTAAAGTTGAGACCGTGGACGCTTCCTGAGCAGAAAAAACAAAAACAAAATAGAGACGTATGCACATGACGCCATTGTCTTTTGAGCATGGACTTGCCTCCGAACAGGATCAGCAGCAGCAGACGAAGCGCCGTCCGCATTTTGTCGTGGATTCAGCAAGTGAATAATCCGTCCAGGCAGCATCAAACTTTTCTTGACTTGAATCGAATCACAGCGAAGGGGAGGGGACAATTTCACAGACTTCTCATTGGCCGTTTCCTGTGTCGGCCCAGCCCAGTGGAAATATGTCCACTAAAACTTTCCAGTGTGCTTGCATTATGTACTAAGAGTGAATCGTCTCCAAGAACTTGAGGTCATTACAAACAAAATGAATTCTTTCTATTCACTCAGCAGTATTTCTCTGCTAAATGAAATCCATCACCACTTAATAATCAATGAAAAACTCGTGCTGAGTTGGGTGTTGCCATGTTACAGTTTGGGGATACAATTTAGTTTAACTTTTAGTTTTTAGTTAATTTTTTATTTTACTTATTGCATTTTAGTATTTGATTAACTTTTTTTTAATAGTTGTTTTTACTAGATTTGATGTAATAGTGTGCGGATCTCAACGCGCAGCACTTTGAAAACGTTTGTTTATAGAAATCAAGTGGATTGGATTTACTTCGACCCAAGCGGGATAAGCATCGTGAGATCGGAACAACACTACATATTCATTGCAAGTCGTATTTATTGTTTGCGCTGCATACATTTTGAAAATAAGCTTTGAAATAAAGCAAAATATTTTTAGTTTTCAGGTTCAAGCATAAGCGCATGAAGAAGCTTCACTCGTTAAAAATGCAAATACAACCTTAACATGTTTAAATTATTTCTAATGAAGAAAATTGATCACTGCAATATTTTTTAACGAGTGTTAAAAAATAGCTTCTTTTTTTTTTCATCAGATCTAAGTAAACATTTTTGGAAAATGTATCAACTTTTCTGGTTGACTGAGAGAAATCACAAAGTTAGTTTAGTTCATGAAAATACCAAATACGGTTCCTTGCACTGTAAAGTCCTGCAGAATTTTGAAATCAGAATCTCTCAAACGTTGACAATTATTTCGCTTGGTTCCGAAGACAGATGTCGCTATATGTGCTAAATTCCTCTGCAACGCTCGCATTGATGTGGTTGGCTTTGCCGCTTTTTCTGGCGACGATTTTCGGCACGGAATAAACCAAAAAGTCCTCCCCGCTCTGAGAAAACAAGTCACGTGCGTCACGACAAGAAAGTGAAAAGCTAGTAAACGTGCGGAGAATTTTTCAACTGACCTGCCGCGCACGACTCGATGTTTCTTCATGGCTTTGCCGGCAAGCTGAACAATGGAGGAAGAAAATGCAACAAGCGGTCATAGGTTGGACAAGGTTTGAAAAATTCAACGTTTGAAAAATTCAACGTTTGAAAAATTCAACGTTTGAAAAACGTGTATACTTTTATATGGGGACGAGCAGAACAATAAAACAAACATAATAAACCTGCTTTGGGCCATATTATCACATACATGTGAAATTCCTGCAAGAATAAAGTTTTTTTTAATTTGAACAAAAAGTTTATTATTATAGGAATAAAGTCCGATGTTCTTTTTAAAACAAAATGCAAATTTTTCCATAAATAGAGTCCCATAATTTTTTCTTGCCTTGAGTAAAAAGATTTAATAATTAGACTGGAATAAAGTTTTGTTTTTAAAATGGACTATTTAAAATTGGATGTTTTCCCCTTGTTTAAGTTTGACTTCAATGTCATATTATTACTATTACTGTACCGATACCTAAGTTGTTGTTTTTTTCTCAACATGAAAAAGCTGCCCTGCCATTGGTTCAGAGCATTCAATGGCTAAAAGGATATCTTAGCTCGGCATGCAGTGAACATGTCACACATCAGCGAATGTCGTGCATGAGCAAGACACAAGATGCTGCATCCAAAGTCCTATTTTAGCGTCAGAAATAATGGTATCGGTTTGTTACTTGTTAGCACTCACCGATGCCGATACCACTGTTTTAAAGCAGTATCGGGGCCTCTGCCGATACCTGTATCGGTATCGGAACGACACAAATTTTAACTCAATTTTATAAATTATTAGGAAATTAATTAATATCAATGATTAAAAGATGCAGCCATGTTTCTATTCGTTTAACATTTTTTCCACTTTTAATTAGCAAGAGTATGAAAACGTGGACAAAAATATTTTATTGTACCTTTAGAACAGATATTTAAAAAAATTATCGTATCGCCTGACACCCCTAAATATAATATTTTTCATTCCTACATTATTTAAAGAATAAGGATAGACGTGGTTGTCTCATTGCCGTTAGAAATCTAAGGAGCTGATTGTGAAGGATTTCTGCCCGTACCCCAAAAATGTGCAAACCACTGGTTTAAAAAATTGCTTCTAATTAATCATCTCTCTTACCTTTGCAGCAAAACCGACTTTCTGTCAGGCTCTTTTTGACGAAGAAGGCTAAAAGGATTAAGTTTAAGGCCAAAGCAGCAGCCAAGAAAGAGATAGCAAGTCGGTGTGAATCACAACTGATGGTATCTGGATGACACGAGAAAAATAATCCTCATTTACACATTCAAGTTTTGAAATTGATCGCGCAGAAAGATGAAATAGTCACCTATTGTTACGTGTCCCATAAACATCTCTCCGCATGTGGCCACAGCACAAGAATACGTTCCGGCAACGGAGACGCTGTCGTCGGTTGAGAAAGCGCGAACGCATTTCTGCATGGAAGCGTTTTGGACATTTTTGCCGTCTTCCCGAACGTAATTGAATCTGGGAGGTGCGTCGTCTCTTTCAGATCTGAACCAGTAAACTTTGTGTGCATCTGTACACGTTTTATTCCAAAGGGGGGAGAGGACGGAGCACCGTAAGCTCACGGACGGGCCTGGTGGGCTCTCATCAGACCGCAAGTTTTGAGTGGCAGCTGCTGAGTTCATGTCATTATCTGTGAACACAAATGTGAGAATCGCAACGTTAGAATTTCTTCTAAAATCTTCTTCCTTGTTATATTTCTTTACCTTTGACCTGAAGAAATGTTCCACTCAAAAACGTGACTTCAGACAGACTCTCGCTAAAGCAGTAGTAGACGGCCATGTCACTTTTCTGTACTTGACTAATTTGAAGGACAAACATCTCTCCCTCCTTTTTGGCAGTGATGCGATGTCTGCTGTCAAATGTCCCATTTTTAATTAAGGTGTAACCCTTGAGAGTTAATGTTCCAAATAAATATTCAGGAAAGGTTCCAGAAACAAGTCGGATCCATAGAAGAGGTTCTCGGCCAAGCGGTTTTTGTCCAAAGGGACATTCCAGAGAGACATTTTGTCCAACTGCAATCGTCTTTGTCGTAAAGTAGAGACCGTGGACGCTTCCTGAGCAGAAAAAAACAAAAACAAAATAGAGACGTATGCACATGACGCCATTGTCTTTTGAGCATGGACTTGCCTCCGAACAGGATCAGCAGCAGCAGACGAAGCGCCGTCCGCATTTTGTCGTGGATTCAGCAAGTGAATAATCCGTCCAGGCAGCATCAAACTTTTCTTGACTTGAATCGAATCACAGCGAAGGGGAGGGGACAATTTCACAGACTTCTCATTGGCCGTTTCCTGTGTCGGCCCAGCCCAGTGGAAATATGTCCACTAAAACTTTCCAGTGTGCTTGCATTATGTACTAAGAGTGAATCGTCTCCAAGAACTTGAGGTCATTACAAACAAAATGAATTATTTCTATTCACTCAGCAGTATTTCTCAGCTAAATGAAATCCATCACCACTTAATAATCAATGAAAAACTCGTGCTGAGTTGGGTGTTGCCACGTTACAGTTTGGGGATACAATTTACCTGCTGTAAAAATAGCAGCTAAACTTCCTGTCACTTAGCTAATTATATCCCAAAATAATGTATTCCATAAACTGATTTCTACAATGAATCCGAGGGTTGTCATATTTATGAATGAAATACGATGACATCCACCACACATGGAGATCAGAATCTGTCTTTCTGCACCTTGATCAAATCCACTCAAATCACGTTGCACTGCCTGCGCCACAACTTAGACCTGTTTTCAGCCGGTTTATTTTCTGCCATCAAATTCATTGGGTGGAGAATTCACATCCAGGAAGTCAAAACCCTGCCACAGATCGGCTTTAGCCACAGGTGCTTCTATTCAACCGGCAGGTAACGTCAGGTTGCTGACCAATGCTGCAGTCATTCATTTTTGGCACATTTTCATCATTCTCATTGTTTATTTGTTTACTTTCTTTATCTCTTTGTAATCTATAATTAGCACTAAAGAGTAGGGCTGTGCAATTCATTGAAATTCAATTAATCAATTTCAATTGTTATATTCCACAATTACAAAATCAGCATAATCATGAAAGAAAGAAAAAGATGAACACATTTTTGAGTTTATTAAATTTCTACTTTTGCACCTTTTTTAACTAATTTTATAAATTTTGGTTCATCCAAAAGGAATTTATAGTGTTTCAAAGAATTGTATTTGTCTTAATAATTTTATTTATTTAATTTATTTATTTTAATTTTTGCCAACATAAATAAATAAGTAGATATTATTATAAATACATATTATTATAAATTCTGTTTGGTCCAAAAGGAACTTACATAATGATAGTGTTTCTATTTTTTTTAATTGGTCTTAATATTTTTTAAATGTGTAAACATTTGCCTTTTTTGTACCAAAAAATAAATGCTTGTGCTACTGCACAGTGCACAACCTGCAGTCCAACTTCAAGTTTTTGCATATATATATATATATATATATATATTTTTTTTTTTTTTTTTTAATATATATATATATATATATATATATATATATATATATAGATAGATAGATAGATAGATAGATAGATAGATAGATAGATAGATTATTATTATTATTATTATTATTATTATTATTATTATTATTATTATAAATTCTGTGTGGTCCAAAAGGAACTTACATATTTTTTTTTATGGTCTTAATATTTTTAAATGTTTAAACATGTTCTTTTTTTGTACCAAAAAATAAATAATCAGTTGAATGATCATGATTTCAAATGTTGCCCAAAATAATCTTGATTATTATTTTTCCCATAATCGAGCAGCCCTGCTAAAGGGGCTTTATAGGGTATTGTTAAAAAGTGACTTGCCAGTATAGGCGCCGGTGTTATCGAAAAGGTGACAACTCACATATAAAGTGATGGTGAGAAGGAGAAGAAGTGTGAAGTCGTGTGTGTATGACTGTTTCTGATGCCACACACGCACTTCCTGACTAGCCTTCGGTGCAAAAATGTCACAGCGTGGTCTGGTTGCATCGTCAAACACAACATGTTGTTGTTTTGTTCTCACTTCAACTGAAAAGCTCTCTCTTCAAGTAAGTGCTCATGGGAATCCTGCAGCCCGCATATCGACAAGGCCCTGCTTGGGCAAGAACATTTTACGTGTTGATGTGGTTGGAATAATCACAATTACAACGGTCACATATGTTGAGTTACACATAACAATGCCATGAAACTCTGTAAGATAGGTCATACATTTGACATACTTGTTCGATTAGGACAAAAAGAGCCCGATTGACTTCATGTGTGGCCTTGGCTGGTTTTTGACTATTTCATACGTAACCCCCTTTTAGACTTGACTTCACAGCAATGTTCAGATTACATTTTTAAAATGCAATTCCAAATCCTGCGCCCCGAATGCTCCAATTTCTTGTATTGGAAAGGCGCTACGGCGCAATTATCGTACAACTTTTAACAGGAGCCGATGGGCTAAGATTGTTGTGATACCAGATTAGGAATAAAATATGTCGCAAAATCAGACAACATAGATGAACACCAAAAAAAATAATATATATATATATAAAACCTACTAAAAATAGGCGCAGTACATACATTAAAAAAAAAAACATCGTTTTCATTTCTTCTTCTTGGGGATTTATGGTGTGAGGCATTAGCATCCTCTACTGGCCGGCCACCGCATTTACTGTACACAGTATGTGTGATTCTATTTCTGACTATATAGTCCACAAACATGAAGCTCTATTTCAGACACCAAATTTTCATTTATTTTAATAGTGACTAATAAAACCACATGGACATGTTTGAATTAGCTAGTGGATGTTTTGCACCATTTATTTGCACTCGGGGTTAACATTACCTTGTCTGGAGGGTTTCGGAGTGTCCAGAAATTTACAATAACACGACAAGTCACTAGATTTGTTGCTAGTCGGGGTATGTTATTGTTGTTGTCGTCGTTGTAGTCTTTTGAAGGGTCATAAAAGTAGCTAAACATAAGTGGAAACGTGTGATTCTATTTCTGACCAAAGTCCACAAACGTATAGCTGTAAATCAGACATGACATTTTCAAGGGTTGAGTCTAATGTCTTTTGTTTCTCCCCTGCATTACCCTGCCCTCACATTTCCTGTCAATAGCCACCTTGAACGCTTTTCTGAGTAATCTGGCTTCGTGGTTGGTCAAAGGCCCAACCACAAACAACTTCCATTTGTCATGCAGGTGATGCACAGGCTGCTTTGCAAAAGCGTGTGCAGATGCAAATGTCAAAGCATGTAAATATTAAATGGCGCATGGAATTTGTTTGTGGCCTGGGGAGAAGAGGGGGGGGGGGGAAGACATGAATTTTAACTTAAAAATTTGCTACACAGAGCATCCCTCATTCAGGAATAATTTTGGAATTATAACATGCTTCACTTTGGAATTAGCATTTATACATTTATCTGATACACAAGTACATCAAGGTACAAAGTTGGCCTTCTTGGTGAACTCAAAAGTCATACATAATAACAATGTAGTAAAGACAAAAATACTAACGTTTGCTCTTCAGACAGTCAATAAAAAGAGATTATTTTCTTCAAGAACGGCCAATTTGTGGCGGTCGTGGCTCAGGGCGTAGAGACGGTCATTCAGTAACCCCGCTCTCCCGGAGTCGTGTGTCGTTGTGTCCTTGGGCAAGGCACTTTACACACATTGCCTCCAGTGCCACTGACACTGGTGTATGGAAGGTGCGAATGTTTGGCGGTGGTGGGAGGGGCCGTAGGCGCACACTGGCAGCCAAGCTCCCGTCAGCCTGCCCCAGGGCAGCTGTGGCCACTTAAGTAGTTTACCGCCACCAGAGTGTGAATGTGCGAGCGCATGAATAATGTATCCATTCCATTGTAAAGCGTCTTTGAGTGTCTAAAAAAGCGCAATATAAATCCGATGCATCATTATTATTGTTATTATTAATGTATCATCTGTGGTCAAAAACCCGACAATGTGGACACTATCAACTGCACTGCGAGCAGACATTTCCGGGAAAGGTGTGTCTCACGTTTCACTTCCAGCGTATCATAAGTGCGTTGAATATTAACTCCAGTTATCGACTCATAAAGTTGACAACAAGAGCAGCGTTGGTACTGCCAAGAGCAATGGCAGGCCAACACACCTTGTTTGTCCATGCTAACTGTCAACACACACGAGCCCGCCCAAGGCCAAGCCCTTTTTAAATGAGGCTCGTACGCTGCCCTACAGCATGCGTAGATCACGAGACAACGCATTCTAAACATGGAAATGTTTTGGTACGCAGTGTGTCTGTGGAGTGTCAATGTTGCTGCTTTCAACTTGGACACCCAGAGCATCATGGAGAGAACGGGACCTCAGGGGAGCCTCTTTGGGTTTTCTGTTGCTTTCCATCAGCAGATGAGTCCTGCCAAAAAGAACTTGTGAGTGATACTGAGATCTTGATTTGATATCTTCTATTCAGTTCAGTTTAGTTCTCTCTACGGTATGTCTGCATTCAAGTAACATTTAAAATAAACAATAATTTTACAGCGTGTTTGTCCTCAGGTTGTTGGTGGGATCTCCGAAATCCAAACATCCGTACCTGGGGAATGTTACCGGCGTTGTCTATCAATGTGATCTTAGTGTGTCTTCCAAGAATTGTCAGCCCATTGATTTTAACCACGAGGGTCGGTTTGCGTTTCGTATCTATCTGATAGTGAAATAGCTGAAAAACAAACTTTGAACAAATGTCTTTCTTTACAGAGTTCCTTGAGAGCAACGGAATAAACGGCCAATGGATGGGAGTCAGAGTGACAAGCCAAGGTCCTGGTCAAAATGTCATGGTAAGGAAACACACCCGTTCCCACATCGAGACCACGTGTTCCAAGGAACTGCTGTATGTTATCTAGTGCTCTTTGTCCTGGTGGGGACTCCTCAGACAACACAGACACTAAGGACCTTAGGAATGTCGCAAACATTAGTAAGGGAAAGGACTCATGACTTTGCTTTGAGCATCAAGACAACAAGTTAAGCAAGAAACTGTATAATTCTAAATTTGTCCGGATTTTAGTGGTTTACAAGGCTGACTTTTTCCAAGCCAGCACTGACTGGACTCCTACCCAGTGACAGTAAGTCTAGATATGACCGGTCAACTTGTCTATAAATGCCCTACGATTGACGGGTGACAAGTTCAGGGGGTCGTTTGACTTTTGCCCATTATGAACTGCAATAGGCTCCAGCTTCCTCGTTATCATGATCATCATATCAACCGACAAGAAGCATGGAAAATGGATGGAGAGAAGAATTTCTTGTCCCCTTTAACTTAACCTTTAAACTGCGCTGGAGCGGAACCCTTCATTTGGAAAGGGGCCCCTGGAAATATATCTGTCTAGAGGAGTAGGGTTTGGAGATGCTCTTCAACTACCCTCTACCCATCTACCTCAATCTGAAATGATCGGGCAAAACGGCCATCAATTGACTTAGGATCCCGACTGGGGACAGCATGGCTGCCAGTGTGCTCCTACGGCCCCTCCGACCACCACCAAACATTCGCACCTTTCATACACCAGTGTGAGTAGCACTGGAGGCAATGTGTGTGAAGTGCCTTGCCCAAGGGCACAACGACACATGACTTGGGAGGAGCGGGGATCGAACAGCCGACCTTCTGGTTACTAAACGACCCTCTCTACACCCTTAGCCTTGGACGTCTGTGGACCCTAGATTGAGAACCACAGTGCAAGGCTGATACTCCCAGTCCATAATCCCAACATTTTCCTCTTACAGACTTGTGCTCATCGGTACCAGCAGTGGAGCCCAAACCCAGGTCTTTACATGCCTCGCCTGGTTACGGGCCAGTGCTACATTTTAGGGGACGGCCTGCAGGTCGGGACGGAAGAGAGGTCATGGAGAAGGGTGGTTTGCGATGCCGAACACCTCAACAGACGTCAGAAAGACCACGAGTGGTTTGCGTACTGCCAGCAGGGTCACGGTGCATCTTTCGCTAAGGACAACAGATCTGTGGTCTTCGGAGCACCGGGCGCTTATCAGTGGAAAGGTCAAATATAACCATTTGATTACAGTGGAATCTTGAGTTACAACCCAAAAGCTTGTAAGTTGGGGCTCTCGTAAGTCAAGGTACCACTGTGTTCTTACTCTCATTTCGCAACATTTTGCAACTCTATACGCTCTCATGGGATTCTGTCAAAAGGAATTGTGCGGATGGAGCTGCTGGACAACCTGGACATCTTTGGGGAACTTCCTCGAGAGACTGGCAATACTGACCTCTTTAACTCCAAACTTATTCCTCTCCAAAGAAACAGCTACCTCGGTAAGTTTGCCTCCAGATGATCACAAAGAAACCTTCAGGTTCCATTTACAGTTATGTGCTCATCCCAGGATTCTCCACTGACTCCGGAATGACTCTGCTCAAGGGGGGTGAGCTTACCATTGTTTCGGGAGCCCCTAGAGGGGGATACAGCGGTCAGGTGGCCTTTCTTAAGGTGGACCCTTTGGCAAAGAGAAGCTTGACTGTAGAGTTCGTCCTTTCCGGTCCGGGGTTGGCCTCCTCTTTTGGATACGACATTGCCGTGGTGGATCTCAACAATGACGGGTTTGTTTTGGTGCTTCATTGTCCTTAATTAAGAGTTTTGCTGTAGTTAGTTTGAAGCAGTGGCTTTCCTACCACCAGGTGGGAGGACCTTGCTGTGGGAGCACCTGAATTCTTTCTTAAAGATGGTTTGATTGGAGGAGCGGTCTACATCTACATCAACAACAAAGGAGACAAGTGGCTGGAACTGAATCCTATTCAACTCCTTGGACGTAAAGATTCCATGTTTGGACTCGCAGTGGAAAACATCGGCGATGTCAATCAAGATGGATATGGAGGTGGCCATCGTTCCGTTTTACGTCGTAATCCGAATTTATACAAACACAGACGGATTTGCCATTGTAAATATTGAACAGGTTGAAGATTTGCAATTGGAGATGACAAATCAATATTAATACAAACCAAACCACAAGATTATTCCTCAGGATAAGAACCTTTGCTTACATTGATTGGAATTCAGTCCGATATGTGTGTACGCAGATTTAATTGTGATAAAAGTTTGTCTCGTTACCCAGTTCCCTTAATTATATATTTTTGCACCCAAACTTCCTAAATGACAGACATTGCTGTGGGAGCACCATATGACGCTTCTGGCCGAGTATACGTCTACTGTGGCTCATCAAGTGGCATCAACAGAAAGGCAGCACAGGTGAGGTTGAAGTCGCACTTGGCAAAAGAATTGCTGATTTTGAAATACTGTTTTCATGTTGTTCATGTTTAATCACAGGTTCTCTCGCCAGGATCGAAGAAAATCACTTTGTTCGGATATTCTCTGTCGGGTAACTTGGATATTGATGATAACCAATACCCTGATCTGGCAGTTGGATCACTCTCAGATGCAGTCTTTGTTTACAGGTGACAGTTTGGTTTCAAATGTGTATTATAATTGTTTTTAAATAATCGAATGTCCACATCCTCAGTGTTGTGATTGCGAAGCACTCCGCTGTTTTGTCATTTTACATTCTTATGACCTGACTTCAAACATTTTTCAGAGCTCGGCCTGTGGTCAGTGTCAGCAGCACTCTCGCAATAACACCAAATGTAATAGACGTCACAAAGCAGCAGTGCAATCAACGCACATGGTAAAGATATCCAGAAACCAAACGTTACTTTAACATTTTTGGAGTTGATGTCATGTTCTCCATCAGTTATTTTGCAGTACAGGCATGTTTTACCTACTTGGCACATCCAGCATCATTCAACCCCAAACTGAGTGAGTTCTCCGCTGGAGCAGTTTTAAATGATATGACACTGTTAGTCTAAAATAACTTTTTACATTTTCTGAACATGTACTCTTTTTACACATTTGCAGCAATTTCTGCAGAGAGAGAGAGTGTGTGTGTGTGTGTGTGGGAGAGAGAGAGAAAGAATAAGAGTAACAGTTGCCTGTTCAATTGTTTCTCCGCAGCAATCAGTTTCTCAATGGAGGCTGATTCAGCGAGGAGGAATTCCAGACTTCCGTCTCGAGTGGACTTTCTTGGTTCGTCTCAGGGGACGTTGGAGCTGCCTGGCCAAGGGAGCAAAATCTGTGCTAAGACCAAGCTCCGACTTCTGGTACGGTTCCACGACGGTCTTGTGGGGTTGGCAACTTTGTTACTACTTTTCATTTTTAACTACTCTCCTGTCTCTGTACTCATAGTCTATAGTCTATATCCCTTTGTGGACTGGACTGGTGGCCAGTTTTAGGACTTACGACTTGCTTGGCTAAAACTGACGAAATACTTGACTTTGACTTGGACTTCTTGCAATTTCAAGATAATGTGACAATCTGTTTTGTTTGTTAGACCTTTTGTGTAGTGTACAAACTAGGAAATGCTAATGAACTAGGAAATGCTAATGCTACGAGGTGCCAGCTCTACTTACTGTTCTGATTGACCAGTTTTCTGATAAGGGGCTAGTGCTTTTCTCAGACGCATCCATTGTGAAGTCCTGGTTGCCATGAGGCAAAACTCTCTGGTTACAGCGGGACACTACAGACAGGTTGAGCAACATCCCGGTCTCTGTCACTCTGTCCCTGCCAAACTCCAGTCCAACGGCGAGGACAAACGTTGGACTGCCTGACGTCACTCCCGTGCTTGACCGCTACCAGGAAAAAAGCCTGGCGTCAGAGGTACAAACATCTTTGTGAGAACCCCAAGAGAGGTTTCATGATGCTTGAGGACTATTTGCTGTTTGGTTGTCCTAGATCACCTTCATCAACGAGGGCTGCGGCAGTGACAACGTTTGCCACAGTAATCTGGAGCTCCAGTACAAGTTCTGTGCCAGGAAAACCCAAAACCAGCGAGATGTTTTCCAATCACTGGTCAGGTGAGGAGATGATGGTACCAGAAAAGCGGAGCTGCCGCAAGGCATAAGCAGCATGCATCTGCTTTGGGCCCCGCAACCCCAAGGAGGCTCTCAAAAATTATTTACAATCTCAAATTAGAGGGTTTTCAAGAACTACTTGAGTGATTAGCATTATCAAAGTCATGATGTCATGAATGATTTTGCTTCCAGAAAAGGCAGGATGCGCTGGTGGTAAGCAATGTCCTTTTGTTTCACTTTAGAGAGGACGGTGTGGCAGTCATCACTCCCTCCGGCGAGGATGTGGCCTTGGAGATCACCGTCAGCAACACGGACGGGGAGGACGCACACCAGAGTCACGTGGTCGTCGAGCTGCCAGACGTGCTTCGTTATTCCTCTGTTCTTTACTCCTCAACGTCGGTGAGTGAACCAAACATTGCGAGTAATTTGCCATTGAAGGGCTCTCACTTAACACTTACTGTTGTAGCGAGCAGTGACGGGAGTCAGAGGCACAGTGTTAAACCGCAGAGCCAACCGCTTGCGCATTATTGACATCAGCGTTCAATGTCATGAAAAACTTACAACAAACATCCCCCCCCCCCCCCAGAACTCCCCATCGCCCCAACGTTCCATGGGTGAATTGTGTACCCCTCACTACATTGTAGTTAGCTTTTTACCCTTTAAAAAGAACAAGATAGAAAATCAATGCTAATGTTAGCATTTTGGCTTAAGTGTGCATGCTAGCTGTTGTTGAATTATTAACATTGTTTTTCAGTTTCAATTTATATTTTAGCCGTTTTGGATTTAGTTATAGCTGTGTAGCTCAATGAATAGTATTGTCTATTGTATTCTTATCTGTCTCTCTCGTCTGAGAATAGAAGGGCAACAAGTTTCTTTTTTATATTATCTAAAAGGGAGTATAGCCTAGTACCGGTCTCAGTCGGTCGAAGAGAGTCCAAGGACAGGCTGATGTATTATTGTTTAAATCTAATCTGATTTGTATTCATGGGAACTTCTGCCTTTCTGTGCTGAATGGGAGGGGAGAGGAGACTTTTCGTATTCACCCACTTTTCAATAAATAATGATGTGCAGGAGAAGGAGGGACACACAATCTGAACGGAACACGGTTTGAGTGTCTTCATTTTGTGTGATCAGAAGCTTCTGATATAACAATACCTTTGCAAAGGGACTTCTTCACCAGAATCTCACCATTCAATTAATTGAACACGCAAAGAGTACAATACAAATATTGTCTACTTTAACACTGTGTTAGCTGCTACACAAACAGGTCGACAACAAGCAAACTGAGCTGTATCAAAACAAAACTTTGACATTAATGTCTGTTTATGAAAATATGAGTAACATGCTAGCGTTTATATCAGTGCCACACTCACAAAGTGACACGGCTGCAAATGTGACAATTGCACTTAGCTTGATTATGTAAAATCTGCTGTAGTCATGTAGCTCTTTTTTTTTTTATCTTCCTCTAGATAGCTGAAAAGGTTCTAATAACAGCATAAATGTTGAGAAGGACAACTTTAGGACATAATTATTTCTGTGCAACATTTATCTGTGACCAAACAAAATGTTTTAATAACAACAAGGAAGACATCAGCAAAATCATATTTAAAAAATGTTAAACTTACTTGGTCGTCAAAAGGGAGGGCAAAGGGAAGAATTTTCGTTTGTTTTGAAAATGTTGACTTGAAGCAACCGGCATGTCGAGGCTACGATTTGGAACATACATAAAGTACATGACTTTTGTTTTTCCAGGAGACACAGGTGACGTGTTCGGGTAACGACAAAGGAACGGCGATAGATTGTGTGCTGGGAAACCCTCTTCAAAGAGATGCTCAAGTGAGTGTTTCATTTACGGCGATAATTCTCAGAATTGTGCTACGTTGGCTACCTCTCACTGAATTGAATATTGAAAATCCAACCCTTGAGGAGGTCAAGTTCATTTTAAACACCCACTTTTGTTACCAAATATGGATCTCTTGCAACTTCCATAATCCATCTAATTCATGTATTTCTCGTTCTGTTTTCTTTTCAGGTTACATTTTACGTCATGCTCACCACAACTGGCATCTCACTGAGCACAAAATCTGTCAACGTCACACTGCAACTTCAGACGTAAGTCAAGTATTTGTGTGGCTCGCTTTGCTGTACGTGACTGTGAATAATGTGGTCATTACATTTTACATCCTTGTGATATAGGTCAAGTGTGCAGACCTTAGAATCAGTCGAAGCTACAGCCAAAGTGGTTTTTGAACTGGGGCTACAAACTTTTGGGTAATCTATAATCAGTACAAAACATCTCTTCCCTATGAAATGAATGGAAATGCAATTAATCTGTTCCACTCCCCCAAAAACACCAACAAAATGTTTGTAACTAATAGCTAATAACACTCTACAGTATTATACTCTATAAAAACATACATAATTAAATAAAATGTAAAGAAGTTTGTGCGTCATAAGACTGTTCTTTGCAGAGGATAAATAAAACATGGTGGCGGGTATCTTTGTGTGCTCTGTCTGCAAGTGTTGTCGCCACCAGTTGTTTAAAGGCTTATAATGTTTTCATCATTCATGCTAGTTTTATTAGCTCATCAATGCCATTTTGCATTGTGTGTTTTGTTAGCGCTGAGCTGGCAGAGTTTTGTAAAACAAACTTGATGTGGTTTGGTTTATGTTTAGTTTTAACATTAGAACTCCCAGAATGCCTAAAAGCCACTTTTTTCAGTAGATATACTCACTGGAAAACACAATAGGTACACATTCACACATCAATTTAGATCAGACATGATATCATAAAACACACTGTATAGTATAGAATGCTCTTAACATATATATATATATATATATATATATATATATATATATATATATATATATATATATATATATATATATATATATATATATATATATATATATATATATATATATATATATATAATTATTGTTTTTAATTGCTAATTAATGTAATCATTGTATATAATTGTTATCAGGCTCGCCAAGCCCTCTCAAGTGTCACTGAGGAGAAGCTTAACGGGCAAAAGAGTCCTAAAAACTGTGGATGACATTGGAACCCCGATTAAGTTTGAATTTATGGTAAGGTTATCCTTCTGTCTCTTTATTTCATAAATGTAATTATCTTTTTCCATTCTTGCGTCCAGGTCTGAATGATGTTTTCTGTCCTTGCAAACAGATAACAAACCAGGGCCGATCTCTAAAATCCTTCGCCAACGCCTCGCTGGACATCCACTGGCCAAACGAGAACTCCGATGGCAAACGGCTGCTGTACTTGACTCGGGTCACGAGTGAAGGATTACATTTTGGCTCCTGCTCACCTGCTAAACTAATCAATCCTCTGAAACTGAAGGTAATTTTTTGTGCGTTTTCCTACTTGCCTCATGTATGAAATAATACGTTGGATGTTGAAAGGGTCATCGCGGAACCTCCAGGGAAAGACGCGAGGTGGAGTACGAGGGCCAATACGATGCCCTCTCCGCTGCTGGATTCTCGTTTCTTCCATCAAAAAGAAAATACAAAACCCTGGTGAGACTTATCAGTCAAACACTGTGATGCTCACTGAACTGAATTCCCACAACATTTACTGACATGTCACATGATGGCATCATCACAAATAACTTTTTTCTCCTCAGTCCTGCTCCGATGGACTCAAGTGTTCTGAGCTTCGCTGCCCTCTAGTGGGACTGGACAGCACTGCACTGATTGTTCTCCACGCACGGCTTTGGAATTCTACTCTGGCGGAGGTGAATGACTTGCTGTCCATAATCATGTTTCAAATGCTTCGTAGCAGAAAAAAACAACAACCTGTGGTGTTCCCTGTGCAGGATTACAGCTCTTTGAATTACTTGGACATTGTTGTGGATGCTTTTCTCGCCCTCACAAACTCTCCAGAGAACATTGGACTCAAAGAAAAAAGGCCTCATACAAAGGTCAAGATATTTCTTGCATTTACTACTTTCTGTTCAACAACACACTGACATTTAAGGCAATTTATCATTTGATACCTGGGCCTTCTGCGGGACTTACCTGACTTAAAAAAAGTCATTCACGCTCGGGTATTGTTGAGTGCAGGTAAAGGTGACAGTCTTCCTGGAGAAAGAAGACAAATATTTCACTAAAGTGGCCTGGTGGATCATCTTTCTCACAGTTGCCGTAGGCCTGCTGCTCTTGGCTGTCCTCTTCTTCTTCTTATGGAAGGTAACGGGACTGCATGATTACATCCATTTAAAAAATTATAATTATATATATATATATATATATATATATATATATATATATATATATATATATATATATATATATATATATATATATATATATATATATATTTATATATATAATTTATATATATATATATATATATATATATATATATATATATATATATATATATATATATATATATATATATATATATATATATATATAAGAGTATGGTTGTAGCAAACTGGCATACTGATTTGAGTTTTCTGATGTCTACTGGACACTATACAATTAGGTCATAGTACGAGTAGTAGTTTTTCTAATAAATAAATAATAAATAAAGTTAATAATTGAGAAATTGCATCATGTTGAATGGTGAGTGTAAAAAAAATTTTTTTACTTCAAATTTTATTTTAATTTAGCTACAGATTGTCAAACTGCTGTAATAGATTTTTAAATCGATTTTTTTTAATATATATATATATAAATTTCATATATAATAATTATATGCTACTTGTATATTATTAAATGCTTTATATATTATAGTATAGTAAAAAGTATGATTGTGCTGGTCTACCCGATGCTATAAAATCCATGAAGCCGTTTTCACTAATATATATATTTTTTTAACTTGAGTGAATCTAATTGTTGTAATGTGTCAGCGCAGTCACTTATGATGTTTTTCGTTGTCTGTCTAGCGCGGTTGCATGAAGTGCACGACGTGTAAGCTGGAAAAACTAAAAGCCTGAAAGAAGAACGCAGGGTGAGCGTATTGTGTCCAAATCGAACTTCCTATTCTTCGTGGCCGCTGTCGAGCGTATGACAAAGAACTCAACGCACATGCATTGTTTGTTTGTTTTTAATGACGAGGACAATATCACTTGCGTGTTTGTTCACGACAAAGTGTAACAACAACTGAAGACAGTTGTGCTTTTGAGGACCATTCTCTTGAACATTTGCGTAACTATTACATCACCATCATCATCATCATCATCATCATCATCGGAATGGTGGAAGGACAAATGTGACTTCCGGATTTAAATGCGATCATGATGCTTGTTGACTTCCAGGTTTTTTGAAGTTCTCTTTAAAAATATTGCCTTGCCACACTCTTGGGGGGGATTTCGGAAGTGGAAAAAAAAGGACTTTGTAAATAAAGGGAAAATTGTGTTTTTAATCAGGTGTTTGCTTCCAAATGTGCTTCTATACAAACCAAAAAAGTGTCTTAAACTACTAATTACACAAATTTCCTGGTGGCCATGACAGACCCTTTTCAAGCCCCATGAACAAGACAGGATTATCAGACATTTATTGACCAGCATCACCGGATCAAATGTTCTCATATATGGCCCAGCCCTCACCTATACATTCGTTTTTTGTTTTGTTTTAGTCTCCTGTCATTTTTGTTCTCCTTTGGGATTTCCAGATGTACATTCCTCCGAGTTCCACCAACAACACTTGTTTTCATCAAAATACATTCAGCATTGTATGACAATTAGGAGTCAGTCATGGACAGAATTTGTTCCTCAGCTCACTCGTTATCTACACGTTTTGTTGCTTTTAGGAAAGATACGTAGAAAAGCGCACTATTTTTACAAAAAGCATCCAAACATCTGCTCCAGAAAGGAATGGGGGAGAAAAAAAAATAAAACAACACAAGCAGCACACAGAAATATCATACAAAAACGTATATAATAATAATGGCAACAATTACTTAACACAAACAATTCTTCTTTTAGAAGATAAAACATTCGCCCCTTGTGTTAAATTTAAATAAATAAATAAATTCAAAAGCATCAATATTTTACATGAACTTATGGTCATTTCAAGCAGCCCCAAAACGGTTTTATGTACAATGTGAGAAAACCCCCTTATTTTTCACAGGCAAGCCTGAACACAAGGCTTTTAATTAGTTCAGTTAAGTAGTTCAAATATTCAGTATTCAAATATTGTGCCCTGGCCGAATGGATGCATTAAAATTAATTAACGTGAGCATTTTATCCCAAAACGTACACTTCATCAAACTTTCATCACTAATCTGAGCATTTTACCAATTGGCACGTTTGATGTATTGTAATGTGAATACAACGATCGTTAAGAGATTTGTGCAGTTGCTATTAAAAAATAATCATGATAAGCCATTTTGTGCTATTTAGTTTTTTTATGTGCTGGTGTAACCAAATTCTCAGCTGGCCATCATGACATGTACACAATTGCAATGAGCAACTATCTCCACCAGGGGGTCATCATGAGCGCCAAAGGCAGCAACAACAAAGGAAGCTGTGAGGACTCGAGCTGACTTGCTGCAGAAGGGACTCTGCCGTGGTTCCGGTTGCCCTTGGGCCCATTTCTCTCGCGGACCCGAGGAGGCTTGGCGGGGTTGGAGGCGGGGTTACGCGGGGACTTGCTGAAAGGAGGAGAATGAGGTCCATATCCCGGCCAGTCGTCGTTGTAGCGCTCGCTGGCATCGCCGCCTCCTGAACCGCTGCCCTCCTCGCCTGAAAACAAACACACACACAAACCAATTATCAAATTGACCCTGTCAGGTAATATTAATTAACAATATGCAGTAATATTTACTCATGTACTCATGTAATGGCTAGAGGCATTTATGTACTTAGAGAACAGCAAATACGTTTTTTTTCTCTTCAGAACAATAGTATTTTTATATATATGTTAATCTAAATAAAAATATGCATTATTTCTTATAAAATACATTTACACTATATAGGGATACTATCTTTCTCATCATGATTTAAAAAATCTATATATAATATTAAATATTATTGCAATAAAATATGTATTGTGGCCAGGGCCACTTATTTACTCAACTGCAAAAATGTAAATTAATAGAAAAAAAATGTTATGTGATATAATATATATTTCTTTGAATTTGAATGGTACAACATAATATAGATTTTATATTGTGGTTACTCAACTGCACAGAGAACCAGTACTCTATTAGGGGGAAGCCATTTTTTTAATGTATTATGTATTTAAATTATTATTTATGATCTTTTTTTTTTTTAAATTAGGAAAGTGTGGTCAGGACAGCATTTTCATAATGACTTATTTTTTTTAAATGTTCATGTTTTTGGGGGGTTTTATCACTGAGAGTATAATTAAAATAATATATATTCCATTAACTCTTTTACTGCCAAAAACATTAAATAACGTTTAGTAAAATCCTACGGAGGGGCGCCAAAGATGTTAATAAACGATACAATATAATATTATGTATTATGGCCAACAATGTTTATTGAAGCATTGACACATTTGTATTTGTTTACAAAAAAAAAAAGCAATGTTATTATTATTATTATTCTTTTAATGATTTAGACTAATAGCATTAATGACAGCGGAGAGCACTGACATCGGGTGTTCATATGCACAATCTGGTGAATTTGTGAAGTACTACTGACTGTCCATAAAGTCCATGTCCTGTCCACTCTGTGCATGTCTCAGTTTGTTGGTGGCCACCCTCAGCTCCATGATCAGCTGTCTGGTCTTGACGTCGGGCCGCCCGATGTCCACCTCCACCTCGGGGTTGTTGATCTGATTGGCCAGCCCGTCGCCCGTCACCTCTGGCAGATATCTGAACGTGGTCACGCACACAGGCAGGAACGTACGGAAAAGTACAGAAGGTCAACTTTCAGCTGTTCGAGTAGGCTTTTTATGACATTTTTGTTTTTGTTTTTCTAACCTGACGCTATTTGGAGCTCATTCATTCTTTCGGAATGATGGGCAAAAACTTTGAAATTGGTTTCATGGAATCATAGCAAAATCTCATATGTTGCCTTACCTCCCCCTGGTCTGCCCGTTCCAGCAGCGGTCCTCATTAGTGACGTCGGCGGCCATCTTTTCATCGTTGCAGATGGTGTGTGGGAGGGACACCCAGAAGCTCCCCATGGGCCGCAGGCGCTCTTTCAGTTCCGTAACCTGTATGGAGGCAGCTTGTGAGTCATCGCTCGTCTATCTTGAAAGTACTCTTGTGTCTGGATCACCGTGTGTGTGGGGGTGTGGGTGTGTGTGTGTGTGTGGGGGGGGGGGTGTATAGCCAACTATACATTATGAAGTTCAAACCAGTTTTTTTTTTCATACTCTTCTCTGTCACTAAAGAAATAGGCAAGAAAGCCTTCAAGTCACTTGCCCCATCTAATTGGAATAGTCTACCTGTTAATATTAGTTTGTTGTCTTCGCTCCATTAAAAAAAAAAAAAATTGTGTTTAATTATTTAAAAACAGATTGTCAATGTTTTCAATTAAGTATTGTCCGCTGTATTTTTATTGTATTATTATGAAATAATTAGAACTTTGTTCTGTTGAGATTAAGGTTGTCTCTGTTAAGTGTTATTGTATTTTATTCGGTTTTTTTTCCTTTTCTTAAAATTGTATCTCTTTTTCTTGTCTTTTATGTCTGGTGTGTCGTCATGATTGCCTTAGCTTAACCCTAACCCAAACAAGATGTTGCCTCTCAAGGGGTTTATCCCACTATAATAAAAATTTTAAAAAAATTCAACAACAATGGACGTAGAAGCTAAGCTAAGCTAACGTCATCGTTCTTACCAGACGGTCCAGGTTGGTGCCTGCAGCCGTGGTAGGTTTTTCCTCGGGGGTGTACGTGCGGAAAGGCCTCCTGTTACCGCCTGCTTCTTTGGGTGAGCGCTTGGAGCGTTCCGGAACAGGTCTGGGGTTTCCGCAACCTTGGAACACCTACACAGACGACACCAAAGTAACAGGATAACGTTAAGAATTTGTCTCTTTATATATAAGATGCGTAAAATGGCATAATAGACCCTGGCTGTATTATTGCTTTCCGTGTATAGATTTTGAATAGTATCCAATCATGTCATTACTTTCTTTTCAACCAACTGTCCTCCTGGTGAATCAGTTCTCACCATGCCAACGCAATACCGTATACAAACATTTTCCGCTCCAAGACTTGGAAACCTTTGACATTATACACATTAGTCGTGTAGCATCTTGCGTGGAGCCTGCCTTGCAATCTCAAGACTGCGGGGGAGTCAAGGTTTGGACCGGCAATATAATAAATCCCTGGCTGACATTCAATGACTCTCACTTTTTCTCTCCGCCGCAGAGGGAAAAAAAAAAGCCAAGCTGTAAGGAAGCAGAGAACTCGCAGTTCCTTGAAGCGCTTGCCACATACTGAAGCGAGCTCTCGGGAGGCTCGCCACGTTTTGGTCACATGGAAGGACAAGAATTAGGAAGATGGTGTTTGTTTGTTTTTTGACTCTTTTGGGTGGTAAAATGATTGTTTCATTCGAAAAGTCAGATAGCAGTCCTTCCTTTCCTCAGTCTTTCCTTTGGTCTCTTGAGGTTTCCCTAATTTGTTGGAATTTAGATGTTTCTGGGGTTGGTTACCCGGTGGGGAGGAGGTGATGTCTGGTCGGTGCTGGATTTCACTTTTCTTTCTGTTCTTTGATCCTTCCTCGGGTCTCCTGACAACCTCACAACAAGCTGGATTCTGAAGTATTCGGTTTAGGTGAACGGTATGGGATTTTTAATAGGTTTTAGGTGAATTAATGAGCACACACGCACGCACATGCACATACTCACGCACAGACCAAAAATAGAGAGAGAGAGCAATGATGATGACATGTCGAATCGGTAAGATTACCGAATGAACAAAATTGAGCTCTCTCAGAAAAAAAATAAAGGGTAGATAGACAAACAAATTCACACTCACATTTACTCTCTATGGATAGTTTTGAGCCTTCAATTAAGCTAATGTACATTGGATTCGAACCCAAAACCTCAGAACTGTGAAGCTAATCAACTCTGCTGTATCGATGCTCCAAACAAAGTTTCGTTGTTCCTTTGTGACAATGACAATAAATATTCTGAATCTAACCACCTTCATCTTGTTTTTTTCCCCCCCACATCAAATTGAAACATACAGTTTTCCCCTGTTGCATTCTCTTCAAGGAATCAACATAACAGCCCAACAAGAGTCATCCTTGCCTTGGTGGAGATGCTGACGCTGTTTTCTTGCATGTGCATGATGGCTTCGGACACTTTGACGGAGATGGAGTCCGCCGCCAGCTCCATGTTGAACGGACCCTCCAGTTTCTCCGCCACCTGGTAGAGGGCATCTGAAGAAAATGACAGGCGAAAAAAGGAGAGTGAACGTCAAAGTAGATTTAAAGGAATATGAGCAGCATGAAATCGTAAGTGTATTCTTCTCAATTGTTGATTATTCAATTTGCTAATCATAATCTTGAAAATGAAATGAGCCATTATCCAAAAACTGAAAGAATAATGAATGCACTTATGGATATATTTTAGCACTTTTAAATGTAAGATTTGTAAATGACCCTGCTATTATTTTTGGTATTGCAATTTGGTATTGCTTTGTTTTATTGTGTTGTTATAAAATAATTGATGCTTTTATTTTGAAGGATACAGGAAAATAAACCATAAACCGGTAGGAACTGACGTATGTAACCGACGTACCGCCAGTAGTAGTAGTAGCGCCATCTTCCAAAGGCAGATAAGACGTCTGCTCGCCATAGTAAAACTGAGAAAACTAAAGTTTACAAGTAATTCACTGAACGATATATTTTTTTAACACCTGGTTGAGAACCGAACGAAATTCGTATTAGTCATATTTCATTGTTTAACTAATGTCGCTATATTTCACGTTGTTTGTGTGATTTACTGCACAGTAAAACGATTTCGTTTTCATCCCCTAGAGTGTGCTAACGCACCTTGGTAAATATTTAGCAACGCGATTGCTCAAGATTCTGTATTGTTTACGATGAATCTGTGTTTCTGGATGGTTTATTTTTATTTAAGGTATTTACAAAGGCAAAGGGCACGGTTAAAATGTTTACATACAATTTTAATTGTACTCAAAAAAGATATTGCCAAGGCTATAAAACGTAATAATTTAAGGCAAATTATTTATACTATAGATCTTAAATAAGGTACACAAAACATACCGTTTGAGTTATTCATGGCATTTTCTGACTGTTCTTACGGTGTGTTTGCACAAGAAAGATTTAATAAAAGTTGTGAACCATCAGTTGGAGAGATTTAATTTCCGGCAAAAAAAAAAAAATGTAAATACAATCTTCTCCCGCCTCTCGTCACCCACCAATAAAATAGTCCCACTCGGTGTCCAGGTCGGCCTGATTGGCTAAGCAGCCTTTCATCACGTTCAGGCAGAAGGCGCGGCACGGACGCAGCAAAGGCATTCCTCGACAGACCGGGCAGTACCACTGACGCATCAGGCCGCGCACACACTCAGAGTCCGGAGTCATCTGGAAGGCATGTAAGGAGAGCAACTGTAACACTATAAAACCCAAATGTGAGCATTAAATACATTTGAACCCAGAAACTTTCAGCTATGAGCCACACGTATTTATTTATTTATTTATTTACCTTTGTGGCTTTGTTGACAATATCTCGCCCAATAGCCAAGCCCTGTGATAGCGCCCTAGCAGCAATGAAAGCCCTGGATACCTGGATTTTAGATGGGGGGGGGGTTAAAAAAGACTTTCTTTGACGTCAATTTACAAGACGGGAGAGTCCACCTGTACGCGGAGTTTTCGAGGCACGTCTCCAAACGGCTGCAGTTGTTCGGCATGCTTACTGACACACTCCAGGTAGTCATCGCTGAACTGATACTGAGGGTTGACTAAAGTGAAGACCCGCTCCACCAGTCTGGACCAAAAGTCTGACAAAACCTCTGTCAGACTCACGCTGCCCCCTGTGAGCAAAAGGAGAGCAAAGGAAAAAAAAGTAAAAAAAGTAAAGTCCCAAGTGTAAACATTTTTAGAGGTGCTGTTAGGTACAGTTGTGCTTGAAGGTTTGCATACCTTTAGGGTATGTCAGCTTATGAGCACAACTGTAAATGTACAAAAGCTAAGTGTCACTTCATGACACAAAAATGCTATTAATCGTCACCAAAATTCACATGCGTATATCTACTCATGTCAATTTCAACCTTTGAAAATATCAACACAATTGCCACAGTACTTAGGGTTTTTTGGGGCATTAAACCTTTTTCTTACTTCCATTTCGACTCACATCATAAAAAACACACCCAAAAGGCTCTTTCTAAAAAAAAAAACATTCTTGACGATAATATGTTCTATGCAGCCCTACTAGTCTAAATATGGCATTTTGCTTAATATTGTGTTAGTGGAATATGACTTAAGCAGCAAATTTCAGTAGTTTTTATTAATCTCAGAAGGCGGCCATTTTGCCACTTGCTATTGAGTAAAAAATGACATCACAGTAGCTCACAACCAATCACAACTCAGCTTCAGCAAACAACACTAGTGGCAAAATGGTCGCCGCCTGAAATGGATAAGAACGGCTGCATAACTCATATTCCACATATGTAATATTAATCAGAATGTCGTGTTTTGACCAGCGAGGTCACGTATATTATGTTTAATATATAATGTTTAACTCAGTTGCTCCCAAAAATGTATAAAAACGTTCTATTTTAAATTTTGCCATGGTCCCAAAAACGTACTTTAAAAATTTTTCAAAAATGTTTTTTAATGCTAGAGCATACAGAAGGCTTTGATGCGGCTTCTGACATGAAGAGGTGGCTTAAAGCAATGGTAGCTATTACAAAAAACGGCCAGCAGGTGGCAGCAGAGTATAAGAGATCAACCACGGCCAAGTTGCAAAAAAGCTATTTTTTGCCAGTGTTTTAAACAGGTTTGTGAATAATGATGAAACTGAGCTACATTCTAATGCTAATTGCCATGTCTTTATAGCAACAGAACACAATATTCTGTGGGCCTTGCAAAATCAGTCAAATCCAGTAAAACAGCCAGGAGCGAAGGGGATTGCTTCAGTAAAAATGGATGCGCGCGAATAAGTTCAGGTTGACTTCCCTTTAAGTCAAGCTACCACTGTATACACCGTATTTAGGTTGGTTGGTAGACAGACAGACATTTTAAATACAAAGAGAGAAGACAGATGGATTGACAGACAGGCAGAAAGATGTTTGGATGAGCAACAGGTATCATTCATAACACACTAGCCCTTCCAAGATAATACCCGCACACATACATAGTGATAGTGTGACGTGGCCATCTAGTTCCACCTGGCATCTAAATATGCAGCACGAGTGTGTCCCAATTTCCCGTCCACGCAGACGAGGTGTGCGAGGACTAACCTGAATAATATCTACGCAGTTCCACAAACAACTCCTGGAAGACGTGCGAGTTCTGCGTGAAGAGGCGTCCGTAGGTCTTGGTGAACATCTGGTTCATGGACTTCTCGGACAAGTCGATCAGCTCCCTGAAGAACTCTGCGAGGACAAAAGATGTACGTCTGACACCCAAAACCTGGTCGCCGAGGCCTCGCCAGCTCGCGGTTACATCACATGGCGCGCATTAGCGAATGCGCGCGGGAAAGCATGGCGTCTATAAAAATAGCCTTGAAGGCTCATATGCGCCGTCTCCCACTCCTGATTCATCACTTACGTTATATAAAAGAAGGAGGAGGGGAGAAAAGAGGTGATAGCAGGTAGGCGGTGAAAGTGTCAAATCAGCTCCGTGCTGCGTCTGGCTGGACTCGGACAGACAGAAACCTTTACTAGACCTCGGTTCTAATAAAGACAGAGACGCCAAAAAGCCCTCCAGGGCTCCTTTGAGGCTTGATGCTTCATCTCAACAGAATGTCTTGGACAATATGTACACATACAGTTAATCAGTCTGAAAAGACCCGATCATCGGATAACTTAAAAGATGATCCTAAACGATTGTGTTAGAATGAATTTTCTTCCCGGGGCTGCTCATAAAACGGTCATGATTGTACGAGCACGCTTTATACCATCAGATAAAGAACACAGAGAAATGAACCAAGCTGGCAATCACAAACATAAATAGGTCTTCAATTCTCGTACCGTCAAACCGCCGTTGCCTCTGGGTGAAGGTGGTCAACAGGAACTGGCTATGGCTCTCCACGGATTTCAGGAAGTCCCGCTCGCTCTGCAGGGCCAGCGTTTCCTCCATCTGACTGGAGCAGCAGGTGTAGTCCTGAGGACAGAGCCTCAAGTGCTCGCCTGCGCACATTGCGTAGAACCGGCGCCTCGTTAGTGACCACCCAATCGTTGGGCGTGCCACTGGACATTGAGTAGAACCCTTATGGCTTGGGCGAGTACAACCTCAGAGCAACAAAACATTTCAACCAGAAATGCTCATTACGCAGTATTTAAAAGGGCGTGCTGGAGCTTATCCACGCTGCTGAGTCACGGGCAGCAGCCATTCACACCTACGTTGCGAAAAGTGGGCTTAAAAAGCCCAAAAAAAAGAGAAAATATATTACTCATTAAAGCAAATTATTAGCCAAGAACAGAAACATTGGATTTCTTACGTAAACACAGCAAGCCTGAAAACCTCTCGACAATTTGTATTTAGTACCTTCAATATAGAATTATGCTACTTCTTATCCATCCATCCATCCATTTTCTGTACCGCTTGTCCTCACAAGGGTCGCGGGGGTTGCTGGAGCCTATCCCAGCTGGCTTCGGGCAGTAGGCGGGGTACACTACTTCTTATTTTAAGCTAAATTTACTCATAAACAGTAAGTAGAAATGTCTTGGCAAGACCAAGAATAGAGTGCCGTAATGTGAAATATTTAACCATCGTGAGATTTGAGTTTTTCACGACAGGATATAGACGTCTTTAGAGTCTTTAACCCCTTCGCCCTTCGGACTCATAGATGATTGCAGTGGACATGACATTTGTGTGTCTAAACCAATAAAAATGCATCATTTGGAAGATGTCAACACTTGTGGTTCATGATTTGGATCCGAGCGAACCAATCACAATTGCAAGTTGATTTGCATGACGTTCATGACTTGATAAGTTTACGACACATTACAGTCATACTACACCCCCCCCCCCCCCCAAAAAAATAAAAAAAAATCCCATGTTGTTCTTATGTGGGGAAAGAGTCTAAATCAGTAAAAAAAAATAATAATAATACAAATTTGCCCAGCAGAAAAAAAAAAAAGGATCTGGAAGGGTTGAAGTAGCACTTTTCAACTTAAGTCAAATATTTTCATAACTCTTCTGAAGGATCGGCTTAAAGCTAGTTGAATGCTACCTTCGCCATGGCCTGAGGGGGTCAGTATCGTCTTTACTGGCACTAAACAACTTTGAGGAGGATGGTTAGCAACACTTCCACACAGAAAAACTACAAATGTGCTGACTGCACTATGGCATACGTCACTTCCCCCTTTCCCCATTCGTTACAAACACGGAAGTCAATTTGAATGTCGACGCACGATTACTGCTTTCCTGGCAGAAGCTGCAAAACAAACTGAAAAGTTTTGTCTGAGGAGACAAAAAAGAAAAAGGGAAACCACCCGGATATAAGGACAACATTGGATCAACATTGGCCCGGATTTCACTCGCTGGCGTGAGCTTAAAAATGACACAATGTCCTCTTGGGAAATGTGGTCTTCCTTCAGGCATAACAATTACCGCTTTTGTCCATATGGCGGCGCCATAATCAATGTAAACTGAAAGTTCCTTAGTGTTGCTTCAATGCATGTCTTTGCGCTCCTGATTTGCCAATACTCTTGAATATTTGAAACGATGCGCTACCAAGCTCATTCATAACAGTCCAATGCACCTGTCAGTCTCTTGTTACCACAGCCAAGTACTATCAAAGATAACCAAAGGGTGTGATATGAAATTGTACTTTGACCCCATGAATTATTCAGCTCCAATCTGTCTCTCTTTGTCAACGCAGCTTCGGGTTTTTGAGATGTCGGAGGTAATGATATGCAAATGACAAGCGAGGGAGGAAAAAGCGCTTCAGTTCTTTGTTTCAGTCGATGTTACACCTAACACAAATAGTAGCCTACGTCTGGCTTGCACCTCCTCGCTGCACCTTCCGTCTCTTTTGTTCCGCTCTCACTCGTAGTCCTCTCTCATCCCTGCATTTCCATTTTGTAGGCAGCCTCTCGTTTGTCGCTCACTCTCCAGACCATCTGCTCCCCCATGGCCCACGGGACAGCCCGCCCAGGCTCAGGCAAAGAACACGCACACACACACACACGCGCACACTCCAAACACTCACACACAAAATATATTTCAAACCAATCAATACTGCATCTGTTTGACTCAAACACAAAGCCAGAATGTGTAAAATAGGGGTGGGGAACCTTTTGGGTCGTTGTAATTTCCACTGAGAGACATTTATTGAATTATTATATATCACAGCTTGTTTCTGGCTTTTTAATAACAGTTGCCTGTTTTGTTTTGTTTTATTTGCTCTGCCTTGGGTTGTACACGGGCAACATACTGGTGACCTCCCGCCCTCAAATCAGTCTCGGCTAATTGGCATGCAAGTTCAACCTCCCAGAAGTGGACAGCCTTGCTATACTTTCACTTTTCCAGACAAGCACTCCTTCTTTTATTTGCGCCCCAAAATGACAACCCTTTTCCCAATCCCATCACCGAAACTGGATTCAAAATCCACACATGGTTTCATTTGCCTGATAAGATTATTGCCAGTGCGGAGCCCATTGGGGTACATGCAAGGATTTACCAGTACAGGGGAAGACTAATTAGGGGCGAGGTTCTTTGTTGTTCTGGTGTTGGCAATTTGATCATCCCGCTTAATCAACCGATTTAAACAGCACACAGGGGAGGGGCTGTAATTTGGTTTAAAAACACTCGCATTGTTTTTATCCTGAAGGGGAAAGAAAAAGGATTTTGCCACATGGTGCTTATTTGGGAGTTATACACTTTTGTTTTACACATTGACAAATTGTTTCTCTTGCCATAATTGTCATTAGTTCAAAATACAAAATGTGCACGCTTGTGTTTAATTTTAAGATGATATGCGTTCATGTGTTTCATCCATGAAGAGTCTTACCAGAGATTTGAGTCACCGGTGCGGTGCCGGTGCTGTACCCCTTCTCCGCGTACACCTGCCGGGTGTCGGCGCAGCTCCTCCCCGCAGCAGCCACGGAGCTCCGAGACCCCGATAGAGCGGCTACCGTGCAAAGCAAGCCCAGGAGCGTGTACTTGGGTACGGCCAGCCGATTATCCATCCTCACCGCAAAAGGCATCCGCAGGTTGATTTGAAAACTGTAATGAATGACCAGGATTGAATTATGGGCTGTTAAAGTGTCCTAAAATGGTCAGTCGTCTAAAAAAGTCATGGTTTTCACAAGGTCATGCAATGGATACGTCCAGCCTGTGATTCTACACAATTTATCTCCATCGATGTGTTCAATAAACTTGGTGGACATCAATGAGGAGGAAAAAAAAGGTAGAACCAAGCAACCAACCCACTCAGCATCACCATTGTAAAGTTGGTCGCATCACACCGGAAAAACAATACTTGATTGAGAAAATAAAAGCATAGAAAACGTGGCCATGCGTACTGCTTGTCAGTGATGCGCCTGCATTTTAAAGTAATTTGACAGTAAAGACCGGAAGTTACGCTATTCACGCTTGAGAGCTTGACACTTAGTTAAGATGGAAGCAGCCGAAGAACAATGGACCGTGCCGGGGAGGACTCACCGTGGGACCGGCATGAAGGGGCTAGATGGGTAGCGAGCCTCCGGTTCTAAGGTGGGGGGGCAGCTTTGAAAATGACTCCAGGCTCCTAAACTAGCACAACAGCAACATATCGACACTACATTAATGCTGACTTTTCGTGGTCTTGAAACAATTAAGGGGCTGAACGGGCATATTTACTTTATACTTCAGCGGTTACAGAGAAGTAACCTACTGTACAGTTAACTTACACTAGCTAAATGAATTAATAATAATAATAATAATAATAAACCATTCATCAAATCTTCTGCCTCTCTGGCCAATCAGCATTCGTGGTGTTTATTTGTAGTCTTTGTGCGCCTTCAAAAGTAGAAATGGAAATACAGTAATTATCCTTTATCCTCCAATAGTTGGTAATTGTAAAGCTTGTTTGTGTTTTTGCTCGCTAGCGAAGACATTTGAGGCTTATTTGATTTACTTTACTGTACGAATAAGGTACATAGGTCTAGTTAACACACATTCTAGCAAAACCAGAAATAATTCTTCACTCAACCAAAACCATACAGTATATGTAGGCTCACCTGCATGTGACCCAAATGAGAAAAAGTGGCATGAAAATAGATGGATGAGGAATTAATGTACATTGGTGTCAGGGAAAAATGTCGACGTGCATGCCAGATTGAGATGAACTGTAGTGAGGTTCCAGTGAAAAGTACCAAAGCTTGCTGGTGAGTGAATGTTCTTCAATCTTCAATTCGCTGTAATTCTCAGGTGTACGTTTCAAAGTGCAGTTGCAAATGTTGAATGTCATAGCCTGGTGCCGCCCTGCACATCTACCGCTAATTCAACCGACGGTATAAATTCACTCGCGCCCCCCTGCTGAGCTGCCCTTCTGTCTCTTTTTCATCCCGAGCCACCCAAGAGGCCGAGGCATAAAAAGACACTGAGAGCGACACCCAGCCCGGCTTGTGGCCCCCTCCCCGCCCCCGCCAGACGCTTCTCAGCAGGAGCAGTCAACCGAAGGACCCCTCGGCAGTGCTTGCACCCAAGCCTGGGACAAGATAATGCGCAAAGGTGACCAGTTCATCAGTGCAGAGGATATCTACAAAGCTGACAGCAAAGGAAAGAGAAACGTGTCGGTAAGCAAACTGTCAGTGAAAGGGTAATGGAAGGGAGGGAAAAATCAGGATAAAGACATGAATGGAAGTAGCTATTGAGGGAGGCGGTTTATAATGAGAGAGATTATCACGTTGTCAGAGGCTGAAGGATGGGAGCCTCCGGAATCACCTCAGATATGCAAAGAGCAGGAGGAAGGAGGGCTTTGCATTGTCAGTTATTGACAGCCAACCATCCATCTTGACCATTGTTGTGATGTGCTTTCAGCTCTGTGGCATAAGGACAAAAAGAAAAGAAAATGCCAGGGCCAGCAAGGATTTCTTTGCTGGCGTAGGCACTATCTGAAACACTGTCCTATGTGTTTACAGCCTAAATTCGAATATTTGTTTCATGAAATTGCGATAATTTATTCCGCAGTCTATTCAAGTCATTTTGTAGTGTCTCTCTTGCCTGACAGCTTTCAGTATAGATGATAGATTTTTGTCCAATCAGATTTCAGCTACAATGTGTTGCCATGTCAATGTAATTTGGCAAAGGCCCACAGAATCAGTCCAGCTGGCGAATGTGTCTTAAACTACGTTAGCAGTTGGACTGTTTCTTGAACCAATCCGATTTCGTAACATCAGCATTTTTCCATCCTCTGATTGGTTGAGCAGACCAAAACTTGTTGCAGTCAAGTTCAACAAACAGAATGTCGGTAGATTACCTTCTCGGCGTTACTGTTCCACTCCAATCCTGTGGGGGGCGATAACCCACTTTAAATCAGACTTTTTTTACTGCTGGATTTGATGTCTCATTTTGACAACAATAACATCAGCGTTTTTCCATCCTCTGATTGGTTGATCAGACCAAAACTTTTTGCAGCCAAGTTCAACAAGCAGAACACGTCTATAGGTTACATGTTAGGTGTTACTTTTACACTCCAATCCTGTAGAGGGCAATAATGCGCTTTATAAAGCAGATGCCAAACACCAACACATCAAACTTCTTCCACTGATTGGTAAAAATAAATTCATCGTATGTAGTTTTGGGGTAAAACTGCAAACAAACAATCACAATATATAGACATGTTGAATTAATGCCTCAAAGCTGAGCCTTAATGTCTTTGTAACAAATGAAAGTTTGATCCAGCTTTCACAATGATGTGTCTATAATGGACTGTCTATTGAGTGTATGTCAACCCAAGATGTCACAAAGGCAACACCGTTTTTTGGTTAGCTCTCCTCCATGCTAATTACTCACACGGTGAGCATTGTTTTCACGTCGAAGAGAGCCATGTCAAAATAGCTGGTTTTACAATGCGCTCTATTGAGCTAACATCTGTTTTCGTTGCTCCTTTTTGTTATTCACAATGCATCTGCTACCTTCCAGTGACGTCGTTTCTTTCGTTCGCTCAGTCCAAAATCACAGAAGACATCCCACAATGCCTGTAGGCTGCATAAACAAAATCTCCACGCTCCCCTCAGTGGATCCCGCAAACAAAGACAATCTTCATCATATGAAATGATTGCTTTCTGTTCCCTTGGATGCAGACGAGACTGCGAATTTGATTTCAACTTGACATATTTTTGGTTATAAATGTCGTACTAAAATACAATAAGTCCCTGCCTGAGCACATGAGTTAAGAGTAAGCACCTGAATGTGATTTATCGTGTCATCTTAAGCCATTTGGTCGAAATAGATGATGAAAGCATTACGTGCAATCTAAGCATTATAAAAGTGTCCTTACTTAGAAGGCCACCTTTTATTCTCTTTTTGATATAAGGATAAACCCGAGGCCTTGATTGGTATTGATATTGTTTGCGGAATCAACATATTGCGTACAAGAACTTCTATTCCAGTAAACGCAAGTCAAAAAAGGTGCCAGACAAAAATAGTAACAGTGTGTTAAGTGTTTGCAATTCTGTCTCGTCCTCTGTAGGACTGTGTTCCAGTTGGCAACATTAGCTCCGCGGACAGGGGGCTGGACTAAACCGCTATCTCCGACTTGCAGAGGCTGGAAATGGGGGAGGTTACGGTCCGGTTCACAACATTTCATCTCACCAAGACTTGACTCTCCTCATTGTACATGGAGCTTCAGAATACAAAGGTAAGACAGAATACATCATTTCACATATCACATATTGGGCTATGTAAATATAGCATCTTTTATACCATGATGTCATCCATGTTTACTGTAAGTTTGTCTCATTTACACAATGATGACACAGCATAAATAACTGGACATGTACACTCTTGCTTAAGGGAACTTTCGTAGGATCAGGGATAGAAACTGTACATGTAATAATAATAATAATAAGAAGAAGAATAGTATAATTTCAAAGAATTCTCAAAAGTTATTGAAAATGTAAAATATGCCCTTTTTCCTCAAATGAGCTATTCAAAGGGGAAATGTGCTGTGTTGCTTTTTTATTTGCATTCTCCTATTTGTTTAGCAGAGAGCTCCTTAACACTATTAGCTTGCATAAAGTATTTTCAAAAATGCATAAAACAAAGTTAGGGAATGTTCATTATCAGACTTTCGCTTCCAAATAAAACAGCCCAACTTCTGATCCATCTGAAGTCATCTGATGTAAAAAGTCTTTTTCTTGTGACCTGAAATTTGACTCGCTGATTTCACGCTTCAGTCCAGTGAATGTGTGAGTTTGTTAGGTCCTCGAAAGTATGTGCATCTTTACCAGCATCGTGAAATGTTTTTATCCACACCGTGATTAAGCTGTTTTTGTTTTCTTCCATTTTTTTTTTTTTAGGTTTAATGGATCAAGCAAATCACGTTCAGTCTGGAGATGAACCGTTCGTCCCTTTTAGTGCTCTGATGACAAGATTAAACGATGCCACTGTCATGGCGTTGGCCCGTGTCCGTCAGAGGGCCGTGCACGGCGCTGTCGTGCTCTCTGCGCTGGTTCTGCTCCTCTGGATCTCCGCCTTTTTGTACGGGAGCTTCTACTTCTCCTACATGCCTCTGGCGGCTTATTCCACTCCAGTGCACTATTACTACAGGTGAGTGTGTGGCGTTCAAGGACACAGGGAAAGACATATTTAGCGGCATTCGCCATGAGTCATGCTGAAAGAGGCCCATTGTCCACACCTTTGGTTTCAAATCTCATTTATCCCTGTAACTATTGTTCAAATTCGGTTTTTGCCTTTGCAGGACAGACTGTGAGTCTCCAAAGTCTTTCATGTGCTCGTATCCCGTGGCCAACGTCTCACTGATGACAAACAACAAACCTGTATGTGCAATTACTCTTGTGTGAGCACATGTATCGCATACTTTACATACTTACATGCATTTGGTTTAAATGCTTGATTTGTAGAGATTAAACTACCTAATTGCATGAGTAATCAGACTCTAGAATTAAGATTAGGATTAGAACTGGATTTAATGATTAGTATATATTTGTAGTTTTCTGATAGTAAAGATTAAGATCGGTGTGTGTTTATTCACACTTTTTTTTTAATTGAATTTTTAAAATTGTGCAGGTACATCTCAATAAATGAAAATATTTGTAAAATATTCTTTAATAGATTCTTTTTTTTAAAGAGAGAAAGCCATATTGTATGTCATAAAGATTAAATAAAGTGAGTGAAATATTTGATGTTTTTTATATATTTTTATTTTTTTATTTTATGATCATAGTTTACAGCTAGAACAAATATCACTATCAAAATACTTTTAGTATAGCAATTATTAGGAACTGGCCTGCTTAAAAGTATTTTCTTGTTTTGTTTAATGAATCTATCTGTATGCAAGAATTTGAGTTTCACTTTTTGAATGAAAAGACTCGAATAAAAGACGTTTTCTGTGGTATTCAATTTTATCGAGGCACACCAGTATTCTCTATTAAATATATACATTATAAATTGGGATATGGAGGTGTCCAGGCTATGATACATGTATCCATTCATAATTAAAAAAAAAAGAAAAAAACATGTCTGCCATTTTAAAGGTATCCGTTATGTTCAGGTGTTGACCTTTGGCCAGGCCTATCAAATAACTCTGCAGCTGGACATGCCCGATTCCGAGACCAACCAGGAGCTCGGGATGTTCATGATCAGGACAACCTGCTTCTCTCGTGACGGACGCCAAGTGGCGGCGTCCGCACGTTCCGTGAGTGGCCCGCTAATTCCCCTGTTAAGATCCCAGGAAGCAGTGTCCGATTGACGAGTGTGTTAATAACCCGACCGTGTTTATGTTGACTCTGCTGATTCACTGCTGCGTTACTCTGTGATTCTCAGGCAAGGCAGCTGTCGGCCGCCTCCAGCTCTCGCTTTGTGAGTATTGCACTAATAACTTGCTCAAACAGAGTCTGCTGCTTCTGTGTGAGAGACATGTCAGTAACATGGCTAATAGGATGTCTTGGTTGTTTTATGCATTATTGTGTTATGTTGTAGTGTTAGGGATATCCCACAAGTGTAATTAATACCCCCCCCCCCAAAAAAAAAAGGTTTATAATTGGGTATGAAAGCCACATGATGGCACAAAGCACTACAGGAAGCTCCTCAAACCACTTTATCACCAAGAGGCCACAAGATGGCGCCAAAGCAGGACTTTTATGTTACAAAACAACAAAAAATATAGTGAATTACAGAGGGCTGTTTTTTGTTTTTGTTTTTTAAACTGCAAATACAGTATGTAAGTCTGAAAGTAGTGAATCATGAATAAGCAGAGGAACATTAATAATAAATAAAAGTCCTAAATATAATTTCACTGTCGTTTACAGGTGTCTCAATAAAAGGTCTCTGACGTTCTATCAAAATACACTAAATAAATGATAAAAGATTATTCATCACTATTTGGTGGGGTGAAGGCCTCGTTACCATGACAACCGGTTGTTGAGCTAGTGATTGCAACAAAGCAAGCGGCTGCTCAATGTTGCATGACAAACGCAAATAATCCTTCAGCCCTACATTGACAACTTCCAAACATTTGAATATGTGCTTGGTATCAAAAGCTTGTTCTTGCTTATCTGTGCTAACACTGCAGCTCTGCTTATCTTTTGTCTTTGACACGAGAGTAGGGTACTTCCATGCAGTCCAGGTGGCTGCACTCCAGAATTATTCACACATTTTAAGAAATAAGCAGATAACGAAAAATGTTCTTGGTTGTTCAATGTCATTTCTCACAACAGCAACAAAAAAATCCAAACTACTTTTATTCATTGTGACTTTGCTGGAGTGTTTACTAAAAATTTAACAACGCTGATGTGACACTCTTGTTGCAGAGTATGCTGAGGTACCAGTCGAACCTTCTGAGGACCATATCAACGCTGCTGTTCTTGCCGGTGCTCATAAGTGGAGCGACTGAGCAGAAACAAGTGTTGGGGGTGGAACTATTCTCAGAATACACAGACGACCCAGTGAGTGTGACTGCGTGTGAGCAGGCAACGCTACATAATCAGCCAAATTCTCAATCCAATCACGACCAAACTTTAGTTTATAAGATCTAGTTTACATTGTTAAAAATCTCAATGTCTATTTCGTTCCTCCTTAATAGTACTCCCCCTCGGCCACAGCCGTCATTGAGATCCTATCCAGCAAGGTGCAGATCTACTCGTCCCAGCTCTACATCCACGCTTATTTCACCGGTATAAGGTGAGAGGGCAACATCCTTTTTAACGGTCAATTTTTTTTCTGCAGGAAATGGCACAACAAATCAATTCTCATTTTAATAACAACACTATTGTGTTTGCCAAGTCCAAAATGACCTTGTAGATCCCGTGTGCTATTCAAACCTCTGCATTTTCAACGTAATACATCTTTGCCCAAGTTTAAATGGTGAATTAGCATCTTCTTTATATTTTTAGCATATTTGGACCTCGGGTGTCATATTTTTTACCACATGGAAATATGTTTTGGTATGAAACCAAATTATTTGAGTCTTTAAAAAATTCCATGTCCTTAGCTGAGATTTGAACCCACAACCTCAGAAATGTGAGCCAGACATGCTGACCACTTGTCTACTGTCCATATTTGTGTCATTTTTCCAACCATAAGGTCAACAAAATTAACTAAGAGTTTACCATGCAATTGACATAGCCAAACTCTACTGCGCACAGAAATGGGTAAGGCTATTTTTGTTGAATAAAAAAAAAAAAAAAGTATTAATAGAAGATGTATCCATTCTCCAGGTACTTGCTGTTCAACTTCCCTATCCTGTCAGCTGTCGTGGGCATGTCCAGTAATTTCATCTTCCTCAGTGTCCTCTTGGTCTTCAGCTACATGAGGCTGCTCTTGGGCAGACCAGAGTAGGTTAACGACATTCCTCATGCGTGCATGATGATCAGATTGCATCAGTTGATGAGTTGGTTCTCAATCTCTTTTGTTGTTGGCAGGCCCAATATGAGTGCAGCAGTCAGGTTGGGAAATGGCGACAACCGCAACATGCCTTCTTGAGACGGTTTTAGCTTGTAAGCTGTGCATGAATGATGACCAGCCCTCTCCTGAGCATAAAAAGACAATTAGTATGAATCAATTGAAAGTGTGTTCCTCCTCTATTGCCCTGTCACATTCTATGACCGTTTCCACTTATTACTCGATTGTACTGTACTTGAGCTGGACAAAGGAATTTGTCAATTAAAGATACAGGTGTCTCATTTCCTCACACCAGTCCATTTTGACTTTAATTATGTTATGTTATGTTATTTTTAGGAAGCTCCTCGCATAGTTTTAGGAATGACTGATGTACACGGACTGTATGTAGGAATGTAGAGATTGAACATGTGCAAATTTGGGACAAAGGTAAATCAATGATTGCTAGGCAGTCTTCAAATTGGCCCCAAAAAGTACGAAGTCCAGGGTGATATTAATTTGTTTAGATCAGTAACACCTGTGCAGGCACATTAGTGTATCTTAGGGATCAGCAGAAGTGCAGCAGAAAATATCCAGTTCCAATAAATTGGTCTGAAAATTATTATTTAATATGAATAGTATGTCTTTGTTCATCTATTTATACCAGCTTCCACTAGATGGTGGAAGCTACCTGTTGCCAGGCATAAAACAGAATTACCAATTGTCATTACGTATTTCATTTAATTTTGTGTCATTTTATTTGTTTTGTTTTCTTATGTCAACTTTATGCCTTTGTAGGCGCCATAATGGTGTGTAAACTGCATTAGATGACAAATTGAGGTTTATTTTATTGTGTTTATATTTGCAAATATAAATTTTGATCTACTTATGCATGAACGCAAAATTGAAAAACTAGAATACAATGTAAACTTGTCAAAATTATTGGTTAAAAATTTTAATGATACAAATATGGTTTGAGTATAACTAAATAATGGTGACGTCACAAGGTGCCGCCATTTAGACTTTCGCCAAAACAGAAAACTGCGGCGGCGACGACGCCAGTGACATGAACGTGTGCAGTAGATAAGGAAAAAACGACGTTGTCGTTTCGTCGCGTCACAAACACCAGAAGAAATATCAAAATAACAATAAGTGGACAATGCAAAAAAAATGTTCTGGGTGAGTCTACAACTATGTGCAGCTAAGAATGGGCCAAGTTTGGAGGCTAGCTAAAGCTAAAGCAGTGAATTGAAGCCGGGCCTTGTCAAGAGACAGTGTTTCGCTAATCTAATTATCCCCATTTTTAAAGCACCGGCAGTTTTGCATTTTGTTTTGTTTTTCTTGCCAATGTTAGGTACACCAGGTAGGTAGATGTGTGCCGTACGACATGGAAGCGCAGTGGAAACGTGCCCCCAACCTGCAGGTGACACGGGCGCTAAATCAGAGTAAGTTGATTTTCGACCATTTAACTTCCATTAATTCGGAAATATATGTATCGAAGCTGACGAGTGTAAATGTATTATTCATTTTATGTTAACTTATAACTTATAACTTATTGGCGTCGTATGGGTCGTTAGGAGTCTTAATTGTATACAGCGCATGCGTATTAGGTCGTAACTGCACGTCACCATAACGTAACCCGGAAGCTGAACGTGTACACATCCGCCATTTTAGTATCTAGCAGAAGGCGGTGAAGCTAACGAGGCTGAATTTAGCTGTTAGCTCGGCAGCGGCCCACTGTGGTGTTTCTTCTTTGTTACATTGCCATTTGTATGCGAAGATAAGTTGACTCAGCTCGCATTACCTGCCAACATAAAAACAACCCGAACCATCTCGTCTGTGTTTGGGTATTATTTCCTAACGCCCTTGCAGAAGGATGGCGGAAGGTGCCTCTTACTTCGGTAAGTAATTTCTTTCAGTACATCGTTAATCTTACTCCGCCTTTCCTTTCTGGTGCCTTGTTTATTCAGGCTCTATGCTGACAAGGGAGGTTAGATGCACTGGTTTCATGACTTCAGGAGGTAAACCTTTTCGTCCACGGCCTCACTTTTCTCCACAAAATCTATTAATGGGCCAGATTATATAATCACGGATTGAAAGAGCTTTAAAGCAGTACTGGCTCAGTTCTCTCACTATTAACTCTTTTATTTGCTTTGTTAGCTACATAGTCGCATACATATTTGCATACATATAGTGTAGATGCATATGAAATCACAGGTGTCAAACTCGTGGCCCGCCACAGCATTGTACGTGGCCTGCTAAAGCTAATCGAATGCATGTAGTTTGTTTCTTACTAAAATTTGCAACGTGACAGGATTTCTAAAAACTGAAAATATGTTAAAATGCAAAGTCTTGTTGGAAAGAAAACTTCAACGTTAGTACAGCACAGCCAGAATTTTGAAAATCGTATTAAGCGTTCCAGAGAAATCTATCTTTTTGTGAGAGATTTTTTGGGGGGGATTATTTATCAAAGTTCTCCTCAATTCTTCAATTTCAACTGCCTTATACGATTGGCAAACACATTTCAGTTAAAAATAATCCACCAATTTTTTGGGGCAGGCCGAAAATAATGAGACAACAGATCAAAATTAGTGTCATGAGTCAGACACTTGCCTTAAAAACTTGATTTATCGGTAACTAGCGCAGATGGAAGATTATTGGTGAGAAAAGCAGCGTGGCCAGCACAATAGGTCATATATGTAAGCAATCAAGAGTCCCCCCCCCCCCCCCCCCCGAATTTAGGCATTTGAAGTGATGATTCCATTTTTATTTTATTTTTTTGGGGAAAATTCCACAAAGATGGCGACCACTTGTCACCTTGCTAATATAATCTTTACCAAAATTGCAATTTGTCTACACATCTACATCTTGCAAACTTTTTTGTGACCAAAATCCTTTTAAAAATAAATAGAACTCTATATTTTATATCAGGCGCGTCAAACACATTTTTGTCAGTACAAAGCAAATTGGTGGATAGCTAGTTTTGAACTACTGTTCAAATGAAAGTAGGTTGGTAATGAAAATATATGATCACTATATATCAGTGTTACCAAATGTGAGTTAAGGTCAATTTGCTATTTTAGTACACATTTTTAGCAAGGAACATTAAGTAGACGCATTATGCCCGCCGGCCTTGTGTTTAATAGCTGTGATTTAAATAATCACTTTCAATTAGGCTAAAGCTAATTTCTCATTATTTTGTTTGTTGTTTTATCTTAAATGATATTGTATTTTTGATGACAGTGCACAAGTGGTAACATTTATTTGTCTTTCAGAGCACGATGACCGCGGACCGGGCAATCGCAACCGCAAAGGCAGAAGTTCCAATAAAGGTCGCTCTTACGAACGCTTCCGCAGAGACCGGCATCGTGGCAACCATGGCGGTGGAGGCAATGGAGGAGGCTTTGGGGGTCCAGGCCCGCGGTCCAGACTTGAAATGAATGATGAAGATGTGACAATGAATGAGAGCAGTCAAGACAACAGCAATCAGAACAGATTGTGAGTACGGCTATTTTGTAGTAGGGACGGGCGTTTATGTGGAAAATAATGATTGATTTCATTGATTTTAAACCAAATTACTAAAAACTCTTAGCTTCATTCCCATTTATGCCTACATTTTGAATACTTTCATCTTCTCGAACACTATTCTTTTTGTCAAGTGCAAAATGACCTGTTAATTAAGTCAAAATTGAAATTACGATCATAGTTGTAAAATGTCAAATTCACATACATCGAGATGTATTTTCTGTCAGAGAAAAGACAGCATCCTGGGTCGTTAACAAAAGCATTTCTAATACATGCGTCTCTTCTGGTAATTTATTTCTTTTATCCAGCACCCCCTACGGAAGGCCGTTTCGAAAAGACGGCAGAGACAGACGACAAGGCAAAGGAGGAGGTGGCGGCAAAGGAAGCTTCAGAGGAGACCGAGGTGGTGGTGGTGGCGGCGGTGGCGGCCGAAACCGTTCCGCCTGGTACAAAGTGACGGTGCGCATCGCTTCAGTTTGTACATCATCTGCACTTTTCTTTTCCACTATCAATCTTAATGTTTCTGCCAATCACATGTTTATCTAGATTCCTCATGGGAAAAAATATGACAAGAAATGGTTATTGGCTGCGCTTCAGAACATCTGCTCTGTAACGTATACACCTGTTCAGGTGAGGCGCAGCATCGTTGTTACACCTCAAACAATTGATGTAATGCAGAAAGGTCTTTTGTTTAGATGAGTTGTTTTTTTCATTGCATTCCGCTTTGCTCTTCCAGTACCACGTTGATCACAACAGAGTCCATTTCTATTTGGACGATGCCACCGCAGCCAGCGCTCTGCATAAATGCTCCCACAAGATAACCGACGTAGACGGTTACAAGGTGAGTTAGTTGAAAACATCGCCTGACATTAAACCAACATTCTCTAACACACATGCTGTCAATTTTAAACCTGTTTATTGGGCCTCATTTTATGGATGTGGTGTTTGTTCCCTTAAGGTGGAAGTGCACGTCAATCCTAGCAATCCACCTAACTTCCTCCTGTCTGACCTGAAACCTGAAGATATTGAGCATTTGAAGGCAAGTAAAAAATAATGTAGAAATTCCATCATGACTTTGAATGAGGGGATGTCATTTGACTCTGACCTTTTAAAAATATGCTATTTTCTAAGAGTTAGGGGTCCACATATACCACATTTTTGCAGACTGCGCACAAGCACTTACATTTGAGTACTTGCCGATATTTGTTAATGCCATTATATGTTTCAATTGTGAATGATCTTAATCAGATACTGCTCGGAAATACTAAACACATGGTAGGTGTTGGAACGTGAACATGTTTCACTAAAGTCTACCACCTTTTAGATTTATTACTGACATTTTAAACTTAGAAGCTTTGCCATACATTTCACTTAAGTGTAGCCTATAATGCGATGTATTGTGTTTCGGTTATAAAATAAAACCGTGAGCAGGGAAACCTAAGTGATACTTCACACCACATGCTGTTAACGACCAGCCGGCCGGGTGTCTTTCACCCGCGGTGTCGTGACAGGAGCGCGGCTTGCCTGGACGAGTCCGAGCAGCGTTGAGCTGAACTCGTTACTCATCATCTGTTTTGCAAAGTTAAGTTTGCAGTCTCTCCTGCAAAATGGATGATGAGCTTTGCTTGGGTGCCAACGGTCTGGCAAGCACCACATTTCTTTTCTGCTGCACTTGTACAATGAACCAATATTTTTAGGTGTTTAGAATTCATTTGTGTTTTGTTTTTGTTTTTTTACTCTACAACAGCAATGTATGGCAAAACGTTTTGATGGCTCACAACAAGCTCTGGACTTGAACAACATCCGGACAGACCCGGGTAAGTACACACTCTCAATCATTTTGCGGCAGCATCAGTACATAGGTCAGCACAGGTTCAATTATATGCTCTTTATTTTTATTTGTACTAAAGTAAAGGACTGCTCTTGACAGAAATAGCTGAGCGTTTATTGTCATGTTGTCTGAAACGTGGAATCACATTTTATCGCGACAGACCTGGTCTCCCATAACGTCGAAGTCATCCTAAATAGGAAAACAAACATGGAAGCCGTCATCAAGATTATTGAAGAGAACATTCCAGAGGTGTGGTGAAAGATGCACATCATGAATGTTAATGTTAAAACGCTTGTCCAATACTAATACTTTTCAATCTGCTTGTCTTCTCTTGCTAGCTGACCAGCTTGAACCTGAGCAACAACCGGATCCATAAATTGGATGAACTTATTGAATTGGTTACAAAAGTGCCTAATTTGAAGTGTCTCAACCTTTCCCACAATGAGGTGAGTGTGGAAACAACATCTTTTGTTTTTGTTGTATTTCTGTTTCCACACTGACCATGACACTGTTGCTGTTTAGCTGAAGTTAGACCGTGATCTGGACAAAGTCAAGGGCCTGAAGCTGGTGGAGCTGTGGCTGGTCAGGAACCCGCTGTGTGACCTCTTCAAGGACCAGGCCTCATACATCAGGTTAGTTGACCATTCTGGGGGGTGAGGCCAGTTGCTGTGCAGAGAACATCAAAGTTTAGATGTCTCTGCCAGACTGGTATGATAAATACAAAGACCAAATGAAGCCTTTGTCTTGATTAAAGGATGCTTGGTATCCCAGTAGGGGGAGATGACTAGATTGAGCAGAGCCAACTGATTTAGATTTTAATTCCCTGTTTGTGTGTGCGCGCGTGTGTGTGTGTAAGGAGCTCATTTCTTTGCAGGATTTCACCGTTAGTGTGTAAGGAGCTCATTTCTTTTCAGGATCTCAGTCGGTTCCAGATTTACTATTTAATCAAGGCAGTTAACCCCCCCCAAATACAGTGTTTTTGTGTCACCTGGCGGTTAACATTTCCTACTTCAACTGCAAATATTTTTCTTACTCTCCTAGATGTTGATTGAAAATTCGAGCTTCTCAATTTTGGCAGCTATCTTATCTTTTCCAATTTTGTCTGTGGGGGGGATCTTTTGTCAGCTCTTTTCGAAGGTACTCAGTGGTGCTGTGCCCAGCGCTCCTCCTGCTGAAATCCCCTTCAGGCATCCCATAAACAGCAGTCAAGTGCCAACACACCACAGGCTAGTACTCCTAAATTAGACAGAGGGTCATGTAACATTATGGACTGCTATAGGGCAAGGAAGATCTTGAGCAGCACTCCATGACTGCGTTGTGGTTCTGTATACGAGAGCGGGGCATTAAACCCATGCCCTAACTTGCGTATGGATGAAGTAACAAAAATGCACAGCCAGTGACTCCCCCTCGACTCCTAACTCCCTTGCCCACTCGGCTTCCCGTATCAGGCGGGTATGGAAGGCTGGATAGCCCATGACGGGTAAGATCCCACCTCCGAAACTTTGGGACAACCTAAGGCAGGCACAGTCACGATTACCCAGCCTCAGTCCCAGCGTGTGCGGTCTCACGCCACCAGTGGAGAAGAGGGACTGAACAGGAGAAGCCGATGGGTGGAGGGGGACACGCATTCGTCGATGAGCGGTGACGTACCAACCGACTGGCTCATCATCGGAATGGATGAATTAGCTTGAAAGAGCCTTTGATGGAAACATTCGGAACTGGGTATCAATGTTTTACCTGGCCACAAGAAGTAAAACGCTTCCTCTTCCATGCTGCTGGTGACTGCGACCAGAGCAACAACAACAACAAAAAAAAGTCAAATCCTGCATGGCAGGGTATCACTTGTCTGATCTACTCAAAGGCTTTGGCATTATACTTTTCAAACTCAATGTAGGATTTTGCTAATGTTAAGATTACTGAGTCGAGTACTCATTGTTACCTTAGCAGCTGCTGGGGGGCTAATGCTAACGGATTAGCAGTGGGGGGGGTTGGGCCCAGCTCACGCTGAAACCATCGTCTTGAGTTATTTTCTTTTATGGATAATCACGGAGCAACACGCTTCCTCATGCTGAGTTCTGCTCTGTGCTTCTCCTTACTCTTCATCCACTTAATCTACTCGCAGGTCTTCGTGAAGCACGTGCTGCGTCTCATTTCAATTTATTTTCCATCGGTTAGTGTGAGACCTAACACAACATTTTTCTTTTAGTACTACGAAAGGAACGCACCTGCTGATTTCCAGTGCAGTCTTGTCAGACTGGCTCTATATGTGTTTTGAGTGTGTTTGTATGTGCTTCTAGAAAAGTGTGGTTGTCGCTTCCCCATTTCCATATTGGGGGAGAGGGTGAGTATACCTTTGGGTAAGTGCACATGGGGGTGGGAATAAGTGTCGCTGCATGGGTCATAATGGAATAATTGTCTGCCGGGTTGTATTGTGGAAATTTCCAACACGTCCACATGAGATGATGAAATTCAGACACCTGTATTTAAAAAAAAATATTTATTTTACAAGAATGAATTGAAAATGGGTAATTTAGATATAATTGTGTTCAAATAAACTTACCAAGCACGTGGGAGGATACCGGAGCACGGGGAGAACATGCAACCTCCACACAGAAAGGCGAGAGACCAGATTCTAGCCAGTTCATATACACACACATGACGTTTGACACCACCATTATTTCCGCAGATGTGGCAGTGTAGCAGCTTTAAACTTGAGTGGCTGAAAGCACACAGTGCTATCAAATAGGCCAACAGGAGACAGCTACCTGCAGCCATAAATATTTAACATCGTTTACTTGATGATGATGATCTAATGTCTTTTGGATTTTTGTTCCCATGCCAGTGCTATGCGGCAGAGGTTTCCCCGCCTGCTTAAACTTGTGAGTACTTTTTGATTTATTTTTCAAAACTGCTCAACTAATTTGGTTATCTGTGTTGTTCCTTAAATTACACAATATACATCGGTGCCTTGAGATACGAGTTGATCCGATGTATATCTTTCGAGACATGATCCGTCTTTCAAATGTCTTTTTTTTTTTGGCAGTTTAGCAGATGGCAAAAAGTTCTTCAAAAAAGGCGTTACACTGTTTATTGACACACCCATTGAACAACAGAACGCTGATATGTTCTATTGCCCAGATGAGGCAAAGATAAAATGGCATTTTGATGTTTTTGTAACTGAAAATTCTATAAAGCCTGGAAAAGAAGACATGAGAGACTGTTCTTGACATGCAAGTTTTTTTGTTGCTTCCATTGATGTTTTTGGTCCTGGTGCCGGGTCATTTTGATTGTATGGTGTCTTATGAGCCCAAGCGGGCTGGACGTACTATTGAATTACATATTTAAAACAAACACAATTTTGCCTTTAGGTCAAATAGCTTAATGCTAATGAATAATTGGAAAGACCATAGAGAGGCTAAGGAAAAACACCAATGTCTGAGTTATAAGCCTTTAAGCCATGGCTGTCTCAGCACAACCAGTGAAATAACATATGTATTATTTATATTCGCTTATAAAAAATACACATAGCCATCTACCTTATGAAGCAGCTGGGAACCGCCTTCATGTGTAGTTTATTTCATTGGCCCAGGGTGGCCAAGGTTCAGACACCACAAGAGGCAATGTATTTTCTTTGAATTTGGAGGTCGAGGCTGAAAGAGATTGACATTTGACTAACAAGAACACTAACAAGAATTGTCACAAACCAGTTAAACTCGTATCTCATGGCACTACTCCAGATTGAGAGAATGGGAGTGTGACATCTGACATGCTTATCCCTTTCTTTTTCTTTTTTGTCTTAAGGATGGTAACGACCTTCCGCCGCCCATCGGATTTGATGTGGAAACTCCCACCACTATCCCCCCCTGCAAGGTTACTTATTTTGTCTCATGCAAAATAGTGCAAGACATTTAGTTTAAATTTTGCAGCCAGGTGATAATACGTCAAATAACTTGCATTCATATGTATTTCATAATCCAGGGAAGCTATTTCGGCTCGGATGAAATCAAGGGCCTCATCCTTCGATTCTTGCAACAGTGAGTTTGTGTTGGCAAAATCTAAAAACCGACAACAGCGGGGCACAACAGCACTTGAACCCGTTTCTCATGTGATTGTGTCAGGTACTACAGTATATACGATTCTGGGGACAGACAACCTCTTCTGGATGCTTACCATGACGGCGCTTCGTTGTCCCTCACAATACCGTTCTCCAACCAAAACCCTTCCAGGTAAAATTAAAATGTCAACGTAAACAACAGCATATAACATACTTTGCTGTAGTTTTAGATCCTTAATTCAATGTTATTTTTGGCCACACATTTCTCAGTACTGCATTTGTGATTGTGACTGAATGCGTGTGACTTTAAAAATGAAATGCAGTATGGTATTTTCAGCCGTTTTATTGAATGCTGGAAAAGCACAAGCACAATGAGCACGTTAACGCAGGAGCTGCTGTTGGCCACAGCTCACTCCAGGCACATTCACGGACATCATAGGCCAGGCGGTACATATATACTGTATCCTAACACTGACACTGTCATGGTTTTAGTTGAAATGTGCTTCAATTTGCTTCAAATTTTTTATTTGGTCTCGTTACCATATATTAGATAAGACTCTGGAATTTACCCCACTATAAATGTTGGTTTGCTGAACCCCCCCCCCCCTTTCTTTGTTAATGTTTTTAGGTCAAGTCTGGGAGAGTATCACAAAGACAGTCGAAACTTAAAGCGGGTCAGAGACACCAGTAAGTTCTTATTTAAGTTAACTGGGACTTTGTGTTAATGTCGTCATTTTCTATCATGTAATGTCTTCCCATTTTCAATGTGACTAACTAACTATGCTGTTTACTTGCAGCAATTCGCTTCAGACTGCTCAAGCACACGCGTCTCAATGTGGTGGCTTTCATTAACGAACTGCCCAAAACTCAGCACGACATCGCCTCTTTTACCATCGACGTCAATACCTACACTGTGAGTGTTTTGTCTGGCCGGCCCTGATGGTTTTTCTCAGTTTTGTTTTATAATTGAATTTTTTTTTTAATTTTCTCTACAGAATACACTACTGTCATTCACCGTGAGTGGAGTCTTCAAAGAGGGTGAGTTTGTCATTTTTGTTTATTTTTCACAAATTTTTATCGAGAACAAAAAGTGTTTTTTCTTTTAGAATAAATAAAAATATATATGACGTCTGTAATACTTTTTTTTTTTTTTTAATAATATATTAATTTATGTTTTATTGTTTAAATTCACCTTGTACTGTGGTAATAAAAATATTTTATTTTTATTTAAGTTGCTGTCAATGGAAAATCGCGAGACTCAACCATGGCCTTCTCTCGAGTTTTCGTCACAGTCCCTGCTGGGAATTCTGGGTAAGCGTCCTTCTGTATGGCTTAATTTTCCTGTGAATACAAAAAAATAATAATTTGGACATCGTGTATTTCAAACAACCACATATATAATGAATAGCATATAGTGTGCAATTTTTCCACATTTAAAATACATGACACAAGATTTGGGTTATTTATGGAGGCTAGAACGGATGAATGGCATTTCCATTCATTTCAAAGGGGAACGATGATTTGCGATACAAGTGATGGGAGGCGTCACTGTAGAATGAATTGTGACCACAAAACCAAATGTGTTCTGCAGCCTGTGCATCGTCAACGACCAGCTCTTCATTCGTCTGGCCACGACGGAAGAGATCCGCAAGGCCTTCGTGGCGCCCGCTCCGACGCCATCTTCCAGCCCCGTGCCCACTCTAACCGCACCTCAACAAGAGATGCTCACGGCCTTCTCGCAAAAGTCGTGCATGAACCTGGAATGGTCCCAAAAGTCAGTTTCTTTATCTTGAGTCAAATATGTTCTTTGTGGTGTTTTTCAAATGTCTAAACATTCCTTTGTCTTTGCAGATGTTTACAAGACAATGAGTGGGACTTCAACAAAGCGGCACAAATCTTCACACAGTTACAGGTAACAAGTTACTTTTGACCTATTTGCAATATTAGATGACACTAAAATACTGGTCTTTTTTTTCTCTTATGTCTCTACAGACGGAAGGAAAAATCCCTGATGTTGCATTCAACAAATAAACCATTCATTCATACCTCCTGTAAAATTTGAAATTGATACATTGGTTTGTTTGATAACTTTTTGTCTTATTTTGTTATGTGTTTCCCATGTTGGATAAGTGGCAGAAAATGGTAGAGTATAAAGTACAAGTTCCGTTGGCGTGGTTTTGTTTTAGCAGCCAAAGATGTCTGCAATTGGAATTCAGATTTGTGAGGTTTGTTTTCTTTTCACTGTGAATAGAAATATTGCTTTCATTGTATTAAAAACTTGTTTCCAGTATTTCAAATGTTGTTTTTCTTGTTTTATACTTTAAGTAGTGAATGCATTTCTTGAAGTACATACTTTTCAAATATAATATTTTGCTCTTTTCCAGCTTGTAAGTCAGAATTTGTAATGTCAGTAGTTGTCAGGTTTGTGTTTTTTTTGTTTATTTATGTCACCGATCATTAGGGCATGCATGTTAATCCAGGATAAAGGGCAGCAGGTTGATGCTAGGTTTGTGGGTCGGTGTTACAACACAGGAAGGACAGGTGCATTTGTGATCTGCGGTTCCCATATGACTGCTGCCCTGACATTAGAAGTCATACAAAATGGAAAGGGGCAGCATGACATTTTCCAATTAAATCTATTGGTGACAGTCTTATCAAAACCTATATTTTAAAATAAAAATCCACAATACTACCCCTTGTCTAGTGTTTCCCAGTATTTATTGGGCCACATTAGCAGAATCTTATGGCACACCACAAAACAAAAATGTCACAAAGTGCTAAAATAATGATTTTTGTCTCACTTTATGCTCAAATGAAACGGGGCCTTTATACATGCAAGAGAATATAGTCTTGACCAAAAACACAAGCTAGCAAATGTACTACTCAATTGTATGAATGGCAACGGGTGGTATCATGTTAAATGTACATTCTGCCTGCTGGTGGAAAAACATGTAATTGTTCTTCCTGTCACTATATGTTGCTGGCTTGAATAGAGCAATTATCATTTGTAGGTAATCTTCAGACCATTAAACCAAAATGTAGTATTTGGACAAAGGATAGAATATTGTGATTGCAAATCACTGTATATACGAGAAGGGATGGGGGGGGGGAGCACAGGCAATTTAATTAATACCGTTAAAAGGAGGACACAGGGTTCAGTCACTCAAGCTCATCCAGTCCAGCCCGCACCTGTTGACACCTCAGTCACGCAACACTTCCGCATCTGTCCACGAGAGTCCACCCGAGCTTGTACATGAACAGCGAGGACCTCCCCCATAAAAGGACTTTCCTCTTACGTCACTAAGCCCCGCCCCGCCTCGTGCCACCACAACCTCTCTCTGGCTCTCTTGTCGGCTTGTCTGCTGCACGCGACGCGTCACATCTATCTGCTACCTGTTATCTTGTGAGGGGAAACAACAATACCAGACGACCACAAACGGACGTTTTTTAACCTCCAATTTGGACTCGAAAACGGGGGAGTTTCTTGCTTCACCGGAACGCGACGAGGCGTGAAGCTGCCTGCCGGCTGGCGCCCTTTTGTCAACTCCCAGTAAAGAAAAGTGGATGGTAAGTATTAAGTAGCCGCTTTTATGTGTGTGTGTGTGTGTGTAGTTTTTAGATTTTAGCATACGGCAGCGCGTTGGGCATTGTCAAGTGTAATATCAACATATTCTGAATCTTCACGCTCAGACTGGAACGAATGGCCGTCACTCAGCTTGTTTTGTCACACAGGCTCTCACAGACTGAAGCTCGTAATGAGTTAAAAAAAAAAAAATCAATGTCCAGCTGCTCATCTCAGCCTATTTCCTACACACACACACTCAGTATACAGAGTGGGACAAAGTCGGTACACACTTCTTAAATGAGGGCTACATGAAAGAAAGGAAAGAAGCTAGGAAGCAAGTCCTGATGGATGGAACTTGGAAAAATGTTGTGAACGGAAGGACGGATAAAGGAAACAAGCAAGCAAGGAAGGTTGAACGAATATAGCAAAGAAAGATGAGAGAAAAGATGAAGGCTGGAAGGGAAGGAAAGAAAAGTAAGTGAGGATGCTAAGAAAGCTAAGGGCAGCTCAAAGAAAACATGAATTCAGTCGAGGAGTGGTGGATGAAAGGAACAACAGATGAGAAGGAAGGATGGTGGACTTGTAGGTGGGTAGTGTAAAATGAAGGACTGAAGGAAAGGAGGAAGGATGGAAGGAAGTGATGAATGATGAATCTAAAAAGGAAAGAAGCAAGTGTGGCATGAATGGAAGCACTTGTTTTAGTAACCAACCCCCCCAACGCAAATGACCTTTTTAATGTGATTGCCCCTTATCCTTCCAAATAGACAACATGCAGATTTGGAAGCCCATCTCTGAGGCATTATTAGAAGCCAAGGGTCTCAGTTTGAGTCCCGCTGTTGACAAAAAGATATTGCAACTCGTGGCGACAGATGCTAGGAAACTACTGGAGGATCCCTACCCTCCTCTGTCTCAGTTTAAGGCCTTCTTCTCTCGTGACGTGTACACCAAAATCTCCTCTTGAGGATTAAAAAACAAACACGGTGCAATCTGAAATCAATTATTATCAGCTGCGTTGCTGCTGTCTCTATCAAATCAAGGTTTTTAATCGTCGCTTGTCGTCTTTCCAGGCTATTGTGAGTATTCCCTCAAGGGTGAAATTATTCAAAACTGTGTTGACAATTATTCCCAATAACAGGTTTAGTCACCCTGGCGTTTTAAAATCAAGCATTTCTTCATTCCTGCTTTCGCTTTTTATAAACTGTGTTGTTTGCACGCGCATGAATGTCTTTCCATGATGAGAAAACATTCTAAAACGTCAAACATGTGGAAAAGTGTGATTTATTTTCAACCTCGAGTGCCTCAAGTGTTTTAAAAACATTGAGTCACAGCTGCCCCGCTGGTGACAACCCCACAGCGTCTTCCTTGGTGATCAATTCCATAACAACATAACACACGTTGGGAAGCAAAGTGGGACGAATTCGCTGTCATGAGTCATGACACGCACAACCATGAGCGTCTCATTCAACAGGCGTGCACTTCCTGTTTCTGTGTCGCTCGCGTTCTTCAATTCCAACAGCTGATTGTCAGGACTCTGGGAATGGCTAATTCTTGGTGCTTATGTGGGAGGGTCGACAGTGACCTAAGCTAATGGTTCTTAAAATAGGGTTGCGCAATAAATGATGTGGTCTCCTCCGAATTTAACGGTCTTGCATATAAACACACAAGGCTAAAAAGTATTATTCTTTCGTCAGGCCTAAAGAGCGATGAGCTGGGCCGAGGAGGACTGGACATCGGGTCTGTCGGGACGAGTTCTTCAGAAGGTGAAGGAGCTGCAGGCCCACCACGAGCGTCTGTCCAGAGAGAACAAGCAGAAGCAGCTGCAACTGGACAACATCCATATTAGCCATGACAAACAAACTGTCAAGGTACAAGCTGCCATTGTTTCGTGTTACACAACCAACCCAAACAGTCGTGAGGTTTTCATCCAATTGTTTTGAATTTTCAAGCGAATTTACTGAAAATGCGCAAAACAGATATGCGACTTGTGCCCGTTGCCATCTGTTCTTCTTTTGCGAATATTGAGAGGGGACTCCGCCGCTGTAGGTGGCGCTATACACCACAGAGATGTGCTCCACCAGTCATTTAAAAGAAGAAGCAGAAGACTGCGCCGTGCGATGACGTCGTATGAGTTTGCTTTTGTAATTCTTGATAAACCGTAGCGTTTTCCATTTAAAAATTGCATTAATATTCTCTTTATTAATGAATTCCAAAAATATTTCAGTTTCGTCGTCCCCCCAAACATACCTTACTTTATCGTTCGACATTGCTTTGGGACTACAAACGTACGTGTCACGTAATATCCGGTCAAAACGTGCTACATGTATCCGGTCTTGCCAGCGGTTATTCGCAAAACCTGTTTCCAGAGCCTAAATTCGCATTTTCCTTTTTTCGATACGCTTCAAAATCCACCCCCTCCAAGCAAAAAAACTTTTGGGCGAATTTTGGGCTGTTTTTTGAATTTCTAGCGTTTCCATTCAGTTTTATTTCCGCATTTCTTGAAAATTTGAATAAACATGGGTGGATGGAAACCTAATGACTCATTGTCAAAAGTGTGGTACGAGTGCTTCCTCTAGTGGTGCGTGAAAGAAGCACTCAAACACAAATTAAATTTACACAATTTAAAACTTGAAATTATAGGTGCAACAATTATTCTAATAATTGGCCCTTTTTTTTCTTTTTTCTTTTACAATTGATCAAAATTATTTATATTTTTATTATTTTTATTACTTTATATGTAATTTTCCATTATCATCTGAAACAATCTTATCCAACAAATAACAGATATGAAGAGCCCCAACAAAGACAAATCAGGTCAAATATTAAATTGGACTTGCGTAATAGAAAAGTACAAAAACATAAAAGTTATTTTTTTTAAACCATACACAAATAAAAAACAAGAAGTGCACTTCATACCTATTATAGACATATTCCAAAGACAGATGATGCAATTTTTGATCGCTTGTAAACTTTGTTTTTTAAGTGTCAATTGTCCAAATCCTCGGTGCAATTATTTCACAATAGCTGTGTGGCTGCCAGAATACCCTGGGTTGATCTTGAAAACTCATTCTTTTCACAAGGGCACATATCTAAAAAAAAATGTACAGGGGTCCTCTATTTTCAACGGAATGTGATTTTGATGTTGTAATCTTATCACAGTATCTCACATTTCATCATTTCTTCTGGTCTCTTGTAGTACGAGGAGGCGCGTGGGGAGCTCCACGCGGTGCGCAGGGACCTCCAGAGCGTCCGGGAGGAGGCCCAGGTGGCAGTGAACGGTGGGCAGCGCCTCACCCAGGAGCTTCAGACCAAGCAGGCCCAAGTCTGCTCGTTGGAGGGTCAGCTCGATGCCGTCCGGACCCTCAACAACAAACTCACCCAGGAAATTAAAAGGTACAGCGCAAGGAGCGGATCACGAGGTTAACGAGGTGACATGATAACAGCTGGGTTCACTGACAATCATTCCCGCTCTTTGCAGACTGGAGGCAGAATTTGAGAAGCTGCAGAGCGGCAGCAGATCTGCGGATAACACTCTTTTCTCCACGCCTTGCTGGAGTACAAGTTCGCCGTGGGAACATCCCGGTAAAACATTGAAACCCGAAGTGTCTCTGTAGTTTAGTTTTGATCTCTGTTATTGCAGAAAATCTCACTTCATAAAGATAAGATGGTGGAAATGGGAGCAAGGAATTCAATGTTTGTTTTGGCAATCTCACGATATTCTGCCTTGATTTGAATTCAGAAGACGCTTTCATGTGCCAAAGCAGTTTTGAAGGCTCGATTGCCTAAATTTACGAAGAGCTAGCTTGGTACATAATACATACTTCAGTGATAAACCCGTACTTAAATCATTCACTCCCAGCCATTTTCACTGAAGCAACCCCCTTCGCTCCCGGCTGTTTTACTGGATTTTGACTGATTTATCCAGGTCCTTCAGAATATTGTGTTCTATTGCTATAAAAACATGGAACTTACCAAAATAAAGATTAGTCTCTTCTTTCAATAGGAAAAAAAATGTACATTTGTATTTGTTTCCGTTTTGCAGCAATTAGCATCAGAATATAGCTAAGTTTCACTGTCACTGTCAAAAAGAGCTCAGTTGCAACATGACCCTAGCTTATCTCTTATACTCTGCTGCCACCTGCAGGTCGTTTTTTTTGGTAATAACTACTATTGCTTTAAGCCACTTCTTCATGTCAGAAGCTGCATCAAAGCCTTCTGTATGCTTTTGCATAAAAAACTAAACAAAAAAAACATGTTTACACATTTTTTGGTTTGAATGAGTTAACAATGCCATTATATAAGTGAAATCCCAGAGCTTCCCTTCTTTCCCAGCCCCCTTCTCCCCGTGGACTGAAATGTCATTCCTCTTTTGTCCTGAGACCACTTCACTGTCTTCATTCCTCTTCTGCTTGAGCGACTCAATTCGTTCGAACCCGGGCCTTTTCCAATGCTGTGTTTTTGTCCTTCAGGGAGCCGAAAGGATGAGAGGATGGTGCAGAATGAAGAATCGCAGAACCCCCCGCAAATCCGAGTAAGTACGAACATTATCACGTTGCGCAGGTGCTTCTAATGTCGTCAATGTTTATCTTAATTACTTAGGCTGGAAAATCTGTGTTTGCAATCTGTGTTTCAGCAGCGGCTCCAGTTCCCTGACGCTCTGTCGGCCTCGTCGCCGCGGGAACACAAGACCACGCCCCGTGGCCACCCTTCCGACCAATCGGACTCTTTCGCCACTCCCTTGGCTGCGTTTCCGTGGGAGCGGGATGACCCCAGGCCAGCGGCCAGGAGAGCATCTCCGTCTTGTCCCGAGACGCCCGCTGCTGACCGCCAGTCAAAGCGAGAGGCGCCTGAGAGGGAGAAAGACCTCAGCAAACAAACAGACAGTGAGTGCGGAAACGTAGAGGCATGAAAGTGCTTGCATTACAGCTTTGGAAATTTTTTTGCAAGTTGGCCCGACTTGTGGGATTTAAAAAAATATATAATTTCAGCAAAAATAGCAGAGATCATAAGTAAACACAGCATAAAGGGACGGCCTTGTACAATTCTGTATAAACAGCAGCTCGTCGGATTCTCTGACTCGTCGCAGGCTGAGTTCCAATAAAAAGTCCCATCTTAACAAACAACAACAAGACACAACCCAAAAATCGCAATAAGCAAAACAAAAAACTGATTGTTTTCGAAAAAAAGAGATACAATAAAACAGTAATCGTAACGATGAAAATTACAACATTAAGGTAAGAGGGAAAATCCCCCACCAGATTTTCAGTTTCAAAAAAATATGTAAAATGCAGAAGGTAAAGTGATGGAGAAAGAAGAATGAAAGCATCAGACGTTAATAAGCGTAAAGAAAATGACATACCTTATTTATAAAAAAAAAAAAGATAATATGATTATAATGGTAGTAAGAATAACCAACAACAATATTAATAATAATAACAACAAAATCAATAATAGTAAACAATAATAAATAAAAGGATAAGGGAGAATTACAAAAACATTAAGAGCATTAAGAGTGGGATTTTTAATTGTGAGGTTACAGTACAAATAGTTGACTTGAAATTTCAGCTGCAACACCGTCTTTGCCACAGACTTTTACCTGTTACCTTCCTGCAGTGTGCGTCTCTCTGCACACTAAAGTGCTGTTTCAGTGTTTACCTAAGGTGAGTGTGTGTTTGTGTCTGTATATTATGTTCTCAACAAGATACCTGTAAGATAAAACCTACTGCATGTTTTCCACGTCATGCCAGGAATTGTTGCGCTAGTGTTACACCTGAATGATTAACTGACTCCAGGGGTTGTAACAAAGAACTACTTTGTGTCATAGGACAAAACACGATAAAGAAAGAATAGCTCCTTTACAAAGCCAACAACGTGCATTTGCAGGCTGTTGTACTGTTTGCACTATTTGCCGCTAGATTATGTGTGTGTGACAACCTTTTAAGTAATCGGTGTATGCTGTCATCCAGCGTCTTTGTCACAACTGCGGCGTCACGCGGCATCGCTGGAGGAAGAGCTGAGCATGAAGCCGAAGGCGACGAGGTCACTTCAGGACGAAATGGCGCAGAGCACGAAGAAGATGGCCGCCACAGAGCTCAGCCTGCAGAGAGCGCACAACGAACTCAGCGTGGCGCACACACGAATCAGTCAGGAGAGTGAGCGGGTAATAACACGTTCACTACCAACGCTACTAATCAGTTTAGTTTGTCATTCACGCGATGTCCTTTCATTTGGTTCCCTCTGAATATAGAAAAAGCGCTGGCATTTTCCCCTGTTTGCTATCGTCCCAAGCTTTAAAGACAGACTGTTGATAAAAGCATCCCCTTTGTCCCATTAGCGGCTGTAAAACAATCCAAAGGTTATGTCTGAATACGCTGTAGTTAACACAATATCCTGTTCTTAGTATCCTTGTTTGCTCATTTCACAATATTCTGCAGAGAACCCTTGTCAAAATTTGTCTTTGTTTGACTCTGCACGTCGCTGGACTCCAGCACGACAGAAAATGACGAGACTGAACTTTGTACCCCTTGCAGGCGTCGGGAGCCGAGCAGAGGCTCAAGCAGTTTCACGAGGAGCTCAAGTGTCAGCGGCAGAATGCTGAGAGCAGCCGACTGCAGCACCAACAGCGCGCGAAGGAGCTGGACAAGCAGCATCAAAGGGTGAGGGCGAACCGGGACATGCTGGAGGTTTCATTGCTACTATGGTACACAACTCCTATACATTTTCGGGATAATGGCCTTACCCCTAAAATGCACAGGTGAACTTAATCTTATACGTCAATGTCTTTCTGTGACTCTTCCAGTCTCTAACCACACCAAACAATACAATGTGTTGCCTCACACGTTAGTTTGTTTGCTCGCTCGCATTTAGGACCTGCTGGAGCTTCAGAAGGAGAAGCAATGCATGGAGAAGCAGCATCAACAGGAAGTAAATAAACTCAACCAGGAGCTGCAGCAGGCCAGGACGCTTCACAATGCCCTGCAGGCCCAAGCTGACAAGGTGAGTCCAGTTTGGCCTCCACAAACGCTGTAGCGCCTCAAACACAAATGTCCCTGCATCAGCAACAGCTGATTGTCTCCTGCTGCTGCTGTTTTCTGCTTATCTTTCTCCACATTCGTGCCTTCTCTCCCTTTCACGCCTCCTCGCTTATCTGTGCCAAAGGTGAATAAACTTATCTCATGTCGTCACCCATGCTTGCGTCTTTCCTTTTTGTCCTCGCACTCTTTTCACTTTTGCTCCTTCTGTTTTCCTTCCGCCTCCTCTAATCACTGCGCGTTCCTTTTCCTCTTCTCACGGTTTCTTCTCCCCAGTGGCAAAGTTGAGCGGCAAAAGGTAAAGTAAAGGCACAGAAAAGCATTGTGTGACGTCAAACCATAACTCATTGTCGTTCTCACTAAGAGGTGTGAAGGCATGCCAGAATGGAGATGGAAGATGATCCTGCATGAACAGTGTTGTGATTTTCTTTATTACTCATGTATGTCGTCGCTGTCAGGCGTAGACCTCATTTGGCCCAGAATGGGCACATTCTAAATCAATACTGTTGTTTTCCATCATTTTTACAATTTGAGGCCAATTTAAAGTTTTGAAGAAAGTAGCCTTGACTGACAACAAATAGGTGAACTCTCTTCAACTGTATGAGAAGTGTCATAAAAGTCTGCCTCTTCCTTCACTCTGCGGCACGCATCATGTTGCCTCAAGATTGAACGTCTGGATGTTTTTTTAGACATCCATCCATCAAATACGAGCATTTCTACAATTTCAATCAATAACAACGTAATTAATGAATGTAAATTTCAGCCTACTAAGTTAGCAATCGAAGTTTAACATGGTTTTGGGGTGGTGTTGATGTTATGGTTGATGTATATGATAGCAATATAAAATATAATTGAAACCAACTTGAATGATGCAATATTTGGTTGCCCTGACAGCGACGATAAAGGAATGCTCGGTGCAGGCAAAACTGACATATCAGTGTCAGGGTGCAGGTGAGCCTGCGGATGAGAAGAATCTTAAAGGACATTAATGGTGCATTTCTATTGTTGCCATTGGAACTGCTGGCTGCATGGATGCGGTTTCACTCATATCGAATCCATTTTTAAGAATTTTTTTTTTTTGGGGTGTCAAAATAGATATTTGGAAAGCAGGAAAAATAAACACATTTTGTGTTGCTTTAAAAGATTGCCATACTTACTCGAGTCGTGAATAATGTTGATGGAAACCCACAATAACTTGCACATTAAAAAAAAAATGTATTTTGTTTTCTCTACTAAACTGCTTTTTCAGTTCCAGTCTCTGATACTCTGATTGCTCTCTTGCTTTGGTTCCTGCACCCGTCCTCATTCTCGTCTACAACAGCCATTCATTACTCTTCGCCTATTTATTGAAGTCTTTTTCTCATCGTTTTCACCACTTCTACTTTGTTGTTCGTATTCAAGTACCTTATGCCTAATTTCCCCGATCTCAGCTGTCTCAGCAGAAGCAAACGCTGGAGAAAGAGTTGGAGTCTTTAAAGGAGAAAGTCAAATTCACAGAAGGACAGCTGCAGGAGAGTCAGAAAAAAGAGACCCAAATACAAGCAAAACTGAAGGTAAACGACAATAACGCACATCCAAACCGGTCTGCACACATCAATTATGCATTAACTGGACAGCGAGAACTTTGTAAAATTTTAAACATCGTCTTAATGTACCATATGTGCATCCAGGAGATGCATTAGGTGCATATTAAATAAATAATGGTGGGCAATTATGTATTCTATTTGTGATACATTTACGATAACATTTGATAATGACTTCTCCGTAGCTAACAGGTTTGACTCCAAGGATGTTTTGCAATGGCCATCACGGGGGAAACTAGAGCTCAGCGTAGTCGCTGACAGGCTTTCATTCCCTTTGTTTACATTTGCCGTCAGGAGGTGATGCTTGATGCGGAGGGCGTGGCAGTAAGTCTGGAGCAGAGCAAGAAGAGAGAGCGAACGCTGGAAGAAGAGGCGAGCACACTGGCAGAGGAACGAGTGGATGCCCTCCGTCTTCTTAAAGAACTGCAAGGTGCACCAAGTTGTACATGAGAGTCAGAGTAAAATCTACCATTCGTAGGATTTTACTGTCAGCGGTAACATAAGGGATTTTAGTTTCATCAGTTAGTAAATGTATGATGTGCTGTATTTAACGCCTCAATTCTGCCACCTGCTGGTCAATAATATAGTGGGTGCCCCAAAAAATGAACTGAATGTTTAAAAACTAGGAGGAGAAGACTTTGTTTCTGCCTCTTAAATCTAAATATTTTATGTATTTGTATTCAATTTAAATTTAAAAAATATATGAGTAATGTCCAGTCAAATAGTGAGTATATTTTACTAAAATGTTAGATTAAAAAAGGAGAGAAATATTAATTTGCAACGAAAGTCAATCTGTATAAAAATAGCAAATGACTCAAATGCAATATCAATTTTACATGGCTCAATTTTTAGCATTGAATGTTCTTACTCGTTTTTATTTGAACTGTGGTTTTATTTGTCACTTATGCTATGTTTTTTGTTTTCTATTTTAGAAGAAAAAGCTGCTCCTTTGCCAGATTGCACATCGCTTGTCCCGACTTACCCTGTTGGGCAGAGCTTCACGACTCAACCTTCCTCTCATCACACTCTGTCATCTGCCTACACCAAGAGGCCTTCCGCCCCCCGAGCTGAGCCGAGGGGGCTGAAACAAGAGGACGAGGTCCAGCAAAGGGCAGAGATTTCCGTATCGTACCCGCCCGACAGAGAGCCCGGAGAAGGAATTGATTCAGAGCACATCACTGCAGACACTGAGAGTTCCCACCGAGTAATAAATTATGAGGAGAAGGAGTCCCCTACATTTAACAATCCCCCCACCGACGGGGAGAGCGACATCATCATTTTCGATACTCTGAAGTCTGAACCGACGATGCGCACCGACGACCTCCAGAGGGAGAACGCCTCGTTGCGTTCGGAGCTGCGCGACGTGCGCGAAGAACTCCAGAAGCGACTGGACGACCTGGAAGTTCAACGACGTGCCGAAGTGGAGGCCAGGACGCGTCTGAAACAGCTAAGCCGCAAACACGCCAGCCAGGGCGCGGAGAGAGATGAGCAGGACATGAAATGGAAGGCTCAGTTGGAGAAGGAGAAGAGCGAGAACGACAGTTTGAGGAAGGCCCTGGCAGCTTTGGAGGAAAGAGAGGAGCAGCACGGGACCAAGCAGGCACAAGAAGACCGGGAGATGGAAATGATGCAACTTAACTTAAAGCTGAAACAGCAACTTGGGGAAGTGAAAGTCCAACTGGCTTTGGAACGTGAAGGGAGGGAGAGAGGAAAAGATGAGCAGGCGCAAATCATTGCCGCTGAGAGAGAAGGAAAAAGAGAACTGAGCCTCAGACTGGAAGAACTTACAGCTCAGCTTGCTAAACTAAAGAATGTCAAAGATGAAGAATCTTTACGTGATGACAAATTGGTAGCCAACGGCCCACTGACGTATCTGACACTCCACAGTGACACGCTCAACTGCAACATCGCCGTCTCAGATAACCAAGTGCCATCACCGGTGCAATACGCCCACTTTTGCCAATCGACCAATCAGCTCAACACGCTGGTCTCCCAGCAACACTCACATGAGGGACAAACGGGGCCAGTGGTCTGTCATCTCAACAAAGACGAGTCCGTGTCCTCTGACCTCACCAAAGAGATCGAACGACTGAGGGAAGAAAATGCACAAGAGACGGAACGCGCTAACCAGCTCCAAATTAAACTGGCTGCCCTTCAAAAGCAGGTAAAAGAAAATGTTTGCAAAAATGACATACAACAACAACAACAACTTAACATGGTCAGATGCAACCATTTGACCCGGATTTGGCTTTTCCTGGCATTTTTTCAGCAGACGCCTGAAAATGTTGTGCTAACATTGACAATATTTTGAACTGTTCATAATTCCCTCCATCTTGTCTCAGGTCCAGACCCTGCTATAAAAAAAAAAAAAGTAAAGAAAAGCCTCCTTGAGCATCTGAAAATTATTTTGGGTTCGTCAGAGGCACTTTGGTTGGTGTCATCTGCTCCAAGTAGTATGTGCTGGCTCCCATTTAACATGAAAGTGGTTAATTCTCAACACGGCCACATCCACAGTTATAAGATGGTGTTCACACTTGTGCAACCACATTGTTTCAGTTGTTTATTTTTACGTTACGTCTCAAGAATATTTATATATATTTATCAAGGTCACATTAATAATGGAAAAAGTTGTCAAAGGGTTTATCTTGATCTATTTATTTCTATCATAAAAAAAAATGGCATTTTGAACAGGGGGGAGTAGACTATTTATATCTTCTGTAATTTTCTAAGACTTTTACTAGTACTTTTTTTTTTTTAACTTTTACTGAAATACAGTGTTGAAATTAGTAGTTCTACTTTTAACAGTATTTTTCTTTTTTACACAAGTATTAATATTATACAACTCCAGAGTGTGTGTTGGCTCCGTCCTTCATTTAAAAAAATGTTTTCTTCTACTTCACGCATTATTAATCTTCCTCCTCTCAGTTGACCAGTCAGACGAAGCAGCTGACCTTGGGCTTTGAGAAGCAGAGCCAGTACATCTCAGGACTTCTTGCCGAGCTGCAGGAGAAAGATGGCGCCCTCCTCAGCCAGGGACAAGAACTGCGGCGGCGCGTCCAAGAGCTGGACGCACTCAAGGATGAGACAACAGGTGAAGAGGAGGGAACGAGAAGAAAAAAGGGCAAAATTTGCAAGTTGGAGAATAAAGGCCAAATGGGGGATTCTCTAGACTCAGGGAGTTCCTTTGAGTTACAATCAAATTATGAAACAAACTTTCCTGTCACTTCAAGTCCCAATGAGGCAGACAATGTCTTGATTCAGGCACAGAGTTTCGAAGGCTCTGATTGGACTAAAAGCATCATTGGCTGCTCTGTGGTAAACACTGATGCTGTATGTGGTATCCTTTCGGACACAAGCAACCTGCGACCAAAGCAAGACTCGGGATGTGACACGCTGTCGACCACGCCCAGTGTGTCACATGACATCACCTCAGAGATGGGAAGGAGTCATGATGAGATAATCAACCACCTGCAGACACAGGTACCTGTCCATTTCTTGAGCGGAGTCATGTACATTGATTTGCGATCAACAAAAAGGAAGCGTTCATTCAATGCAGTGTTCTTCACTCCCTGGCCAGGTGGTGGCGCTGCAGAGGGAGTTACAGAAGCTGACTGAGGTGTCCCAGCAGCAGGCTGGGGAGTTGGCCATCTGGAGATTGGCTTCTCAACCCTCCTCCACTGTGGATCAGGTCCTTCCCAGCCAAACGGGAGCGCAAACGCAGCACTGTGCTAAGGAGCAGAGCGCAGCGCTGGTCATCAGAGAGGATGAGGTGTTGCTCTCTTGCCTCTCCAACAGGCTGCAAGGTCGCATGCTCTCCACCAGGTACAACAGAATACGCTGCCACTCAAGTGAAATGGGGGGGGGCGAAAAATTGAGCTTTTGAATTTATTGTACTCATTATAATCTGTCAAGGGTTTTGTAATGTGGGCAAGGTTGAGCCACAGGCGCAAAAAGACTTTCAGCCGTTAATAGCACGGGACAAAATGAGAACACTCACAAGGAGACTCCAGCTCCTGATGGCACTTGCTAAACCACGCCCCTTAAAGGCACACATATAGTACATAAATACTACCTACAGCAGTTACACTTTAAAAAAACTTTACATTTCCTTATATTATGTTTCTACATTATGATGCAAGTTTCTTTTGGGGCTGGAGCTGGATTAATGAAACTAAAGTCAAGGTGCCACCGTACTTTAAGTACGCTACATCGAATAATTTGCTAAAATGTGTGCTGTGCTGTATCAAAAATGTTGGTAAATTAATACAGCTCTGAACTGTCATTAGTGTACCTAGTTGTTACCTATGAGTGTTTAAATAGCTTGCAAATTTGTGTTTGTCATCTTTTTAAATACAGTGAATTTGTGTTTATATTTGAAGCATGCAGCGGAACAACGTGCCAGAGATGAGCGTCCACCAGCACTCGTCTGACATAAACACGGTAGGATTCTTAGGTTATCACTTGCACGCAAACATGCCGGCTCCGTCCACGTGTTGCTCACTTCCAAGACTCCTTCCAGTTAAAAATGACTTGGGGGTGATGATTTAAAGGCTATTTACCTGTTACAATAAATTACAGGACTGTGAATTCCCAAGTTTCCCAAGATTTGTTATAATAATCCAGGTCTTTATGAATCGCAGGGAAAACGTACGCGATTCCCATTTGACATAAATGGTTTATAACTCGTACTAAATTGCAGCTGAAATAAAATGCTAAATGTGAATGAAATGATTCACATCATTCAAATGTTTGTGTTAGGAATTCGATAATTCTATTGATTGGATAATAATTTTGTTAGTGTTAAATTTGTTAATTCATTCAACTGAGCTTTTAGCCGTTTTCCCCAAACTGGTTAATTAAAACATGTTTGTTAATTTTCTTATAATAATAATTGGTTATTTCTAAATAAGCAAGTACAGTATATATACTGTGTATTTAACAATTTATTATTTATTTTATTAAATGATTAGTTCATTATAGATGATAAAAATTAACCACTTTACATATACATTGAACCTTTTTTATTCATGTATCTCATGAATTGGTTTATTGTAAATAGTACAATAAAAGTATTAAAATGAAAAAAAGTTGTTAAATATGTACATTTTATTAAATAATCGGTTAATTAATTATGATTAAATTGATTTTAGAATGAACTATTTTGAATGTATATTTTAACATGTTTTTTTTTATCTCATCCACTGTCCCATTTAAAAAAAATAAAAAATAAAAATAAAAATCTAATATGGCCCTTGATCACAAACATTTGCCCACCCCTTATGTTATCGTAGAAATGTGTAATTTATCTTGCCAGCCAGCATCTGATCGAAACAAAAGAAAATCAGGTGATCTCATTGCCAGCATTTTCTTGTGATCTAGCCCTCAGAGAAGGTGCTCCAGCTGTCAGGACCGTGTTTGAGGCCACGCAAGGTGTCCCAACATCAAACGGCTCAGGAACACGTCAGCAAAGTTTCCGCAAAAACATCTGATGGCGACTCAAGCGGCTGGACAGCGACCAAACACTTGAGCATAAACGCCGACTGCTTCGCCACAAGCGTCGGTACTCAAACGGAGCGGCAGCTGTGCCCCGCTGGCGCTGAGGCGACACCTGGGCGCCACTGCGCGCACACGCAGACTGACACCGGGATCGAGGAAGAAGACTTAGCCGACGCTTCCCCCAACATGCCTCAAGCGGCGCAATCTGCGAGACGAAAGATCAGCGACAAAATGCTCTTCTCCACTTCCTTCCCCATCCCCGCCGACCCGGTGCGTCTGGCCGAACGGATACGACGAAACAGGACGCAGCTGTCTGCCGCTTTTGACGACACCGAGTATGAACCCTACGGTCTCCCGGAAGTTGTCATGAAAGGTACTTGCTGTCTATTAATAATCTGCAGATGGGGAACAAAAAAAAAAGGGGGGGGTGGGGGAAACCAAGCAACACAGTGAACTAGTGGTTACCATGCCTGGCTCACAATCCTGAAGTTCGGGGTTCGAATTTTCCAAGGTTTTGTCCGAACAATTTAGCTTCCTCTCACAGTCCAAAAACAAGACTCCAAATTGTAGCATAAGGTTTTGCGAATGGCGAAAATCCGCCAGTACTTGATGCGCCCCTGAAAAGCTTAATGGCTGCCTATAGATGCCACAAACTAAGCATTACATTTTGTCTCAATGAAGCTCCCGAACTCACTTCGACATGCTTTCTGTGCTCTAAGCTTCCACAAGATGGCAGCAAAGTGCTACTTTTTAAACTAAACGAAGCTCCTCAACTCACGTCGACATAGTTTGTTGCAACCAATTTGCCACGGGATGCAATGGCAGTACTTCTATTGCTTTGTCTAAGTCAACTGGGTTCGGCCGTATGGTGGATGGATGGAACGCCTTTTTTTTTCTTTTTCTTTTTTTTACGTCTTTAAATTGGCCGTTCCCCCTCCCTTTTCCGCTCTTCATCTTATTGACTTTTTTACGACTTGTTTGAATCCTGCAGGTTTTGCAGACATCCCCACTGGGCCCTCGTGCCCCTACATTGTGAGGCGGGGTTTGTTGGGGACCGCTGTTGTCCCCGTCACTCAGAAGGAGATCAACCCGGAGGACGAGACTGATTGATTGGCGACCACAAGTATGTAATATTGGTCAATGCAAGTATGTACTGCGACATTAATGCTCATTTTGAATAGCTTCTCTATGGCGTTTAGCATTAAGCTAATAGAGTTAAAGGAAATGCTGTTTTTATTTAAATACAGAATATTTAATACCGTCTTCTTTTTAAGCAAATTGCCACAATTTTCTACTTTTTACTCCCGTTTTTGTTTGCAACTCAAGACAAAAAAAAAATTGCCTTTGCGACATCTCGTTTCTTGAAAAACTGTATGTGAAACTAAAATGATAATAACATTGTAGAACATAGACCAAAATAACAAAACAATCATTATTATTTAATGCCGGAGTTTTGTTATTTAGTCACTGACAAATGAAGGATTATGAAAAAAAGTATTAAAAGGAGAACCCCGACTGTAATGACAAGTTTGCTCTATATTATTTATTTGGTTGTTACTAACAGAACTATGAGATTTATGAAAACAAGGTAAGTCTCCGTAGCGTTCCTAAAGGGACGATCAAAACTCTTGAATGCGTCTGGTGAATGGGGAGCGCACGCCGTGACCCTCTCAATCGCTTGTTGTTCCTTTTGGAACGCTACGGGGCTTACCTTGCTTTCTTGATATGCGTTTCACGTTGCTCAGCAGAGAGCCAGCCGCCATCCTACGTCACTACGCACTGAACGCGTTGCGACGTAAATAACAATGGCGGCGTACGTCCAAATAAAGTTTCTACAAAATGTATTTTGCATTTTGAAAAATGAATCTCATAGTTATGTTGGTAACAACCAAATAAATAATAAAGAGCAAAGTTGTCATTACAATCAGGGGTTCCTTTAAATCTTTTACAGTGTAATTTAAGTGGGAGGAAAATTCTTTGACCCCCGACCTTGTCCCCACCTGTCCACTTCTTGGTGGTGTCGTGATTTTCAGAGCCGTTCCATGGTCACGTGTGCATTCAGTGGTGGAAATGATCACCAGTGATGGACGACGTGGGCACCCGGCGGTCTTGAACACACACACGCACGCACACACACACACACGCACACACACACACCTCCACTGTGCACCTGATGTTTTGCTCATCGCAACTTCAGCCGCAAATAACTTGACGGTCGTGTCTTATGTTTAGAAATGCACCACGGGTCGTTAAGTGATGATTTGTTGCCGTTTCCACACCACAAGCCCTCCCCCAAAGAGACTATTTATGATTCACTGTTAACTTTTCATGAACTTATGGTGTGGAGCGGCCATGAAGGAGTGACCCTTTCTTTTTTTCTTTTTCTTTTTTTTGCCAAAGAAGATAACTTTGTTGTTTCTTCAAGGCAGAGGGAGCCGGTTGTAAAATGTGACAATTCTTTCTGTTTATTCCCTCGTGTAGCTTATTTATGGACAATGTGTTTTACTGAAGGAGAGGTGTTTAGGTAAACACCTTATGTGAAAGTATAGCGCGCGTGTGTATGCGTTAGGAGGTTAGCTAGGTTTTTAAGCACGTCGTCTTGTGGATGGTGTGTGCGCGCGCGTGTGGGAGCAGTAGAGGGCCGGTCGGCGGCTAACCTGCTTTCCGCTCCATGTATGGTAATGTACAGCAAGCCAGCACTCCTCTGGCGTTTTGCTTTTGATGCGCTTGTCTGTGCGACCTGTTGTTCCAGAAAGCCAACTCTTGTGTTTTATTAGCACGAGCTGCTGAATATAATCAGATATGTCGGGTTGGAAGACGTCAGAAGTTGTCCAAGTTTAGTGTGCTTGCCTTTAAGACTTGATGATTTAGTTGAAGGCTTCACTGCTGTAATTGAAGTTGAAAAAAGAAATTTTCTTCTCTTTGTATTTAGATTTGCGAAGGTAGATTGGACTCTTAGTGCGATGGCTTTAGCCACGTTGATGCGCGCACACTCGCACACGTTTCCCTTTGGCCTCGGTGGGTTGCGTCGTCTTTTGTGTGAGCCGGGCATCTGTTTGTGTATCTTGTTGACTTCTAATGTGAGCGTACTCCAGATTAAAAGTTTCAAAGTCTGGCATCTGGACTCTTGTTTGTGTGTGTAGTCTTGATTATTTGGAATTTTGTTAGATGACATTGTGAATTTCATGTTGTTCACCATGACTGTTTGTGACACACAGTAGGCATTTTGTGTGTGTGTTTATTGAAGAAGGCCAGTAGTTCGATTTACATTTACATTTTGTATGTTTATTCAAAAAAGAAAAAGAAAAAAAATCTTAGCTTCTTTTAAAGGTCAAGAAAAAAAGTTTTTTTTAAACTTTCAGAAAAAAAGTTTTTTTTATTTGTCTCCCAATATTGACAAAAAATACATAATTAAAAAAAAAAAGTGATTTAAACATGAATTGGGTCACATTGCCTCACAAATGTTTTTGACGTAAGAAAGAAACAAAAATAATAGGACGGTTAACAAATTGTTGTCTACTAGCATAGTTGCCTAATTCACATTTGAGCATTTTCGTAAAAACAAGGGGGGAAAATTAGCAATAGTAAATTAAAAAATTATCTAGACAATTATGTTATGAAGCTAATCAAATGTAACAATACATTTAAATTAATAACTTAACAAATAAACTATTGTGTTTGCTAATCTCCACTAGGTAGAGCAACTGCACTCTAAATGTGTGCATGCATAAAATCGATTAAAAACTGAAAAATGTGATTTTTACATTAAAAAGACTGAGACACATTGTGATTTTTATTTTCCACACTTTTTTGCCGTGTAACAACTCCCACATAACACTTATAATTTACACCGTTCAAATGTCAAATTCAAAAAAAATTCCTATTCATTTTCAATGGGACTGACGTTGAACTTTTTCTAAGTCCCACTTTCCACGCCCACTTCCACACATACAACTTATCATGATTACCACCTGCCTGATACTGCTCAATGGCACAGTTTGTAAAGTGCATTGTTCAGTAATCAGGAGGTCGCTGGTTTGAATCCCACCTTCGACACTACATTGCAAATATACCCACGGCCATTATGCTAAGTGATATACATGTATACCAACTGACTACCAAATCAAATTTCACTGAAATGATTAAATGCATGCTAGCTAGCTTTTAGCATCAGATGACACTTTTCAAAATAAATACGCCATCAGCCCTGAATTTGAGCAAGTCAAGTTAGCTCAGTGCTTTGCGCAATGGCGTGCCACCACGGAGAACCTGAGATCAAACCCCGCGTGGACCACATTTTAGTAATTTATCTTTCAATTTACTTCCTAAGCATATGCATTCAAATCTTAGCATTCAGCTAATAGCATTCAGTCTTTCAGCATTTCCACAAAAATTTCTGCAGAAATTGCTCTTTGTCTAGTTAAAATAAGCAATTATTTCATTATCAAAATGAAGCATAGTGATTTAAAAAAAAAAGGGAAAAAAAGCGTAATGTATTTTTAAGTCACAGACATTTTGAGTCTTCATAAACCAGCTGAAATGATACAAAACATTTACTAATATTTATATTCTTACGATATCATTTTCCTAATGTGTGCGTACAACAATGGTAAGAGTGCGATTTTATTTATTTTTTTCTTCTCGTGAACAATCTGCATATATCATAAGCACTTCCAAGCTGTGCGCCAGGATACGTTTTGGCCAACTGTAATCACGTATTTAAACTTTTATCCTGTTTTGTCCCCGCGGCCTTCAAACGGCTCTGGTGAGATGGCGCCTCCAAAAGTATTTAGAATATCTTGATGAAACGGCTCATTTCCGCCGCCACGTGTCCTCTCATTTTTCTCCTTCACATTTTTGACTCACAAAATATTCACATTGTTGCTAAATTTGGCCTTGGAACTTCACTGGCTGCTTTATTTCACCACTCATAACTCTGTCTCAGACGAGCCAAGTGTCACTTTTTGTGTTTGCCAACCCCTCTCCCCACCCCTCCCAATAAACACACACATCCATCTCAGGAAATTGCGAACCCTGTAATGTCCCCCTCCCCCTCCTCCTCCTCCTCCTCCTCAAGTCTTCTCCCCGTGTCAGAGTGATGTAGGGTCACAAGAATGGGGAAACACCTTCCAAGGAGAAAACACACATGCACATTCACAACACACACACACACACACACAATTACACACAGCTGCTGACTGAGTGCTGCGGGGCCGGAGAACGACACATCTGGATTCAAGTTTCACCACAGTTAAGGTAAGAGATTTTCTTTCTTTCATTCATTCATTACTTTGGTTAGAAATGTTAGTCTTCGTCATGTATGCGTCTTGTTTTCAAATTCATGTTTCTCGCTTTTTGTATTATCGAAGAGGAATGAACGCAAAAGCAGAACTCGTGAATGCGTTCAGTTGTCGTCGTTGTTTGTAGGCACAACGGTCAGCTGTTTTTAAAGTATTTCAAAGAAGTGAAGTTGCGGTTGGTGGAGCGTGTTGTGTTTTTCTTGCTTTCGCTCGAGTTTTGCTTCATTATACCTGCACAATGAGCAGCATTGTTATCTTGTAAAAGCATTTTTTTTTTTTCATCCAGCTCTTGTATTTGATCAAACGAGCTTGTAAAAGTGTTTTATTTACTTTTTATTTTCTTGGTGACTAATTTGGCAATTTGTATTTTTTTCAATTTTTAGCATGGCTCAGAAGCATTTTGAGTCTTAAATTAAATCAATCAATCAATCTGTCAGGATCGGCAAGATAGATCAATAATTATTTGTATTCATCTGTGAGCGCAATTAAATCGTCACATCGGCAATAATCACACATAGCACGTGCATTCAAAGCAAGCAACCCACAAAGTAAAAAATAATGCAAAAAAAAAAAAAAGCACCTTTTGCTAGTAATTAAAAGAAAGTGAAATCTGATCCAAACAAGGAAAAAACAAAACAAAATGTTGCATATAAAATAGTCCAATTATGCTGCCCTCATATTTGTACAATGAATAGATGTGATATTATTGGCAGCGATGTTATAATAAACCCAATATATACAGTGTATTTAACTGTTGGTATGCGAAACACATGCGTTAATAGTTCTGAAGTTATTGACAATGAAATGCATATAGTAACATTCTGCATTCATATTTCTTTTTTTTTTTAATGAGTGCAAATTGAAAACGGATTCATCTCCATATTTGTTGTGGCAATTCTTGCTGACCAACAAAATAACAAAAACAAAGCTATGTGATGTCAATGAAATCCAACATAAGTAAAATATCAATATTGCAATTTATAGTTGAGTTTTTAATGTGAGCCTCAAAAAAATCTGAACTTTGCCATACTTAAGCCCTCGCATCCATCTCGCGCGCACGTCGTCCCCTCAGTCCCGTGCTTCCTTTCACGATTGCGTGCGCGGGCCCACCTGCTCCAATGTTTATCTTCACATGAGCTCAGCCGCTGCTGTTTCAACAAAGAACAATGACAAACTCTATCGCGTAGTGCATATTTGGGACTGTGACGACGAGTAAGTGTCACACTTTGACAAGCAAAGGTCCATTAGCGCTGAATGCTAACAGTGTGCCAGACTCTGGCAAATGTCAGGACATTGTCAGGGTTCCACATGGGAGTTCCATTGGTGAGGTAAAAACACAGTTCAAAGTGGTGATAAGGCGCAAACACTTTTTTTTTTTTTTTTTTTTTAATCTGTTGACGTCACAGCGGGCAGTTATTTATTTATTTTTAACCATGACAAAGTGTAGTCTTGTGTTTGTCGTGTGCGCGAAGACGTCCAATAGAATCTTCTTTTGTTTGAAGGTCCCCAGCGGAGCCCAAGCGAGCTCATCAGCTGACCTAACATGGGATGAACTCCTGACTTGGGAGCCTCAAGGTAATGTCCTCCTCCTCATTGACGTCTGTTTTCATCTTCGGTCCGCCTCGATTCAAACAAGAAAAAAACTGATTTTTGCGTTGGAAAGAAAATGGCACAACAAAAAATGTAGTTTCAGGTTAATTATGGACCATCTCGTGGAAGCGCTTTTACTTTGTGATTGTTGTGCTTGTCACTACATATGTTTGGCATAGATAGATGAAGAAGAAACATGTTCCAAATCCACATGACGTTGGTACAAATCTGTGATGTTGAGCAGTGGTTCTCAACCTTTTTTCAGCGACGTACCCACTGTGAATTTTTTTTTTTAGTCAAGTCTAACCAGTGCAAAGCATTTTTGATTGAAACATTTTTTTTAAACCGAGTGCTGCGCCATTATTGTCTGATTTATTAAACGTTGGAACTTTATTTGTATTTACGAGGCCTCTTGAATTATTTAGAAATAATAACATATAACAAAAAAAAAAAAGATAATTTATTTTATAAATAAAGATTTGTGCTCGTAAAAATTATCAACATTTAGTCTCCTCATTTAGGATCATTGTAAAGCTTTGTTCTCAAAACTAAATAATTAACTGAATTTTAAATAAAGTTTTCAAGTGATTGACAGGCGATTCCAGGTGGCATATGACAAGTCAAACTATTCTGGTATGGGGAAGGTGCTGGGTTTTTAGGATAGTGAAATTGAATGGCCTACTGAATATAAAATTAATTTTGTGAACTTGTATTTTTCTTAAACATTTACATATACTTTTAAAATATATTTTAAAATCTCACGTACCCCCAGGGGTATACATACCCCCATTTGAGAACCACTGATGTAGAGAGAACAAATTATATTAAAAAAATAAAACACACACAATTAAAGACCCTGTAAAGTAAATTCACAGATTAATTTCTAAATACATAATACACGTTTAATGATAATTGCTGAAAATGACCAAAGACTGAAGTATCAAATCTGAACCGTATTAACTTAAACGAGCACCTCATTGTTCGCCATGAGTGTGCGCATGTTGCGCAGAGAAAGGCAAATTAGCGAGCGAGGGGTATTTTTTTTTCTTTTTTGGACGAGGGCCACTTTAGAGTGCCTCGTTGTCATGACATGGAAAGCCCCGTGACAACCCGGTGGGATATAGTCCAGCCACCATTTTGAAACCTCATTGTATTGTATATTTGTTGGCAATTTAGGGGGAATTACTCAATTTAAAGCCTGATAAAAAAAAATCTTAATTCAAATTTGGCAGGGTCATTAAGACTTTTCTCCTTGTTGTCAAATTTAAAAGACATTATAAGACACACTTTTTACACGCATTGTAAATGTAGTTTAACAGCAGAAACTAATTGCAACCACAAAATGCATCGAAAGTTCTGTATCAAGCAACATAACAGCAGGGGAAGCCCGTAAATAAGTCATTTTGCGAGCAATTTAAGTGACGGCACACCAGTTGGGAATCACTTTCTTAGGCGACCAACACGTCACGCTGGCTTCCTTCCGCTCACTATTCTTCTGGCGGCTGTGCTTTCATTGTGAATCTCAACACGGTGTGAGAAACACAAAAGGCTCCCACGGAGGCTTTAACGTAAGTCGGTCACCTGCTAAACGCATCAACGGGCAACCACCGTCTATCACTAGCTCGGATCTTTGAAGGAAGTTTCATACAAATCTAGAGTTTCCTCGCCAAGGGAACAAAAGCAGAACATGATTGGCAGTCATCCATTTTTCTATAGATCTTATCCTCATCGGGGTCAAGGTTGACCTGGAATGACTTGGGGTGAGAGGTGGCATGCGTACACCCTGGACTGCTCGCCACACAATCGCGTTCAAGTAGACAGTTGTCCGTGAACCGGCCTTGTATGTTTTTGTTGGAATGTGCGAGATAGGGATAGACAAAGTCATCGCATCATGGCCATATAGGAGCTCAGAATTTGAGTGTATGATGTCAAGGTATCACGGTCCATGTAATTCACAATGCTGTCTTTAGTTGAAGTGATAACTGCCTCAGTGGCCAAAACATTCCTAATTCAAATTAAACTGCACTATTAAACGAGCCACTAGAGGGTGCTAGAACTGCACAAATGGAATACATACCTTGTCTTTTTAACAGATGTGCTGCTTTTAATATTTTGACATGAGGACGACAACATTGTGGCAATTTTAATATCACAATATTGTCGTTTTCGTTACATCCCTAATAATTTTGTTTTTTTCCTATTTACATTATGCGTTTGCATTTGTGTTAAGAGCAGATTTGTTATTTAATTTTATTCCCGAAAAATATTTATATTAGTTTTAGTATTTGCTTTAGCTTTATAAATATATATATATATATATATATATATATATATATATATATATATATATATATATATATATATATATATATATATATATATATATTTTTTTTTTTATTTATTTATTTATTTATTTTATACAGGCTGTTTCTTGTGTGCAGGATTAAAACAAGATGGGTGGTTGGATAAGCTAAAATGAACAAAGACAAAACAAAGCACATTTTGCTATAATTATTTTTAGTTGCACTATAAAAACATTTTGGTCAAAAGTAACCCAATTGTGGATCAAAAATGGGCCGATCCACTTTATGGGTCAATTTGACCCAACTTTCTGGGTTTTTACACAAAATGACCCAATTTTTGACCCGAGTAAAGGATCTGACCAATATTTATAAGTTGTTTTACGCTGAAAGATCCATTTCTTGTCACAAAGTTGGGTCAAATCGACTCAAGAAGAGGATCGGTCCATTTTTGAGCTATAGTTGGGCTATTTTTGAGAGTGTCGTTTTATAAAGGTAAAATGTAGTTTCAATTGGTTGTCATTTTTTTATTTCATTTACAGCAACATTTTCTCCAATTAACTTTTAGTTTTTTTCATTCATTATCGTACCCATAATAACCTTGGTCACATGATGCACAGATGCCGCCTTAAACTCGTGTTCATTGTGCTAGCGAGAGGAGCAACAAGTGTTGAACCGGTCATGAGGTTTTTCTATTTGGGTTTGATTTTATTTGAGTTCACTTTGGGGTGAAATTTCCATATTGGTATGACATCATCAATGTGTGACTTCTCACCTAGCGTTCATGGGAACATCCTAATAGGACTCTGCTTCCTGCCAGTGCGGCGCTGGCGTGACGCACACGTGCGCGCATAAATTAAATAAAAAAAGCCACCGTGTTGTGTTGCATGTTTACACGTACAGCCGCCCTCTAAAAGGAACTTCCTGTTTATGACCAGCTGTGCCCTGAGTGTATCCTGAGTGCGAGCGCCGACCACATCCCCTGACCTCGAACCCCGGAGAGGGGGGGGGGGGGGGGGCGGTCACCATGCGCTGCGCCACGGTCCTGGCCCTCCTGTTCGGGGTGGTGCTGTACCTGGGCATGGGGGCGCTGGTCTTCCAGAACTTGGAGGCTTCCCAGGAAAGCGACAAGTTCCAGGAGCTGCTCACCGCCACCAACAAATTCCTGCACAATCACTCCTGCGTCAGCGAGCGGGAATTCTACACGCTGGTCAAGGTATCAATGGAATCATTATGTAACGCCAGCCAGTCGCACGCACGCCAACATCAGCGACCTCGCGGCGATGTCCACACAAACGTCAGAATTTGATTTGATTATTTTTCTATTTGCTTTTCCAGATGTGTAAACATTTGAATAATTGGTTGGTTAATGAAAATGGACAAGTCTGTTTTTTGGGTTTTTTATATTTCTCATTTCAGTTTTTTATCTGTTTATTTTCAATTGTATATACATATATATTTTTAGAATATTTTGTGTGTTTTATTGTTATGATTAAATTGAAATTACAGTGGTGAACATTGTTTACTATACAAGTTACTTTTCTAGAATGATTATGACTCTTCCCTTGTTTTTTCCTCTAGCAGATCAGGTTTTCACAATTATAATAATTTATTTCGTAATATACTAATATATTTAGTAATGTTTATAAATGAAGGGTTAAATTCAGCAACAGGTGGAATTTCAATATCAGGGTAAAATCCGTTTTGCGCGAGCTTTTATTGGGCAAACTTAAGCCAAAAATGAAAATATCTTTTTTTTTAAATTACTAGAATAATAAAAGTACGGTAAAGACATGTTTATAAATAAGCATCAAAAATATGTTTATGGAGACATGAAGCCATTACTGACTCAAATTAGTTTTATGTGTATTTGAATTGCTTTTAAATATATACATTTTTTTCTAATATTTTTTATTTGGTTTACTTTTATTTAGAATTTGGGTTTTTTACAGTTTTTTTCTTATTGTTTCTATTTTTAATTTTGTATTAAGTCACATGTATATTTATAGATTTTTTTAAGTATACTTTTTGATTTAGGTTTTGAAATATTTGATATAAAATATAGATAGATTTTTTTCTCATTGTTGAATAAATTCTTATCCCTAAAAAAAAATCAAATTTAAAGATATACTTTTTAATTGAATTTTTAAATTATTATTATTATTATTATTTATACAATGTTTATATTTTCTGCACAGTGGGAACATTTTAATATATTCTTCTAATCCCTTAAAAAAAATCTAATGTATAATATTTTATGAAACAAAACAAAAAATAGATGTGCCAAACAAATAAAATGTTCACTGTGGTTGTTTGTCCACATTCATGATAATGACTTATGTGAGTAACAGCGCCACCTACTGCTTTGGCATACACATGACAGCAAGCGAGTGTCATTGTCAGATATTTTTCATGTTCTTTGACCTAACAGACGAAAGTTTTATGTTGCATGTTTTGCGATCGCCACCCAGGAAGTGGCGTCTGCGGTGGAAGCGGGCCTGGAGGTGGGCAGCCTCTCCTCCAACTTCACCACACGCTGGGACGTGGCCTCCGCCTTCTTCTTCTGCGGCGCCATCATCACCACCATCGGTACGCTGAACACCTTTAGCGCCGTCTCGGCCGTTTTTTGTCCTGCTGACTCCCGCCGTGGGCCCTCCTCCAGGATTCGGGAACCTGTCTCCTCGCACGCGCTACGGCCAGCTGTTCTGCGTGTGCTACGCCCTGGTGGGCATCCCCATGTTCGGCATCCTGCTGGCCGGAGTGGGCGACCACATGGGCACCGTGCTGCGCAGGGCCGTGGCCAAGATCGAGACCCTCTTCCTGGTAAGAAAGGGTTCTGTTCTGGGCTCTGCCTGCTGTCTGGCCTCGTAAGCCTTTTAGGTGGACAAACGGCTTACACTCGTATAAGAATTTTCATCTGTGGTGGCAGCGCTTCATAGGCCTGCTACTAACAATTGTTTTAATAACTGATTAATCCATTTTTTTGATTAAGTGATGAATCAGATTCAATATATTTCATCCCATTATTCAATAAGAGGACATTAACAGTACAGAAAATGGACAAACAAACAAATTATGATTAAGTTACTGGTTGGGTCTGGAAATATGCAATAACGTTGATTATTATTTTCCAAATTAAAAGCAAATGTTTGATTTTAATTCAACACAAAGATAATTGTAGAGGACTGCAGGAATTGTAGAACATTAACTGTTGACGAGCTAAAAAAAAATTAAATATAAAAAAAACGGATCTAAACAAATAATGAATTATCACAAATATTTATTGATAACAGTAATTTCATCATCTAGTTGTCAATGACTCATTAATCATTACACCTGTACACTGCTCTCTGTGCCACTTGCCAGAAGCTAACGCTGTTAGCTATTGCTAATTTTTTTTGTTCACCAAAACTCAATGCAGCTCTGCTTACCTTGTGGCTGTCACATGATAGCTGCAATGTCACAACTGTGGGGATGGCGAGTTTTTCTGATAGTGGTACTGATCATTTTGCAGGCAATGAAGCACAGTCACTTGAAAGTGGCTGTTGATCTTCACCATCTCACATAGCAGATCACTTCATGACAAAGAAAGTCGGTGATGGTCGGAAGCGTACTGCATTCAATTGGGGGGGAAATCCTGTTTTTCTGACTCATTTTTTGGATTCTTTTTTTTTCCTGTTTTTCTGAATATTTTTTCTGTTTTACTGCATTTTTTTCTCATAAAAAATATCCTGAAAAACAGCGGAACAAAATATTCAGAAAAGCAGGGGAGAAAAAACGTTTTTTTAGATATTTATTTTTCCTGAAGAAAAAAATATCCAGGAATAAAATAACCTCTAATTTGTGAATGCCGGAGTGTAAAAGTTTTTATTTTTTATTGAGGATTGTTTGCATCGTGTGTGTGTGTGTGTGTGTGTTAGAAGCGTCAAGTGCGTCCCACCACGGTGCGCGTGATCTCCGCCGTGCTGTCCATCCTCATCGGCTGCCTCATCTTCTTGGCCGTGCCCACCGTCTTCTTTCAGAAGTCCGAGGACTGGTCCTTCCTGGAGTCGCTCTACTTTGTGGTCATCACGCTCACCACCGTGGGCTTCGGAGACTACGTGCCGGGTGCGAACGCAGGTTCTCGTGCGCATTTCAGCAAACGGGGGGGGGGGGGGGGGGGGGGATCACGGGACTCATTGAAATACTTTGGAAGCTTTTCATCTCGGAAAATCCGATCTCACCGCGATAATCTTGACAAATGCGCAACTGTTTTATTACCAGAAAACAAAATCCCCGGGGTCTCTGCCTTCGAGATGTTAATCTGATCATCAAAGCAGGCCCAAAAAAGTCCCAAGAAGCTGCCTTCGAAAATAATATTAATAGATGTTTGCGCATGCGTGTGCGTGTGCCTCCAGATGGGAGTCACGCTGGCGGTCTGTTCTTCAAACCTCTGGTGTGGTTGTGGATCGTGTTCGGTCTGGCCTACTTTGCCTCCATCCTCACCATGATTGGCAACTGGCTGCGTGTGCTCTCCAAGAGGACCCGCGCTGAGGCGAGACGCACGCACACACAAACATTCATCTCACCAGTCAATCTATCATTAGCTTTCTACTTTTTTTTTTTTTTTTTTCTTCATCCGCCCATTTCCTGTATATGCAGTACAGCATCTATTCTCAGAGTGAGCAAGTGAGCTGGTGTCTTTCCTAGCTGGCTTCGAGTGACACCGCGGACTGGTCGCCAGTCAATGGCAGGACACTTGGGGATAAACGACCATTCACGCCTTTTAACTATTTCGAGTCCCGAGCAGGTTTTCGGCGAATATGGTGTGGAGGGCCCTGAGTAACCGGAGAAATATTCTTGAAATCTTTGGGAGAAATATGATTTGTTATATAAAGCTGACTTGTTATTATTATTATTATTATTTAAGATGTTCGATACCAAATTTTTTTTAGACCAATACTCAACTCTTTAGTCAAATACCGCTACCATTACTATGTATTGAATTCAAGGCAATTTTCTATTCCTCTCATTTTTAATTTCTAGTTCCTGATCTTAAAACAGCCACAAGAGGGCGCCGTCACGAGTACTACTCTCTTAAAATAAGGCTGGTATTGGTATCGCTGGCTCCCATCCCTAATTATTATTATTATTATATTAATTGATTTAGTGGTGAGTGGAAACCCTAAATTGGGTTTCGGTGGGGGGGGGGGGGGGGGTAACAATATTTCGCAATCAGTGTCAGACTTATCATGTAAAATGTCTTTTTTTTGGGGGGGGGGCAACACGGTGATAATGTGGTTATTAGCACATCTGCCTCACACAACAACTTTGACAGCCAATTTTGCATTTGTCACCAAAAATATTCCTCATTCATTCCCAATGACACCAAAAATTCTCTTACCTTACATCATTCCATACAATTCAATATCATTACACACTTTTTATCAACATATATATATATTTTTTAACCAGTATCGTTGTTTTGTTCTCATTCCATGTCTTTTCATATCATTTGGTATTTTTCATTTAGCATTCAGATGCAATTTCTCCAGAAATGGAATTTTGTTGTCAATCTATTGATGACACTTGAAATTGAATGACAATCATCGCCTTTTCTGCTCATTTCTGCTGCTTGCGGTCCCGCCAGATGGAGGAGCTGCGCGCTCACGCCACCGACTGGACGCAGCACATGTCCAAGGACTTCCGCATCCCCAACCCCCTGGAGTTCAACGACCCCTTCCTCCTGCAGCGCCGGCGCTGGAAGCGAAGCGAGCGTCGCCGCATCCGTCGCGGAGCCCAGGTGACGCTGGGCTACTGGGCCCGAGGGGGTTCCGAGAACGGCCACTGGGCCGGCCTGTCCAGCTCCATGAGCCGGCTGGAGGGGCTGGGCTCCCCCCCGGAGCGAACGAGGACGGCCAAGCCGAGGACGAGGACGAGGCCGGGCGGCGGCACCGTGCCGAGGTCCGAGCCGGCGGCGGCTTTGCGTCAACGGGTGGCGCGGCGCTCCTTGCCTCACCTGTTCACGCGTTCCTTCTCCCTTCCCGCCGCTCCGTCCGCCTCCGTGCTGGGCTCCCCTGAAGCCGCCGTACGGGACGGTTCCTTCTCAGGATCGGACTTTGACTCCAGATCCGACATGTCTTCCGCGTCTTCGTCCTTCTCATTTCTCCGGAAACTCCAGGCTCGCCGTGCCCTCCAAGCGGAAGGAGGCAAAACGGACGGCGAGGAGGCGGCGAGATGTGGCGACGACCAACCCTCACCTGATCCGAGTTCCCTCCCCCCCTCGCCTTCGCTTTCTCCCTACTCCACGGGCCTCCTGGACTTTTTCGGCGAGAACCTGGCGTACATCGACGAGTCGTCGGACGCGCTGAGCGAGCGCGCCGACGAGAGGAGGCGGCGCCCGCGCAAACCCAAGCGCAAGAGTTCGCGGAGCGCGAGGAGGGAGCCGACGCACGAGTGGCGCCCCCTGCAGGTGAGGGGGCCCGGCGGGGACTCGGACCCGCCGTCCAATCCGCCCACGCCGCCTCCGGACTCGCCGCTGCCGTCGCTGACGCACACGGACTCGCCGCAGACGCTTTGACGTCTACTCTTCGTGTACGTTTTGTGATCTTTAACATTTTCGAACTGAAACGTCTTCACAATCACAGAAGAATCCAGTTGCCGCCGTTCACAAACAACTTGCCAATGTTTGAACACTGCATGTCTTCGTCATGTCAACTTTTTCAAGCCAAAGCCGAGATTCAGTTTGAATCTCGGTTCGATCTTCTGTGTGGAGTTAACCTTTGACCCAATTCAACCACCAAATCATTTTTCTGTTTCTGAGTATGTAACAGTGGCGCCAAATTGCATATTGAACCAGAATCCAAACTTTTACTGCCACTAATTAATGTATGAAGTATGTTTTTCAACGGTTTCACGCAGCTCGTCTGTTAAAAGTCAAACGTCGTCGTGGCTGTGCTGACAAACATACGCCAGTAGATGGCGTCGTTGCGTTGCTTTGGATTTGATATCCGGGCAGCTTTTGAGTGGGAGGGGGAATCCAAGGGCGTCCTTTCGATGAGTGTGGGAGAAAACCCATGAAATTGTACACAAAATGCATGACGTCACCTTCAAAGGTGAACTTCTGACTCGGCAACGTTCCCCAGCGGCAGCACGCAAAAAGCCGTTCGTAGTATGTCATTTTAAAATTGCACAATTCAATAAACAATCACCATTAATTGTGCTTCATTCAAGTGACTTGTTTTATATTTGTTTGTTTGGTCAAAAAACAGGAACATAAAATTACTAATCGCATGGTCGTTTAAAAATAAAAGAAAAACCTGATGCTATGGTCGTTTTAGAAAAACCCGCCTTACATGGTAGATATATGGTCATCTGTAAAAAAAAAATAATAATAACGCTACATGGTCAAAGACATGGTTATCTTTTTAAAAATGCTTTGCTATATACATGGATTTGAGGCTCATCTTTAAAAATGCTTTACTACATGGTCGTAAAAAAATAATAATAATTTAAACGCCTCATGGTCCCCCCAAAAAAAACCTTACTATTTATTGGTCGCTGAAAAAAAACGGCATACTCTATGGTCATGGTCGTTTAAAAAAAAAAAATGCTTACATGATCCTTTTTTTCTTTTTTTTTTTAAGAGGCCTTATGATGCATGGTCATCTTTTTAAAAATGCCTTACTACATGGTCGTTTAAAAAAACGCCTTACTTTTATAAAAGAAAAAAAACCGCCTTATTATATAATGGTCATAACATGGACGCTTAAAAAACCTGCCTTACTATCATGGTCATTAAAGATGCCTCATGGTCAAAAAATAATAAAATAAAAAAACCTTACTATTTATTGGTTGCTGAAAAAAAACATCCTACTCTACATGGTCGTAAAAAATAAATAAAAAAAACGCCTACATGATCCTTTTTTTCTTTTTGTTTTTTAAGACGCCTTATGATGCATGGTCATCTTTTTAAAAATGCCTTACTACATGGTCGTTAAAAAAAAACGCCTTACTTTTATTTAAAAAAAATATGGAAAAAAACGCCTTACTATTTAATGGTCATAACATGGTCGTTTAAAAAACCCTGCTTTACTATACATGGTCATTAAAAAAAAAAAAGACACCTTACTATACATTACTATACACGGTCGGGTTTTTGTTGTTTTAAATAAAAGCTTTACCACTACTACTCATGATAATTTACAAAAAAAATAAAAATAATCAGTCTTACATTGTTGTTTTTAAAGAAAAAAAACACACCTGACTCAGGTAATTGGAGATGGTCAATTGTCATTGCTGCACTGCTAATGTGAAGGGTATGCGGTTGGTGCCGAATTTGTTGCCTGCCTTGCCCAATGGCAAACTATACGCCTCTGCAGCACGCGTGCGCGTTTGCAGACGTGCTGACCTCGGCGAGTCCTCAGTGAACTCCGTCGCCGCTGCGGTCTCGCTTACTCACATCCTGGAACACGCAAGATACACAAGACAGGAGGGGGAGGAGGAGGGGGGGGGCGGTGACGCTGACGTCCGACGGTCCGAGGCCAACGCGCATTTCATCATCCGCTGACAGCGGCTTGGACAAAGTCAGCGGGGCTGACAGACACTTGATGAATGTTTTAGCGTTCTCATTGTCGCTGTCGTGTTTTGTTGTGCGTGTCGACGATAAAACTGAACGCCAGCTCGCCACGACTAAATACTGACTAGGACTTTGGAGTTTTACGGCATAAATAGGCCCTTTTTTTTTCAGATTTTACGAGCTGCATAAAGCGCCGCCTTGGAGCTTTGCGCCAGCACGCCCTCATGTGTTTAAAAAGGGAACTTTTGTGGCTTTGGCCGACTCGCCTCTGCAACCTGCAATAATGCTGAGGCCACAAAATGCGCCTCTTCGTCCTCTTGTGATGTTGCCGCTTGCATATCTTTTACATTTTGTCTTTATGGGGCTGCAGTTTTAACTCATTCACTGCCATTGACGGCTATAGACGTCCAAAATTCAGTTTAACTTTTTTTTTTTTCACGTTTGTTAACAAGAGTATGAAAGAAAGAAGAAAATGATTGTACATTTAGAACAGATCTAAAATTTGTGATTAATCGTGATTTAACTAGTGAAATCATGCGATTAATAACAATTACAAATTTTAATCGCCTCACGCCCCAATTTTTAATACTCGTTTCTTTAAAAAATTAAATAAAATATATTTTTTTAAATGTCTAGCTTTTCATACTCTTGTTAACAAAAGTGGGAAAAAAAGTTAAACTAATAGAAATAGTTCAAATTAATTTTTGACGTTTATAGCCGTCAATGGCAGTGAATGAGTTAATTGGGGGTGGGGGGGGGTGCAGGAAGCACGGTGGCCTAGTGGTTATCCTGTCTGCCTTTACAGATGAGGTTCGGGATCCAAATCACAGTTACGGGTTTTCACCGTGGACTTTGCATGTTGTCATCGCGCTTATGTGCGTTTTTTGTCTTCGCAACAAAGGGCGAGCTGCGCGCCAAATTACGTCTGTGGTTGAGAACGGTTTCAAATTAGACTTCAGGTCTCAAAGTAGGGTCAGAGTTTCAAAGTTGTGAAAGGACCACATGTGGCTCTTCAGTTCCTCTCATGTGGCTCCCTGTGGATCTAAAAAATAATAATAATAATTAAAAAAAGAAAAAGAAAAAAAGTAGAAATTGATTAAAAAAATCACATATATATTCTTCTAGATAAAATATTTAAATGGTTTAAACAATGTCAGAGACCAAATTTTTAAGAGACAAAAAGCTGATGAAAAAGTTTTTTTTTAATACCTAAAAATGTCCAAAAAGAGGAAAAGCTGAAAATTATCATAAAATGTCCCTGAAATTGCCAAAAATGTCAGAGAATTGAATAAAGAAAGCATCAAAGAAAACATTCAAAAAGTAACCATAACATTTCCAAAAACAAAAGAAAAAATATTCCGAAAATTACCATAAAATGCCCAAAAATTGGCAAAAATGTCAGCACATTTAAAGCACAAAATAAGAGAGGCAGAATATTACCATATGTCCAATTGTCCATACTCCATAAAATTGTCAGAAAGTTGACAGAATGGCAGAAAACTCTTTAAATGTATGAAAAATGAAGTATGAAAAATTACAACAAAAATGGAAGACAAAAGGTAGAAAGAAAATTTTAAATTAAATGATCTCAAAATTGTAATTGCTGCATAATTTTCTGTTATGGTGCAGCTCTCATTAATGTTCAAATGTTTTGCTGCTCCAGACAGTTTTTTGCTCATTTATTTAGCCTAAAATGTCTTTCTAACCCCTGGGTTAGGTTTTCAAATTAGGATTAGGGTTTCAAAGTACAGTTGGGGTTTCAAAGTCAGGTTTAAAGCGAGCTGGGCTCGCCTCCATCTGAAAATAGCCGCCTGCTGGAAATGAACACGTGTGTGTCGCGTGTTTATCGCGCACAATATGAGGTGTGAGTGGCACGCAATTGCCTTTTTATCATCTCAGGCGCCTTTTATGCGTGTGTGAAACTGCGGAGACATGACTCTAGGCGTAGGCTGGAGGTGGCGGGGTCCGAGTCCAGGGCCCCCCGAGTCCTCCCTCCCTCCTCCGTCCCCAAGGCCAGCGGCACGGCTCTCCGCAGTGGGATAAGTACAGGTTGGATTTAGTAAGAGGTAGTTAAGTGCAAAAGACAAACACATGCCGGGGCCAGTTTACTCAGGGAGGAGGGCTGAGGTTGGCAGGAGGGGAAGGGAGGGGGAGGGGGAGGGGGGGGGGCGACCTCTTTACCAGGGGCTCCAAGCAAGAAGAGATTGGGGTGCCATGGTCGCGTTTTTTTTGTAAATACAAATAATTGTCAAGTAAATGCCTTACTGTATATGGTCTTTTTTTTTAATAAATAAAAGCCTAACTTACATGGTGTTTTTTTGTTTTTTGTTTTTAAATAAAAGCTTATTTAAAAAACACCTTACTATATACATAGTCATTTATAACAACAACAACAAAATGAGCTTTACTGGTCTGAGCCTTCTTTTGTTTATTTTAAGAGAGAGGGGGGAATGTCTTTTTCCTTTTTTTAATGAAAGCCTTACTGGACTTGGTCTTTTAAAAATAAATAAATACTATACATGTTTTTTTTTTTTTTAATAAATGCCTTACTTTAAAAAATTAATAAATAATTATTAAATTAAATGCATCACAAGATGAAAATGAAATAAATCAGTCTCGTTAGCAAACGATAACATTTATGTCCAAGCCATCTTCCTTAGAAACAACTTGTTGAAACAACCCCGCGTTGTATTCTATTTTTATAACATTATTGCTGTGCAATCAACAGACAATACTACGGAAGTACGTTTTGCATTCACCTGAGAAAGGGGGTGGGGGGGACTCATGTTTTTTTTGAATATTTTTACCTATTTTTCTGATTTCTTTTTCTGTTTTTAAAAATATATATTTTTTCTGTGACAAAAAAAAATCCGAAAAACGGGGAAAAAAGATTCAGAAAAACGGAGGAAAAAAGTCCGAAAAACACACCCAAAAAAGAGGTGATACACAAAAAACAAAGCTCCCCAAAAAATTCTTTTTTTCTCAAGTGAATGCAATATTTCTGTTCAATCCAATATATTATATATGAGCTGTCATCTGTACTACAGTTAGGGAACTAAAAATGCAGAAAATCAACTTTGGGTTTGGAGAAAAAAAAAAAATGCAATTCCTGGGCTTCTGTTGAACAAATATGAGCAATATTTAATGAGGCCTATAGGATCTATTCAGAAGTGAGTAATATTTAGCATGCTTTAAATCACATCAGCGTTTCTTTATGTCATTTTGAGGAGACATTTTTAGACGTGCGGCTTCACAAAGCGGATGTGTCTATTTCATGCCGAGTCAAAAAGCGTTTTTTCACGTTGCGTAACTTCACGAAACGCTCTCGACCGCTGCTGACTTGTCTTCATACTTTCATGACTGGGCGGCGGAATCGCAACACGATCACGCATGACCTCACAAGCGCAAAACCACGGGCATACCAGAGTCTAAATTTAAAAGTCAAGCCCGGGGATGTTTTTCTTTTCTTTTTCTTTTTTTATTTGCACAATTTCAAGTGTGGTCAACGAGTACAGAATGGTTTGTGTGCGTGTGTGCGTGCGTGCGTGCGTGACACACCGAAGGTAAACAACGCGAGGCAACGCAGAGACCATCAGTCAGATAATGAATGCAGGAGAAAAGAAAAGAAGCACGTCAGCGTCGTCCGGCCGCCAGATTCCCCAAAAAACCCGCTCGGAAATGCGCCGGGGTTGCAAACCGCCACCTTCCAGACAAATTCCGCCCCCGTCGTCCGTCCCACGTCTGGCTCTCCGAAGTTTCTCGCTCTCTCCTCCCACCGCAAATCCCAGAAGCGGCAACAGACCAGGAGGAGGAGAAGGCGTTTTAAATGGATGCCTTTTTTTTTTTTTTTTTTTTTTTGGTGAAAAAGCGTTCGCATCCTGTTTACGCCGGGGCACATTTCGGGGCCTGGACCGCAGCGAGCTGGCACGACCTCGGCTCGCTCGGCTCGGCTCGCTCGCCCGGACACGGCTTTTCTCTTTCTTTCTCGTTCTCTTGTCTTGCTACCGTGCAAACGGTCGCAAGGAACACAGGTGACATAAACGAGTCCTTAAGAGTCGCACTGGAGAGGTTGCTGGGTTTGTTTGTTTTTTTACAGCGTGTTTACTGTATATAAAAGTGCATGTGGAAAGTATTCACAGCTTTGTGTTGTGACTACTTTCCGTACGCACTGCATGGATGTGAACTTATTTACAGTCTCGAATGGAGAGTTTTTTTTGTTTTGTTTTTTTTGGGGGGCGTCTAGCGACACTTGCAGGACTTGACCACCATGTTGGAGAGCTGCTCCACTCGGGGGCTGCGGCCGATGAAGTACATGATGGTGAGGGGCTCCAGGTCCTGCGGGACGCAGCAGGGCGACGCCGACGCTTCGGGGTTCAGCTTGTTGTACAGCGGCAGGATCTGACACAAAAAAAAAAACACGGCGTCGGCATTTTTCGACAGATTTCGCATTCGTCGCGTGCGGAACGAGTTGCGCAAGGCGGCGCGCGGCGTCGCGTTTTCGTACGTTGGCCGGAGGCCGTGCGAGGCGACGGGCCATTCGCTGTGCGAGGCTGAGGTGAACCGGCGGCCGCAAACGTTTGACGCGCGCGAAGCGAGCGGACGCTTACAAAGTTGACTTTGGTCGTAATGTCGGCTGGCGTGACGCCTTCGTTGCCATTTTGAAGCAATCGTGAAAAAGTGGAAAAAGTTTGACGTTTTAATATTTAACTATATGAAGAATTACTTTTTTAGGTTTAACAAGTATATAGGATTACACATACACAAGTATATTATAAATATATATATTTTTTATTTTATCTATGTTTTTTTTTATTAATCAATAATATTAAAAAAATTTTTTTAACTGTTTGGGTTTGTATTTTAGTACCAAAAACATTTTTACAATCATATTTACCAATAATATATTTTACACATTATGAAATATCCAAGAGAGGGTTTATTTGTTAAATAAATAAATAAATATGTCTATTGTTTAGAATATTTACCCCCCCAAAAAAATATAATAATTATATATATATATATATATATATATGTATATATATATATATATATATATATATATATATATATAGTTATTTATTGTTTTTTATTCCAAGAGAGGCTTTTATTTGTAAAATAAATAAATATATGTTTACCCTTAATATACTTAAACTACTAAAATATATATATTTATGATTTTTTTTCTGTCCAAGCTTTTATTTGTACACAAATTGCTTTACAGTATAATATATTTTTCTAAATAATAGCTATATACAGTATTATTATTTTTTAATATTTATAAGTATTATACTTTTATTTGTACTTGTTTTATAATAATTCAATAAATAATGTATACATATTTTGTATCATTATTATTTAAAAAAAAAAAATAACAATAATATATAATATATAATACTAAATAATAGTTATACAATTTAATTTTTAATTATATATATTTTTCCTTTTCACTTGCTTTCTAATCAGAGAGCAGGCTTTTATTTTGTACACAATATATCCATTTTTTAACAATATTTTTTTCTAATAAAGTAGTATTTTTTCCCCCAAATAAATAACAATAAAGAAATGCACGGGTTAATGGGTTTGAATAAATACTACACACTGTTTGCACGATGAAGTGTAGCCAATTTTAGCTTCGACATACGCGACATCAGAAAACAAAAGAAAAAGTGGAAGCCCACCAAGTTGTAGTGGTTGTTGGCGCTCCAGAGGTAAGGACAGTTGCCGGCGCAGAAGTTGGCCTTGTAACCTTTGGGCTCGTGGATCCACTTCCAGTTGAGGTCGCGCCGGAAGTCGATGTAGAGCGAGCGCAGGCAGCAGCCCGACTCGGAACCGCTAACGCGGGTGTTTGGAGTCGGGTCATGGGAAGATGAGAAAAAAAAAACGGTAATGACAATGCTGGGCTGCCAGGCAGCGCGAGCGAGACTAAATCAAAAGCGCGGCAGTCTAAACACTGACACACCATTTTTCGCCTTCACACACAATCGTTGAGAAAGTTGCGTTTTTTTTTGTTTTTGTTTTTTTGTGGTCCATTTCCAAAACGGCATTTCCGTAGGTTCGAGGATTTGCGTGCCAGGTGAGCCTACCGCGAGCAGGTGGCAGCGTCGGTGGCCGCCGCCCTCTTCTTGCGGTTCCTCTTGGTCGGGTTGTCCACTCGGTCGCTGGGCAGCAGGGTGAGGATGAGGTGAGGCGTCTTGCTGCTGAAATCCGCCTGACCTTTCACCTGGCTCTGCTTCTTTAGCTGGCGCAGCTGCTCGTCGTCCACGCCTACAAGAAAAAAAGACCGCACTTTCGATCATTTCATGTTGATTTCGCCTAAAGCAACACTGAGGAACTTTCGGTTTACGTTGTTTATGGCGACGCCATATGGACAAAAGCGGTAATGAAGCATGAAGGAGGACCGCATTTCCCATGAGGACAAGCGCATTGCGTTGTTTTTTAGCTCACGCCATTCAAATGGACGGAAAGCAGGAAGTGACGGATGCCATAAACCAGTCAACACATTTGTAGTTTTTTGTGTTTTGACGTTCCTACCATCCTCCTCAAAATGATGCAAAAGTACCATTCAACTCGTTTTAAGTCCATGTTTCATCAGAAGAGTTATGAAAATATTTTATTAAGGTTGAAAAGTTTCTTAGTGTTACTTTAACGCAAATTTGTCCATAAGCTCTCAACAGCAAATATTCTCTTTCTGTAGTCCTCCAGGAAAGCAGACAAATTATTTTGGAAAAATCTGACATTTGGAAGCATCATCTCTTATTTTGAAAAACAACTATCAACATTCTTTGCTGATTTTATCACATTTTACGGACTAAACAAATAAGTGAATTCATATTAATTTATAATTTATTTATTTATTATTTCATATGATTCATCATTTATCCAAAAACAAATGACAGATTAATCAATTATTACAATAATTATAAGTGCACTGCATTTTCGTTTTCAGAGTGACGGCCATTTTATTACTAAACTAAGATAGACGGATCTGGATTTTTCAAAGCTGATACCGATAATTGGTAGTCAAGGACGCCAATAAGCGATATTTGAAGCCGAAATTCATTTTCACGAAAAGGGAAAATATTGGCAAAATTTGAAAAAAATACAAACTTCAGCTCTTAATTTCTTTTTTTTAAGCATATGTTTATTGAACTTTTAGGTTTTGTAAAATATTGGAGTAAAAAAAAATCTTTGTTTTAAAAATCTAACAAAAAGTTCAGGGATGTCCCAGCGCAGTAGCATGTCTTCAAAAGATAAATATAAACTGAGGTAAATAGCTCCTTATTGTTTTCTACAGTAAATAAAGGTTTCCAAAATTTCTCTCTACAGTATTCAATTTTTACTTATCATAGTATTAATTTCAAACAAAAACCGAAGGTGCAGAGGGTTCCCAGGGTCAGCAGCATCTCTAAAAACATAAATAATGAATTCCCTGAAGTTAACCCTTTTTCAAATTGATCTATTATCGGCCTTATGATTCAAAATGGCCGACGCCTATATTCGTCAAAATGCTGATTATTGGCGCTGATAATCGGCCCAGCTGATAATCGGTCTATCCCTAGTCTAAACACTTGTTGTTGTTTGTTTTTTTAACCTGTGATTACTGCTGGTTCGACTATGATTAACCTAAAAAAAGAAAAGAAAAAGCGTCCTGGTATTAAAAATGTCCCCCCACCCCCCATGGAACTATTTCATGTCCTCAAACACGTCCAGGCAGATCTCAAATGTTTTCCTTAACGACTGCCTGCAGGACTGACAACACCCTCGCCATCTTGTTAATTAGCAGGTGTTAGCATGCTAGCGTGCTACGTCACGTCGCGACCTATTTTAAATGTTTAGTCGTGCGTTTGTAGCCGTTAGGCGGGGTTCTAAAAACAGGACCCTCGCTTTGCTTACAGGATAATCAAACATTGATTTTTGTGTGTGTTGACATAAAGAGCGGAAAAAAACATTGAGCCGTGTGTACATTTAAATTGGGAGTAAAGGGCAGCCATTTGGGGCCTCGTTTACGGCGAGCATGTGTGTTGCTCAATAGTGTGGCAGTGTGTTTGGGAGAACAGTGCGGCCACTATTTAGCGGGGTGGCGTGACGTCGAACGGAATCATGAGTCATTTGGTGACTCGTGCCTTTTTTTGTTGTGTTAACACTCTCGCCTGATTTTCGGAACATTTTATTTTGTTCAACATAAAAGTCAACCTTCAACATTTCTTGACAAAAATATGTGACCTCACTCGTCTAAACATGACATTCTGATTAATATGACATTTGTGGAATATGAGTTATGAAGCAAAACCCAGCCGTTTTCAGCCATCTCAGAGGGCGGCCATTTTGCCACTTGCGGTCGACTGAAGATGACATCACAGTTGCTCAGGCTCAGGCAACGACCAATCACAGCTCACCAGTTTTCTGAGGCTGAGCTGTGATCGGTTGTTAGCTGAGACCTGAGCAACTGTGATGTCATTTTTACTTGACAACACGTGGCAAGATGGCCGCCTCCTGATATTGATAAGAACTGCTGAATTTTGCCGCTTAACTCATATTCCACTAAGGCAATATTAACCAGAATACCGCATTTATTTAGACTAGTGGGGCTGCGTAGAACATATTTTTGTCGAGAAATTTTGGGCCGTTAGCTTCTCCTTTAACTCATTCACTGCCATTGACGGTTATAGACGTCAAATATTAATTTGAACTATTTCTTTTAGTTTAACATTTTTTTCCTCTTTTGTTAACAAGAGTATAAAAACCTATAAAAATAAAAAATACAATATGTGATTAATCGTAAGTTAACTCGTTAAGTCATGCAATTAACTATGATTTTAGTTGCCCGACGCTCCTCATTTTTAATTGTAATTAATCGCATGACTTCAATAGCTAACTCACGATTAATCATAAGTTTGATATCTGTTCTAAATGTACAATATTTTTTTCCTAGGTTTTCATAATCTTGTTAACAAAAGTGGAAAAAAATGTTAAACTAATAGAAATAGTTCAAATGAATTTTTGACGTCAATAGCCGTCAATGGCAGTGAACGAGTTAATGAGCACTTTCTAAATTTAGAAGTTTGGTCTGACACTCATGAAATGAACACCTGCCCGCGTCAATCCAAACCGCATGATTATCTTTATAGATGGCAATTTTCGCATGGAAAACGGCAACCAACCTGCAAAGAGGGCCTCCAGCTCCTCGCTCTTGTTGGGAACAATGTTGTTGGTGGAGGGGACGAAGGTGCAGCAGGGGCAGTGGACTCCCAGCTTCAAGCCCAGATTGCTTTCTGCCGGCAAGAAAGGACACGCGTGAGGAGAACAGCACGAGAGCGACGTGACGTGACGTGACGTGACGCGACGCGACGCGACGCCGACCTGGCTCCGACAGCCAATCCTTGACGGTTTCCGTGACGTCCACCGACAGCCAGGATCCCCTCGCCCGCGGCTGCACGGTGCGAGAGTCGATGTAGCGCTGCGTGGACGTGCTCTCATCGTCCGGCTTCAGCAGCTGTCGTGTGTCGAAGAAGAAGAGTTTCACAACTGACTTGCTAAAAGGTTTAGCACTACAGCAACATTGGTGCTAATTTTGTTAGCCTGTCTATGGGGGTTTGCACTGTATGTTAGCATTAAGCTAGTGGTTTGGTTAATAATAATGATCATGATAATAATACATTTAATTTGTAATGGGTTAAATACATATCGTGTTGTTCTCTTTTTTATGTTTAATGGCAAGAAAACAGTTCGAAGCAAGAAATTGCTCGCTATCTGCTAAATGTTTGCTTGTTTCATTGTAGTTGCTTGTGCTCCTCCTTAATAACTCTGCAGGATTTTTACGGTATAGTGGACTAAAAAGTCCATTTAAAATCCCTATGCAGTGATTAGTGAGCGGGTCCCTGCTCCCAAATGACCAGCAAGGGATTTTTCTATAACAAGCGCCGTGATTGAGTCATCAAGTACAAGCAAAACTACAAACACTTCATTGCTTCATTGCTGCCACTTAATGACAACGTACTGGATCAGCGTCGTCTTCCCTGATATTTATTTGAATAAATAACATATGTTATCAAATAAATACAATGAAAATTTGTTAAATTGTTAAATAGCTCCCATTTCATTTGTGTGACTTTTTTTGTTGCTTTTTTCCTGTATCAGTAATGCATGATGGGATTTATTGCTTTTCTAGTGACTATTGTTTATTTACTGCCTTTTAAGATTCATTATGAGATATATAAAATCAACAAATAGGGCAAATCCTATATTTTCACAAAATATTGTGTTCTATTGCTATAAAAACATACCAAAAGAAAGATGAGAATCTCTTCTTTCATCAGGAAAAAAAAAGTATATTTCTATCTTTTTCCATTTTTGCAGCAGTTAGCATGAGAATATAGCTAAATGTCATCATTATTCACAAATCTGTTTAAAACACTGGAGAAATTAGTTGTTTTTTTTGCAACATGGCCCTGGTTGATCTCTTATACTCTGCTGCCACCTGCTGGCCAATTCTGTAATAACTACCATTGCTTCAAGCAATCTCTGCAGTTCAAAGGCTGCATCAAAGCCTTTTGTATGCACTAGCATAACAAAAAAAAAAGTTTAACGGTAATATTTAAAATAGAACATATTCGTTTTTGGGAGCAAATGAGTTAGTTAAAATGCTAAAATTGCTGTTTTACGGTAAATAAAAAGTTGATGTTGTCAGTTTAAACCGATACGTTTCATTCCTATGAATCGCGGGATTTTATAAGGGAGAAACGACTTGACTGACGGATGAGGAAAAAGTCTTTAAATGTTGCTGCAGCTTCTGGATTCCTCGTGTTAAGTGTTTGTCCTTGGCACGACAGGCCTGCTGCTTATTTCCACTGCGGCAAAGGGGCCTCATTTACTCAATTGGACCTAAATAACACATGCTAACCTTCCATGCTCATAAAAAAAAAAATAAAGAAGGCATGCAAATGAAGGAGACTCCCTTCCCTGGGAATTCTGTGAGAGGTGCAAAATATTTGCCCGCAGCCAGGAAACACATTTCACACAGCAGGTTGTTGACATATTCACATCTACTTTTAGACCAAATAAACAACGCAGTATAAAAGTAGTTTGTACAGAAGATGATTAGGGCCAGTGAAGAGAGAGAAAAAAAGTTTGGCAGAATTCTCACTTTAAAGTCAGAATCCTGATTTTGGAATTCTGACTTAATTCTCAGAATTCCCACTTTAATCACATAATTCTGACTTTAAAGTGAGAATTCCGACCATAAAGAAAGAATTCTGACTTGTCACAATCTCACATTAAAGTGAGAACTCCGACTTTATTCTCAGAATTTTCACTTTAAAGTCAGAATTCTGACTTTAATCTCAGAATTCTTAAAGTGAGAATTTTGACTTAATTCTCAGAATTATCACTTTAAAGTGAGAATTCTGATTTTAATCTCAGAATTCTTAAAGTGAGAATTTTTAAATTCATTCTCAGAATTGTCACGTTGAAGTCAGAATTCTGACTTTAATCTCAGAATTCTGACTTTAAAAAGTGAAAATTGTCATAGTTCTCACATTAAAATGAGAATTCTGACTTAATTCTCAGAATTGTCACTTTAAAGTCAGAATTCTGATTTTAATCTAAGAAGTATGACTTTAAAGTGAGTATTCTCAGTTTATTCTCATAATTCAGAATTCCGACTTTAAAGGTAGAATTCTGACTTTAATCTCAGAATTCTGACTTTATTCTCAGAATTCTCACTTTAAAGTGAGAATAATAGTAGCACAAATAAAATCTGAATTCTAACTTTAAAGTCAGTATTCTGACTTAAAAGTGAGAATTCTCGTGAGAATTAAAATTTCGAGAATTGAACGTGAGAATTCTTAGAATAAAGTCAGAATCCTGCCAACCCTTTTTTTCCCTCCTTTTTCACCGGCGCATGTGCAGACGTTTGTATCTCGCAAACCAAAGAGCGGCGCCAGTCCCACCTGATAGATCTCCACCCTCTGCTCGGAGGCCCGGGCCTGCGGGTTGGGGGCTCGGAAGATCCTGAACTCGGCCTTGACCAGCGTGCTGTTGGTCAGCTCCACGCCGCTCACGTCAAACAGGACGCTTCGGTAATGCGGGTCCAGCGGCAGCGGCTGCACCGCGTCTGTGGTTGAGGGGAGAGACACGATGACAAACGTTGAACGCCGATCTGCTCGCTCACGCGGCGTGCTGGGCTTGTTGTTGTTCGCGTCAACATAATGAGCGGCGATGAAAAGCAAATGGAAGGTTTGGCCAGGAAGACAAAACGCCTTGTGCGGCTTTGGCCGTTGGCACACTGGACGGATCGCAGAGGTTACGTAAGCAGCGTATTTCGTCCGATGCCGGCGCGCGTGTTTCTTTCATTCGCAGCCTAACGTTTGGTGGCGTCGCAGTCGCACGTCCGCCATCGACGTGACGTCTGGAGAAGGCAGACGCGCGCTCGGTGACCTTTCAACCTTGATGCCACACTTTTGTACAAGGCCCAAATACAGGCTAAATAAAATCCCCTTCAGTTCTATACAGGGAATGTTACACTCTTTTTGTCTGCTTTTATCTGAGCCATGTATAGAATGAAATGATACGTTGCTTAATTATACATTGGAAGATGTATATCTTATCTGTCTACAAAGTCCCTGAGAGGTTTGGTTTTGACATGAGTGACATTTACTTGTGTAATGGAATATCCAGGAAGTATACAATGGGATAAAAATGTGGTCTTTCCTAATAGAAATGGCATTTAAAAAACAATAATATTCGTCATTTTATGCAGAGGATAAAGAATATATTGGAGTATTGTTGTATACTTCTACTGCTACACTTGCTAACAACTTGCTATGGTAACAATTGGCTCATTAAAATGAATTAATAGTATATCAAATAATTAGTTGTGAAGATTAGCTTCACATTATGGAGAAAATTGCTTTTACAGTATACAAATAGTTGGATCCACTAACTCCACTGACTACTGTACAGTAAATGGGCAGCTTGGTGGTGAAGTACTGCTTCCACGGGTGAAAATATGACCGATGCCGTCATTATAGGCTTGCATGCACTTTGCTGTTCGCTTTATGTTGTCTCGAAACTCAACAAATATCCACTCGCTACCCAGTTGCCGTGGCAACGCAAGCTGCCGTGTACTTGGCATCGGTCCAACGGTTAAACAATGTAGGGTGAGCACCTGAACCTGGGGGTCTTTTGACAAAAGCGTGTCACCGAAATGTTATTAAAACACTTGGGAACTGGTTTCAATTATTTATTAATCTCCTATAATCATATTTAAGCAGAGTGTTGACTTTTAAGTCTGTAGTGAGTAAAGTTATGTCATAATGCCACAGCACAGATTTTTAGTCAATCAAAATTCATTATTTGCTATCTTTGTTTTCATTGAAATACAATAGCCTACTGTATATTGCTTATTTTCTTAAAAGTGGAAATCAAGTCAAACATGTTTGCAATAAAATGTTCTGTTACTCCACTAGCCTAAACACAGAATTGTGATTAATTTTGCGTCTGTGGAGTAAAAATGAAGCAGAATGTTCAAGCTTCCCGGACATTTTCTGCAGCTGTCGACTAAAAATGACGTCAGAGTGCCCAATGGCTCGCATGGTGAACGTCACTGGAGCATCTGTTTTCCAGCTTTGGTCACGTGACGTAACGTTCACATTCACAACGCACCACGGTATCCGGCGACAGGTGGTCACGCTGACCGGATCTTCTCTGTCGTCCGGTGACATTTATAACTTTCTCCGGACACAATATTAGAAGCAACAGACTCACTGGTTTGCGTGCGCTGGGGCAGCATGTCAATCCTCTGCACTTCTTTGGCGTAGTATTCCTCCTCGCTGCTCTCCCGCTCGCACGTCGAGTCGGCCAGACGCGCTCGCTCCTTCAGCAGCTCCCGAGTGCTGTTGTACAGCAACATGACCTCCGCGGGCACCGCGGGCACCGCGCCGCCGGCCGCCGCCGACGCCGACGCCGACGCCTCGTCGTCGTCATCGTCGTCCGGCGGACTCTGGATGCGCAGCTTGCTGAGAATCTGCCCGCGCACCGCTTCGATGCGCCGCGACTTTTGCTCGTCCAGGTTGATGAAGGCGCAAGTGTTGATGCCCTTGACCAGCGCGACCGACAGCCGGAGAAGGAGCAGGAGAGCCAAGCGAGACAGCCACATTGTCCGAAGAGGGGATGGTAGGGGTGGGGGGTGGGAAGAGAGAGTCCCTGAACGGCCGCGGGGGCAGTTAGACTGTGTGTGGGGGGGGGGGGAACAAATACCTCCCGAAGGGAAGGGAGACTGTAACTAAAAGCCAGTACTAAATCCTGATCGTGAACGCGTGCGTCAGAGAGTTGAAGCCACCACGATAAACAAATACGACTCCCAAAAAGCACATAAAAAAAAAAAAAAAAGGATGCTGATATCAGGCTAGACTCTACGGTAAACCGCAAACCGACAATTACGCATGGCTACTTAATCGTGAAACCGTAAAAAAAGTTATAGCTGTCATATAAAAAAAAAAAAAAGTTTAATAACTGGTGGACGAATTATGACTAAACTCCAGTGTTTGTTAAAGAAAAAGAGGAAGACATTTTACAACTTGCATCAAGCGTGCTATCAAGGTAAGCTAGCAAGCACAGCACGAGCTTCGAGTCAAATTCTTAAAACTGAGATACGTAATTGAACTTAATAAAAAATATATATATCCTCCAGTGCCCGTCCTTAGGGTAATAAAAAAAGATCTCAGCCCATGATAAGCTCACCTCACCTGGCAGCTCACGACGTTTACGTCCCCTCACCTCCGATAAGCACGTCGGCGGGGCCAAAGGGGCCACATAGCCGACTCCGAATGAACCTACCAGCGGCCTTAGAAGCTCCTATTACCCTCCAAGAAGCTCTTTTTACTCCCCCCAAAAAAAAGCTGATTACAAAAGCGCTTATTATCCTCGCTACAGATCAACAAAACGTAGCCAAACAACCGGCAAGTGTTGATTTATGTTGTAAAACCAATGGCGAGTCGTGCCCCCTCGCATAAACATTAAAACACGGGAGAGGGGGGGGGGGGGGAGAGAAAAAAAAAGGCAGAAGTTGAAAGTTGTATGAAAGAAGTCCTTGTGGCGGAGGGGCCGCTTTTAGGGCAGATCAAGCGGGGTCCGATGGTATGCGTGCAGACCTGCTGCGGGATGGAGCTCCATCACGAGCCGCGCCGACTGAGCCACGCAGTCCCCGAGAAAGGAGAGCCGGAGGCGGGGCTGGCCTGGCAGCAGCCAGCGGCCGGTGTGTGTGGGAGGTTGTTGGGAGGTTGGGAGGCGGGCTGCTCCCGAAAAAGGGGAAGGGAGTGTGACTTGCGGATAGGAGCCATTTCACTCGCACCCAAGTGGGCACTCAAACAGTGAGGGACACATTTTATTTATTCTAAAAATAACAACAATCCTCAAGTGGCCGGCAAATGGAGACTGAAGCTGACAGCTAGCAGCTTGTTAGTTTCACATGTGGATAAGAGGGCAAAACGGGTGGCAGTTAAAAGGAAAAATGCTACCAAAATAAGATCAACAGAGGCCTTTTGACACGTGTGCCACACAAAAGTGTTCAAAATAACTCAATCCTCAAGTTGAGTGTAAAAGTGTCAATTGAAAAAGAAGCTAACTGGCTGCTAGGTTAGCATACAGTTTAGACGCATGGCTTCATTTACGAAATGTTTTATTTTTTAATCAATTATGAAAAATAATCAAAAATAAAAAGGAACCATTTAAAGTCCAGATGTGGATCGTCTCCTACATCTATGCGGTTTAAATTAAATAAATATAAATGGTGAGAGGGATATCTGTGCCAATGTCAACCACGATAACAGTTAGCTGCTAACATTAATTTAGCGCAGATGCCTTAGTCAAAATGCTACAAATAACATATTAATGAATACTTTTTTCACACTTGACTACATCAAATAAATCATCTTGCCGTTATCTTTAAAAATGATATATATATATATATATATATATATATATATATATATATATATATATATATATATATATATATATATATAAGAGTGGCATTAAAAATAAATTTTAATATTTGAATGTTGGCTGCTTCTAGAGTCTAGACTATGTAACTAACTACATTGCAGGCTAAAAAATAAATAAATCCTCAAACAGCATTAGTTGATTGCAGCCGTTTCAAAGCAGCAGCCCCTGAACGCCTCCTGGCATTTGACATCACTCAGCAGGCTACTTTATCTTCCAGCCATCACGTTGTTAATTACAGCTCAGGATTTGCACAGCACTGTTAATCTGTCATGGGTGGCTTTTATTGCCGCTCTGCTGCCATCGCATCATACTGTCATTATAGTTGTGGCTGCAGGCCTGTAATTGCTTTAAGTAGAAGGAAAGAAAGGTAGGACTCGGCCTGCCTCCGGGTTTTGGACCACGGCGCACGCACCCGCTCCCACTTTTCTAAACGATCACGGCGTTTACGGCAGTCTGTTGCGACTTGCCTTGATAAAGATGGAAGACAACTTGACGGCTTAGTTGTGCACAAAAGAAGGCGGTTGCTTTTTTTGCTTGCTGTGATGTGTGGCTTCAAAATAAAAAAGGGGGGAGAAAAAAAAAAGGGAAAATGGTGAAAAACAACTTCCAGTCTGCTGCCTTTTTTCCTTAGGGCCAAATATAGACGAGCCGCTGCCACGTCATCTGGACCTCTGCGCTCTCTACAATCACACACATTCACATTCTCACATAGTCACACACACAAACACTCTCTCAAACTCTCAGGTTCATAGGCATTAATTTGTTTAGCCACTCACATACACTCACTCTCTCACAATCAATCAGACACACTCTCACTCACACACACACACACACACACACACACACACACGTCTACATTCACTCACAGCTATAATAAAGTCAATCCTCATTGGCCACAAAACCCAAAGTGCACTTCTGGCTGTCAAGGGAATCTAGGGTTTATTGAAAAGGGGAAAAAATGCTTACAAAAATAAATACAGATAAAAGAACCTCCATTTAGGGGCCATTTTGCTGGCAAAAAGAACAAGTTAATGAGCTGATCCTTTCTTGGCATCAAGCCAACCCACAGTCCAACCTCCTTTTGTGTCTACACATCGTCTTCATTGAGCAGCATGTTGGGGATCCCTTTGGAGATGGGGAACTGTCGTCCTGACTCGGGACACTGCAGACAGCCCTCCATCACCTCCACCTGAGGAAACATGCGCGTCAATTGCACTGCAGCCACTAGAGGTCGCCAGATCTCAATATGGCATCAACGGGAACAATAGGAAAGGGCATGAAGCTGCCTGCGGTGTGTCAGTGCGACCGCCATATTGGATGTGGCAGATCTGCCAATAAACTCACACAAGCCTTTAAAAAAAAAAAATGCACCGTCAATAGCTCACATTCGCACTCAAATCTTTGGGCAGCAAAAACAAAGTTTGCAATTTTTGCCTAATTATGAATATTAGCATATTTCAATATTTATAACAGTAACAATATAGAAATGGCAGCAAACATATATTTGTATTTTTGTATTATTATGCACCCTGGTGGCTTAGGCACGCACCAGAATTTCATTGAGGAATGACAATTTGAGATACAAGTGGCCAAAGAACATATTAACCTTGTAAATCAAGGCATAAATGCACAAACAAAAATTATTGCTCAGTCTTAAACCAATAAAATCTGTCTTTGAATCTAAAATAAACGAAAGAGGCATCTTCACCGACTGTCCCACTTTGTCGCATCCAAACTAAATAATCTTATATAACCGGTATATAAACGCACAATTCAGAGCTTACATGTTAGCAATCACACACAACAGACGAGTAATAATACACACCTCCAAGAGAGCTCTGTGCACCTTCTTGAGAAACTCCTCGTTTTTCTCGAAGTCGGCCACCAGTTCACTGGGCAGGTCTTGTCGCTGACCCAACTACGGATGCAAACATTAGCTCAAATTACGTGCGTTGTTTTGATGCCATACTGTCCAATTCCTGACTTGTGGTCACCTCGTCCGCAGCTTGGAGCAGAGCGCTCCACTCCAGCTTGGGGATCATGCGGCTGACGAATTCAGCGTTAAAGTCCACCTCGTTCACCTTCACCTCCGTTGCCTGCAAATGGAAAAGATGAGCACATAATAATTGGCATTCTAATGACTTATATACAAATACATGTAGGTTTCTGGAGAAGGGACACCTGTGCTGCTGTTAGAGATCAACAGTGCGAAACTCTTCCACTAGTACATATTACACTTTGTTGCAAACTGCAAGAATCTTAGTTGATTTTAGCACATGATAAAGAATAGAATGCCTATAAGCAGATCATCTCAGTGACTTTTTTAAAAATACATAATAATAATTTTTTCTTTTTATTTGAGCTCAATAGCTTCCAGGTCAGGTGACCTATAAAATCAATGTGGAATGATAGTGCGGATTTAATCACACTTAAGTATTTATGGCTGGACTCCGGATGTGTCGCGAATGTCCAACTTCAAACTAACTTCACCTCGGTTAACGTCTTTGCTATCGCGTTTCCATTACATTAGCAAATAAAACAAATGCTATTAGCCCCGCTTTCGCTTTACGGTTGCTTATTTTTACCTTGATGAGCAGCGGGTATCCATTGGTGACGCCCTTGACGTGAGAAGTCAACATGTTATGCGTAAGAAGCTTCATGTTAACTCAAACCAAATAGATATATATATACTTTAATATTATATTTTATAAACGTTGGATAAATCTTGTATGTCACAGAATAGCGTCAGAGAACATGTGGACCGGAAGTTGCGTTGCTTAAACGTTTCCCGGAAACGTTTGCTTGCATACAGGTTCCGTCTAAAAAGAAAATAATAAAAAGATAAACATTAATCGATTTTGAATATCATTCAACACATCATTTGAACTACAAGCTTGTAAAATAACAAAAAAAAACGTTATTTCCATTAAAACAAACGTAACAAATATTTCACATTAAGGTTACGAGCTGTATTGTTTTATTTGACTTCTATAAATATATAAAACATAAACACAACTTTTCATCTCCTATTTTTCATGAGCTGAACTCATCCAGTAGACAAAAGGCCTACTTCTCTCAAATAATGTCTACAAATCTGTCGAAATCTGTTGGTGAACATTACTCCTTTGTCGAGAAAATCAACCCACCTCGCAGGCGTGGCATGCCAAGACACTGATGAGACAGAATGTAGTATTTTTTTTGAACAAATTCTTTTAATTATGGTTTTTTTTTTTTATATACGCATTGTTTTTGTACTATACAGGTCATTCATACTGTTGATGATAGAGTAAATAGCAATTACAAGCATACCCTCGTTACAAGCCAACCACCCTCACAGACATGCATCAGGCGCGCACACAAGCACACACCCTCTGTCACTCTTTCTCTACCATGCACGCAAACACACTCTTAGGTACATCATAACAAAAAGATAAAAATGTAAAACTTTTTTTTTTCCTTTTTTTTTTAAGAACCACAAACTCCATATCCTCAGTGGTTACTACATTCACATCGCATCATTGCTTAGTTTAAAAAAATAACATACACTGAATTAAATGAAAGAAAAACATACAAAACATAAGATGAAGGAACAACTATTTAAAAAAGGGGGAACGAGACAAAGATCTTTGTTGTCTCCAAATCTCATGGAAAACATTTTGTGATGAAAGTGAAGCACATGTCGACAACTGAGATGCGTCACTTGGTCGTGTGGTGTGATTTCTTTAGTTTGTTGTGAAGTTTACAGCTAGATTTAGAGGCTTCAAGTGTTTCTATTCAGTCAGGCAAAATAAAGGTGAGCTTTTCAGTTTGAAGGGTGCAGAATTAAGCAAGGCAACATAAAAAAAAAAGGGGGGGGCATACTGCTCACTTTATGGCACACGATGTTAAAGCAAAAAAAAATAAAAAATGGAGGCGACATATAGTGTCTCATCACTTTATGTTCTTGTGGGTTTTGTCTCCCATTTCTTTTCCCTGTACTCTTTGAAAGTGGGCGACTACCTGAAATGCCACTGAACTAGAAATCAAAAGAAGGGACTATGATGGCGATATGTTTGCACACTAAATCAAACGGTGAGGAGAATGTGACCATGAGCGTAATACTGAGGGGGGGTGAAACTCACAGAGTTCCTGCTGCATACGTCAGCCAATGATGCTGCAAACCCACATACACAACAATGGGCGTCACAGTAGGTGTTAGTCATTGCGTTTTTGTTTTTTGTTTTGCATTGGATGACACACTAACGATTGTTAGCCTATAGTCTTAAATGCAAAAAAACACAAAAAACATTTGAACCCAACTTTCACTCCCTGATTTCATATTCTCACACACGCACACACACACACACGCGCACACACAAAACACCATCATTCTTGGCAGTCCTCTGTGCGCCACTTTAAAAAGTCCTCCTTCCTTGCATCCGGTTTGATCTGGTTGCGCATGCCGCCCAGCAGATTGGAGGTGGCTTCCGAGGCCACGATGAGCGGGCGCACCACGGTGGGCGGGATCTGCCGCAGGACGCCGCCCACTGCGCCGGGAAGACCTTTCTGTTCGTGCCCGCGGGATGCTACATCGCAAAGGGTCTGAGCTGTGTCAATTACACCCTGGAGAGGGAAACCAGCAGATGTCGCTATGAGAACAAATCGAGTAATGGACCTCGGGCTGGGTGATATGGCCCCAAAAAACTTTTTTTTTTCCAGTCATACAGAGCGATTACAATTTGAATCGATTTTAATCTAATAAACCCAACAAAAGCTTATTGAAAGGTTTCATTTGTTTTAATCAATTCCTGTGGAAAAACAGAAAACAATCATGTATTCAGATTCAAAATCAGTTTGAACATAAACTTAACATTCATAAATGGCGCTTAAATAGCTACCACCGAGTAGCGATTAATTACAATAAAAAAAATGTAATCGCCTGACACCTTTACTTGTATACCAACCACCCATCTAGAATTTTGCTACTTGTGCAAAATTACAACTCACAGTAACATTTGGATGTAAACAATCATAAGAACAACAGCTTTTAAATATTCCAGAAGACAAAATTCGATTTCACGATTTAGCAAATTTTGAAACGATTCGATTTTTAACTCCCAGCCCTTTTCACTGAAGCTCCCGGGCTGTTTTACTGGATTTTGACTCATTTTGCAAGGCCCACAGAATATTGTGTTCCATTGCTATAAAAACATGGAAACGACTAACAAAAAAAAGATGAGTTTCTTTTTTCATCAGGAAAAAAATGTATACTTGTATCTGTTTCCGTTTATCAGCAATTAGCATTAGAATATAGCTAAGTTTGATCATTATTCACATTCCTGTTTTCGTGTCAGAAGCCGCATCAAAGCCTTCTGTATGCTCTTGCATAAAAATGATTAAAATAAACGTATTTACACGTTTTTGGGTTTGAATGAGTTAAAATGGCGATTAATTAAATTAATTTGATTTATTGCCCATCCCTAAAAGGAGCATTTCAAAATATTTTTTGAACGTGACATCATGGCGAACTGTCCGACACCGTCCTACTCACCTCTCTGACGGTGTCGTACGCCTTGGCGACGCCCTCTCGGAGGTCGGCGGGCTGGGCGGCGCGACGCGGCCGACTGGAAGGGGCCCGGCCCTCGGTGATGGCGTAGCGGTTCAAGGGAGGCGTCGGAGACAGGATGTCGTACACCGTCTCGGCGGTGGCCTGCAAAATTGGAGTGCCGCGGCTGACTTCAAAAGACTGAACTTTATTGATCCCAGAGGAAGAGTGGAAACATATGCGAGATTGCGGTCATCATATGCGGCTTGCAAATGGCCGCGGTTAAAGGAGGCAACATAAAGGACAAGGTGGGGTTAGTTTGCCCTGAGATCAACTATAATATAGACAACATGTGTTGTTGTGGTGAGGACGTCTGCAGTCCAGAGGTCCCGTGCTGAAAGTCTTGAGTGTGTATGTGCCCCGTGATTGGCTGGCGACCAGTCCCAGGTGTATGCGCCGCTCATGTACCTGAATGGCCTGCACCAGCCTGTTGCTGAGCTCCAACGCCGCCGACGCCGTGGACGTGCCGAAAGACGCCGCCCCTCTCTGGAGGCCTCGGATAATCCGCCCGTCTTTCCTGTACTGCTCGATGGGCAGCCAGAAGAGATCTCTCACCCCGTGGACTGGGAGGGGATTTTTTATTTTTTTTTTGAGAAGACACGTACATGATTTAAAACACATCTTCGGCGAAAGTGTGCACTCACACAGCTGGACAACAGAGTGCATGGGGCCGACGCCTCCCAGAATGCCCGGCAGCTGATTTTTCCTGATGTCGGTCAGCCATTCAGTGACGGCGTACTGGATCACTTTGTCGACACCCAGCAGGCTGGACGGGAGGGGGCGGGGCATGGTTATTGACACCATTGAGAAGATTTACAATTCACGTGTTCTTGAATAACATGACTAAAGCCCAATTCACAACTAAAAAATGTGACTTTTTTTTGTAAATGACCATTTGGACTATAACATTTGTCGCGTTGCACTCAAATATAAACAATTCAAATGTACCCGTGTCGACAGCAGAGCCTCTTCAGCTTCAGCTCGGAACAATTCAACTGAGCCAAACCGATGAGAATCCCTGCGAAGGTTCCCTGTGAAAGCGCAGCGGGCGGAGTTACTGTGAGAGTTATTGCAACACTTGGGACGGTCAAAATTGAAAGCGAGTGTGTGGAAAAACCTGTTCGATGACCACGTGTTTCCCGTGATAGTCCAGCCAGATAGGCACTTCGGAGGTGAAACGAAACTCGCTGAGAAGACACATGAGCGAGAAGCGGCATTACGACGACGATGATGATGATGCAGGTCTTTCGGGTAAAAGTTGGCCACGGGATCGAGACTGCGCTTTTTAATACCGGAAGTAGATTGGCTGCTCGGAGGAGGAGGTGGAGCCGGCTGAGGAGGAACTCTGCTCGCTGTGTGTAGTTTCTACTGAAGCCGCGAGATCCAGTCCCAGAGCGCCGCCTGCCTCCGCCTCGTCCGACATTTTCTGGGAGGCGTCCGCTTTCACTGCAGGAACAAATAATAACACACGCAACTTATATTGATGTAATTCATTTATTTATTTATTTATTTTACATCATGGAAAATAGCCTTCTGGCTAATTCTGGCTTTTTTAACTCGTGAATTTCTATGTGTTTTATTAAATTGCACTGTCCACCTTTAAATCAATCAAATCAAAACACATTTTTAAAAAAACTGCACTCGATGGATGGAGCGTACCTTCAGATGCAGGGTCCACCGGAAGGTAAGGGTTCACAGAACAGGCGAGGTTGCTGAAAAAATCCTTCAAGAAGAACAATGCATCCTGGACAGCAGACGGACAAAACGAGAAGGCTTGTTTTTAGATTTGCATAAATTAAAAGGTGGAAGCAAAATTGAAAAAACATACAACATGAAAATAAATTGGTCTCAACAAATTAAGAAAAGTAATGAATTGAGTTTTTTTCTTTTCTTTAAACACTGAATGAATGAATGAATAACCATAAAAGTGTATTTGTGCACAAATTTATTTCGACTATACACCCCCAGTGGAATTACTGCTTAGACTAAATTTACTCTAACCAGTAATCAGATCTTATTAGCAATCTTAAGACCAAAACGACCTGGTTAAAAAATATTAAAAACAAACAAACAAAAAAGATCAAGCCTATTTGCCTTTGAGATTAATGCAAGAATTTGAGCATTCAAGTTTTGACCGAGCAGGATTAAGTTGACCAGGAGCCCCTAAACTACATTCTTTGATGTCATAAAGTGTCACTTGAATATGAAACGTTTTTGGGAGCCATAGCAATCTAAGTGACATATACGTCAAATTAAGGAAAAATCAAATGTATTGTTGTTCATGCAAGTGGGGCCCTTGAATTTAATGAAGCTGTAACAGAAATGCTGTGTTTTTAATTTTGTGTGTGTCAGAACTCAAAATGCAGCAATAAAAGGCTAAGGAAAACCAGACATCAGGTTACAACCCTTTGAAACATTGTTTCATAAACTCCAACTAGCGTGGAAAAAAAAAGTGTTTGTACAGAAACAAGTTAGCCTGAGGCGGTACCTGATCAATGTTAAGTCTGAGTGGCAACAGACTGACTCGAAGGCAACACTCTGGACCGCCAAGACCGGACTCGGGACATACTTGCAGGGCCTTTATGGTCAACTGATGGAAAGTCCCAAATCTTTAGATGCCATATCAAAGATGGAGACATTAGCAAGGTCATGAGAAACGGTCTTGTTCCTCACCATGTTGGAGTGGGCTCTTCGGGGCATGCTCTCGCTCGTGTAGAGGTACAGGAACTTGTTGATTTGCGAGGAGGCCAGGCGGTCGCGCACCTCGAGCTCCTGGACGATGAAAACCTGCCTGGAGATGGGCTGCTCCCCTCCCGGGCCGACCCCGGCGGACGCCGAGGAATCACCTTCTTGTCCCGCCGCCGCCGCCGCCGCCGCCGCCGCCGCCGCCGGGTAGGACTCGTGCTGGAAAGACACCTAACGGCAACAAAGTGATGGACGTCAGGTTACCTCAGCTGGATTTACAATGCAGGTCCAAGTGCATGTTTCCAATCTTATGTTGACATATGTTCAAATTGCCCCACTTAAGGGAAACAAATCTGAATAGTGTCACTTAACCTACGATAAACTTGCATTCCTTATCATCTTCCCTCCTGGTCATAAAAACATTTGGACGTGCAATACACACACCTTGGTGAGTTGGATCTCCACCAGGAGGCCGTGCTGACGGCCGCTGCCTCCAGCCCACCTCCACGAGTTCTGGGGACGAGAGGAACCGGCGGAGCGAGATGGCGAGTTTCGGACACCAGATGGGACGGAACGACCCCTGGTGGTAGAAGAAAGGTATGGAAATGAAGCTAATGTTGAATCGAAATATACAAGATATGTGTGTTCATTTTTGTTGTTGTTAAGATTGTATTTAAAAGTTAAATATTTTAAAATTAACTCATTCACTCCCAGCTATTTTCACTGAAGCAACCCCCTTCACTCCTGGCCGTTTTACTGGATTTTGACTGATTTAGAGTCTCTTCTTTCATCAGGATAAAAAGTATATTTCTATCCGTTTCCGTTTTGCAGCAATTAGCATTAGAATATAATTACGTTTCATCATTATTCACAAATCTATTTAGAATTGTGAGTAAATGAGCTATTTTTTCAAAACGGCCCTGGTTGATCTCTTATACTCTGCTGCAACCTGCTGGCCAACTACCATTGCATCAAGCATTTTCTTCAGAAGCTTCATCAAAGCCATCTGTATGCTAAGCAAATGAGAATTGTACTGATTACAACATTGATTAATTAGATTCAATGGATTTTGCATCAGTCAACAAAAACAATACGAAATGTCAATGTGAGAGGCAGGTATTATTTTTTGTCCGTCCTCGCGGTCGTATCTGTGACTTTGGGCCTAGCGTGGTGACGTGCATCGGCGAATCAGAATGTGGACGTCAGTTGTGGCCATAGCAGCTCTCACAAAAAAAGTAGTACCCATTTCTTTTGATACTTCATTTCTATTTATCTCTCATAGACAAACAGACATTTCACTCTCACAACACTGCCCACCTTCCTATCTTACCTATTTGCATGCTGGCCGTGTATAGACGAGGGCTTCGCACCGAAGTCCTTGCCGCCGTACAGATGCCACACCACAGAGATCTCCCGCAGCACCACTCGGCTTTGGGGCACGGGGAAGTGGCTCGGAGCGCGGAGCAGGTCGGAGCTTCCTCGCGGCCGGGAGAAGTGGCGGTCCTTCACGTGGATGGGACCCTCCACCAACACCGTCACCACGGGCTCTCCGTCTCTGGGCTGCGGGGTGACACCAATGACATCTCTGTCTTTGCCATGTGTGGAAATGGTGCTATGCAAACAAACATGCCCGGTTCAATTTTTTTTGGGGTCTGATTTGTTAAAAGTGGAAGTCAACCGCAAACATTTCTTGACAATCATATGTCATGTGTGGCGTTGTGATGGATATTACATTTGTGAAGCAAAATCCAGCTGTTTTTAGCCATCTCAGGGGGGCGGCCATTTTGCCACTTGCTGTCAACTAAAGATGACATTACAGTTGTTCGAGGCTCAGGCAATGACCAATCACAGCTCGCCGGTTTTCTGAAGCGGAGCTGTGATTGGTTGTTACCGGAGACCTGAGCAACCGTGACGTCATCTTCAGTCAACAGCAAGTGGCAAAATGGCCGCCTTCTGATATTGATAAAAAAAACTGCTGGATTTAGCTGCCATGAACACAATATTAACCAGAATACCATATTTAGACGAGTGAGGCTGCATAGAACATATTATTGTCAAATGTCAATAACTTTTCGTGATGTTGACTTCCCTTTTAAAAATTGTACATGACATCGAACTGTAGTGGTTGGTGGAAAAAGGGCCTAAGACAATACGGTTCGACAGTGAGTTGATCATTGCCTCCGAGACTCACAGCAATGCCCATGCCGGGAGCCTCTAGGATGCAAAAGTCATCGTTGTCAGTGGAGGCCTCGGAGCTTTCCTCATCCATCATCATGTCTGCCTGCGCCTCGGTTGCCGTGGCGACAACACCGTCCACCTCGGAGTCCTCCTCCTCCTCCAGCACGGAGAGGTCGCGCCTGGAGGCCTCGCCGGGGAACAGGTAGACCGAGACGGGCGAGCCTCTCGGCATGGAGGGCGATCCTGCGCGAAAGACGCACGGCAATCCCGTGGCGCCGTCAGCATCTGGATGCTAAACAGTGACGCCATTAAAATAGCTCTGCCCAACCTGGATCGATCCTCTCTTCCTGGTGGCTCTTGTCTGTGTCTATTAAGGCATCGGTCAGATCACACTGGTTGATCTCAGCGGTTTCAGCAGCAGGGCAGGGGAGCACAGACGCGGGGCTCTCAGACAACTGAAGGCAAAAATAACATCTCGTAACTTTCCCTCCGCCACATTTATTTGTCAGATAAAACAAGCAAGCCTCACTGGCAGCTTCTGGCCGGCTATTTCCGTGGGCGAGGTGTGCCGAGGCGGCGGATGCAGGTCACCCTGGGAGACGAGGTACTGCAGCATGTTGACCAACGCGGCGCAGGAATCGGCGCACGCGTGGACGTGAACTACGTTGTTGGAGCAGCGGAGCTCAAACAGAGGCTGAGCCTGGAGAACAGTGGATGATGGGGGATTAGAGGAGCAATTCAAATCATATCTTTGGTTTATTATTTATTTTATTGGTTCCCATTTGTAAGGAAGCACCTTTTTTTTTTTTTTAAATGATACATTACAATTCCTTGAAAACTATTTAGAGAACCACTGCATTACTGCTAGTAGATTATACAGTATGCGATCTAACTTGAAGCTAAATAAACTAAGTGGGGGGGGAAAACGAAGTATATCTTCAGTTGAGCGGTGCTCACCAGCTTGCCTGTGTTGCTGCCTTTCCACGTGGTGATGGCGAGCTCCAGCAGGTCAATGTCCAGAACACAAATGTAGTCTGTGTAACACAAAGTTAAAAATAAAACATGTTGAAAAAATGGTTTCAATGTCAGGGGTCCTTAAGGGATGCTGCTAATTTTAATTTATTTGGTATATCTGCACTCTCAATTGGTCAATGTGCAAAAATGCAATAAAAACAACAATAAACATCACGAGTAACATTCAGCAAGTATTCACAGCGCTTCTTTTTTTCACATTTTGTCGCAGCCTTATCCCAAAATGGATTTCGATTTTTTTGCAAATGTATAAAATATCGTTTCGATTTTTAACACATTTGCAAAAACAAAAAAAGCAAACTTCTTTTCTCAACATCTTGGAATAAGGCTGCAAAAAATTATTATAATATATATTTTTTTTAATGAAGTGCTGTGAATATTGTATTGTGTGACGCACCCTTCCTCAGGTCCACTACGTCGCTATCACATTTGTCGGAGAGGTAGAGGGCGGAGTCATCCAAGATGAACCTAAACCAGATGATCAATGAAAACTTCACAACACGTTTTGGACTGCGATGCCATGTTCAGACAACAGAGGCCATGTTTTACCTTAGGTGGAAGGTGGCTGTGTCGACAATGATATTACTGGACAGAGAGAAGGACTCTGCCGTGAGCAACATTCGCAACGGCAGATACAACGGCCTGGCAGATGGAGAGCAACAAGGATTCAAAACTGCAGGTCCAATAATTGCACAATTCCAATACAGGTGGAGGATCAATATGCATCAGGACTTTAGCGGGATTAAAAAGTCACAGTGATTACCGGTAGTCAACTGCACATGAAGCCAAGTGCGTGTGGAGGACGGTGATGACGGCAGGTGCGGTGTATCCCAGAATCGGGTCGTCGATGACGTCCAGAAAGTCAACCAACTGGAAACGCAAACAAGACTGAATATTCCCCACTACACAACTTTATTGCCTTTTTAAGCCTTACAACACACACTATAATCTCATTTAAACTTCTTAAGCAAAAACTTTGGGATACAGCCAGAAAGCTTAATAGCTTCCAGGTCATGTGACCTGCGGACTCAAAATTGGTTTGGAATAGTATTGCTGGGCCTCCCAACATGAGATACGCCTCTTGTTTTTCAAATTCACATTTCTCAATATTTTCTATGAATTTTTCTATGTAAAAATTAGCAAAGATTAGCAAGGTGGATTTCAACACAGCGGAGAATTACTACAATTCTAACAGGGTCACCTGCTCGTGCCAGCTGTGATTGGTCTGCGTCACGTAATGCCGCATGGTGGCGCCCTGAAGTCGAAGGGCGACAAGGAATTCCTAGCAGGACACAAAGAGGCATTTTTCATTTCAGCGCTCCAGCAAGTGGATGCTAATCATTATTGTGAAGACGCACCTTGACCTTCCTCTGCGGGTCCAGAGTAATTTTGATGGCCGTGGACAACATTTGTGGCGCCGCCTCCCTGCCGCTCACGCTGCTGACTCCCACCTCGGTGGGGTAGATTGTTGGGTTCAAGTACTTTGGGGGAGTGAAGTTGGGCATTTCTACCCGTGACGGAATAGCCGTGTCTTTCACTACAGCTGCAAAAAAAATAAAAATAATGTGGAATTTCTCTTCATTACATGATTTAAAAGGAACCCATTTTGTTTAACACTGTGGCATGAAAGCGTGCACGTGTTTGATTGGTGTTAGGATTGTCAGGAGATCCTTGGAAAAAAATCTCCCCTGAAAGGGACCCAAAGGGACAAAAATTTTGAGAACCGCTGATTTAGAGTCTGATGAATAAAATGTGTGCGTACCTTTATGGTAGAGCTCCACTCGTTGGCTTTCTAGACACAAGAAACTGAGATTTGGGTCATTTTGGTGCTGTGCTACACTGAACATCTTCCCTCCTTCCAGGTCGAGCACAATTTCTCCATGACTTTGATCCTCCTGTGTTCATTTCATCAATTAAATTGGACATTAAGTGACGTATTTTATTTCATGCGATAAAGCTTTTCAGCGACTTGCCTTCTTGTCCGTCCTGGCTTGAAGGCGACCTTTGCCAATGACGACCGTGAGTGAGAGGAGGCTGAGGTTGTGGTTGGGGTTATGCTGGAGCGCCGACTTTGTCCTTCCTGATGGCTCATTGGCCAAGTAGAACTGAGGCTCGTCCTCCTCAGAGTCGGAGTCTTTAGCAGCAGGAGGAGACAGTAGAATGAACCTGCTCACTACTGCACTACAAACGTCCATTTTACACCAATGACTCAATTCATGAACTCATTCACTCCCAGCTATTTTCACTGAAGCAACCACCTTCGCTCCCGGCTGTTTTACTGGATTTTGACTGATTTTGCAAGGCCCACGGAATATTGTGTTCTATTGCTATAAAAACATGGAACCTACCAAAAGAAAGATTAGAGTCTCTTCTTTCATCAGGAAAAGGTATAATTTATCTGTTTCAGTTTTGCAACAATTAGCATTAGAATATAGCTAAGTTTCATCATCATTCACATTCCTGTTGAAAACACTGTCAAAAAGAGCTTGTTGCAACATGGCCCTGGCTGATCTCGTATACTCTTTTTTTGTAATAACTACCGTTGCTTTAAGATATCTCTTCATGTCAGAAGCTGCATCAAAGCCTTCTGTTTACACTTGCATAAAAAAACAACCAATAAAAACATATAAATACGTTTTTGGGAGTGAAGGACAAAGTATTACAAATGTGTTTACACGTTTTTTGGGTTTGCATGAGTTAAGTGAGAAATTTTGTATTCTGACCAAACTACTTGAGCATGGTCGGTTTTACACAATCTCAAGATGGTACAGCACACATGTAAATAATGTCGTGGCCCGAGGAATGCATGTTTCATTTTGAAATATTCTCAAAATGCAACTCACCGAGTCGAAAAGCCGACTTGCAGAGTTGGAACTCGTCGTGCTGTTGGTGACTGTGCATGGGGCTGTGGGCTGAGGAGGGGGCACGGGGAGGCGACTCCCACATCAACAGGTCATTATTGATCCTGCGCAAAGAGGTTCAGTCTTACTAATGTTGGTAGCGATTAAAGATAACGCAAGCTAGTACAACATTGACATGAAAAAAAAAGTCATAGATTAGCATAGTTTAGCACAGAAACTCATTTTTGTCATAGGCCACATGGTAGTTATGGTACCTGTTGTAGATGCTTTGGAAAGCCTGCTTGCTGGGCAGAAGGATGTAGGCCAGCGGAAACCGAACATCCACAGCACACTGACATTGAGCCACGCACTGGGCCTGAAACTGGCTCATCTCCTCAGGGTCGGCAGGGATCACCATCTACAGAATCAGGGGTGAAGGAGCCGGTCAGGGATCGTGTCAGATTGGAATGTTTCACGGGTAAGTTCATTGTGGGGTGGCGCACCTCCTCCGTCTCAAACATGGTGCGGTTGGAGGAGAACGGGGAGCTGCTTTTGTCGTTGATCTCGCAGTGGCTTTCAAAGAAGGCGGCCCCCAGGTCTCGGGCGAGGCCCAGGTTCAAGCCGGCCAGACCCGCTGCCGGTCCCTGCGCCTCGCCTCCACGCACTCGTACTGATAGCCTAACAAATAAACAGTTGAAGCGAAGACTTGATAATTAACAGGAATGACTCGGAAAATAGGGGAAAACACTGCGTTTGGCGGCGAGTTGACTCGTTGCTGGGACGTCATTGATATTTTTGCTCTGCAATAACTTATATACACTGACAACAGACAGCTTCGTTTATGAACCTAAGCCAGGGGTCGGCAACCTTTCCTGTCAAAAGAGCCATTTTAGGCCTGATAAATAACCAAAAAGGTGTATGTAGCTGCAAAACATTTGAAGATTGTGATGAAGGGAACAGTGTGTTAGTGTTAGTCTAATACTGTACTTAGTGCACAGGGCCCAAGAGCTAATTAAAGCTCCACCACCAAGGACAAAAAAATATGAAGCATCCAATACTTTGATATTCATTTTCTTCTACCTTTTCATCTTTAGTTTTTGGATTTTTGGTGTGTGTAATTTTTCATATATTTTTTAGACTTTTCTGCCTTGTCTAAAATATCTGACATTTTTGGCAATTTTGTGGACATTTTATTATAATTTTCGTGATTTATTTTATTTTGGGATATTTATATTTACTTTTCGAACGTTTTCTTTCCTGCCTTTAAAATAAAACTGACTTTTTTGGCAATTCGAAAAATATTTTATGGTAATTTTCTGCTTTTGGACATTTACAGTTACTTTTGAACATTTTCTTTTCTGCCTTTTTTATTCAATTCTGACATTTTTAGAAATTTCATGGACAGTTTATGGTAAATTTATGCTGTTCCTTTTCTCTCTTTGATTTTATGATCACTTTTTGGATATTTTTAGGTAATTAATTTGGACACTTTTTGGAATATTTATTTTTTCTTCTTTAAAAAAAATCTAAATCGTTAATGAATTTGAAATAAAACAAACAAAACAAATTAATATGTAAAAAAATATATATTAATTTCTACTATTTTTTTTAGACATCCACAGGGAATTACAGGAGAGGAACTAAAGAGCTGCATGCTCCAGAGCCTAAGCAATATTAGTTTGAAAAATGTTTCTAATTGTTGACTTGTACTTAATAAACACGACGTTTCTAGTTAAACCTTTATTCTGCAGACTGGTCAAATACCTGCTTGCCATCCGCCATTACCAACACACCAAACAATCCACCGCGCATGCCCGAGCATGACCACTCACCTGGGGAGAGAGTCATGGCTCTTCTTTACTCTGATGCAGGGGAAAGAGCCTCCCTCCCAGCCCTCGTACGACCCTGGGGACAAAAAGACGGAGTATGTGCATTTGTACCTAATGTTGTGGCCGGTGAGAGCAGTGATGAATTAATCACCATGCAGATCAGTAAAGGAGGCTTCCAGCAGCTGGGTGAGGCAGGGGGCCGAGAGCTGACCCTGGTTGGGCTGCCCGCTCTGGAGGTCCGGCGCTTCTTGGTGCCTGAGCTCCAGCTCGGTCAGATCCAACACCAGCGTTTCCTCCCTCACCGCCCTCTGGCTTACGGGCTGGCGCTCAGCGAGGGGCCGCAGGTCCGGAATGGGGAAACGAAGTCTGAGGACGGCGTGCGGGGCGAGGAGGGAGAAGGAGGAGTACAGCTCGCTGCATTGCGTCTGAAGGAGAACGAAAAAAACCAAGTCAAAAGGGGAATTATGGTCATACGGGCGGAATCAATGTGGGTGTGATCCCACCTGAAGGTTGTCGGGTCCGGGCGGTTCTGCAGGACGGTGGCTGAAGGCGTTGCTCAGGTTCCCCAGCCGAGTGAGGATGTCCAGGTCTAACTCGGCGCTGACATCTTCCAGCTCCACTCGCACCACGCTGTCACGCCGGACCACCCGCTGTTTACCCTGCAAGCATTTAACAAAATATGCTCTAACATGTTCCTTCCAATGTACTACTAGTGTGTGTTTCCGAAGGCCTACATTTTACAATAGAAAAATTACAGTTCAATTTAATTACATTTTTAAGTACAATAGATTTGCATTTACGTAATCTTTCGGAATTGTTAGTTTTGGAAGATTTATTCAACTTAATTTTCATTTGACTTTTATGTGCAATATGTTTCTTAAAATCTTTTTTTTTTTTTACTTGTGACATTCAAGCACAATGTTAATGTTCAAACTGTGCATAATGACTTTGTCTGAATTTACTCACAAATTAATTTACCCACTGTGAAATCTGGCCCTGTTTAGTTGAACACCCAGATTTTATTCTGTTGTATGAATAGCAATAGGCAAAATACAGGGATTAATTATACCTACTGCCATCTAGTGGAAGAACCTTTAACTGTTCAGCCTGTCGCTGGCGTAGATGGATGAACAAAGATAATTTATCTGTACTCGTGTGTGCGTGCATGTCTGAATACCTTCCTCAGGTGCTTCTCAGTGAGGCTGTAGTGTAGCTGGGCACACGGTCTTGCTGCGACTCCCACTGTGAACATGCTGGCTTTCTGGAACTGGAGCAACTACAAAACAGATGCATAAAATGTCTATTACAGCTTTATTCTTGCCTTAAATTAAAAATTTCTACTGTCACATTTGCAGCATCGTGACTTTTTCTAGGAAATGTAACTTGCTGTCTGACATACCTGCGAAATAACCACTTTGATCTTGTGTATTTTTTTTTTTGTGTGTTCTTTTACCTCGCTGTACTGTGGCTTTTTGTTGTCCCAGAGGCACTCCAACATTTCTAGCCTGCTGAAGGAGACGTCGGAGGTCACCGCTCGACTGTGGCGTCTTCCGCTGCGCATCTCGCAGGAAACCTGCACCGCTGCCCCCGTCACTCTGAGGGGGAGACGGTCAGTTCAGAGCACGGAAATGGCCAGAATCCAATACAGTGAAACCGTGTTCATAACAGGGGATACTTTCCACCAGCAACAAAAAAAAATCCACAATATAGTGCAATCACACAAAAACTTTTATATAGTTAAAAAATCTGCGAGCGAACGGCAGTATGGATACGCTCATGTTTTCCTACCTGAGGTGCGAGTGAGGGCAGGCCTTGGCGAAGCCGCCTCTCAAGTGGTGAAAGTCTCTCTCGCCGAACATGCTGTCCTTGAAGGAGGAGAGCTCTTGGAAGAACACCTGGGACATCTGAGCCAATGAGGAGGCTCCCTCCGGCGTGGTGGGCGGGTCCTCCTGCAGCATGGTTAGGGTGAGGCCGCCCAGAGTCAGACGCAGCAAGGCGTCGGGCTTCAGCTGTTCGGCGTTGCCACTTTGAGAGCGACCTGCACGGACAGACGGGGAATTTTGTACTTGGGTGGCTTCATATGAGTATTTATTTTTCTGACAACTTTTTACTTGAATGCCATATATTTTAAATTTGATAATTGCTCTTTCTACTTGTTACTTTGTCATAACAGGCTTTGTATTATTTTTAATCTAAGTATCTTTACTTCTACTTCAGTACAGAGCGTGAGTACTTTTCAGCGCAGTTGACGTTACCTCTGATTCGATGGCTGGCATGTGGTTGACCGGAGAGACAACCTGCTACGGGGTAACGTCTGGGACAATTCATGAGGCCCTAGAACGCAAAAAAAGAACTGACTATTTGTGCAGGTGAGTATCATGTGTATAAGACGCTCAAGTGTCTTAGTGGTTTATTGGCATTTCAGCAGCCAATAGAGATCCTGATGTCACGTGACGTATTTCTCTGAACACGCCCCCCCCTGCAGCTGGAAAGTATTGGCGCAGCGTTAATGGGCTACAATAGCGTGGAGGGCTAATACTAGCGGTTACCCGTCAACTTTCCGCCCAAGAGCAATGACAGTCATTGTGATGAAAAGGACATGATATACAGACATGTTGGATTGCCGATGAAGTGTTAGGAGGTTTTTTTTTTTTCACCTTGGCGACCTTTTAAATCTGATCATACAAAGGCTTTACAAGTTTGTGCAATCCGGATTTATTTCCCCTTTATGTGTGGTCAAAATGCTATCAAAGTTGGCAGTTTGACGCAAGTGTTCCAATGTTATTTATGTACGTTAGCAATTTAGCGGCTGCTTAATAATCGTCCGCGGCCGCCGTCATTTGTACCGTAAGACGTCTTCTTTATAGTGTTGGTCAGTTATTAAATTCAACTTTATCTAATAAACCGTAGCAGCACAAATGAACAAATCAAATTATTTCCCCCATATTTTGCATGTGGTAACAGTTAGCATCTGCTGATTTAGCCACTATGTACAAAGAGCAACATTGGCTACGCATTGGTTCCTCTTTCGGTAGCCTGGAGCATGCGTGATCCCCTTTTTTTTTTTTGCCTCTTCTTGTTGTGGCAGCTGGTCCACAACAGCTGTCAATCATTGTTAAAGTGTGGCGATTGCCGTTTACTCAAAGTGGTTTCTATGCTCCCAAAATGGCCATTTTGGGACGCGTGACGTCAACGCCAGGATCTCTATTCCCCCACATGACCTGTACCTGAGCGGTCAGTGCTCCAGGCTGACTGAGGCTAGCCAGACTGTGCGTGGAAGAGTCCATATCGCTGTCTGACTGCTCGCTGCCCGAGCGGACCGACGTCATGCTGCTGCTCATCCCCGCGGGGCCCATGGAATAAAACATTTCTGCAAAGACACACAACTTAACACATCACGAGGCCGAAATGCTATTTTGCGGTAGCGGGCTTTGAACTTATCAGTCCGATTAATACAGGTGGGCGACTGACTTGTGATTTGCACATCTTACTCCCACATTTGCTTATTAATCAAGCAGTAATGCCAATATCCCGCACCTCCGTTTTCCAGAGTGGTGACATAAGGCTCCAGGTCGCACTCGGCATCCCAGTCCTCGTCTCTGGGACTGGAGACCAACTGCTTGCTGAGGTCGTCTTCGATCATGCGCAGGTCGTCCGAGTCTAGTGGCCGGCTGCACACGCCACCAAGCTTGGTCTCGGACTCTAGAGGGAAAAAGAGCAACATGCCAAATGTGACGCAGATGAAATGCGTGCAATTTGAACGTGGGCATATGCAAGTTGTTACTTGTGTTGTCAGTGTAAACACAGCCACATTGATCAGATCAAGAAATAGTCCAAATAGAAAAAAAAAAAAGAGATCGTTGCAATCTGCTGTGTAAATCCAGCCTAAATAATGAGGTGAAGCCAATACCTGTTTCTATGCAAAGAGCTGCCAGCAGGTCAGTCAGGTGAGTTATCTGAGCCGGAGACAACAGCATGTGGACACAGCCCACCTTCCCATCCAACTCAAACTGGTCAGCAGAAATGACGAGTGTTAATGTGCGAGGAAAACAACATCGTGTATTGCACTAAAGTGATTGATTCCCAATCCCTTATTACATTTTTGTCACTTTTCGCTGCAGGTTTCGCTGAGATTACTGTGCATTGATGAATCAGGAGTAATGGCCTGCCCTCTATATGTTCAAATTGGAACTACATTCATTTGAAAAAAAAGAAATACGTTTTTTTTCTTCACTGAACTTAAAAATGACAAAATTGGAGTTAGCTCACTTTAAATCTCAGTGGCTCATTTTTAACTGGTGGTGTGCTGCGAGATTTCTCAAATATGGCTAAAAAAAATGCTGGGAAACACTTCACTAACGCACAATAAAGACATATACGCACACACCTTTGGTCCGGGCAGCATATCGTTCTGCTTGATCTTGACCGTTGTCTCGATGAAACCGGAGCAGCTGCCTATGAGCAGGGGCTGAGACGGGGGAACCTTCAGGGGCTTCGCCTTTTCTTCCACCTGCTCGTCATCGTCCCTTTCCTCTTCTTCCTCATCTTCCTCGCTGGCGGTGGCTGATTCTGGCTTTCGCTCCTCGGGAACTTCCTTGAGGGGGGGCAAAAACAGCAATGACTGTTACCTCTGCCAGGGTTTTGTGATTGTTCATCTCAGTGAAAAAGTAAAATGAAGGACTTCTGACGTTGTTTCACAATTATCTAAAAATAAATCAAATTGGTTTACGCAACCCTTTTTGACGTTTTAAAGCAAACACAAATTGTGCTAGATGGAAACGAAACAGTCTATTACTAAGCTATACTAATGTGTTAATAAAAATAAAAATTACAGCAAATATTTGTATCACAAAAAAAAACAATAGCAATTTGAACTATGGATGTAGCAAAACTATTTTTTTTGTAAAAAAATTAATAAATCCCAAAATAAAAAAAGATCTGTTTTTTAGACACATTTCTTTATTTTTAAAGGTGTTTTTTTGTTCTTTTCTTTTTTTTTTAGCTGCAATATTAATTGTTAAATATGCTTTTGAATTCTTTGTCCAGCCCTATTGGGCCTCTAAGGCAACAATGAAGAAAAAAAAAAAGTCCCCTGACCCAAATTATCACCTCCAAAAAATTGTGAGATCTCACAAAGGTTCCCTTTTCAAATTTGATTTTTTTCCCCATGTTCCCTGAGGAGTTCTGTCCAGTCCTAACTTTTGGGTCATGAATAAAAAGCAATCCAATTTTTTTTTTTTTTTTTACGGCTACTATGGCGGCTACCTGCTGCGTGCCAATGCTGTCGTAGAGGAGCTGCACAGCGCTCAGCTGGAGGATCTTGTGCAGGAAGGCGGGTGGCTGGTGGATGTCGACAGGCACGGCAGTCTGGCTGGATGGGTCGCGCACCGCCTCGTCAAAGTACTCCAACCTGGAAAAGATCATCAACAACATCATCATAGCTGCAGTTCGTCCATCGGAAGTGCCGCTAATCATGTCCGGGGTCTCGGGCGAGTGCGGCTGCTTGTTTGTCTGTATGTGCCCTGTGATTGACTGGCGACCAGTCCAGGGAGAGGCTCGAGCTCATCCTTGACCCTAATGAGGACAAGCTTGCAGAAAATGGATTATTGGACGGATAATAGAAAATACAGCGGTTGCGATCTCTGCTGACTGATTGTGTATTCATACAGGGAGCCTGAAGGACTTTGTCAACATGCCAGAGCTACACACAAAAAAAAAAAAGGCTCAACAGAGTCAAAGAAGGGTTTGTTCAAATATAAAATACTCACTTTTGTACTGTTTTCGATTTTTAGAAACACAATGGGGTGTTTTCAGTTCAAACTCAAGAATGTTAGACTTAACAAAGTGTGGAATCATGGAGGGTAATTTGTCGGTCAAGAGGCACTTTCGCCATAGTTAAGTCATACACTGTGGCGACATTCCACCTTTGAACACCGTCCCGCCTCACAACCTTAGCAACGTACAAACCCTATTTGCAAATATTCTCTCAATCAGGCTGTGCTGTTAAATGTTTTACCACACACGCGGAGATGAGGAGCAAACAAGTGGCAGCCATATTTGAGCATACATACAGTAAAAAAAAGAAAGAAAAGTAAAAAAAACAAAAAAACAAAAAACAAGAGAGACTTGTTGAGCGTGCAGCAGCCTTGTTTGTTTTGGCGAGTCCTCATTTGAATTTGTGCACCAAGTTGTGATTGTGTTTACGGTTTCCCTTTCCTGAGCAAGTGCAGCCGGCGGCCGTGACATTCAAAACCAGTGAAGGACTTGAAATCGCATTAAACGGATGCGCTTTTGTTCCCCGTAATAATAATAATAATTAAAAAATAATAATTTTTTGTCATACAAAAAAGAATGTAACTAATATATTACATACATTCATTACACACAAACAAATACTTTTCAGAAGGCCAATTCCTATTCCATTTGTATATGATAAATCATTTGGATTGCTTCTAGTTATTAGATAATATTGAGATTTCTTGGGATGATGAATTTGGGTTTTTTGGTAGCTGAAACCTAGAATCATCAAAATCATAATACAAAGTAAAACAATGACGTTTCACTGTGTGTTATTAATCTAATATAAATCACACTTTTTGAATTGAAATTCTAGCACAATAATATTCTCATTTAGTGAGATGACTCGAACCGAACGGATGCGGCAGCAGAACCACATGACTTCTCCCAGCCAATTAGTGAAGACACGCAATGATGACCATCCAAATTGTAACAAAAGAAAACCATTATATTATCCGTATGCCTGGTTATGACGATGAATGAATATTTAAAAACCAGCTTCGCAATTGCTGACATTATGAAGGAAGGCGCAAATCCTACAAACAATATATGTTGAGTGCAGTTTACCGTTTGATGTGCACCTCTAAGGCAACGCCTGTTTCCAGGTCCGGGGGTTGGTGCTCAATGCGTACGATGGTGTCCAGGAGGGTGACTTTAATACGACGAAGGACTGCGCACGCAAGCACACACACACACGCACACACACACACGCACGCACGCATACACAAACAAACAAACAAACAAACAAACAAGATGAACAGTCGTGTGTGTGTTGTTAGATGGGGGAGGGCGGTGACGGCGCTTCCACACTTGAAACCCACCCGTCTCTATGGTTTGTGCAAACATCTCCAGCCCCTCCAGCGGGGCCGGCGGCTCCTCGGACGCCTCTGGCGGGTCCTTCAGGCACTCCTGGGCCAGCTGCATGCTGGAGGTCATGCTGGATGACCAGCTTTGCGAGTCCCAGCCGCCACCTGTGCACAAACGTTATAATGTTTTAAATATGAAATGTAAACGCTATAATGTGAACGTAATATAACATAACATAATATAATATATTACATTTCCATTACATTAGTGTCACAGTTGGCTATTTCTTTGATTCCATTGTATTGAATTGCAAAATATTCATTAATTTTTAAAATTGTTATTGCTAAGTTAGTTTTTTTTACTTACCTCTATGTCCCTAATGATAAAAGACGAAAGGACGGTTTGACATCATTTCCATAATTTTCTCTTTGCTCAAAGCAACATTTAGGCAGCTAACATGATATTTCCTGTTATTTGAAAGTAATTCACAGAATTTCCGGTGCACTCGTTAGCATGGTGCACGTGAGCACATTGCAAGGGGTACGCACAGTTCGATACAGTGCGCACCGAACTGATACAGATGCATGTCAAATATTTTTATTTTGGGGAGGAGCTAGGTTTATCCTGGGTTGTTAGTGGAAGTTACAAAGAGTCTTCACATCATGTGCACTTCCAGTGCATTTATTTGAAATGGAATTATCTGTAAACCAAAATGTCTGTGTGCATGCCATTCACGTCACGCGGCTCACGCCGCTGTGGTGCTAATTTACATAATCACCACTACTGAGTTTTTTTGTGCATGCCCAGGACATGATCAGATAGGCTTAGCCACGATCCAGAGCCACTTTCAAGCAATGGCCAGACGACACTGTTTGTCACACCTGCCATCACGTCAAAGCCAAAATGGTAAGCAGAGCTACATTCGGGTATTTTAACAATCTTAAATTGTGAAAACGTGCATAATAAGTCTGCCTTTTTGGACCTGGAAGCCGACTCACCGATTCGGTACTTGGGCCTGCATGTTATCTGGAGACCCGACACTTCTAAGGTGCAGTGGTCAGTGAGCAGAGCTTGCCAGGGAATGGTCACTGTGATGCTGCTCACAAAGCCGTCCACTATCTCCAGGGGAGCGCCCAGGGACTCCAGAAGCTCATTAACAGCCTAAAGAGAAGACATGCATGTGACATAATGAGTGACACGCATAAATGGAGAGGAATGTTGACTCATTATTAAAAAGAGAAAATAAAAAAAAAACTGTGATGACGGCTATAGATAGCTTGGTTATGATTTGTTTTTTTTAATGTTAGCATTAGATAGATAGATAGAATCTTTTATTTGCGTATTTTATCCACAACTTGGCAACAAAAGGTAATACAGCTTTACGTGTATGACTTTCGCGTTGCCACGTTTTTTTTTTGTAGAAATTCACCTAACTAGAAAGACAAGCCAGATAAGATAGACGGAAATTCAGAGAGAAGTCAGCAATGGTGATTGAGCATTTGCCACAAGTGTGTTTCCTCGAAGAAACGCGAGCTGTACTGCGAGTGCGAGAGCATGACGTCGGAGATTGTTGTTGTTCGACACTGGCAGTGGCGTTGCGAAACAGCCGAGACAAGATTGTGGAAAGAAGAAGGAAAAACACGCTCACGCAGCACGCCGTGACGGTAGCTGGTGGCCACATTCCCCCCCCCCCCCCCCCCCAAAAAAACTCACCCACACGTCGAGGTTGATCTCCTTGATAACCCCGCTGCCATTGTACAGGTCCAAGCCCAGTTGCTCCAAGCTCAGGCGCTCCTGCAAAAAGTGGCCGAGATAGTGCTGGAGGAGGTACCGACAGGCCCGCTTCTTGATGGAGCCCGACCAGGGGAAGAGCCAGCGAGACATGGGCCCAGCGAGAGCGGGGGAGAGGGAGCGAGAAGAGGCGGCGGAGGAGAACGAGTACGACCGCAGTCCTCGGGAAACTGCATAACAGGCGAACGCGAGAGGGAGCAGAAGCAGGAATGAGCCACAGCTAGCTGCGGGGGGCTAAGGAAGGGGCAAACCGTAACTCCACTTTTCCCAGGCTCGACATAAAAACTCGAGGAGAAGAAAATGTATCCTTTGTACGCGACGAGACTCCCCCCAACCCCCTCCGAGACTACGACTCGCTCGCTTAGGCCGCCGGCCCGTCGCCGTGTCGGCTCATGTTTTCGACGCGTTTTGGCTCGCAATCGAGCGACAGGTCCTGGTGCTTGGTGTCTTTCTCTTGTTTCTGGGGTTGTTTATTGTTATCACACGCCAACTGACGGTATGGCGAAGTCGTCTGCGTAATCGTGACGCGACCCGGAAACGGGAAGCGTAAACAGACGAGCGACGCCATCTTTGTAAGGGCAGTTTCTAAAAACAACAACAACTTTATTTAACACACCGCATAACATAGAACAATTTCACATATTTTGTAGTTTCCAATAAATTGATAAATGAATGAATACATAAATACATAAATGAATATTTGCATTAAGTTATTTTCTCCATTACCTACCTGTAGGCCTATGTTGTAAAAACATACAACTACTGTAAATTTTATTTATCTGATTTTATACTGTCTCTTTCTTTTTATAGTTGTTTTTATTTTAATTTTAGCTTCTGTATCCTTTATACCCTCCCTGCAGGTGTTCTGTGTTTTTGTCATTTGTGGTATACAATGTCTATCTTTCAACATGTATTGTACACTATTGTTTGAATAAAGTTGTGCCAAACAAATGTCTGCTTCACAGATTGCGACTCTAAATTGTCTCCTCTCAACACACCACCACATCACTGATTTTCTATCATAATTAATAAACACTATAAATCATGCTAATAATAATACAAAACAGCATGGCTTTATGTAATATTTTATACAAATAAATAGCAGAATTCAGACAAACCCGCTTCAACAACAGAATGAGCAGCAGCCACTTTAAATGAGATTATGGTCACCATGACACCCCATCGATTGTATTCCAGGTAGGATGTGGATTGCAGTGTAATCTGGGATTTGGTGACTCAGTGCTGAGTGGTGTAGAACGCCAGGGGACGAGCCTGAATAGAGGAACCCAATGCCTTTGTATGTGGGAGGGGGGATTATATATGGGGGAGGTAAAGGTTATGTAATACTCAGTCATAACAGTCTGCCAATTATAGATGTGTATGATAAAGAGTACAGTATTATGTTTCAGGCACGGGTTTCCAATCTGCATCTTGGGCCCTATATAGCTAATGTGTAATGAATGTCTTTTCTAGAAAGTTTGTGTCCAGGAATTAGATAGTTAAAAAAAAAAATGTGAGGGAACTCCCACCCAATCCGTTTTTGTACTGTAGAATTTCTTTTCAGTCACACAAATAAATGGAGAAAGAACTCCTCCCAAAGATTTTTCTTACCCATTGAGCACCCCAACTGCACACACATAAACTCATCTCATCCTGCACTCTTGCCCCCGACAGGATTACCATCAAATCCATTGTCAATCCCCAAACGAGTAACCCTGACAGTGGGAGCGAGGCAGGCAGTCGGGTCGAGGAGCTTCATGGAGGCCTGCAGGCCATCGGCCTACTAGGGAGAGGACTTCTGTCAGATTGGCAGGTTGGTGAATGCAAGGTAAGAGGAGAGAAATTCTTGATTTTATTTTACTATAAAAACTCATAACATCCACCCATACAACTAATTTAGGTCTGAATAGTTAACCGAACGCAACAACAAAATAAAACCTCTGCGTCATTTAATCATTTCAGTTCACTTCACATGTTCGCGTGGTCATTTGTCGCTAGGCAAACATTCACAGGGCTCAAAAGAGGGCTAGATTTGGTGGGGGCGCTGTAACCTAATAGGAAACACTTTCTTTGCCAGATGTTTCCTTGGTCTGCCGTCTTCTCCCTGGAGCCCAAAGTGCCGGGCCAGCGCAGCACCGAGGAGCTGGTCACCAACACGCTGATGCTGGAGCTGGGCGCCATGGTCAAGCGCACCGAGCGCATCCGCCTGGAGCGGGCCGCCGAGAGTCGGCGCCGCCGGCAGAGTAGCAGCTGCAGTTCTTCCTCCGCGGACTACAGCTGGCTGGCCAGCGCGCCGCCCAACAACCCGCAACCCTACCAGCTGACGCCCAATGACCTGCTGGAGTTGCAGGACCTCTGCGCCAAGGTGCCGCCTGCCCAGTGCGGCCCTGTTATTGTCAGGTAAGAGACAGAAGGTCAACGGTAGTTGAAGGGGATAGGGATATATAAAAATAAAAAAAAAGTAAGTAGCCTAACTCAGGCTGCCCTAAAATGTTTGTAATTGCCTATATAAATTGTTTAAATTGTAAATATATCACAAATGATGACCCTAATACACCTCAATATCATTTCAAACTCATCTTACATTACCCTTAAAAATAAATGTCTCAAGGATGATGTCAGCTCTGTAAATTCCCCTAATCCATGATGAACTTGGCTTCTACTCTTCATTGAGTCAAATTAATTGTCCAATATTAGCTTCTTCTTTTTTTTAAAGGAGACAGAAAAAACACATTCTCTTTTACATATTAACACAACATAAAACTTAAAAAATGATGTTCAAACATTCCCACACACACAAAAAATTGGCCAGATGTCAATATTTTCCTCCGATTTCCCTCTCTGTTATAAAAATAAACAAATACTAAAGGACAAAGATATTGTAAAACAGTCCAATTCTACCTGTAATTCTGCCAAATATTGGACAAAAAAAAAATCCATATTGGTCAGGCCCTAACTAAGATGTCTCAACTCCTCTGTCGGCTTATCAGTACGGCATTAGTTGTAGTTTTTCTACGCAGAGGATAAAGAATTCATGACTGTGAGTATGTTCATTTTGTTGCTGCTCAGTTTTGTGTTCAGTTTGTTGTTGCTTAACTAATTTGCTCCCAAAAACATAAATACATTCTATTTTAAATATTACCAGTGTCCTAAAACGTATTTATATATATTTTTATGCTAGAGTATACAGAAGGCTTTGATGCAGCCTCTAAACTGAAGAGAAAGGTTGAAACAATGGTAGTTATTACAAAAACGGCTAGCAGGTGGCAGCAGAGTATAAGAGATCAACCAGGGCCATGTTGAAAAAAAGTGTTTCCCCCCACACAGTTTTAAACAGATTTGTGAATAATGATGAAACTTAGCTATAATCCAATGATAATAGCAGCAAAACTAAAACAAATACAAATATACTTTTTCCTGATGATAGAAGAGACTGTAATCTTTCTTTTGGTGGGTTCCATGTTTTTATAGAACACAATATTCTGTGGGCCTTGCAAAATCAGTCAAAATCCAGTAAAACAGCCGGGAGCGAAGAGTTAGCATTCATCTAGCAGACAAAAAAATGTCTGTACTTGTTGTTTTAGTTGTTTCAATTGTGATTGTTTAATGCATATTGTCAGTAGGAGTTCCAAGCGCCACCTTCTTACCTGGACTTGAACATTTTGCCCTCAGATTCAGGAGGCTGGTGTCCCAGATGGAGCCGGAGGTCTACGAGGTCCCGCGTCTGTTTCGCTCGGCCCTCCGCGACTGCCTGGAGGAGATCGCAGGGGACGCAGGAGAAGTGCAACGCAGCGTGCAAATGAAGCGGCAGCGCAGCAAGAGCCTGTCCTTCGTCACATTCCGCAGCAAGTTCCTAACGGGCCACTTCTCCGCGGGCAGCGGCCCGAGGGGCTCCAGGGGCGACCTGCAGCAACAGGTGGATTGGTCGGACGACGAGCAGGAGGAGGAGGAGGAAGATGATGGAGAGGAACGGGAGCAGGAGGCCATCAGGGCTCGCGCCAGTAAGGGGAGGAGCAGGAGCATGCCGGACATGACACCTTTGGAACAAAGTGCACAGGCATGAGGATGATGAAGATGACGAAGGTGGATGGAGAAGAAAGTATCACAAATACGGCATGCATCACATAAAAAATATTGTTAGCACGTGTGTTTGACTTTAGACATTTGTGAAGAAATAGACATGCAGCATGAATAATAAATATATTATTTGAAATGTTTAGTCAACGACAAAATCTTTTGTTTTTAATTTGTTAAATTGATAAACAGTATTTAGTATGAAGTATAACATTTATTATAACAATTTTCATACAAATATAAATACCGGTACATGTGATTAAAAAAAAAAAACACTGCTTCATTACATAGTGCCGTTCAACACTACTACATACAACAAATTCATTATTTTTTTTGTATTAGAAAGGTGTACCTAATGTTGTGGCACGTGATAAAAAAAAAAAAAGAAGAAGAAACCAACATGTTATTTTGTAGTGTAGCATAAGTAACTTCAGATAGAATTCTCATCACTTGTGTTTGGAAAAAAAAAAATCTGCTTTTTCATTAACAATTGAATAAAACTGTTTCTCAATATTTGGCCTAGAAGTTTTATCACCAATGAAATGACAAATGGCAAACTTCGTGTGATAATTAGATATGCCTTGCCTGTCTAATTATATCAAAGCTGACTAATCCTCTTATCCCAAAAGAAAATCCCATGAATGCCAGCACCTTGTTATTGTTTTATTAATATGCACTTTCTGATAATACACCTTTCGTCCCTATTTGCACTTTATACACGGAAGGCAAGGTAGTCGGCTAAAAAAAATAAAATAAAGGGGGAAAAAAAAACAAGTGGAAGAAAGCTTTGTTTCGTCTTCAAAAAATTGGTCATTTACATAACATCCTGTACATGGTGTGTACACGTGTGCAAAAGGTCGTCCACGCAGACACTTCCAGGTCAAAAACAAAACCCTTCATAAGCGCTGACGTCCATCAGGGAAAACATTTGGGAAGAATGCAAAGTCCGTTATGGTATTGTTTTATATGCTCGACCAGCTCGGGCAGCAGTCGGCAAAGTTCTCCTGGGGTCGCAGATATGCTCGCTCCTCACATTTGGCAGGTTAAAGAAAACAAAAAAAACAAAAAACAAAAACAAACCAGAATGAATTCACTTCCAAACTACAATGTGGTGGCTGGAATTCAGTGTGAGGGAAAAAAACTAAAATAATCATAATTGTAGAAAGCATGCTTGCAGTTTGGCTTGGAACTATATCACATATGAACAAAAAAATCAAAATTAAAAGACAGTTTGCAGAATCAAACCATTAAATTATAGCCATAAACCTTTATGAATCATTGGTCAAAGTACAATTCAGAACGGCTTTCAATTCACTCACTACAAAAATGGGGCTTTAAGATAACTCCTTCTGTTCTTTCACATGGAAAAAGTTCTCTCCTCCTCCAAACATGTAAAAGTTCGCATTCCTTCAATGGGTTCCCCAAGATTGCATTTCAAGGTCCGTCCTTCACAAAAACGTCCGCCTTATTTGTGCGTGGCTGCATTTTCCCTTCCATCTTCCTCAGGCGAAGAAGACGACAAAGATGATGAAGAAGACGACCAAGACGAGGAAGATCTTGATCATCAGCCAGCGGTTGGACGACACAGACTGGAAGTACTTAAGGATCTCCGAGTGCGCCGCCTCCACGTTCAGCTGCGTGTCCTCCACGTTTGAGTCGATCCTGAGATAGTAAAAAAAAAAAAAAAAAAAAAAAAAAAAAAAAAAAGGTCTTTAAATCACTTTAACTCTTTGACTGCCATAAACGTTATAAAACGTTTAGCATAAACCTAGGGAAGGGCGCCGAGGACGTTAAAAGACGTCCCCTATGTTTTTTTTTTTTTTTTTCAAAAACGGGTGCAGGAAAGCCTTGGGCAGCTGTGCTGAAAGAATCAGGCTGATCTGATTAGTCAAAGACTCGTTTTGGCCCCTAGAGGGCAGCGATGACTCTCTTTGCACAAGGTTGGATGGGCCGCCCACCGTGGGCGTCAGTAGAAGACGTGAGGCGGAGCTAGAGTGTTGAGGAGACAATGGCTGATCCAAGCCACAATGGCTTGACCAAGCAACCGGTTACAAGCAGCTCAGCTTGAGCATTTTTTTCAAAGACGGAAAGCATCAATCAATACTAAAAAGCGCATTGATGTCAACGATGATGATGACAACGAGCTCTACGCCAAAGTTGGAAGCTTTGGCCTGTTACTATCACGTAGTAAGCCTCACCGGCTACGCGCGGCTAGCGCGGCTAGCGCTGCTAAGGCCGGAAAACGCGCACAATAGCCGGCCGGGTACTTCTGCACAAGCGGACATTCGATCGGGCGATGGAGAGTTGGCATCGACCAATGCAGATTGATGTCAACGATGATGATGACAACGAGCTCTACGCCAAAGTTGGAAGCTTTGGCCTGTTACTATCACGTAGTAAGCCTCACCGGCTACGCGCGGCTAGCGCGGCTAGCGCTGCTAAGGCCGGAAAACGCGCACAATAGCCGGCCGGGTACTTCTGCACAAGCGGACATTCGATCGGGCGATGGAGAGTAGTCGAAAAGCATCGACCAATGCACATTGATGATGATGATGATGGTCAACCTCGCCGGAGTTGGAAGCTATACGCGGCCGTTATTCTCTCGTCATAAAGCCTCACCGGCTAGCGCTGCTAACGCCGGAAAACGCGGAGCTGCACAAGCGGACATTCGATCGGACAATGAAGAGTACCCCGAGTCCAATGCATATTCATCGGAGGAGCGGGTACAGTCTGATCACGGAGAAGACACTGTTTCTGGACTACGATGCCACCATGAATGGAGTGGATAAAATGGATCATGCAAATGCTGTTGCGTCTTCTTGCACGCAGGAGAGTGTTACACAAAGAAAAACTGTCGTTGAAACATCCACATATTTGTAAATAGCACCACAGTTGCACACATTTGTAAATAGTTTGCCAAATTGTTGTCAAATTGTTACACTGTTGAATGTAAATAAACGTATTTTGCTATCAAAAAACACTTTTTCATTCTTGGTGGTAGTGTTTTATAGAAGTAAAGCACTATTTAGGTGTTTGTGGCATCATTCATGGACAAAAAGAAGTGTCAAATTCACTAGAATGCATGAAATAATATCGTTTCACTAAAAGCTTGATTTCTCCGTATTTTGGTCCAACACAGGCGAAATTGGGTCAAACTAACCATTTTCTATTGTTGATTACTAAAGAACGGAATAAGGTAGAAACAAACTCTTTTTTTCTGATGAAAGATGAAAGTCCAATCTTTCATTTGGTAGTACGTGTGTTTCCATAGTCCAAACAGAACATTTTCTGTGGACCTTGAAAATCAGTCAAAATGCTTAAATCGGCTGGCACTGGCGGCATCCCTTTTCTGAAAACGTCTGGCAGTCAAAGAGTTAAGCTAATTAATTACATTCGAAAAATCATATAAATCACAATTGCACAAATTGCTGTTTTATGGTAAACTGGTATGTGGGGAATGCAGTTTGTGGAAAGATGTCAAATGTTTTTTTTTTAAGTGGTTAGCATCAATATTGAACAAAAACAATAGTTAATCTTCCATCATATCATTAAATGGTGGGTCAGAAAAAATTTGAATATTAAGTGGAAAAAAATTTTTTTTTGGGGGGGGCAAGATGGTCAAGTCATTATAAAAGACCGCCTCACAGTCGACAAGTTGAAGTGATTCTGAACATCTTTGGAGGCAGAAAAATGCTGACCTTCCTTCAACATTTCCGCAAGACGGACTGGCGGCCAGTCCGGGGCATAACCCCGCCTCCTTATCTCAAAGCCGCACCGGAAATGTGTGGCTGCCATTGACAAACCTCTGAATGGTCTCCTCCTGCTCTTTGACCATGTGCGCCAGCTGCTGGAAGATGGAGCCCAGCTCCACGATGGTGCTCTCGATGTTCTGCATGGTGTCGGCGCGGCTCTGAATGTACGAGTCCTAAGCAAACACATTTTGGCAAATTACATTTTGGCAAATTACAAAGCCATTCACATTTAGGTGCGAGGTAAACCAACCTGCTCGTCAATGAGCTGGAGCTGGAGGGGGTTGGCTTGAGAGTCCATGTCGATGGCCACGTCGCCCAGACTCCGCGACTCGTCCTGCATCAGGACTGAACTCTCTGCAGAGCACAAAAAAAAAAGAAAAGAAAAAAAAAAAGAGACAAGACACGGGTTCAAAGCGCTCACACGGATGTCGGCAAGCAAGCAAAGCAGAATGAAGGGGCGGGCTTGGTAAGATACACGCTGAGAGAGGCAAGCGGTCCAAGGAAATACCTTTTACATTTGAGGTTGTAAAGCCCTGGTAGTCATAGCGCGGCTCGCGAACTGCATGCGGCTCCTGGGCCCCTTTTTTGCGGCTCCCTAAAATATGTTTTCATTTTTGCATTACTAGAGGACCAAATACAGGGAGAGTCATTCATAACTGGGTTTTCCCAAAAGCACATTGGCAATTAGAACTACAAATATTTTTTTAGATTCTTTTTTTTTATCTCATCACACAATGAGTCTTAGAAATGACTCAGAACTGTCACTTTATTAGAGGCTAGTAAAAAAGAAAAGAAAAAAAAGAGTGCATTAAAATAAAGGCCCAGACTGTCGCATCACATAAAGTGGTTGACGAATGTATAAAGACCAGCAGCTAATGCAAGCTTTATCAGCATCGGTAATTACCAATATTATTATTTTTTTGTTCACCAGAATGTGGAAGCTCTTAAACAGAAAATTATTTTTTTTTATGGTAAATTATTAGTAAAAAAAGAAAAGAAAAAGCCAAGCACATCACTGTTTCCTCATTGGAATTTCTTATCACTATTTACATGCATTCCTGATTACCCTACAATAAATAAATAAAGGAATGAAACAAAAATAGTTCTAGTGTTTGTAATAGTGGTTACTAAATATTTTGGGTAAAAAAACCCCATTATTTTATTTTTATTTTTAGGGGGGGGGGGGGGGGTAGGAAAACTTGACTTCTGTTACAAATGGTAAACTGTCGTACGCTCGTTAAAATTGGAAGAGTCTGAAGATGCTGGACGCTTTGGCCCAAAATAGTCGACGCACTGTACAGTACCTACAAATCAAATCACAACCGTCTTCACCTTTTAATGGAGGCAATTTATAGAAAGCATATCGCTTGACAGATGGAGGCCACAAGCATTCCATGGACGGGGGTCAAAGAAAGGTCTCTCTCAGAGGAAAAAAAGAGACTATATATAAAAGAGAAATCTAATTATAATCTAGTTAATATGTTTCCACTTTAGGAGAACTGATCAAGAGCAAGCCAGGCACGATTTTTATTTTATTTTTTGTAAAAAAGTGGAACGCGTGCGACAGCAGCAAATCTTTGGGATGACTTGCACAGTAAACAGGAACTACAAACAATTGGGTCATTATATACACGGCCGGTAGCAGTTTTTGATATGTGCAACACGTGCGGCCGCACAAGACACCCTTTTCGGTTGGGGTGTGTTGATAATTTAACGAGCCATAGAAAAATTCCTCTGTGAAATCATTTTCTATCGGCATCATGGCACGAAATCATTGGATTGTGTATGGGGGATTTGCGCCCCCTTGTGGGTCTTTCAAGGACTGCAAGGAGTCCGACAGCGAGCAGGAAGCATGCTATCCTTCCTAGTTGTGTCACAACTTTACGTGTGAATGCCACTGGTGAGCAGTCACACGCGTGCGCACACACACAGAGAGTGAGTGAGTACGAAAGTAGGAGGCAGGGAGAACAAAATGGGAGCAAACTTACTGAAATTATTGGCCATGAGCGGAGAGGACGCGGCGGGAGGCTGTGAGAAGTGCTCTCTTCTGCTGCGCTGCTGCTTCAGGTTCTGCAAGCAAACCACCAGGAATGCGCTAAATACGTGCCTTCAAATTTGCCTCGGACGTTCTATTGCTCGTACACTCACCTCTGTTCTGACTTCCAGGACCGACTTGAAGTCATTGGACATTGAGGCCAGTTTGGACTGGTGAGGAAGAAAACAAAAAAAAATACAGTATATTGAACAAACTGCGGTGTTCTTTTTGGCGAGTCCAATTCAAACAATTCAGGCTCAAAATGGTGATAAACAGCAGCAATGAAAAGGACAACCAGATGCATAAGAGCCAAACAAGAATGTGCAGCATGCATCTGATAAAATTCAATGTCCGTGAGTGATGTTACCTGTAAAGACACCACAATGGTGTTTGAGTGCGTTTGGATGTGTTTGCCCCCCGGCGCCCCACGTGACTTGATCAGGTCTTGCAGCTGTGCTATCTGTTTGTTTAGGCTGTTAATGTCCTACAAAACGGAAAACCAAATTGGTGAAATAACACGAATATAATAATAGCAACACGGGAGTTGCAAGGGGAGATTTTCACTCACCTGTTTAATGATATACGTGAGCTCCTCAATCTCCACCGCCTTGTCGTCAAATAGCGATTTTCTTTTGGCCACTGCAAACCGAAAACAATATGAAGCAGCCACAAATACACGCTGATAAAAAAATAACTTATGAGTTATTATTTATCAATGTGTATTTGGATGCAGTGATGCAGTGATGCAATGAAGGTAGCTTACAAATTGTGAGCTTTTCCAACTTGGCAAATGTATTGCTCAGGTCTTTTCCAATTCTCCTGCAAGGAAAATACACACAGAAAAAAAAAAACTGACTTCACGAATGTGATTTCAGGACACGCCAAAAATAATGTCACAAGCATAAAGTCGTCTTTTTCCCCAAAGATAATATAGCAGAACAATAAAGTAGAAATTTTATATACGACTTTATTCTTGTAACATTACAAAAATAGATCAAAATACACTTCTTTTTTTTTTAGACCTTATTCACACAAACGTACGACTATCATCTAAAAATTATAAAACTTTTTTGTAAATATACTACTTTCTTGAAATACTGGACAACTTGAGACTGACTACCCTCACTAAAGCATACAACTTTTTCCTTGACATAAATATGCTACTTCATTGTCACAGTTTATTATTTTCATTTATATAAAAATACTGTACTAAATACACAATAATCTTGAAATTATCTTGAGTGACTTTTTCTCTTGGAAATATACAACTTTCTTTTCTAAAAGAATATTAAGACGAAATTAGACTTGAATGTTGTCTTGCAACAACATTCAAGGACACACATATTCACATATGAATCTGGACATGTAAATAATATTTTTTGAAAAACACTTCTGGTTGGAAGAAGGGGGGAAAAACACTTCTATTAAAAAAAAAAGTTCATACTGATGATAGTGTTTGGGTCAAAACATTGTCATTTCTTTGTCAACTTTTATTCATGTAAAGCTTTCCCCTGATGATGTTTCGACTTTAGGTTTCACAATTCTTTGACTCTACTTTGTGTTTTTGTTTTCTTTCCAGTGTGGCCCAAATACTCCTCGACACGATGTCACCAAGAACCACCCAAAAGTGTTCAACTTACTTGGCCATAAGTGTAAAGTCACTGCGCTGCCTGAGTGCGTTGAGCGCTGGCTTACTGGGCTGCACTCCATTCTATCAGGAACGCAAAGCAAAAGAACACGAAGACACAGTGAGACAACATTGTGTTAATCACAGATGGATTTAAAACACACATTGTTGTGAACAAGTCCAATCATGTACGTACAGTACAAAAGGAGTGTTGGTGCAATCAAGAAAATAACACTGCGCTACAAAATTAAAGTCATAATCATACGAGAATACAAAGTCTATATCCCCCCCAAACTTATCATAATAGTATACCATGAAAACTACTGTCAACCATTTTTTTCTAGATCGTTTACAACATTGTTGTAGCAATATTTGACTTTAATCTCGTAATAAAGAATTACACCTTTTTATTTACAAAAATATACAACTGTCCTGGATACTATAGGACCACTCTAATAAAATTATAATCCTTACCTTTCCCCCTCAAAACTGTACAGTTTGATTTTCCTAAAATTATAGATTGACATTATTGCCGGAAAAAATTAAAACGTAAAATTACTGTAAACGGGCAAATCAAGTCAAAAAGGTTATTTACAACGTTATGCTCTATGCGTCACCCTTTTTTATAGTGTATTTTCACCAAGTTTTCATTTCGTTCGTAGTGTACTTTTGTCTCCTTTTCAGCGTGGCCTCTAAAACTCAAACTCGGGTGGTAAAAGCGCGGAAAGAGAAGTCAACAAAATAGCAAAACGAGAAAACTCACACGTCGGCTACTTCCGCAAACAATTGCACTGCAGCTGCGCAGTTAAGATTAAGAAGCGTTTCGTGATCCAACCTGTCTGCCTTGGAGAGATTTGCAGGCCGACTGGAACTCGAGGGTCCGGTCGCGGCACGTCATCCTGTGGCCGGTAAAACACTCAGCACCTGCCCGCTTCGACGTAGGCTGGGGAACAGCAACGTCCTCGTCGTTGGACTGGCCTGCGGACATAAACAAACCAAGAACAAATGTCCATATGTTGGGGGAGGAGATCTCATGCCCAAAAAAATTAAAATAAAATAAACATTTCTGTTCATGGCAGACGTGTCCATGCGTCATGTACCAACTAAAAAGCTGATTAGAAAAGCTTGGCTTTAGCCTTTAGCTCGCAGCTGGCTTGATGAGCTAGTCAACAACAAAAACATAAACTACATATAACCAGCTGTATTGGAGCTTCAAAAAAACAACAACTTTAATTTGCCCAAAATGACAATCTGTGTGGGTCTCTCGACTCGAAGGCCGTCTTTGACGTCACAGCTGATCGCAGCCTAGCCGGCTAAGGCTAACGTTAGCATCAAGTGCTAACAGGTCGCTTTGTAGCTTCTATTTGGCTTTAGCTCACACCAATTTGATCGACTATTTTCCGCTAGGATTACATAACACGCGTGGAATAATAAACATGAATCAAATGTGACTTACTTGTGATCAATGCTACACCATTTTCGTCTCGACGTTACTGGGAAAGGGGAAAAATAACAAGTGGACAAGCCTCGGTTAAAGTGCCGATCCGGGGCATTTCCGGTTTTGACGTCACTGCCACGTCGCCTTCGTCCAAATCGCACGTAGTGATAAGTTTTTGCCACCAGAGGCCGCCATATTCATATTTACCTTTGTGGCGTTGTCACCTTTTACGTCAAAAGATGAAAATATGAAACATTCTATTTATTTTAATGTTAAACATTGTGGAAGCACTCAAAACATTATCATTAAGAAATAATTGCGATGGCTTGTGTAAAAAAACAAAAACGAATTATACTTAAATAAATAATAATATATATATATTTTTAAAGTGTTGTTAAAAGTGAAAGTACACAATTTTTTTTGACGAATAAAAAATAATAATCTGAATAATAGATAACATGAAAGATCAGTCAAGAATGCTTGTTGGGAAAAAAACCAAATAAATATAAATGTTGTTTATTTAAAAAAAACAAAAATAAAAATAAAATAAACTTAAGGATGTTGTTGCATTTTACTCTGGAAATTTAGCATGATGGAACTTAAAAAAATAAAATAAATCAGAATAACAAATAAGAATGTTTGCTGTAGAAATGTATAAAAATATTATATAAAAACAATTCTTAAAAGTCTAATAATATGTGAATATTTGTAGTTAAAAAAATATTATGTTGATACTCATCACTCAAGAATAATGATCAGAATGATTTTGAATTTACAGCCTAATGAGAAGATTTAGATTTGTGAAAGGTAGAAATAAAGACTGACAATTGTGGTTGCTGTCTTTTACTTCCATGTACTGTGCGTGTATACAGTATAGTATAGTATAGAGAGATAACAAGCAGTAAGCTCTCTGATGTCTTATACTGGTACCTGCATCTTCTGTTTGACTTGAGCATGCATGCCCAGACCACAAATATGCCCTCACCTGTTTTACCTTTTAGACCCCTTCATGAGCCGCTGTGCCACAATCCCCTTCACGTGTAAACATCACTGTGTGATCCTCTTTGCAGAAAAAGCTCCCAAACATATCACTTCCATTTTGCACCTCTATACTTGACTGTGTTTTTTTATTTTGGGGGGGGGGGGGGGGGTCTGATATTCGGACTATCATCGTAAACATGACACAAATCAAAACGTTTGAGACAGGCCATTTCTTCTTGTATCCCATCCTGAGTATCACGGGGACGTCCTGTCTCACTTGCGCATTCTGCTGCCTGGCTCTCTCATCCGCTTTGGTGTTGGCGCATCTTTTGGCCCTCTCTGCTTTCCTGCCTGTATTTTTTCACCTTGCTCTTGTTATTTTGCTAATATGCCCCAGCCATGATTCCCCCCCCCCCCCCCCCCCCCTGGTTTGTAGCAGCAGCTGTGTTGAAGCAGGTACCCAGCGTTGTTATCTGGCCTGCAAGTGGTGTGTTGTCTGATGCTATCAGTGCTCCCGTGTATGTATGTATGTGTGTGTGTGCGTGTACGTGTGTGTAAGAGCCACGAAGAGAGAGAGAGACATAAAGTTTGTGATGTAACGATAACAGCGAGCAGAAGCGCCGTGTGTGTACGTAGTGCTGATTGAGCAAACAGGAAACGTCGAATGTGAGCACAAAGGACTTTTTTTTTTTTTTTTGTAATTGACAGAACAAACTAACAGCATTATCTCCAACACAAACACGGGCCTCATCTGTCACGGTCCCGGCGAAGGACGCCGACCTTGAGTTCTCGCGGTCGGGCAGCAAGGATGGGAAATGGGATTTCGCCCATTTCACAGATACAAAAAAACCCAATTATCTACTGGTATATTTTTGCTATTGCTCCACTATTTTTCTATGCTTGTACAGGTAGGCTGATTTAAAATGGAGAGAAAAAAGCTGTCTCCACACTGGAACCTCCATCCATCCATCCATTTTCTATACCACCTCTATACACATGTTCCTACATGCTTGGGAGATTTTGTTATGGTCCATTGAAAATAAGGTTGAACTACCCCCCCCCCCCCCCCCACCCTTTTAAAGTATGTTTGGTGCTTATCACCTAAAACACCTCACCTACAGTGAAGCATAGTGGTGGCACAAGTTGCGGCAGCTTTTCTTTAGCTGGAACTGGGGGCCTTCGGAAAGGTTCAAAACGGCAGTCAAGTGTTAGCACAAAACCTTCAGGCTTCTGCGAGAAAGCAAAGAATGTCAGGAAAAGCCTACTAGAACAGCTGAAAATGATTTAGGGTTAAAGAAAAGAAATGAGTGTGCTGATTCCCATTTAGCATCAGTTTGAATGCGATTGGTTAATGTTGAACACAGCGACATGCTCATTTTGAAGGGGTGTGCACACTTATGCACTTGTACTTCCTCTCTCTAGGAGATTTGTGAAGTGGCACAGGTTATAGGTCACAATAATGGTGTAAACAGTTTTCAAGTGATTTATCTTAGTTTCATTTTTTTTTTTGCAGTACAAAAACCTGGCATTTCAACAAGGGTGTGTAGACTTTTTATAGCCGCCATATATTGCAACATTACAATAAACAACCATACAGACTTTTCCTTTCTATGAGTGAACTTACAAATTCAGCATGGGATCAAATAATTACTTCCCTCAATGTACGCGATAATAATATAATTTATAATATATTTATTATTATTTTAGAACAGTACAAAGCTGAGAAAAGAAAAGGAAGATATGGAGACGTCGAGTTTCGACGATGACGCATGACTCACTCTGTCCCTTTCACTCTCCGTCTCCCTCATCCAGCAGCTATATATAGCACTGGAATGATGCCCTTCCATGCAGACAGACAGATAGGTTGGCAGCAGCGCTCCTCTCCTCTTTCCGACGTCACTCGTCTTCTTCATCATTAATAATAATAATAATAACAACAAAAACACTGCATCGTACATGTCGCAAAAGTCATACATTGTGGCGACAAGCGCAATAACAAACATGTACAACTTAAGAATGCAATTTCTGTAGAAATTCCGTAGAAAATTTGCCAGGTCAAAGTTTTTCATGGAAAAATGTGGAATTGTGGGAAAAGTTTTGAGTTTTGAGAAATGTGGAAAATAGTTGCCACGTTATGCGTCAGCATTCGTCGAACTGGAGAATGCAATTTCTGTGGAAATAATAAATGAATGCCGAATAACTGACATTGAACTGAAATTAAATTAAATTCTTAAATTGTGAATTTCGACACGATGGATGGACGGCGCTCTACTCGAACACCGCCGTGTGACAGTGGTCAGCACGTCTGCCTCACAGTCAGGAGATCTTGGTTTGAATCTCACTGATGGCGTAGCGGTTCACTTGCCTACCTTCAGTTGCCATGCAGTGTTGGTGTGATTGTTGTTTGTCTAAATGAGCCACGCAGCTTAAAAGTCGATCATGAACAAAATATTAATAAAGTGGAAAGATTATTGTAAAAAAAAAAAAAACAACAACAACCAAATGAGGTTTGACAATTTTGCTCATGTCCATATTGACCCGTGTTCGGTTTGTCCTCGGGTAGCTTCTGACTCAGCAGAACAGATAAGAGGGGAGGGAACAATATTGTGTCTGAAAACACACGTGCACAATTCTCTGTCACCAACTCGCACGGCGATTCTGCCATGAAAATAATCCTGTTTGCTTTCCATTACCGTAAAACAAGAAAAACACCAGAGCTTCGTATGAAAAATAAGACGTTTCCTTTAATAACATCTGTAACATGATGGTTGTATGATATCACTTCCAATACATTGGATGCAGTATACGGTACTGTACACTCGTAAAGAGGACACAAAGTTGAGTACTTCGACTAGTAGGACATAAACCTGTATTGTTTTTTCGACGAGGACATTATTAAAGGGCACAAATGGTGTAGCAGCAAAAAAGAGCTGGTGAGGCTACAGTAGTACGTACACTGTATTTGCAGCGGCAATCACAACACATTATACATGGCTAAGGCAGTGGTTCTCAAACTGGGGTTTCCGGACCCGCGATGGGTCTGCCAGCTGTCACTTGGGGGCCCGCAAAATCATTTGCAATACATTTTGGAGTTTTATAAACCAATTACTTGATTACTTCTCCCTACCTTAGTTTTGATATGACATCCCTGCATGAATAAAGATTTTTTTTTTTAAAGAATTAAAGCTGTCCTATTTTTTAAAATAATAATAAAAAAAAAAATCAAGAATATACCAGTAGTCTTTTTTTTCTCTCTTTTTTTTTTTTTTTTAAACAAAGGCATCATTTCAGAATAAAAGGCATAATATCATTGAAAATAAAGTTGTAAATTTGAAATTGTTTTGTAAAAGTATGACTTTCTTCCCTTGTTTAAAATCTTTATAATATTCAAAAGAAAATCTATATATTGAGAAATTGATTTAGAAAAAAAAATTACAACCCTCCTTATGAAACTATGAGAAAATCAGAATTTGTTATTGGAATATAACGATAGGCAGCTTTTTACATTCCTATGCCATTTTGGATTAATTTTTTTCCTTCCCTGCAAGAGGGTCCCTGGACCCAAAACGTTTGAGAACCCCTGCTCTAAAGAATGCACTATGTCATAGACAAGCAGTTATAAAACGTCATATACTTTTAGTAAGATTTGCACGACATGATTATGACAAAGAGATCTTTACAGTCAACTGTGCAGATACAAAGCACACAAATACAGACATAATTAGAATATATCAAGCTGTTGTGATGCTGAAATGTCAAACGTGCTCATTCCTGCCTGGGTTTGAGTATTAAAATAATATTTTTAGACATGAATAAGTAACATCCAGACCTCTAAATGCCCTACCCCCGCTAGCGTTCCTGAGAGCTCAGCACCTCGTCTCCTTCCACTGGAATGTTTTTGTTGTGTGTGGTTTTTCTGCAAGGATAGCATTTACTGCCTCCTGTATGTGCTTTTTGCAACAGTGCAATCTGGATGGATGGATGTTGAGCTAAACAGGTTTTTTTTATGATCACATGAGTCTATATGACTTGTGCAAAAAGTCTCAGGGAGGGAACTGTACGTAAAGGGAGCAAGTGATTAATTATTTTTTTTAAAAGGGCAAAAACGTTAAGGGCAATAAAGCTAGCCGAGCATTAAAGCAGCCTCATTCTGTGGATTTAGTGGGAAAACAATCTGAGTCTCGAATAGCTGCAGAATAAAGGTTGAACCGGAAAGTCTTGTGTCTGGAAGATGCTGCGGCTAGCCTATCATAGCGCTTAAAGACAGAAAATAATGTGAAAACGCTGCAGAGAAATCGTATTCAAGTTCGAGGTGTTGCAACGTAAAAGATGGCCGCCGGTGGCTTCACTAAGCAACATTGTTAGTCCACAAATAAGTGGGGGTGGTCGTCACTTTCCAAACGCGCCTGTAATGTCTGTGAGACACAAGCTAGTATAGCATCTTACAGACATTAGCATGATGCTACAGCTAGCTTTAGCGTAAAGCGGGCCAAATCAGTAGCCTCATTTTGGGGATTTAACAGGACTACAAGCAAGTTCTCCTAACAAATAGATGTTCTGCAATTTCTAGCAAATGTGCGGTCCACTTGCTTACACATTAATATTTCACGCATATTTTTTTTTACGGCCACAAATTTTTATATTTTGGCCACAAAATAGGCATAACATTTGCATATTATATCTGTGTAGGGGCCATCAAAAACCATGATTTATGTGGGGGAACCGTAGCACATGGTGTCAAGCTAATTAAAAAAAAAAAAAAATAATAATAATAATCTGCGCAGTTATTAGAATTTCTACATAACAAACATGTAATTATTGATAATTAAAAAAAAAACACCTTCTAAAAAGTTACGGTAAGAATGTTATATTAGGTTATGAATGTCTTCTTCTAAAGAGGTAGTGATCAACGGAATGATTGACATTTTGAAATAAAGTTATAAATATAGCATTTGTCATACAGTTTGTCGTTACTTGAGTAAGTCCCATTCATTCATTCACTGCGGAGTGCACACGAAGCCCGAGGCAAGGTTGTGTAATTGTGAGACTTTCAATGAAACCAAAGGGCTCAAATGTGACTACAAAAAAAAAAAAATCCTGGCTAAAAAAAAAATTAAAAAAAAAAGTTTCAGCTCTCTGACCTGAGTCATTCTGTTCATTTGTCAACGTGGTTCCGGTTTTTGGTCCGTCACATCAATACGGTTTCAGTTTTGGTCTGTCACAAGAATACGTCCGCAGCTTTTCGGACCGCCTTGCCAATACAGCTCCGGCTTTTTGGTCCGTCAAGTCCGGATTTTGGCCCGCCGCGTGAATACAGCTCCAGCTTTGGCCTGTCACATTGATTGACAGCCCCTTTGAGGCCCCCCTTTGTTCTTCTTATGCCAAATAACATCCCTAAACGGTGGCCTGCTAAACCCAAAACAAGTTACGTTCACACCTTTTCCTTTCACTGCTCTTTCGCGTGTGTGATTAACTCATTCTAATGTATACAGGCGATTACTTCTGCTTTGTGGTTCGTGTGGGTGTGACATATCCATTTGGACTCAATACATTTGGGCCACCCGGCGTGACTCTTTATGCGGACGGATTACGTTCAAACACACACACACACAAAAAAAAACATTCAAGAAATGTGAAGGAATTATAATAATGCATAAAATTGAGGCTTGCGTAATAAAAAAAAAAAATGGCATGTCATATAAAGAAAAGAAAAAAAAGCTTATGGCTACCTGCGTTCATTTCACATTGCATGTGTGAGTGTGTGTGTGCTATTCACACTGCTGCTTTAACTGGGAATGTGTGTGTGCGCGCGCGCGCGTGTGTGTGTGTGTGTGTGTGTGTGTGTGCGTGTGCGCAAAGCAGTGGACAGACGCCAGACCTCATTATTGTCATTCTTCTCACTGCCTAAACGCCAGGCGAAAAGCGGCCGCTTTCAATCCAACGGAAAAGACAAGAGACAAAAGGGCCCAAATTAAAACAAATGCTGCAAAAGGCTCGCCCGTGCTCATATGCTTGAGGGGGGGTGGCGGTGGGGGGGGGGGGGGGGTGCGCTAACCCATCTGGGGTCTTTCACAGCCAGACCACACAAATACATTCAGCACCACTATAGGTCCACATACACACACACACAGGTTGTGCCATTGCATGTGTGTATCCTATGTCTCGTCCGGCACGTTTGCACCTTTTATCTGATGGCCTTTTTTTTTTTTTTTTTTTTTAAATCCTCCACACAAGCACTGGCCCCGACGTGAACCTGGAAAAATCTGTCTCCGCGTTTCGAGAGGTCCACTTCATCCGCGATAGTCCCACCAGTGTCCAAGCAAACTGCAAAGCCGGAGTCTACTGGGAAATGTTTATCCATAAATCATAAATCAGCGCCGTGGTCCCTGCGCTCCTGCGAGGTGTTTAGTGACTAGACGTGTCTGCGCACGTTGCGTGCTGTACATGTTGGGACATACACACACACACACGCACACACACACGTATGACGTACATGTACAGTGCTACAGTGGTGGCTTAACTAGAAAAAGCTAGTACAGGCTGTGTGCTAATAATACTTCCTTTGGGCGGGTTTGGGTGGAGAGGACGAGGTGAGACGGAGGACGCGTCAAGTCTTCAAGGCGTCACACCTGAAAGCGAAGAAATTAAAATCTGAGGTCACATTTAAAGAGACGTATGGAAAATGGACTTTTTATGGGTTGCATACAAAATATTGGGTCTGTTGAGTGTCTGTACACCCATCAAGTGTGAAATCTAGCAATGAAGTAAATCTGTGCTTCCAGGGGTGCTCAGGTGAAGATCCCGAGCCACTTTCAAGTGATCAATTCAGAGGCATCACCCGCACCCACCAAAGGTGCAACAACCCTCCTATTAAATCAAAGCCGAAAGGTAAGCAGAGTTGCAAAGAGTTTAAATGGATGCACAGATTACTGTTGGCTAACAAAGTTAGCTCTTAATAACTTGCACATTTTATATGGCTTGATGAAGTTGTCGACAAAATGGCGGCCAAAATAATCTGTTGTTTACCTATTTGGCATGTGCCGGTCTTACAAATCTGTTGTAAAGAATTTTATTATGTGGCTTTATGTGTTGAAGTTTTTTTTTCCAGCTTCATACTGTGCCCCCCTTTAAAGAGGCAGCGCTTGTTTTCCCCCTTCCTTATTTTTTTCTTTTACCATCTAAGAAACTTGGGGCGCTGAAAGGTCAGGCCTCCCGTTCGGTCTGCCCCTTTGTGGTTTTCATGTTTTTTGGACGGGTTGTGACTGGATTGGCCTTTTAGGGATCAATAATCTGCACTCTAAAAACAGTTGGGTCAAAAGTAACCCAATTATGGCTCAAAAATGGATCGATCCACTTTATGGGTCAATTTGACCCAAGTTGCTGGGTTGTTTTATACAAAATGACCCAAATTCTGAACCCAAGTAAAGTATCTGATCAATATTTGTGAGTTGTTTTCCACTAAAAGACCAATTTCTTGACTCAAAATTGGGTCAAACAGACCCAAGTAGAGGATCGGTCCATTTTTGACCCATAGTTGGGTTATTTTTGACCAACTGAGTGCGAGTTCTGAAAATGAGTGTACCAGTGAACCATTCTGAATATTTGCCTATGATGCAACAGCGGGGCTAATTTACTTAATCCCGCCTCTGCACTAAGTTTCCCTACAGATCGTGGTTAGTGCAGTTTGTCGAGCATGAATCTCATAATCATATGGCAGCACGTTCAAGCTTGAGTGGCAGAAAAAGCATAAATAGCGAACCGCGAATAGGCGGCGGCTCCCTCTACGTCCGTTTTTGCCGTTTGCACCAACCTGCAACGATGAGGGTCGAGTCGCCGGCGTTTTCGGTCGCACCTCTCAGCGGTGACTCTGCAGAGACACCGACACGACGTCGCATCTAGCGTCCACTTCCTGCCTCGGCACGGTCGACAAGATGGCCGCAAGGTGGGCGGGGGAGGAGAGCTGGTGGGGGGACGGGAGAAAACAGGACTCCTGGGGAGAACAGACAACAGTTGGACCATTAGTTGGTCGATAGCGTGAAGGCAATCAGGCAAGATGGGTTAGCGTATTTGTAGTTATTGACATCGGTGATTAACAAGAGCTGTATCAATATTCTGCCTTTATAAAGATAATGAGGCTAATAATGGTATATATAATGATAAATAATAAATATAATAACACTTCTAAATTATAGTCTATTTTCGGTTGCCAAAATTGCCAAGTGCGCATGGGGATATTTTTTCTTTTTATTTCACTATTACTGTTTTAAAGGGGAAGTCAACAATAATATGTTCTATGCAGCCCCACTAGTTTAAATATGGCATTCTGGTTAATATTGCGTTAGCGGAATATGAGTTAAGCAGCAAAATGCAGCCGTTTTTATCCATCTCAGGGTCGGCCATTTTGCCACTTGCTGTCGACTTGAAGATGACGTCAATGTTGCTCAGGTCTCAGGTAACAACCAATCACAGCGCAGCTTCAGAAAGCAGCTGAGCTGAGAGAATTTCCATCTGAGTTAGTTTTTATTTCGTTTTTTTATTTTTTATTTAGTTAGTGTGAATTAGTATTCAGGGTGGTTCTGTTAGTTTAAATTTTTTTTTTTTTTTTTAAATGCTAAGTTTTAGTTTAGTTTTCAGTATTAATTTTAGTTAGCTTTAGTTTTTGTTTTTTAAATGTGTATTACTTGTACGCAATATTTAATAAATACCATAGTCAAATGAAAAAAGTAACTGAGTTAAACGAAAAAGCAGGCGGGCCGAAAGAGCCAAAAGTCAAGCAGGCAAATTTGTCACTTCGGAGCGACGTCATCTGAAGGTGCTTTTCTATTGGCTGCTGCTAGATGACATCACTTTTGTGTGACACACTTTCAAATGTCTTTATTCCGGTAAATAAAAAAATAAATATACTTAAAATCACATTTAAAACCATCCCCAAAAGCTCATGTATTAAATCAATTACCAAAAACTACAACAATCGACATTTTCACTATAATTATAGTACATAAAATGTAGTTTCAGTTAGTTTTCATTTTTTAAAAAGCATTTTCGTTATTACGAAATTATTTTTGAATTTTTGTTTTTTGTTAGTTTTCGTTAACTAAAATAACCTTGGCCAACCAACCAATCACAGCGCAGCTTCAGAAAACAGGTGAGCTGTGATTGGTCGTTACCTGAGCGCTGAGCAACTGTGATGTCATCTTCAGTCGACAGCAGGTGGCAAAATGGCCGCCCCCCTAAGATGGATAAAAACATCTAGATTTTGCTGCACAACTCATATTCCACAAATGTAATATTAATCCGAATGTCACGTTTAGACTAGTGAGGTCACATATAACATATTATTGTCAACAAACGTTGGAGGTTGACTTTGCCTTTAATTGTTCAGCATCTTGAGTTGAATTTTAAAGTATGAAAGGTGCTATACACTCTAAAAACAGTTGGGTCAAAAGTAACCCAATTATGGATAAAAAAAAATGGACCGATGCGCTTTATGAGTCAATTTGACCCAATTTTCTGGGTTGATTTATACAAAACCGAAGTAAAGGATCTGACCAATATTTATGAGTTGTTTTTCACTAAAAGACGCATTTCTTTACTCAAAGTTGGGTCAAATTGACCCAAGTCGAGGATCGGTCCACTGTTTTTAGAGTGTACAAATAAAGTTTTGATTAATTAATCTTGATTGATTCTAATCCTTCCAAAAACTGAAAAGCCTCAGTTGTCAAATGCTGATGGCCTCTCGTCTGTCTGAAAAAAAAAAAGAAGACTTTTGGGATGCCCTGCAATGCTCATCAGTTTGCAGTCTCCGATTACTCCTGCGGCTAAAAATGAAACATCCGCAGTGAGATATTTTGTCACTAATCCCGCTTCCCTCTCAGTCGTCATAGTTTCCAGTCTGCCCGATGGGACGGCGATGAGAAAAGTGTCTCCATTTGCGTCTTCCCAGGAGGCTGGCGGATAATGAAGATACTTAATGAGGCAGAGAGAGGCCATCTTTGTCCAGGGCCGCGATGACCACGCCTGCCGCTGGCACGGACAGAGAAGGTGGCATTCGGGAGCAAATTACACAGATTTCACCCCTGCTAGAGCTCGAATAAAGCCCGTTGGGGGTGATGGATGGGTTGTGAGGGGACATCACACCCAACACGGAGCCCCCTCTGACCCCCTGGGGCCCGGATATGAGTGATGGCCAAAAGGTGCGCTAATTCTTTTATCCCTCCGAACGGTCTGGACCCAGTCATGGGAATGGTGACGCTAAACACACGTCAATCTCATGTTGCGGGTGCTACAAGGTTGTCATTGTACTTGGTGTTAGAACTGCGGCTTCCCACACACTTCACACCATCGAGCCGCTATCACACGTTGAGCCGCTAAAGACACAGACTATACGCATTCCCGTGTTTATACTGTATGTCCGTATAAATCCATATAAGGATGGAAAAAAACGACCGACTGAATTGTCATCAATCATGTCATGATCGACTGAGTTAGTTTTTTTTTGGGGGGGGGGGGGGGGGCTCATTCCTGTGTGTGTGTTTTTTTTTTCACCTGGGAACGATTTTAATCAACTCAAAGTCTTTAGCTTTGTGGCCACAACAGGAAGACACCAGATTGTTCCTTTGTTTTTAACATTTGCTGTCTTGCTACCAAATCGGATACGGCTCCTCCTACACTCTAAAAGGAGAATTGTTGACCAACCTAAAAAAAATAAATCGCTTCACGTGGTAATACGCGATTGAAATAAGTTAGCCCAAAGTCAATATATTAAGTTTAATGAACTCACAATCACTTAAACTTAATATATTCACTTTGGACTAACTTAATTAAAAAAATTTTTTTAAAGTTGGTCAACAATTCAATTTGTAAACTTAAATTGGTTCAACAATTCTTTTTAGAGCGTACTTGGATGTTTTTACGACACTGCTTTTCCTTATAAGTTCTGATATTTTCCTAGTATTCCTTATTGTACCAATTCTTGCTATTTGTTAGCATGTCGCATATCAACGTAAGCAATGAATTCCATGTGTGTACCTGTTTACTGTATACATATTCATTTACATAATCCTCTTAAAAGCGATACTTGACTCATTGAGCCATTGTCAGCCGTAAAAAGTTAATATTATGCCCAAAATGAATGTAATAACTTCATTATTTGTCATGATCAATTTGTACATTTAAAAATAAATTTTCCCACTTGCTGTCGATTGAAGATGACATCACCCGTGCTGAGGAAGTAGGTAGCGACCAATCATGGCTCAGTTTGCTCACCAAACCCAGAAAACAGGTGAGCCATGATTGGTCGTTACCTACTTCCTCAGCTCAGGGCTGGTTGGCGTGGGTTCGCTTCCCCGCCTGGGAGACCATATTTGTATATGTGCGTGAGTGAAAATAAATAAATAAATACTTCCTCAGCACACGTGATGCCATCTTCAATCACCAGCAAATTGAAAAGTTTGTTTAAACATGACATTCTTATTAATATTACATTTGTGGAATAGGAGTTTTTTTTTTTTGGGGGGGGGGGGGCATTTTGCCACTTGCTGTCAACTGAAGATGACATCATAGTTGCTCAAAGCTCAGGCAACAACCAATCACAGCTCACATGTTTCCTGAAGCTGAGCTGTGATTGGTTGTTACCCGAGTCCTGAGCAACTGTGTCATTTTCCCTCGACAGCAAGTGACAAAATGGCCGCCTTCTGATATTGATAAAAACTGCTAAGGGGTTCACCAGAATACCGTGTTTAGACTTTGAGGGGCTGCATAGAACATATTGTTGTCAATATTTTTTGGGGGGGGGGGGGGGGGGTTGACTCCCACGTTAACTTAACTTTGCTAGTCTTAACTTTCTTTCTTACCTGCCCCAAGGACTACACATGACAAATAGCGACTTTTGATTTTTGGAATATTTTTTGTCTATAATCCCTGAGAAGTAAACTAAACCAATATTGTCCTCCTTTGCACTGGCCAGGGTGCTGTGGAGTGTTAAATGTTGGCCACAAAGGCGCATTCTGTTCATCCCGACTGTATACTCGCCGGCCACAAAGATCTCTTTGAGTCGTGAGTATCACACAGAGGTGAGTGAACTTGTGTGCGCATGTGTGTGATTGTGTGTGTGTGTGTGTGTGCGTGTGTCAGACCTTGACTAATGCGGCTGTAAAAGAAATTGTCCAAATAACTGTGTCAAACAACGAAGACCAGATAACCCAACATCCAAACACACGCAAAGGGGAGCTGTTGGAATACACGCTGCAAAAAACGGCATCCCCAAGGAGAAGATTTGGGATTAAATGGGTTGATATTTTTTTGTGATGGTGGGCTAGCGGTTAGCATGTTTGCCTCACGCATCTTCGGGTCTGGGTTGGAATCCTGAGAATAATCCTGAGTCTTCTCCGGGTAACTTCTTCTCACATTCCCAAAACATCAGAGAAGCCTCTGAATTGGTCCTATATGTGAATTGTTTGTCTATATGTGATAGGTCAGCGACCAGTCCCCGATACACGCCACCTCTCACCCCGAAGCCAGCTGTGATTGGCCGCAGGACAAGTGCTCCAGAAAACGGATGGATGGATATTTGACATGAACCTACGCATTTTGGATGCCTCCAACTGCTTTCCTTCCTCGGCCCTTTTTCTTGACTCTTGTTGGCTTGTGAGAGGGCCTGAAAATAAATGACAAGGAAAAGATAAGAAATTGTTCATTTTATTGTTTATAAATTTGGAATTTTCAACTTCTTGCTTATTGTTTAAATTTTTTTTTATTTTAATGTTTCTGTATTTGATTATTTCAGCATCATTTTGAAGCACAAACTCTTCATTTTTTTCCCTGTCATTCACTTGCATTGACCTAAAGTATGCTAGCTTCCGATTGGTTAGTGTTAGTCAGCTGATAGGGGATCAGGAAGTTGTCGCTCCAGCTCCCCGTGGATGACGAGCAAAGTTTAAATGAAGAATGAATCCGTCTCCATCCTGCCTTTTCATTTTATAAACAGTGTCCTATTAACCACCAAAGAATCCTCACATTAGACTATAGCTACGCTATTTACATACGTTTTATATACGTATTTCTTGTAACTTTCTGAGTTTTTTTGTTGCAAATCTGCCACTTTATAAATTCGCAAATTTGCGAATTTTTTCTTTCGGAATATAATATTGCCCCCCACCCTCTAAAAAAAATATATATATTTATACGTCGTCGTACATCTCAATATCAACGGTGGTTAACATATTTTTAGCCTTGACCCTTAAGAAAAAATATTTTTTAAACTTTTTTTTGACTCATTCTTTACACTTTAAATTTTTTTGGGGGGGATTTAACTAATTAATTTAACTTTTAATGAATTTAATAATGCAAAAATTTTGGGATGTGAACAATCTTCCAATGTGTTCTTATTTATTCATTTATGTATTTATTTATTTATTTTTACACTTGTATGAATATGTAGAACATTGAAATGCCCTTGCGAGATACTCACATGGTTCAAAATGTAAACATCCGCCGCCTTCAAAATTGTAATTCTCATCTTCTTTCTTTAAACAAGCTCAAATTATGATGGGCTCATTTAGCGGCGCGGCCGGCACATCATCAGGATGCTAATGTCCCATGTTGTTGTTGTCGTGGCTTTAATAGACGACGCCGACGACGACGGCGACGGATGCGTGACTGCGCTCCATCATTGCCAGTGCGTGTGCGCACACGGCGGGCCAAGATAAAATCATTACTATGGTGACAACAGGATGCGGGTCGCCCCAGGGGATGCTGGGAGGGAGTCACACAGATGCTAACTCAATGAGGGACATTACACAGGGGGAGCGAATTTCAAACACGCGTTGAACATTTACACGTTTTTACTGATAAATGACAACGCGCAGGTTGGTCGAGTGTATAGCAAAAGCACATAAAACCTTACGCAGTCATTGAACAAATGTATACACCCATACAGCCCACACTAATACATTGGAACTCTGTATTTACGTCCATATCCAAACAGGAAGCAGGGCGATATAAATATGACAGTCCTTTTAGGCTGCGGGCTGTTTCTAAATCTAAACACGCTTAGCTCCTCACAAGGATCACTTTCATATGATTAAACTTGTGCCCGTTACATTTTCAAATATTGATATCGTTGCTCTTTGAGATGTGATGTGATCATTGTCTACATGGGCCTGCCACCCAAGTCTTTCAGTCATAAGGGGAAATTGGATAGGATATGATAGAGAAAAAAAGTGACATTTTCCAGCAACGTGGGCTGTATTAAGAACTTTCAAGATCTCACAACACTCTTGATGATTTTAAAAGTGCAAAATAGAATAAGTCAAGAAAGCAAACCTTATAGTTGGTGTCAGCTGGAGCTGTTCTTTAAACCTGGAAAAAAGATATCATGCAGTTGATGGACTTTAATATGTATTCATTATGCTAATGAGAGGAGTCAAATCTGACCTTCATGACCTTTTAATTCCCCCCCAGTCTGCGGTTTAAACATTTCTTGACAATAATATGTTATAAGTGACCTCAGTAGTCTAAACATGACATTGTGATTATTATATTACATTTGTGGAATATGAGTTATGGAGCAAAATCTAGCCGTTTTTATCCATCTCAGGGGGCAGCCATTTTAAACTTGCTGTCGACTGAAGATGACATCACAGCTCATGTTTTTTTTAAGCTGAGCTGTGATTGGTTGTTACCTGAGACCTGAGCAATTGTGATGTCATTTTCGCTCGACAACAAGTGGCAAAATGGCTGCCTTCTGATATTGATTTAAAAAAAAAAAATGCTGGATTTTGCAGCTGAACTCATATTCCACTAATGCAATATTAACCAGAATACCGTATTTAGACTAGTGGGGCTGCATAGTATGGAGGACCAAAACTGTAAATAAATAAATGACTAAAAGTGAAAACATTTTTTTAATAAATGACTAAAAGTGGAAAAAACCCAGATATAAATGGAAACAAAAACAACAACAAAAATATATATCCCTAAATAAAAGTAAAAATAAATACAAAAAAAAAACGAGATTCAACAAATAAAAATAAAAATATTCGGCGAACAAGGAAGTCTCACCAGCTTGCACTGGAGAGCTCCAGCAATGGACGACTATCTTGTCCACCGTCACCTCGACTTGTTGTCGAGCAACTCAAGTCCCAAGTTGTGGTAACAGTGGACAAAATAGTCGTCCATTGCTGGAGCTCTCCATGCAAGCCGGCGAGACTTCCGACCCGCTCACTGGAACCATTGACGGCAACGGCGAAGTCCAACCCAAGACACGCTTAGGACCACCCCCTCATTTGAATAACATTTCGTCCTGGCAGAGCGCCTGCAGCATGAAATAAATAAATGTGAGAGCAGAGTGTTTTCATTTGATTGATTGATATTTGATTCTATTTATAAATTTCTTCTTGTATTTATTCCGACATTTATTTTTATATTTTTTTTATCTTGTTTTTTACTTATATATATATATATATTCACTTTTATTTATTTATTTATTTATTTAGGCATTTTTTATTTTTTTTATTTTGCCAGTTTTGGTCCTCCACAGCATAGAACATATTATTGTAAAAAAAAAAAAAAAAAAAATGGGGGTTGACTTCCCTTTTAATATAACATATGTGGTATATATATTAAGCAGCAAAACCCACCCATTTTTATCCAACTCTGGGGAGGCCATTTTGCCACTTGCTGCCATCTGAAAATGGCATCACAGTGCATGAGAGCAATGGTGACTTTAAGTCAGCAACAGCAAGTGGCAAAATGGCCGCCCCCTGAGACGAATAATTAAGGCAATCTTAATCAGAATAACATGTTTAGAATAGTGGGCTGCATAGAACATCTTATTGTAAATAAATGTTTTGATTTGATTATTAAAAATAATAATAATAATAATTTTCACCCCCCCCAAAAATCCAAATAAAAATGTGTATTTAGGAAATTCAAAATAAACAAAATCCCTCCCTTTCAATGCAGTTTGTTAATAGCTTAAAAAAAAAAGTTTGTTAAAATACAATACAAAAGTCAGACAGTGGACAAACTGAAACCAAACTATCAATATGGGATCCAATCAATATCAGCACTCTCATTAGTATGCATGTTTTGAATACCGGGATCAATTCAGGCGCCACTTCCAAGTGAATCATAAACGATACCGTGCGTAAGTGTTTCTTACCTGCACTCACACTGGCTGTGTTCCACAAAAGTCAGCTGAATGAGCTCATGTTTCATAAAGGAAGTCCTCATCAGCTACGCACACAAAAAACACACATGAAGGCCAGCTTTCCATCTGACAACATGGAAGCGTTGAATACATGTGCGTGCGTGCGTGCGTGCGTGCGTGCGTGCGTGCGCGCGTACCTCCATGGTGAGCGTGTGCGTGAGCGAGGGCACGCACTCCATGGCCTCGTCGGCGCAGCAGCCGCCGCATCTCCTCACCGCCACGCAGGAGGGCACGAAAAGGTGGTGCGTCTCCCCCGGCAACTCCCGCCAGACCTCCACCAAGGTTTCTCGGGGCTCGCAGCCGCTGCGGGAGTACACCTCCAACCACCGTCGCACTGAGTTAGGACGCACAAAAGTCTCAGTGCCACCGCAGGTTGGACGATGGGGGGACGAGCTTGTCGAGAACTGGCAACCTACCTTCTCGACCTTCTCTGGATTTCGACGAGTCGGTGGGACGCCAGTGAGCCAGCTGGTGGGATAGACAAAGGGGAGAAAAAGTCAAAGAAGTATTTTTGAGGAGCAAAATAAAAGACGACAACTGAGGTCATGTGGTTGCATAAGTGTGCACACCCTCGTATAATTGGAAGACGAGCTACAAAGACGAGCTCAAGACGCAAGCAAGTGATTCACGTGACATGTCTAAATATTTTTTTTTGCCTAATGTTACTATAAGTGAGAGGTGCAGTGAATAGCAAAAGTCTACACACCCCTGTTTAAATGCCAGGCTTTCGTGAAGTACAGAAATGACGAGATAAATCATTTCCAAATATTTTCCCACCATTCATGTGACCTATAACCTGTATAACTCAATCAAATAAAAAAAAATGTTTGAGAAGGTAAATTAAAAAATACACAACTGAGACAATATGATTGCATAAATGTGCACACCCTCTTATAATTGCAAGAAGAGCTACAAAGATGAGGTTAAGACGCAAGCGAGTAATTCACGTAACAAGTCTAAGTAATTTTTTGCCTAATGTTAGTATAAGTGAAAGGTACAGAGAATAGCAAAAGTATACACACCTGTGTTTAAATACCAGGCTTTCGTGAAGTACAGAAATGACGAGATAAATAATTTTAAAATATTTTTCCACCATTCATGTGACCTATAACCTGTATAACTCAATCAAATAAAAAAAATGGTTGAGAAGGTAAATAAAAAAAATACACAACTGAGACAATGTGATTGCATAATTGTGCACACCCACTTAATAACTGTGTTTGTGACCGTGTTCACACTGGCCATAATATTAAGTACCACTGACTTGACCCCTAATAAATTTCAGATGTTCTAGTAGGCTTTTCCTGACTGACAAGCCCTGCGATTGGCTGGCGACCATTCCAGGGTCACCCAAAGTCAGCAAGGATAGGCACCAGGTCACTGGTGACCCTAATGAGGTATTGAAAATGATGATAAACAGCACAGCCACCATCATTAAAAGATTGTTATGATTTTGACCAAAATAAATACAAAAGCACTACAAGAAAGTGAGCAAAGGTAACTAACAAAACAGCACATACACTTTTCATTATTTACCCACAGTTTGCTGAAACCTCCCGTAATTCAGAACGATCAATCAACAACACACATTTGCACAATTCTCAAATCAAACCAAGAGTACTTCAGGCGATGGAGTGGGCTGGCGTTTTAAAAGGACTCTTGAAATGATGAAAGCATTTTCCTGTGAGATAGCGCCACCTATTTCACCCCGCGGCCCCTTTTGAACACGAGACGACAAAATGAAAGGATGGAGGGGCCGCCAGATCGGGGGGGACTCCCGCTGTAAATGACGTGGCAAAAAACATTTGTCGTGGAAAAGTTTGGGAGAGTTGCTGAGCTCCCCCCCCCCCCTCCCAAAAAGTGCAAAGTCTCTCATGAGGAGCAGAGAGTGAGAGTCGGTGCTACCGGGATTAGGAGTTCAATCTGCAAGACGCATTTTTACAAGGGCACATGCTGCAGCTTGTGTGGCCAAAAGCTCACTAGATCACCCCACTTAAAATCCTTTTTCCATCCAAAAACACAAAATGATATCCGAGTTTTTATTCGCCTACTTTTCTCAGTTCTGACAACGCACATCATCACTTTTTCGCCTTTGACTTAGAAACGTTGGTCTCCAAGTTAAGTTTTTTTGAAATTGAAATCAACAGCAGTTAATTTATTTGCACGCTGTTAATGCTAACATGGCTTATAAAGAGCAAATATAAAGTATGACCCTGGAACAGAATATTTGTATTTCTTAATGGGGTTGGGGGTGGGGGGGGTGGTTGTTCCATGTGTCACATCGACTTTCATTCATTTGAAGGATGACAAATTATTAACCTGACACATATTTTAGCATGCCAGTTTAATGGATCTCACAAAATACATACAAGAGTCCAATAACTGTCAGTGTGTGTGAAAAAGACCAAGGCCACCCGTAAGGGAATGTAGACTTTGTTCAGTCGGCCCCTTTTAAACAGTTCCACCCACGTTTATACACACACACACGCACGCACGCACGCACGCACGCACGCAAACGAACGTTCAAGTGAGTATGTCTATCTTTGTGTGCAATTCTCTGACGTAACGCATTCTGTGGCCCCTAAAGCAAGTCAAACACGTTCATTCATATTAGTAATATGAATACAGTGTGTAGCTTTTACTCATTCAGTTTTTTGTTTTCAAGTCGATTTGCCAACTATCACCTCGTTGGCACATCAAAGTGCAAACAAACACGTTTTGGTGGCACACTCACAGTCAACATCGCACACAGAAAATATCATCTGTATAATACAAATTTTGCATTTTGCTGTGAATTCGTTTTTTGGGGTATTTACTTATTTTTTGTTTAAAAAATATATGTATTGTGTCTTGTATTCATTATGTATTTAATTTATGGAGGTTAGTGTCCCTTTGAAGGTGCAGCATACCGTAAATGATTATTGTTTATTTTGATAAGTATTTGGGTTCCTTCAAAAGGTACTATATAAATTGTATACTATTCTTATTGTAGGTCTAACACTATTGTTCGTCGTAGTGTAGCCTTTTGCTTTGTAGCGACAACGTTGCGTTCGGGACAAGGGCAGTGCCCAAGCATCATGTTTCTTCTTCTTCATATATTTAATTTAACTTAACATCGTATTTTAATGCTGCAACAATTTCAAAACTGTTTACACAAAAGGCCTAATAAAGCAATCTTGATCTAATACACAGAACAAATCTGAAAAGAGTGGACTACAAAAACATACACAAATGAAGGCTAAGCTAGGCAGCTAGCGCTGTTAGCCTCATTTTTTTTTTAGCATTCTTTGAATGAAGACTTGGACTTCTTGAGTTGTTTTGACAGTTTCAAATGCACATTATCGCCATCTACAGGCACTAAAGAAGAACAGCACCAACCTGAACGTGCAAGGGGCGCAATCAAGTCGCGGCTCTTAGTAAAAGAAGCATCTAGCTCTATTGTTAGCATCATTTTTATCATTGCATTCCCATTGTCTCCATCTCAAGGTCTATTTTTTCTCACTTTTATTGGCTTGTGGGTCAGCCAGGATTTAACCCTATTTCCTCAAAGGAACAAGCCGTCACACAAAAGCATCTAGCTCTGTTGTTAGCAACTTATCATTTGTTAGCATTGCGATTCCACTCTTCTCCCTTCTTGATTAAGCAGTTAGAAATATACATTATCACCATCTACTGGCCCTTAAGTGGAACAGCACCAAGCTGAGCGTACAAGTAGAGCAATCTTGTTCTTACAGTGCAAGCACCTCAATCGTACACTTTTCCACGGGGCAGTTGAAATTGAGCCCTGACGAACTCTGCCTAGCAACAAGTCACCACGCAGATGTCTTGGAAAGAGGCGTTCAAAAAGAATCAAGGCTAGGCCGTGTAGCGTCTGGCCTCATGAACGAGTAAAACATACAGTATAGAGTCGGACCCGGCTCCCAGCGCGCCTCACAGCACTGAGTGTTCCTGATAGACTTCTCCAGACATAAATAAAGAAAACACGTCGTCGGCCTGCTCGTGTGTGTGAGGTGAAGATGAGTTCACGCGTTACGCTCAGTTACTGACAGAGCAAGAATCTAAAATGGTAATAATAAATAACTGAAATGAAATACAGTGACTTTTAATTGACAGTGATACGGCACCCACACGTAGTCACCTTTGGCTTACCAGAAAACCACACATTCCGTTTAGCTCTTTAGCTACTTTTCAATAAAACAAACAAACTGGCAGAAATGAACTAACCTGCGTGCTAACTGACAGTGACGCACTATCACTGCGTGGCTAGATAGCAATCTTCATTGATCTAACGGGGGCGGGGGCGGGGGGGGGGGGGGCTGAAACTACATCGGATTTTAGCTTTGTCAGTTAGCAGCTAAGCTAAAAGCTTAAGCCAAAGCCAACAAAACACATGTATGCGGTAATGGCTTGAAGATGAACGCTACATTTCGACAGATAGGTAAGCAGGTAAACAGCTAGCTAGATTGCCAGATGTATAGATGTATGGATAGCGGATACATTATACTGTTAAGACGGATGGCTAGATAGACATGTAGACTGAGTCATAAACAGATAGACATATATTTAGCGACAGATAGCTAGATATATTTACAGGCGGATACGCGGATTTATGCCGATAGGGGTGAATCTGTTGCTGTGATTTTGTTGCTAAAATATTAATATAGAACTGTATGTGAACACATTTCGCTAGATTGTCGTTGAAAAAAAATGATATATATCTGCAATTTTAAGGGTGCTGGGATTCAATTTAGGGGTGCTTGGGCACCCCCCCCCCCCCCAAAACTGGGCTAGAAGCGCCCATGTCAAATTAGATGTAGAGACAGATAGGCAAACATAGATTGTTTTATAGATATGACTTGACTGCTAGCTATAGTTATGTAGATTTAGAGCAAGATTACGCATATATTTAGACCGATAGATAAGATAAAATAGGTAAGATGCGGAGCAAAGGTGACAGGTGGTCATTGACCTGCAGCAGGATGACTTGCATAGAGCTCCAATGAGAATGAAACAAAACGCACTGCGATGGTCAACGCGCGAAGTAGAGAGCACATGCTTGCAAAGACACTTTAGAGGTCAGATGGTCCACGTACACACGCGCGCGCGCACACACACACACACACACACACACAGCCATACGTTACCTTGGCGTGGGACGTCGGGATTGTGGTGAGCAGCAGGAATTGAAACATTCCTAGAATAACTTGGAGCATAATCCCCATTGTATATGCGCGGTAGTCCTACGGAGCCGGCCGACTACAGATAATAACAATAATAGTGGATCATTTACAACCAAAAGATGTCTGTCTGTTTGTCCGTCTCTGTGCGTGCGCGTCCGCGTGTCCTCCGTGACCGAGCAAAGACGCACCAAAAAAGCCGGCGTTCACTCTCCAGCCTCCGGGCCGTGCAACGGCATCCTCCGTGGCATCTTCATCTTCATCCGGAGGTGTGCAACTCTCATGTTCTCGTGGATATTCCTCTCTTAATCCTCCCAATCTCCCAACATGTCGGCACAAAACGGCTTTTATAATCATGAGACTTGAGGAAAGTTTGGCTTTTTTTGTCTTCTTGCCATCGCAAAAAAATTCCTCCTTGTCGGGTGACTGGAAATGATTTGAAAATCAATTAGAGAGGATGCTGGGTCGTGCGGAGATCCACCGCATGACGAGGAGGGGGGCGGGAGGGAGCGGGAAGACGGTGCCGCATATGGCGCTCCGAGCTCGGTCACACCGTGGCCATGCTGTCGCTCCCGTGGAACACGCCACCGCTCGGAAATCCTCTTGAAAAATAACAATAACGACAAGAGACGGGCATGTCCAACTGTCGTAGAAGTAGTGAGGTTAGTCCGGCTCCAAAAAAAAAAAAAGGGAGGAGAATGTGTTAGCAGCAGAGCAGAGCAGTCAGTGTTCATTTGTTGTGGTCGGGCCAGCTCGTTTTCCCTTTTTTTGCCCTTGAGACGCAAGCAGCGGAAGGAGCGTTGCAACTTTTTTTTTTTTTTCCTCCCTCAACGGGACCGGCAGGCAGGCGCACTGGATACAGGTGCTAGTGCGGTACTCGTGGCCCCGTGGCAGGGGTCAGAGCGGGGTTGCATGCGTGTATGTATGTATGTATGGATGGATGTATGATGGGGGCCCCTCGGCAAAGGGGGACACGGCCAAAGTTGCCACAGAGGTCATGTCCTCTGTCAAACGCCCCCCCCCCCCACCACCACCACTCATTTGGAACTGTAATTTTAAACCACATATGCTTTTGACCAGAGAATGGCAGAGGCCTATAGGAACCATACTTAATTGTGTAAAAACAAAACAAAAATGCATACAGTTGATTTGAAAGGAAATATATTGCTAGCCTAATAGCATAGTTGCACAAATTATTTTTGGAATATTTTTTAGAAAAGTAGAACCCCCACCCCAGAAAACTTGGGAGGAGCATTTTAAAGACAGTAAGGATCCAGTAGTCTCAATTTTACCTTCGCAGATTACCATGACCTGAATGTCTGAGAATTTGCAAAGACATAAAAAAAACAAAAACGTAAGCACTTTGATATATATTTTTAAATTAATATATTGACAGTAAGCAACTTTGAGAATTATGCGACTATGCTAACAATATTGTTCTATATTACCTTTTTCAACAATTTAACACAAAGTTTACTGCCACCTGACAGACGTTTTTTTTTTTTTTTTTTTGCTTTAAATTGAGAGCACAAATTTGACATACAGCAGTGACGTCAACTCACTTTGGAACAAGCTGCAGTTCAAAAATCAAATATCCCCCTCCCAAGAAAAATGCTCTTGAAGCCGTTTATGCCACTCTCAGTTGAAGTTTACTGTTAAACTAAACAGAAAACAATGACAATTGCACAATATGTAAAAGGCTGTTTAGCATAATGCTAACACATAATGCAAAATGCCATAGATGGGCTGACGAATAGCATCAATAATCGCAGCATTATAAATCATTCAAGAAAAAGATATTCACTGAGTATTGGTGAAAGTCTTCATTTTGTGTCTTCATGGCTGTATCATACTGCCCCCTGGTGGCCAAATTGGCACACACCTAAAGGAGTTGCAATGAATTCAACAAATATGGACAAAGCATTTAATCCTTTATTGTTCTATTTAATGTCATCGCTACATGTTTTATCATGAAACAAGTCCAGGCTTATTTTCCTTATTAAAAACTGTTTAAGAGTTTCCCCCCCGTTTTTGTAATGAGTTACGAGCATGATCACATAACGAATTTAACTATCTCAGGATACCACTGTATTCACCAAGCTGTTTTTTTTTTTAATGTGGGTACAATTGCTAGAGCCTGTTTAGAAAATATACAAATACAGTTTCACAATGATTGATATAAACCCTTGAAATTGTCTAGTTTTCCCCAAGAAAATGGATCTTTAATTCCAACTGACCTTAGAGAGACGAATGCTGTCGAGTAACCCTTTCATTATGGACAAACGCGATTACGTCTGAGGCCACATGAGGTCAGCAAAGACAAAATTTGAACTATGATATGACATTACTTGGCAAAATGACATAACGAGACGCATGAAAATGTCAGCTCGAGCCTCTGGTGGCTTCGCACTGCAGTACCACAGCCGCCCAATAAAAGGCTTTATTGGACGTGATTCACAAAGAGATTAATGGTGCCATTTATAGGGTTGAGCATAATCGGCCTGGCGTTCATTTGTTTAGAGTGTCAAATAAAAACGAACCCCGTTCTTACTTGATATCAAGCGTAAGAATCCAAAAGGTATAAATAAAGGGAAAGCAGCTGGCTTTAAGGACCTTTTGTTTTATGCTCAGCTGCGACCGACTTTAATAAACCCAACCGTCCATTTTATATAGCGCTTGAGACTCATTAGGATGGCCGGTGAGCTGGAGCCAATCGCTGCCCACTTTGAGGCGAGCGGCCTACGCCCTGGACTGGTCGCCAGCCAATCGCAGGGCAAAATGGAAAAAAAAGAATCACACACTATATGGAGCCATCAAAGAAGCTAACGTTCATATTTTGGGAATATAGGAGGAAGCCAGGAGGACCCTGAGCAAACTGAGATTCAAACCCAGAACTGCTATACTGTGAGGCAGATGTGCAAACCACTACTACACCATGCTGCCCCGAATGAACCAAGTTTCTGAGGCATGATGGCGTAGAGCAGGGCTGAGCAACTTTTCCTGTCAAAAGAGCCATTTTAGGCCAGATAAATCAATTTAAAAAATGCCCGGAGCCGCATAACATTTGAACATTGTGATGAAGGAAACGGTGTGTTCGGGTTTAGAGCTGCACACCATAATAAAAATATACATACATTAATTTTGTTCTACCTTTTGTCTTCCACTTTTGTATTTTTTATTTAATTTGATCATTTTTAAAAAAAAATATTTTCATGCTTTGTTTTTCATACATTTTTAGATTTTCTGCCTTTCTGACCATTTTTGACAATTTCATGGACATATGTTAATATTCAGGCTATCTTCTTTTGTTGCGCTGCGTTTCGACTAGCGCTGGCACACAACAGATTCATGCTTTTTTTTTTTTTTTTTTGTGGGAGTAGAATGGTGGGCTACTTCCCCTGTTCCGAAATGATTCAAACAGCAGTTATGCATTTGGGAGTCCATGCGTGTCCATATCCATTCTCAAAAAATAATAAACCCCGTTTCCCTCTCATTTTGCGAGCGTGAAATGGATTCTAAACTCGTGGGGTGCACATTTGATTTGTAGCTCCAAATGCCGCGCAAGAGCGGACCCCGTGTGGTCTCATAAAGACACGAGCGTTTATTCTTACGTTGCGAACGGCGACGACGTCTCATGCCCTTTTTCACGTCCCTGCGATCCGCCACGTCACGAGAACAAACTCCACGCAAGTTCCTCTCTTCTGAGATTTAAAGGGGATTCAAACTCACATCCCGCCACACGTGCGGGGAAAGGAGAGTAATTCAAATGAAACAGCGTGGCTACAAAAAGGCTCGTGACGTGGCTTGAACTGGACGTAACCAGTTTCATGATGCACTTTTGTAGTCGTGACAATAGTCGGACTATTTTGCCACTCAGTCTCGTGATTTTTGTTCCGTTTTTGCTTGGAGTATTTGTCGATTCGTCAGTCCACGCTAATGATGGCCACTCAAGACAGTCCAGTCTGTGTCTGGCTCCTCATTATGAGGAAGAAAAAAAAAAAAAGGCCAAACTTCAATAAAAGTTAAAAAAAAAAAAAAAAACGGACTCCCGAGTGAAGTCTCCTACTTCTCTCTGCCGTTGTGCGTTTTGTATTTCTCCATAAACTCTGCGTGTTTCTGACGAAGGATTTCGGTCTGTTTCTTAAAACCGTTGACCCTGAAATGAAAAAAAAGGAACAAAAATTAATTTGAGCCAATCCAAATTCTACAGATACGATTTTAAGAATTCATTCCGTGACTTCCTATCTTTCACCACTGAAATGAATACAAATACCATTCATCTTTATCCCAAAAAAACTAAATGTTTTTGTCATTTGTTTTTAATAAGAAAAACAGCACTTTCTATTTTTGTATGTTTAAAAAAAATTACAAAATCATAGAGAACCTAAAAAAATTTGACTGTTTTTTGCCTGCCATTGCTTTATACGATCTCTTCAGGTCAGAGGTTGCATCAAAGTTTTCTGAATGCTCTAGCATAAAAAACAAACAAACAAACATATAAATACGTTTTTGGGAACATGGCAGAATCTCAACTAGAACGTTTTTATACGTTTTTGGGAGCAAATGAGTTAAGGGGTTTTTAATTGCCGTGACACCGATGTTATCCATTAGCCCGTCTATGGTGGTCCCAATTATGTGTTAGCATTTAGCTAGCAGACTTCCAGACAAAGCTGTGCATATGTAACACACAAGTCGCGTACAAACACTGTGGGCTTCTTATTTGCTTAGCAACGTGTCTCTTACATGTGACATGTACTTGTACACGAATCGTCACGCTAATTCACAAAAGAGTTCATTTGTGGGTGCCTTGTTTTTTCCAGATTCAGGTGCGAGCATTAAAGTTCTTAGCAGTAGTGTCTGAAATGTGAGGGTTGCTAATGAGCAAAAGCGAAAAATATTGTCAAGCTCTGAATAGCAGAACCAGAAAGCAAAACCTCAAATCAGTTTGAAGGAGGGCGTCACCAACCTGGCCCTCTCTTTGGAGTCGTTGTAGATTTCCGTGATGGTTCGATCCTTCTCGTCCATGAAGACGCTGTGGATCTGTTCCAGCTTCCTGCAACGGTTCATTAAAGTCAAGCTGACACTCTCCAAAAATATCAAAGATCAGCGGAACCTCCAACGCTACAAACCCAGGACATTCTGGAAATTTCCATGCCATCGAGTTTGCTGACTTTTCTGAAAATTGTTGGGAACATCTGGGACCATCTAACAAACTTGTTTACTGCATACCACACGGTAGCTATGGTAACCATCTGAATGCTGCTTAGTTTTTAAGTTCATGGTTCGGTTCACATTAAGGGAACACAATACAAACCAAACAGGAGCATATTTAATGGCATTTAAAATGAACGCAGGGAGTTTTACCTGAAGAGAAAAAAATGCACCCCGATGCTGAAAATCATGGTGAGGAAGCAGTAGCCCATCAGGCGGAAGTTTCTCCTGCGCCGCCTCACCTTTTCCTCAGTGGACATTTCATGGATGTGGGACTGATATATTTGGTCCCAGTAACGTACGTTGTCCTGCTCTGTCGTGCCGCTGAGGGGAAAAGTCAACAATGGAGGATGAGCATTGTTTTGACATGCTTGTTTGGAATTGTGAATACAATCGGGGCGTAACCGTTCCAGTCTGTTGAGTTTACAGTCAGAATGCTGAGTAATGCAGTTAGTATGCTTGGGGCTTGGGGGCTACAAATCTTATTGCGACATATTGTGAGTTTAAAAAAAAGAAAAACATCACGTAATAAAAAAAATAAGACAAATTTGACAGATTTTACACCGAGAAAGAATATTTAATATTTATATACATGTCTATGTCAAAATTTTGCAGTACAAAATGTAATAATAATGCATACATTTGGGGAGACTGGGGTCAAATTTTATTTTACAATTTTAAAAATGTGTAGAATTTCACAAATTTGTGCATGTTAAGATTAGCTGCACAGAGCTGCCAGTCTTACAAATGAAATTACGCCATCTAGTGGCAGAAAAATGACCTCAGCACAAATCAATATCACACTCATTTTTTCACAATACAGCACATCTTTTTTAATTTTAACTCAATTTTATGAAATTACTATCAATGACTACAAGATGCAGCCATGTTTCTATTAGTTTAACATTTTGTCCTACTTTTATGTTAACAAAAGTATGAAAACTTGGGAAAAAAATATTGTACATTTAGAACAGATATAAAATTTACAATCAATCATGAGTTAACTATTTAAGTTGTGCGATTAATTACGATTAAAAATTGTGATGGCCTGACACCCCTAGTTTAAACATTAACACTTTGAATAAATATAGGAAAATAGAAAAACAACTGTACTTAATGACTCCATTGAGCTGCAGAATGTAACCACGCGGACCTAATACCCCCCTCGTCAGATGTGCTGATGCCAACGCTGTTTTTCAGAATAAATGGCATAAGTGTTTTGCAATTTGCAAGAGTACACAGAGTCCTTGGAAAAACAATGAGTAACAACAAAATGGCGTCACCTGGTTCCATAGCTGGTGTGACTGGAGGCCGACCTGAAGGTTTGGCCTCCTCCGTGATAGGAAGGTCTGATTTTGAAATCGTACTCCTTCCTGCTGTGCTGCTTGCTCAGCACGCGGTAAGCCTCGTTCAGCTCCACAAACTGGCTGTGCAGCGCTGGGTTGGACGGGTCACTGTCCGGGTGCAGCTGCACACGATCAACGGGTCAGTAAACATGAGAAATATGGACGGTATAGGTCAAGCATTTGGGGTTTTGCTTTGTACTCATGAAGAAACAATCTCCCTGACGTTAGAGTAAGACTGCCATCTTGTGGTGTGGTGCAAATCTGCGATAACTAAAAATCATATATTTAAGATATTTATAGATATTTAAGAAGCTAAATAGCGGTATATTTTCGGGATTACAATCCTGACTCCAAGAGAATAAATTTAAGATATTTGTAAGATTTTTTATTTTTATTTTTTTACATCTTTGAGATCAAGGTCATAATTTGAAGAGAATAAATTCGCTATTTAAAAAATGTATGTCTTTCACGATTACATTCATACAGATTCTCGATGATTATTATTAATAAAGTTGTAATATAAGTTGATGAAAGCAAGATATTATTTAGAGAAAAAAAATTGTGATAGCTTTCACATAAAAGTCAAATATTTTCAAGGCTAAAGTTGTACTTTTGCGAGTATAATGTTGCAATATGCCTTGAGAAAAGATGGAATTTTCAGATAAAAAATCCTATATTTTCACAAGTTGCAATATTCTGTGAAAATACATTTTCAAAACTAAAGCTGGAATATTACTTTATTTTATATTTCTTTCCAGATATGAAGTTGCATATTTTTACATTTAAGTCAAAGCTGCCATATGGAACTTTTTTCTCCAAAAATATCTTTACAGTACCCTTTTTATTTGACCATTTATTAGTAGATTCAATCAATCAAAATTCAGAATACAATTGCAATTATTACACTCCACAATTAAAAAATCGGCATAATTGTAATTTTTTTTATTATTATTATATATATTATATAAATTATTAAAAGTAATTTTGAGTTGTTTAAATTATATATATATATATATATATATATGCAGCTTTTTTATTTTAAAATAACTAATTTAATCAATCTTGTTTGGTCTGAAAAAACTTGCATAATTATAGTGTTTCAAATAAATTTATTTGTCTTAATATTTTTTACATGTTTAAACATTTTGTTGTTTTTTTTTTTACCAAAAAACAAATGATTGCCTTAATCGTGATTTCAATTATTACCAAATTAATCGTGATTAATATTTTCATCATAAATCGAGCAGCCCTACGTAATATGCTTATCTATTTTAATTATATTTAAAATATATACATTTTTTCTCAAAAATGTGTTAAAAACAACATGATTGATTACCTTTTTAGATTTGTCAAAAAATGCATTTTTGATTTCCTCCAAGGTTGCATCAGATTTGACTCCCAGCAGGTCATAATAGTTGGAGCCTTTTCTAATATGCCAAAATAACATATAGCACAGAAAAATAGAAAAAAACAGTTGATCAACATAAATGATTAATATAAGACACAGTATGTTTGCTATTGGGCAGCATGGCGGAACTCGCGGTTAGCACGACAGTCACAGTCAACATTTTCTCCCCCATACCGGCTTCCTCCCACATTCCCAAAATATGTGCGTTAGCGTGATTGAAAATTCTAAATTCCCCAATTGGTGTGAATATGAGCATGACCCACACAAAAGAAACTGTTTAGAGGTGCAGTATTGGCTTCATGCATTGTGATGTGAGCACCAAGAGCTCACGTGCGGCGTAGGGCATCTTTTGTCTTTGCATGTGTGTAACCAAAACAAAGAGCATGTTGACTAAAAAGGTGGAACAAGTGGGTATTATTTATAGATTACCTTTGCGCAGCACTCAAAGATAAGAGACGGAGTCCACTCTTGTAGCACCAAAAGCAACTCTGGCAGAGACGCAGACGCGCCTCCAGCTGCATGGCCAAAGACCGCCACGGAGACACCACACGGTGCTCCTTTTCAGACAGACATCTAGACAGACAGGTATCCATTTAATTTTTTTTTAAACTCCAGAACAGCACATTTGTTAAGTGACGAAAACAGCACATTTGATCAGTCCAGTTCAGTTGCATTCAACTTAAATTATAATATTTAAATTTCTTTCAATATTCTTTTGAGGTGGTATCAAAATAAATTGTAATTAATATATATAAACACACACACAGACAACCTTGTTTCGCTACATGAGAAGAGCGCAAACTGGATGACGTCTGCAACTGTCCCTCATCTGATGACGTCTGAGGACCACAACATTGGCGTAAAGTCAAATTAGCAACTGATATTTATGATTGTTAATACATTGTGGATCTTTTACTCCCATCTCATTACCACTACAGTTGGCATCTTCCCACTCACTAGCTAGTTAGTGTTAGCTGCAAGGGTTCGCTCACCCTTCTTGTGCTGTTCAAATCATGCTAACAATAAGCAACTAGTAACAACATCCGACACTGACATGCTACCGAGCGTCGTGAGTAAATAGATTAGGAATTTTTGCTGGAGTCTTAAAAAGTCTTAATAAAAACTGACATACCAGAATGACTGAGGTTCACAATGTTCTGTTTGGTGGAGTTGCATAAACTCAAAGTCAGGCGTTTCAAAACACCGGAACACAAAAAAACGTACTTTCACAATAAAAGACCAGCTAGTGTACTCAGATGGTGAACTCAAAAGGTTTATCTTCATATTAATGTGCAGTGAATGAAATAATGTCCATAAATAATTGCGAAATCGTCACATGCTTGTCCTCGTACAGCTTTATGTATTAAGTGGAAACGGTGTTGCATTTTGGCAACTTGACTCAGAACAAGTCAGATTGTATTTTTTATTTTTGGCGGGGCATGTAGCCACACACCCTGCACATTTTGTCAGCAAACGTGTTAAAAGCATCAATGGACTTTGTCAAGTTACAATGGACTGGCCATTTAAAATAAAAAATAAAACAAATGACGATTTGAAATGATGGATTGGAAACCTCATAAGTGAAAAGTGACGATTTTGGAATGACAAGGTTTTGGCCCGACGCCTATTTAAATCCGTCCCTCCGACATGCGGCGGCATAAACGGAAATGACACAGCTGATGCCATAGGCATGAGCGGAAGTGAAGTGGCTGCAGCCTCGGACATGCAACGGCATAAGCAGAAGTGACAGCTGCTGCCTCGACACATGCCGCTAAATGCGCTAGCCTTTACCGATGACCGGACGATGCAAATGTAATTTAGGTAAGTTAACTATCTGCAATTTAAATCGAACAGATGATAATTTAGCATGCAGGGTTACCATTAAACACATTTTTATCTAGCTTGGCTTGCTTATTAGCTGACCTTTGTCGATGTTGTGTTGCTGGTGCATTACGGACTCATTTAGTTTGTATCTTGACTAAGGTCCCATCATAAAAGGTTGGTTAATGGCACTGGACGATGGTGTGATAAAACAAGGTAAATAAACATAAATGTGCTCTTTGTACTAATCTAACCAGCAAGCACTTAATGCTGTTTAGTTTTGCTTGTGTCTTTAATTGTTTTAATCTGTCAAATGCAACGGTGACAGACAGGGCTGGACTGGTATTAGTCCTTGGGCCAAAGCCCAAAATATGAAGTACCGGTACCACCTGGGTGGACAAATTCTAGTTGTGTTTTTATGTTTTTTTTAATACCTATACATCCCTAGTTTATGGTTTGATATGATAGACCTCCTAGATTGGGAGCTTTTTAGTGGTTATCACATCATGAAGTAAACGACCTACCTAAAATAATAATAATATTAATAATAAAATAAAATAAAATAAAAAAAATTACGCTGGTGCATATCCTGGTTTTGGCTCATGGTCAAGACACTCATCAGTGGTTGATAATGTTGTGTTTGGTAAAATTTTTTAAAATTTAAACCCATTTGTGAAGCTCTTTGTCAAATATATAGGTCAGTGCAGCTCTTCAAACTTTCAGAAACACAATTTTTTTTCCACAATTTTCGCCAAAACTTATACCTTTTTATTTAAGTGCTGTGTCATCAAGGAACATAGGAGACAGAAAATACAACTGGAATATTCACCAGAGTCCAAGGATTCAGAAAATGTGTAATTTATTTATTCATGTTATGCCATTGTTGGACATGATTTCAGACCCTAAAATAAGGAGGAGCATTTTGACCGAAAAAAACAAAGCTTTACTGCAATGCAGGCTATTTAAGTGCATTTGGACAGTGGTGGTCATCAAACGTCTTTCTGCCACAGACTGGTTCATGGTCTGTGGCAAGATGTTTGATGATCACCACTGTCCAAATGCACCCAAATAGCCTGCATTGCAGTAATAAGGCCTCATATTTCAGTAAAAATCCTCCTTTTCATTTAAGGTCTGAAATCATGTCTAGCAATGACACAGTATGAATAAGTACACATTTCCTGAATCCTTGGACTCTGGTGAATATTCCAGTTTTTGTATTTTATGTTCTATTATGTTCCTCAGGGGAAAAAAAGGCGGACAAGAACAGCTGCATGATGGACCCTGAGGTTTCGTTATTACTGCACTGTGCAGCCTGGCGGGGCCTGCGACAGTCCCAAGTGCAGGTGGAGCTGTCTGAAAGGTAGGCTCACCAATCACGGCTTCTTTGAGGTCAGAAGTGACATGGGAGAAAGAAAATAATTTGTTGCCAAAATACTGCATAGAACTACAGCCGCATTTATGACAGTAGCAGGACCAATCAATCAAAGGGCACGGCGCAGATATATACTTATTTCAAAATCTGACGGCCAATAAAAGTATTTTAATCTAAAAAACAAAACAATTTATTTAAAATTTCCAGTTTACGTTATAAGAGATGCTGCTGACCCTGGGAACCTTCTGTTGAAATGTGAATTTTTTTATTTTTTTAGGAAAAAATAGCTATGGTATTTTATTCTTTTTACGGGTGTAACGATGCATCGAAAATCTATTTAATTTCGGTGTTAACTGCTTAAAATAGGAATCTATGTTAAAATAAAATAAAAGCATCGCTTCACAACGCCATTTTCAGTGTTGTGACTTACTTGCGCAGTTTTTCATCGTTTGTAGCCGGACCTTTTTTGGGTATGGACACGTTTTGCGGATATCCGGTATTGTTTGGTTGGTCGTTGTAGACGCCAATAAAAGTTGTTTATAGCTCTTTGTTAGCAATCAATTTAACGTTTCAAGTTTTTTTTAAATTGTCTCCTCGTTTACTTAATGAGGCAATTTATTTTCTGGCCGCTAAATCAGATGAATTACACTCGCGGTAAAATACGCGTCGCTGATGGAGTTTCTTAGTAGTCCAGTAGAGGGCCACGTTACACTTGTTGAACAGACATCTGTTTAGCTCGAATCGGGCTTAAAAAGTTAAATGTACACCTAATAAGTGTACGTATTTACTTACCTTTAAGTGTACTTTTTAAAACTTACTGATAACCTTGGGATCTCCCGGAACATTTGTTTGTTTAAATTACATTTTGAAAAGTTCGAAAAAATTGTTCAATAAGCATTAATAGTTTAAGACATTGCAACACATTTTTTGACGCAAATATTTTCCTCTTTTATTAAAAATGAATACCAGCTTCAAATATTAGTTATCGGCCTCCTTTACTACTAATAATCGGCATTGGTATTGGCCTTGAAAAAAACATATTGGTCTGTCTCTAGGACAGCTGAAATGTTATTACTCATGAAACAAATTCAGGTTGTAAATGTAGGATGTGATCTTACAAAAAAAAAGAATTATTACCCTGAAGGTATAACCGTCAGACGGACGCCGCTCTCCAACGTCACATCGAGGAGGTGTGGACGGCGCGGGTGTCCAAGGAGCCGTGGCTTTTCGACGGCGCCAAATTCCGGCTGCACTCTTTCCACGACGCTCAACTCTCATCTTGCGCTCCATCATTCCAAAATGGCGACACTACAAATCATCACGTAAGCACACCGCTGCTCACTTTGAGGGTAGGCCTCACCTCTTACAAGGACTACCTGGGCACCAATTGGTCGTCCGGGGCGGCGGAGCTCTGCGGACGCGGGGAAGCCGAGTTAGGCAGCAGCCAGGCGCTGCTGGCCCAACCTTTGGGAGTGGGCGGCGTCGTGTGCACGGGCGACGGGCAGGTGGTGTTCATCAGGAGGAGCCAGGAGGTGGCTGAGGCAGGCGGCAAGCTGGACCTTCCCGGCGGGCACCCGGAACCCAAGGTGGGGGCAAGCCTTTTTCCCTGGAACAAGTCAAATCTAACCAAGATTTATTAGCTTCAAGTGAAATTATGGTTCTTCCACTCATCATTCATTTTTGACCGTTTTTCATGTTTGTGTCATCCTCAGGTGGTGTGCGAGCGTCTTGGTGAGACGAAGATCGACGTGAACCTGCTGGAGAAGAGTCCGGAGGCTGTCGTCGCAGAGCTTTTCTCGTCTATTTGCGCTGAGATCAGAGACGAGGTGGGTCTTTTTGCAATCCATGTGTAAAGAATCTAACGCAAACATTTATATATTTCAGTAGCAACACTAACGGTGCGCTTTTCAGCATTACAAACATTGTATCTCCTGATCGGTGGCTTTACATTGATATACGAGCCAAGCCGCAAATATTTTGCTGGTGTCGTGCAAGTCAACATGAGAAAAAACTGAGAACGAGCTAGCGGGGTCCGGTGATAGTTTTGACAAGATGCACTTTGACTGCCCATTTATTTGTTAGACTTTTGAATAAAGGTTAATGTATTCAAGAAGATCATCCTTTCACACGTTTTGACAAAATGACATTTTCTAGAGCTGTCAAAATGGATCGAGTAATCGATTATCAAATTGATCGACTTTAATAATAGAAATCTTTTAATTTAACTAATTTGCTCCCAAAAATGCCTAAAAACATTCTATTTTAAATATTGCCATGGTCCCAAAAACATATTTATACGTTTTTATGTTGTTTTTTATGCTAGAGAAGGCTTTGATGCAGCCTCTGACCTGAAGAAGACGCTTAAAGCAATGGTAGTTATTACAAAAAACGGCCAGCAGGTGGCAGCAGAGCCAGGGCCCTGTTGCAAAAAAACTATTTACCCCAGTGTTTTAAACAGATTTGTGAATAATGATGAAACTTAGCTATATTCTAATCCTAATTGCTGCAAAATAGATACAAATATACTTTTTTCCCCGTGATGAAAGAAAAGACTAATCTTTCTTTTGGTAGGTTCCATGTTTTTATAGTAATAGAACACAATATTCTGTGGGCTTGCAAAATCGGTCAAAATCCAGTAAAACGAAGGGGGTTGCTTCAGCGAAAATGACTGGAAGTGAATGTGTTTCAAAATTGTCCAAATCCTGATTTCAGCTTATCAACAGTAATTGTTCACTGATTTCTGTAGTATTAGTATTAGAAGAATTCAAGCAAATCCGAGAAGTGAGTGAAGGGGACTAAATGTGATTTTTGAATAATGTCATTGCCGTTTTGTGAATTTAAGGGACAATTCTTAAAAATAAAGATTTCATTTATACTTCCCTTTTGCAGTCATCTTCTCTTTAATTTTACATTTGTCTCCAGGTTAACATTCCCTTGAGTTCTCTCGGTGAGCCGCTGCTGATGGGCGTGGCCTTAAATCACACCAGTGCCGGACGACCAAGTGCTGAGTTCTACATCAGGTCTGCTCTCACCAGTATGCCGTCCTTTCCCAAGTGTCCTTGATCAGTCGTAGTCTCCATATAGAAAACCAATGGCTGGACAATCTTCATTTTGGTTAGAAATTTACGACGGGCACTGCCATTGTTGTGTGATGTGAAATGTCCAACTTTCCAGTCTTCACTGTCCTCGAGCATGATGTCCTGAGATGTGGTGTAATAAAAATGGCACTTCTGTCTTTGTGTCCTGAGTTGCTCGCTGTCGTCAGATGAAGTCCGAGAGTTGTACTGGAAAGGAGGAGCGGAGGCCAACGAGTCCACAGACATCGTCTTCCTCAGCCGAGCGGTGAGAAATACTCTTTAAAAAAAAAAAGAAAAAAAAAAAAAAATATATATATATATATATATATTGAATATTTTAAAAAAATCCATCAGGAGACGTTGCAGCTGGACCGAAGAAGCCCTCTGTGGTTGGAGCTGTGTCCCGCCGCCAAGGGAGCCGTAATTCTTTTCCAGACAGTGAATCCTGAACAGTCCTGATTTCATTCCGTTTTAACGTATTTTAGAAGCTCAAACTTGATTATTATTCCACACTAAATACCCAAATGAGAGTTTAATATTTCTGAAATAAAAATCCACTTTATAAAAAAAATGGCAGTTTTGTCGTTTAAAAATTCCAACACTGACTCCGGCGTGATTGTTGAAAGCTGCGATTGCATATCCGCTTTTTTTGTCGTCAGCAGCCCTCATAGCCACTGCAGTAGTACGCGGCTTGGTCATAAGGCACATTCCACTGTGAAACGGAAGACGGCAAACTCTGTTCCGATTGGATGCTCTCAAATCTGGTGCCGCGAAATGCATCTGTACTTACATGCTGGCTCCAACACTGCATGTTATTCCCGCCTGAAGGAAAAGGCAAAAACATCGTTTTACAACATGTACAGGACATTATAGACGAAAGTACGCGGCCAGGAAGTGACCCTTCTTCCCCTTTGCACCTGTAATGACTTCCACTCTTCTCAAATGTCTTCAATGAAGAATTATGATTTATCTTAAGGCCTAAGTAAAACATTTGACTCTTTTTAAGAGTATGAATTTTAAGCACTTTGCAAGTACAATGTGTAAGAAGTGGTGTATAAATATAATTTATAGTGATGCCTTGAATAAATGTGCTCTTTTAATCAATGAAATTAATAGAAAGGGCACTCATTTGTTTCAGCCCCAAATTTGGCCACTTCTGGTGTGTGCGCCTTGGCCACCAGGGTGCAGTATAATAAAGAAATATGGATGGGTTATTATAGTTTGGGAATTTTCATTTTAGTTTTAAATGTAGTTGGTTTCAGTGTGGTTCTATTATTTTGTATTAGTTTTTTTAATGCTTAGTTTTAGTTTTTTTTTTTAAATGTGTATTACTTGTGTGCAATATTCAATAAACATGGAAAAAAGTAACACATTTCTTACAGTTCGAGTAGGAGTGACATCATCTGAAGGTGCTTTTCTATTGGCTGCTGCTAGATGACGTCACTTTTGTGTGACACACGACTTTATTTCGGTTCATAGCAAAATAAAAAATACTTAAAAATCACATTTAAAATTATTCCCAAAGGCTCATGTGTTAAATTAATTACCAAATACTAAAACAAAGGACATTTTCACTATAGTTAGTTAGTTTTTTTTAAACATAAAATGTAGTTTCAGTTGGTTTTCGTTTTTTTAAAAAGCATTTTTGTATTTTATTTGATTTCGTTAACGAAATTGTTTTTTGAATTTTAGTTTTTTCGTTAACTCAAATAACCTCGACGGACACAGAATGCCCACAGCTGCTTAGTAAATTGCAGTAATTCTGTCATTTTCCACAGAGGATAAAGAATCTAGGTCGAAACCTTCTATGTCCCAAATTAGCCAATTTTCTATATTTTTCCCAGTGCCTTGAATTATACGCAGATTTTTGCTATTTGCGGTCCTGGTCCCAATCCGCCGCGAATATCGGGTCTACTGTATTTTCCTGTATAGATGTGTTACTGCACTGTTTTACGTTTAATATCCATTGTTTGAACTGCTATTTGTTAGCCCATATATACTATTTTGCATTGTGAGCGTGTAGAAGCTAGCAGACTGTCCTCCTAAAATTATGTTTAATTTCTCATACGTACTGTTCAAGCCGTTTTCCCTGATCATGTGAGGTGGTAGAGAAGACCCATGCGGGTGCGGTCTTTTCTTCGGCCGATACTTCTTCGGTTTCTCCGGTTTGTTAACGGGCGGCAGTAGCCGCCGAGCCTCGTCTTTGTACTCCCGCAGCAATGCCTGCGCCGCTTCCTGCTCCAGCTCCACGTAGCGCAACTCGTCCAACATGTCGGCGAGCTGCTCAGGAAGGCTGCAGCTGACTGGAAGAGATGAGCGCTCACATTTTAGAAGCGCTTTTGGCAAAACCACCGACAATCGAGGCCCACCTTGGAGTTTGAGCAGGGCGGTCTCAGGAATGTTCTCGCCGTCCTTTTGGAGCTCCGACAGTCGTCTTTTCCACTCGTCCGCTGAGGGGAAAAGGACCACCGCCACGCGCTGCCCGAAGACGGAAAATAGTTGCAGCTTGTAACATCGCGCAGAGAAGAGAGTGTTGCACTGCAAAAAAAAGAATGTAACAGTATTGTGATATTCCAATATTACTAATAATATTGGGATGGTACCAAATCCAAATTGAGTTGTAGCAGGAACAATACTATAATAATCTGAACTGCATGAAGAACTAACCATCATCACCAAAGACACAATGGAGGTGATAAAACCTAAAACTTAGAGTCGTCTAATTAAATATCGACCCCAAAAAGGTATTACTGAAGATATAAATGAAACATTTTAATACAGGGCAGTGAAACAGTTATAATAAAACATGTATCAATAATGCATTAATGAAAAGCTTTACTTAAAAAAATAATAATAATAATTAAGTGGAAAAACGTATACGTTAGTGGAAATCTTTCATGAAAATAAAATATGAAAAAAAAAAGTTAAAATCTGCAATAGATAAATAGTATGTGAAAGAAATAATGTAAAGCAATAAATTAGCTGCGAGTATTAACAGTACAGTATAGAAAAACAAATGTAAATAATATAATTTCCTTCATTTGTATGTACAGTACTAAATTGAATGGCATGTATTCATTGGCAAAAATGAATATAAATGAATTCATTAAAAAAAAGAATTTTAACAATTATTTTACTTTTTAAAAGTAAAAACAGTTGAATACATTAGCTGGAAGCATTCTCTGCGAATAAAAGAAGAAGAAAAATAGTAAAACCTTTCTTAGAAAATTGGTTACAGTAAATTGATTTCAAATAAATTATCTAAAAGCTTTGCCAAATATATACACCAGAGGTGGCAAATCCAAGTCCAGAAAGTAAAAACCCTGCCAAAGTTTGGCTTTAGCCCCAGGTGCTAGCTAGCGAGCTCCCATGGTGCTTGTTTACCTTTTAGGGAGCTCGCTAGCTAGCATCAGAGGCTAAAGCCAAACTCTGGCAGGGTTTTTACTTTCTGGAACTGTATTTGCCACCCGTGATATACACAAATTTCAACATTCTATAATTATTATACAGAAGAAAATGTGTTTTCTCAGTCCTTGTGCATAAGTAGATTGGCTGAGCCGTGAAACCTTACCTGGTCCAAGATGTAGTTGCCTGGCGTGTGAGCGGCCATTTTGATTAACTCGGTCAGACATTGGGCGGCCTGCTGCAGCCGGCGCTCCCTCGCTCCCCCGCTCTAAAACACGCAATCGCACAAACGCGACGATTGAGTGACTCGGATGAGATTAGCGATAGTTGTGTCACATGATTGCCGACCATCATGCATGAGAGGAGCTCCTCGGTGCCCAGCAGCTTGTAGTTTTTCTCCGGATGTTGCCGTATGTGAGCTTTGGCCCAGTGGCTCTTACCGGAACCAGGAAGACCCACCATCAGCAGCATCTACACGGACACAGATTGCAATATCGTAAATTCACGGGCTGACAGAAATAGTGAAATAATGGTTTTTTAAAAATAATTGCCTATCTAATGGCTGAAAACAAAATATGACCCTAAAACACTTTTAACATCATTTTAAACTCATCTTACACTACCTGTTTGAATAAACGAACCACACGCGCGTGTTCAGCGGATACAAAAAGTCTACACACCCCTGTTTGAAATGCCGCATTTGTGTTATATAAGAAATGGCACTAAGATAAATAATTTCAAAACTTCTCCCTCCAGTAATGCGACCTATAACCTGTACAACTCAATTGAAAAAAATATATATTTTCAATAGAGGACGTAAAAATAAACAACTGATGGTCAGGAAAAGCTTTTTAAAAACTTTAAACATTTGGGTGTAAGCACTTTAGCAGCAAACATCTCAGTACTTGAAAAGATTGTTTTTAAAAATGTAATTGACATGTACAGGTTATAGGTCCCATTAATTGTGGAAAAATATTATTTCTTTATTACATCACAAAATTCAAACAGGGGTGTGTAGACTTTTCATATACACTATACATGCACATGCAGCAAATACCGTAATCCCGATGAACAGGAAAGAGACACCAAACCCGGCCGTGAGTAAATGACACCCCCCCCCCCCCCCCACGATGAGGCCAAATCACTACTTTTATATTTGTTTAGAGTTTTGGCCTGTCGATTAGACGTTTCTCTCCTCACTTTAACATTCATCCTTGGCTCCAAAATAGCACAAGATGGTGCAAGAAATAACTGTATACAACCACAAATATGTGAGTGTTTTTCAATGAATGATGAAGGCGAAAAATTTTAAAATCTGTAAATGGCAAAAATAAGTTTTTTTTTTTATAGGGGTTTACTGTACAGTGAAAGCTCTGAAATACGGGAAGAAGCTTTGTAGCGATCAAGGGCTAGAAACTCACCTCACTGTGCGCTCTGGATCTTGGCGCAGACACATTGCGACACCTCAGCTCAGCAGGGAGCAGCGCCGGCAGTGGGGTGAAGCCCGGAGGAACGGGGTACCAGGGGGGAGCCGTGGGGTTCAAGAGGAAGCGGATCGCACAGCTCTTACAGAGCACGTGAGGGAACAGAGCACGGCCTCCGAGCTCGGAGGGCTCCAGGGAAAAGGCCACGCCCAGAAAACGGCCATTTTTGTGGAAGGACAGTTGAACGCCGCCGTCCGCGGAGAAAGACTGCAGGATGAGATCAGTCGGATTCGTGAAAAGTGTTGAAACTAAAGCTCGGTGCATAACATGCTAGGCAGCGCCATTTTTAAATTAAGTCTCAGTTTTAGTCCAGTTTCAGTCACATTTGTTAGTTTTTATCATAGATAGTCAACCTCGACGTTTTTATTTAGTCCATTTTTAGCCGACTATAAATCTAGCATTTTAGCCTTTATTTTATTGTCCAAGAAAACATCATTTTATTCGTCTAGTTTTAGTTAACAAAAACTGCCAACGTTTTAGTCAGGACAATCGTTTAAGGTTTTTTTTTTTTTACCTTTTACCGTGAATCCACCTCCTGTCTGTCCCAGTGTCGCTGCAGATTTGAAAGGAGGAGGGGGGGGGGGGGGTTACTGTGTGTGTCACATGACAGCGTCACAGTGACAGATTAGCAGAGACAAGATTTTACAAAATCATATAATTTTCATTTTATTTTTGTTCATGAACTGAACTGTCCATAAATTTTAGTCCAGTTTTTATAAAGAGAAGTACATTTTCATCTTGTCTTCATTAGTAGACGAAAATTTATACTGATTTAGTCTCAGTTATTGTTTAATAATGAAGGTTTTAGTCTAGTTTTAGTACAGTGAAAAATGTGCAATTTTTTTCATTTATTATTTTTGTTTCATTTTCGTTGACGAAATTAACACTAATGCTTGGGTTGGGTGTTTAATCAATATAACTGAATTGTGGCGTTTGTCTATCATTTTTATGAATATTTATTGTTCCAATATCCAGGTTTCGTAGTACATAGCAGCCAAATCCAGACAACAAAAACAAAACAAAAAGCAAAATTTGCTTTGAATAATGTCATTGTCAATAATGGGGTTTAAATCTACCCATTTTTTTCCCGAATTTTCAAGAAATGTGAAAATAAAACAGAACGGAAAGCTAGAAATTCGGAAAAAAAAAATTGCAGAAAAGTTTTTACGCTTGGATGGGGTGGAATTTGAAGCGTATCGAAAAAAGAAAAATGCTAATTATGGCTATGGAAACAGGTTTTGTGAATAAACGCTGACAAGACCGGATACATGTCGCACGTACGTTCGTAGTCACAAAGCAATGTTGGACGATAAAGTAAGGTATGTTTGGGGGGGGACGACGAAACAGAAATATTTTTGGAATTAATTCAAGAAGTGAATATTAGTGCAATTTTAGATAGAAAACAGCAAAGAAATGCTTCGGTTTATCAAGAATTACAAAAGCAAACTCATACGACGTCATCGCACAGTGCAGTCACTTCCTGTTCTTCTTCTTCTTTTAAATTACTGCTGGATCACATCTCTATGGCGTGTAGTCCTCAATATTCGCAACAGAAGAACAGATAGAAACGGGCATTTTCAGTCAATTCGCTTAAACAATTGGATGGAAACCTGACTATTGTCAGGTGTGGAGTCTCACCTTTTAAAACCACTTAAGAGCTTAAAAACGGGAACCCATGTGTGTTGTGCACCAAATGAAATTTCAAGGACGACGTCACTCACAGCATAACAACCGATGATGTCTCCTTCACAAAATGGCTCCCCAAATTCTTCTTCTCTCCCACATGTCACTTTCCGAGCACGGCCATCATAAGCGAAAGAAAAGGCTTCTTCTCCTGATGGCAGGGGAAAAAAAAAAAAAAGGGATTTCCTCTCTGAACTATCATGTTAGTAACTTGCTTGCTTTAACCGGATTACTTTTGTACAGTAGTGCACATTATTTTTGAGTACCAAACTAAAACTGACAACATTTCTAACAGTAAAAGCTTACCCAGCAGTAGTGATGTCTGGCCAAAAGACCAACCTATTCGCATCCCGTAGGACTCGTCGTTCTCCGGGCTGCCCGGCCGAGAGCTGGACAACTTCTTCTCCAGCCTCACCTCGAAGCCCACCCTGCCCTGTGACACGCCGTGGGTGAGCCTGCATCCGCTCCACAGCAGGGGAAATCTGTCCCAGAATCGCGGCTGGCCGCAGTCACCGTCAGGCCCCACTTGGAAGTGCAGGTGACTGTCGTCTAAGTGAAAACAGAATATGATCAATGCATATCATAAAAGCAGGTTGAAAATGTGTTCAAATACTCACATGAATGCAATCTGAGTGCATCATCTTCCTCTTTTGCCTCATCGTTCTCCATTGAAGCTTGTGGTAGTTTTGCTCTGGTGGACAATAGCAACATATTATTCACGCTCACCTCACTCAAAAGATATTTTCAGGAGTAAAACCCAGAATCTCAGCATCACATATTGGAAGCTCCCCAGTGAAGCTCGTCCCACTATTACCTTTTATATCCTATCTCCTCCTTAAACTCATAAAACGCTCGTCCTCGCTCCTCCTCTGCCGTCGGCGGCTCCGAGTCGTTATTCTCGGCTTGACATTCATCAACATCGGGTAACCGATACCCCGGGACGCCTTCAGCCTCCGTCTGCGTGGCGGAGTCGGCGAATTCTCGGGTCTGGTTCGTCGGTCCGTAAGGTGAGATGACATTGGCTGGCTCCGCGTGCGAAGAGGACAAAAGTTGGGAGGAAGAAGAGGCCACCACCATTTCTGGGGTCTTGGTGATACCGGCTGGCACCGGTGGGGCAGAAGGTTCAACTGCAGGTGGAAAAGGAAGAGAATGGCTGGATCCACCAAATTCACTCTATAGTATACAATGTATACTTCCATATAATCACAAAATCACAGCTTGTTTTTACCTCAGGCCAAATCGCGTTTACACTATCATGGTAGTATATTGAAGTATTGACTCAACTGACTTAGCACTTTGATTTGAGACCACAGTAACATTTTGGTATCTGATTTCAGTATTGATCAGCACATAATTACACTTTGTTATAACGTGATTAGAAAGAAGATAATTACTCTGTTGTTGAACGTCCTGTTCGTCGTGTATGTTCCCTCTTTGGCCGCCGCCATCCAGTAAAGACCACAAACGTTCCACAAGCTCTATCTTCAGCCCTCGGCTGTCCAAACCGGCTTGATTAAGCTTCAATCGCAGCTCGGACACTTTGAGCTTCTTAATATCCGATAATTTCATCGTTACTGGCACAAAAATAGAGGTGAAAGTCTATCGTTTTCGTGTTATTTTTGTGGTAAAAACTGTGGAACGGTCGCTGCCTTCACACCAAAACAAAGGTTCAATATGGAGCCCTGGCACCTGATTGGCTGACACAAACCTTTACTTACTCGTCTTTCTTGCTGAGCAGTTTTAATACGTTTGAAACGCGTGCTGCCATCATACGACAAGAAAAGTAATTACAACATGTCATCAAAAGTTGATCGTTAATCGTTCCCAAGACAAGAAAAGTTTTCTATGTTGAATTTAATAATTTTAGAAGCCGAATTTTACATAAATGTCAACATTGCTTATTTTATTAATTGTAGATGGAAAAAACCACAACGGGATATCTTGAAAGAAGAGCTCCATGTTATATTTTTTTCTGATTTTACTGTATGCTTGCTCTGCTCTTATTCTTGCTGCTGTTCTTAAAATGGTGAATCTGGGTGTTTATAATAACATAGAATCTTTTTAAACCTAGAATTCTGGTTTATTAAGATAATTAGGAGTTTATTAACTGTGTTAAATGTATAAAGGTTAGTGTTAATGGTTGGTTACTCTAAAAATGTATATAGAGGACAAGATCAGAGTCCATTTTAGCAGGTTTTTTCCTCTATAAATAAATAAATCAATCCAGACACATTTCTCTGAAAATAATAAGCTCTTTATTTGACAATAACATTGCAAAATCGGGACAATTACGGAACACAAACAAGTACAAGAGGTAGAAAGCACATCATTGGTTATCATTTACCAAGTTACAAAGTACAAATATTGATTAACTGCAATCATCGCTTTCTTCAGATTTCTCACTCCGCTGTCTGTGTCATCACAACAAGTTCAACTTTGTATCATTTGTTTGTTAAACCTCAGCAAAGTTGGCACCTCCGCAGACCCGTTCGGGTTCCACACAAACTTCAGCATGGACAGTTTGCTCTGCAAAATCATCTACAGCGGTCGCATCCGCACTGACAGCATCATAATAATAAGAAATCTTCACCAGCAGAAACACAGGCAGTTGTGCTTTGTTGTTGTTGTTTTTTGGGGTCACGTGAATAAACATAAACGAGGCTGGAGAGAGGGTTCATGCGAGACTGTTGCACTGTACATTGTGGCTCAGTCAATCTCACCTCACATGCTCCAAAAGAATCTCAGCGCTACAACTGAACACTCGGACGTCAAACCACATGATTTCTCCCTGACCGGGAGACAAAAAGTGCAAACTGTTTCGTAAACGAACATGCACAATATAAAGAATGGAGACACGTGATAGGAACATCGACATCATCATCTTGCTAGTGGTGTCATTGATGTAAGGACAATGACATCAATCAAAATAAAAAGGCCAAGTAAACAACACAAAAAAAAACTGTTGCCATTATTGATGACATTCAATACAACTACTTCAACTGTGGGGTTTTATGGCTGATATGATTATTTTCACTAATTGTACAGGAAATTTAGATGAATGACTCTTGCATGTGATTACAACATGCATGCTAATAATTTTGGGAAAAAATCCTCACTGCACAACAACAAATCGTGTATTTTGAGTTTGTGTGCTTTTTTTTGTTCAATCTTAAATATAACCGTTATTTGTCATAAATAGAAACTCTGGTTTGTATAAAAAATAAATTCCAATGAGTGGCACCAGCATTTGGGGCAGGTTGTTTTTCATTCTTTTGTTTTTACACTCAGTATAGCACAATGAATCAATTCCAAAATTGACATCTTTAAAAATATTGTTGCCGTCCAACAAATGTTTAAAACTTTGCAGGTATGTTTTCTTATTTTTTTATCTGAGGAAAAAAACAAAAAAAGTAAATTTTTGGGGTGAAATTTAGAGATGTGTGCTTTTTGTTGGACCGTGACAATGTATTATATATCTATGCATATTATATTCTTACTAAACAATCAGGCAGCAACGTGCGCCTGATTCCAGCCGATGGTGCTGTTTTTCTTTCTTCCAAATATGCCTTTAATATTTAATACGATGACAAAATTAAAATGTGTGAATAATATTGTCTCACACACAGGTAAGGTATGATGAAGCCCTACAAATATCTGCTTAGCAAGCAAATATATCAAACTGTAAGACAGCACTGTAGTTTTTCTGAGCTACTTTAAAGTGTTTGGTGGGACAGTGCTTTGTTTCCCACATAAAAACACAATTTGACGGTTTTCCTATAAATATATTTGTTCATACGGACGCTACAATGCTCCACAGGTCAAGAATTCTGCAAATCCACGCAGAGCTACATTAATGTAACAATACATAATTGTATAGTGAAACAAACTGGACCTTAAGATGCCATTTCATTGGCGTTTTCACACATCATTATGTACAAAAAAAATAAACCTGTCAGCGTCCTTTAACGGCTCCGTTCGGCCACTAGACCATGATGGTGGGGGTTTCTAGGGAATACGGCGGGGTGGATGGGGAGCCTTCGAACGGCGCGTCCCTCAGAAGGAGCTCCTTTTCCCGCAGGAGGCACGGCCCGTTGTGCGAGTGGTACAGACGCATGAAGGCCAGGGTGGACTGCAGCAGCCACAGCAACGTCACAAACCACAGCGAAGCCTGAGCACAGAGATGAGACTCGCTCAAATATGTTGTAATCCACTATGAGTCATTCGTGGATCAAGCAGCAAAACGTAGGCAACTTTGGAGAAATCTAGGACAGCAATAGACGTCAAAAAATTATTTGAACAATTTCTATATTAGTTTAATTTTTTTTCCATTTTTGTTAACAAGAGTATGAAAGCCTAGAATTTTGGGGGGGACATTTAGAACAGATATAAAATGTGTTATTAATCGTGAGTTAACTAGTGAAGTCATGCGAATATTTGCAATTACAAATTGTAAATGCCTGCTGCCCCAAATTTTTTATCTTAAAATAAATAAATAAATATATATATATATATATATTTTTTATCTTTAAAAAAAAAAATTATATATATATATATATATTTTTTTTTTTTTGAAGAAAAGATTATTTAAAATTAGGGGCGTCAGGTGATTACAATTTTTAATCGTAATTAATCGCATGACTTCACTAGTTAACTCACGATTAATCACACATTTTAAATCAGTTCTAACACAATAAAAAAATTATAGGTTTTCATACTCTTGTTGACAAAAGTGGGAAAAAATGTTAAACTAATAGAAATAGTTCAAATACATTTTTGACATCTATAGCCGTCAATGGCAGTGAATGAGTTAAAATACTCTACTGTGGTTCAGCAGTTTGTGTCAGTGAGCGCCCTTACCTGCGCCAGACTGAGTTCCGTGTAGAAGGACGACGTGTCCACGTCCAGATAAAGCTGGACTGACTGGGACGCCGTACAGCTGAAAATCAACAAATGAGAGAGACTTTCAGTTTTAGCCGATAACCACAATGATAAAACTCCAAAGTGTGCGACCCACCTGAAGGATTGCGTGTTGTTATTGGTCACAGTGTCGCACCAGGAGGCGAGTCCCAGAGACAAGATGGCGCTGGCGCCGCCCGACAAGAACAGCATACACACACTCAGCAGCACCGTCAGGAAGGATGAAAACAAAGTGCTGCGCAAGAAACATGCACAAGAGAAGTTCATGATACTTACACTAATGCACTGTGAGTGAAGAAACATTTCCCTAGTTTGTTTGTAGCAATTTAAAGGGGTCAAAATGGTAAATTCACAAATATGTCAACAGCCTGCAGATGTCAACATGAGGATAAGTTTTATTTATGTTTGGTGATGTGTCCACTAGTTGCTCTCAATCGGGGGTCCCTGAACCGAGGGCCGTGTGCAAAAATAACATGCAATAAATCTTTATGTCATATCTTAAAAATAATAATAATAATAATAAGTGCATGTAGAGATGAGTGCACAATTAAAACAAAATCAAAACAGAAATCAAGAAACTTTTTAGTCCTTCCATCTTAGTTTTTGGGGCAATTAAAAGCGCTGTTATGATTGCATCGTATCATCATATAAATCTGACATCATTGCATGAGTATTAGAACAAAATACTGTTTGCTGTATTGGATGAATATATCCAATATCTGAGAGACAACAAATAGTTTCCCCCCCAGATAAAAGGCAAACATATCAGGTGACAAAGTTTTAGTTCAACTTTTACTTGCTAAAATGTGATTTTCTCACCTCGTTGATTTCGTCTTACTTTGCCTTGAAACAAAAACAAACAATCAAACAAAAACAAATGTATTTTAAGACCCTGACTTTTTGTCCCAGGAAGTATGCATTTGCTCTTGTAAAGATATTTTTTTCTTGTTAAAACAAAAGCACAGCATAAATTCTCACATTAGAGGCGTACCGTAATTTGGCATCTAGTGTTGAAGTGCTGCCCCTGCGGGTGAAAATAAATTTGATCTTCAAAATTTTTTTTGTGCCACTGGCAATAAATCCAACACGAGCAGATTTGATGCAGTTTAGTCATTTTCCTCCACTGCAATTCTACTATATTGGCAGCATAACCTGGTCACATTAAAGTGTACGCGCCTTGTTATCCACTTACTCGTCATGTCGTCCGTGGAGGTAGAAGAGGCACCTCCAGCCCTGCGCGGCCCCGTACAGCACCGTGAAAATACCCACGAAGGTGGCGAACTGGCAGGCCGCCGGCGGGCCCCACTGCTGCACCACCAGGTGGGCGACGCCCCCCGCCTCCCGCTCGCCGGGCTCCGGCTCCGGCCCTTCGGTCCTCCAGTAGCCGCTGGAGAAAAGCGCGCAGCGGCCTTTGAACGCGGAGCCGTTGAGGGCCATCGGAACGACCACCAGCAAGCCCGCCGCCATGGAGAGGGCGTGAGCGGCGCAGTGAGCCAGCAACAGCCGCCGGTCCAGCTCCATGTCCGCTGGGTGGAGGGGGGGGAAAAAAAAAGGCGAGCTGGAAAGCGAAATGCGGTGATGAGATTTCAACACATAACGGTTCGTAGTTTGGAAAATGCTTCCGGACGCGCTTTGGTAGTTTTCGAGAAAGGGCGGAGACCCGACGACGTCAGTTTGGCATAAATGTTACGCAACTGCACAGACTTCAACAACAGACAGACATCTCACTCGAGCCACATCGGACCGCGCAAAACCAGATATCTGACCAAAAATAAATAAATCAATAAATATGGACAGTGCATCCTTTCGCTTAATAATAATATTAATAACAGCGCATAAAAAAAGATTCACATCTAAGGACGGCACAAAATTGCCAACATTAAGTGCAAGAACTCATCGTGTGCAGTTTTTCACAAAAATCAACTCACTCAAAATTTGAATGTTATTGTATTATGTTGTTCCTGCATATCGTTCCAAATCCGAAAAAAAACCCCATGTCTGCTATCTAGTGGTGAAGTTACATCTTAAAACTACAGCGAACCCTTATACTAGTGCATATTCTGCAAGTCTGCATATTCGCAGATCGGCACCCACAAAGTGCATATTATTTCTCTTTGTCTCTCTTTTTTTTTATTACATTTAGTTTTCCCCCATTTTTTTACTTGGTGTTTTTCCCCATTTACTCCCATTTCTCATGGGAAGCATATATTTATTATTTTTTATTTTTTTTAACGCACACCAAACAAACTGTAAAGTCGAAGTCAGTCCCAAAATGTTCTTTAGCAATACAATGACCGAATGATGAATGAATCGTGACTACCCCCGGCCCCCAGAGGCTTCTATTGGCGTATTCTGCACAATGACCTACATTTTCTCCATTTTGTTTGAGTGGATCATCAACCCTAACCCAAACGATCTTTGATATTGGTCTCTCCAGCAGTGACGTAGGTGCTCTGACGTCACTGACATATTTAAAGAACAGTCTTTTAAACAAAGACTCAGAGCAAAATAGGTTAAATAGATTTCACGGATGTATTCTCTTTCTACTATTTTATTATTATTATTATTATTATCATCACTATTATTATTATACAAGACACAGACGCATGATTAATTTATTTCATTTTTTTTTTTTAAGAGCCTTACAAAATCAATCCACGACTTCGGGATGTTTATATTCATATTTTCACTACTGAAGGCGATAGATAGACAGAGATGAGTTTAACGGAATAATATAACGTAATATAGAGGATAGAATGAATAAATGCCGTCTGCCTAATTTAAAACATGCACGAAATTATCTGGCAAAACGACAAAATGCCGAAACCCGGGATCGAACCAGGGACCTTTAGATCTTCAGTCTAACGCTCTCCCAACTGAGCTATTTCGGCGGTGAAAGAGTTACGTCTCCATATTGTTATTCATATCTATGCAAGACCCCCATTTGATTTTTCGGCGTTATGTTTGTAGACCAACATACATGACGCGTATATATTTATAAAATATAACATGTAGTCGTATTTTTGTGTCCATGGAGCCAATCTTAACAATTAGATGACGTCATTACACGCCGAAATCAGCGCAAAGGCTGCTGGGAAGAAAAGGTCAAGAATCGGTCGGTGGTGGCCAGCGAAAGCCTTTTGATTTACAAAGTGTTATTTATTTATTTTTTACTTTATGGATCGAACGAACGCTACAATGTGATCGACGACGATACTGTGGTATTTGTGTGTTATTCCTGGCTACAGCGGCACGAGAAATGAGAGTATGTGTTTGTTTTTATCCGATGAAGCTAACAAGCGTTAGCTACCTAGCTCGCTATCGGCTGCTTGTTATTGTTTGTTGGTGGTCGTCTCTCCCAGCGGATCCACGAGCTAAGCCTAAACATAATTTATTTTTGCAGCTGTCCCTCAGTTCGATGAAGAGGCGCGACGTTTTCAGGCTTTCTTATGCAGATTGACACAATCAGACACCGTGTGCAACACCGTTGAAAACAGTCAACGTGATGCTCCACGATAAGGACAAAATACAGTGAAGCATATAGTATTTGAAAATCACACAAAAAAATGACCTGGTTCCGCTAATCTAATGAGATTCAAGACCGCAGCTTGATTTCATTTATTTTTGGTGTGTTCTGGACGTCTTGAGATTAAGGACTTAAATGTCTCTGCTTTGTCTCCTGCAGGTTTCTGTAGCTTTGTGGGAGCTTCTTAGTTCGCTTATGCCTCGAGCCGGTTCTGACGAGTGATGTTCTTCTGCTCGTCCCTTGAAAAATGGATGACAAGTCCAGCAGCCACCACAGACTCCTGGTGGTCCTGCTCATGGCGTTCATCTTCGGCGTCATCATGATCCAGTACGTGTGTCCGAGCAGGACCGAGTGCCAGATGCTCCACCAGTTGGGGTCCTGGCTTCACATGGCCGGCACGGCGGATTCCTCAAATGGTGGCGGTGGTGACTTCCAAGAGAAACGGGATCCATACATCGCAGAAGATGGAGCCTTGGTGCGCTTTATCCCCCGCTTCAACTTCACCAAGGTGGACCTGAACCGCGCCGTGGACTTCAACATAAAGGGAGACGACGTCATTGTGTTCCTGCACATCCAGAAGACGGGCGGCACCACGTTCGGCCGACACCTGGTGCGGAACATCCAGCTGGAGAGGCCGTGCGAGTGCCACGCCGGCCAGAAGAAGTGCACCTGCTACCGGCCGGGCAAGAAGGAGACGTGGCTCTTCTCCAGGTTCTCCACTGGCTGGAGCTGCGGCCTCCACGCCGACTGGACCGAGCTGACACGCTGCGTCCCGTCGCGGATGGACTCTCGGGAGGTGCCCAAGACCATGCAGAGGTAGCCCGTGCAGTCTGGTCATATCATACAACAATGTTGTTACAGTACTGGTACTGTGACTATGAATAGTCTTGGCACACGTGCGCAAATTCCAGGTTTTGTGATGTAAAAAAATGTATAGACCAAGACGAAACTTTTTCCACCTTTATTGTAGGGCTGGGCAATAAAATAGCTATGAATGTTAATTAACATTTATTTAAAATCAGTATACAATTTTGTCTGAACATTCTGCTCAGGATTTATTGAATGAAACCTTTGAGTAAATGTTTGTTAGGTTCATTACTTTGATTAAAATCGTAATCGTCCAAAATGAAATAAAAATAGAGATTTTTATTTTTTGAGCCATATCGTCCAGTTTAAAAGCAAAGTAAAGATATAAAAAATTGTTTACTAAAATTAGAAGAGCGTAGATTTGAGAAAACATGCGTTTAAAAATGCTTTGAAAGACATTAACTCATTCAAATCCAAAAACGTATAAATATGTTTTTTTTAAATACTTGGTCCTTCACTCCCTAAAACATATATTATACGTATATTTTATGTTTCTTTTGTTTTTTTATGCTAGAATTTACAGAAGGCTTTGATGCAGCTTCTGACCTGAAGAGTTCGCTTAAAACAATGGTAGTTATTACAATAAATGGCCAGCAGGTGGCAGCAGAGTATGATAGATCAACCAGGGCTATGTTGCAACAAGCTCCTTTCCCCAGTGTTTTAAACAGATTTGTGAATAATGATGAAACTTAGCTTTATTCTAACACTAATTGCTGCAAAACGGCTAACAGATACAAATATACTTTTTTTCCTGATAAAATAAGAGACTCTAATATTCCATATTTTTATAACAATAGATCACAATATTCTGTGGGACTTGTCCAAAAATCCAGTAAAACAGCCGGGAGCGAAGGGGGTTGCTTCAGTGAAAATGGCTGGGAGTGAATGAATTAATCAAAGCCATGGAAAAAGAACAAGTTTTTTTTCTTTAACCTGCATTTAAAATAATTTACACCTTGGTATGTTTCGAATATTTATTCATTCATGTTACATGTTACATGTCACATCGATAATAAAGAATACCATCGATTTGGAAATCGGGTGACTGTATTGTGCACAAGTACAGAAGGGAAAAAAATATTTTTCACAGGATTTTATGGCAAGCCCTACCAATTTCCCGCAAATCATTTAAGCCAGTTTCATTTATTTATTTATTTGGAATTCTGTAGATCACAGATTCAAAAAGGTTGGTAACCTCTGGTCTTTGTTGCTCTTCGATGTGAGTATGAATGGTTGTCTCTACTATTGAGAAAATGGATATTATCCCAAGGCTTGACTTTCTTCTCTCTCCAGTAGGAACTATTACTACATAACCATCCTCAGAGACCCGGTGTCGCGCTACCTGAGCGAGTGGCGTCACGTCCAGCGCGGCGCCACCTGGAAGGCCTCCCTGCACGTGTGCGACGGCCGCTCGCCGACGTCGTCCGAGTTGCCCAGCTGCTACCCGGGCGACGACTGGTCGGGCTGCTCCCTGCAGGAGTTCACCGACTGCCCTTACAACCTGGCCAACAACCGGCAGACGCGCATGCTGGCCGACCTGAGCCTGGTGGGCTGCTACAACGTCTCGGCCATGAGCGAGGACGAGCGCTGGGCCTTGCTCCTGGAGAGCGCCAAGCGGAACCTGCGCGGCATGGCCTTCTACGGCCTGACCGAGTACCAGCGCAAAACCCAGTACCTATTTGAACGCACCTTCCACTTGGCCTTCATCGCTCCCTTCACGCAGCTCAACGGCACCCGGGCCTCCGGCGTGGACGTCCCCGCCGAAACGCAGCGCCGGATCCGCCAGCTCAACCGCTGGGACGTGGAACTCTACGAGTACGCCCGAGATCTCTTCCTGCAGCGTTTCCAGTTTGCGCGGCAGCAGGAGCGCAGGCAGGCCAGGGAGAGGCGGCAGCAGGAGAGGAGGCGGCTTCGAGGAAGACTCGCCACCAAGCAAGGACGCCAGCAGAAGACCACCCGAGCTCCCCCTGTGATTGAAAATCACCTGCAAGCTACGCAGTCCCAAGAACGGGCTGAGGACGATGAGAGTGTGGATTCTGACGGGCTCCTCCCAGACTGGTGGGAAATGGATGAAAGCGGCACCTTGGAGGACTACATGGACAATGTCGAGCAGTGGAAATAAATTTCGCTTTCACTTTCACACTACAATAAATGCCTTACTCTATGGAGCAGATATGATTGGAGCTGGAAGGAATGAACTTGAAAAAGCTGCACCAGTAACCTTTACAGAGTACTTCTGTCATTTATAATTGTAAATGTCAAGAGTCCTTAAAATAACAGTCCTGACTGGGATTTCACTTGCTGCAATTTGTTTACACTACCACAGTTCAGTTTTATTTGTTCTAAATGCAATATTTTATTAAGTTGAAGAACCACAGTATGCAAATTACTGACTGATGTTATAATAGAGGGAATTTGTCTTTCTGTTCTCACCTTTTATTCAGGTGCTTTTGTCTTAATGTCTTAAATATCCACAGTGTTACTATTAGTGCAACCTTAACTTTAAATCAGTCAACTAAAAGGCGATATTGTACATGTTGCCTCTTGTGGGGGGGGGAAAAAACGTACTGTATTTCTTTGGGGACAAAAATAATATCACTATGAACAGTATTTAATGTTTATATTGACTGAAATTGCTTGGGTTTGTCAACCCCAAGATGCTCCAATCATAGTCTTTCTTTTTTTCTTTGATGATCAACATAACAAAACAAATCGTTGTGTTAGCTTTTTGTAAAATATGAGATACCTCAGCTTGTAGCATAACTGATATGTACTGTAAATGTGAAATTTTCAATATGTCTTAATGTCTTTTTTGTTGTTGTTTTTTTTTTTTAAATACACAACTATTTTCTATGCACCTGACTTCAATTATTGTGATCTTTAGTTACCAGAGGTCTCTCACCAGAAGCTGTGCAACTCTTCTGGATTTAATACACCAAAACGGCCAGAAACCTTTTCTTAGAAAAATGTCACGACACTCCACAAAAAAAGCCACAATAAAGTATATACAGTACACTATACGGTACTGTTATCAGATTCCTTATATTCTTAAAAAAAAAAAGAAGAAGAAGAAGATAAACCGGCTCAACATGGCGAAATTAAGTGTTAAATCCTCTTCTCCTGTCCAGTGACCTCTTAACCGTGGTACAGAGACTGAACAGGCATGTTCTCTTTCCGTTGCTTTCGCACCACTACCGAGGCAAGAAGTGTTCTTAACCCTGGTTACACAAACTTTCAACACACTACTATCCCCTATAATACTACTCATTAAAGGGCCAGGCTTGACTTGTAACATAAGGTAATAATTTCATTTTGCGTTAATGATAATTACGTCTATACAATACACGGTCATCGGCGTTACTTTCGGGAGTAAAATCTCCGCGCACTACAATACCCATAATACAAATCGGCGAATGTACCCTACTGCGCAAGCGCAGAACAAACGGTCGCGCGAAGGATTTGAGTTTTGTTTGGAATGGATATAAGCAAGGGGGGCTTGGCTGCCTTTTAGTTTTTAGCAGTGGCATGGCGGGGTTGCAAAACTTGTCGGAGTTGAACAATTCATCGTTAAGCGACGAGTCTTTGTCCAACCGGAGCCTTAACAGGAGTCAGAGAATCGTCGAAAGAGCAAGACGGAAAAATGAGGCGGGGGACCCATTTGTTCTGGCCGTCAAGTATTTCGCTGACGGTAGGACACATTTTTTTTTCGATTCAAACATGGAAACAACCGTAAATGTTGATATCTCAAGTTAATTGGACTATGTTCGGCCTTCTTGGCCCTGTAAACAAAATCCTGTACACGAGAGTTCCACCGTTGTGACGTCACTTCGCAGTCTAACGTGGGAAGAAGTGGGTCAGATTTTTGTTGTGTAATGTGTACAGGTCCCAAACTCGGGTTCTCGAGTTGCAGCCGCAGTCATGCATGGTTTAGAGCAGTGGCTCTCAACCGCAGTCCTCGAGTACCCGTTTTCCATGTCTCCTTCAGCCAACACGGGCGTTTCAGACGACCAGCTAACCAGCAAGCTCTGCACGAAGCCTGAAAACAATCCTCAGCTGTGTTGGCTAAAAGATGCATGGGAAACAGGCTGGCTCGGGGTACTCCAGGACCGGGGTTGAGAACCACTGCTTTAGAGGTTTGCCTCCTCCAACACACCTGAATCTAAATATCATAGTTGCTAACGTGTAGTATCATTCGCAATAATAATAGTAGTCCAATAGTAATCCCCAGTAATGTTGCTGTTTTGAAAATCAATTACTTAATTTAAGGAGCGATTTTCTAACTTTGTGAAGTGTTTTTTTTTTTTGTGCATGTTAAGCCCAGAAAACTAAAGCGAGGTTTTTAAACAATAAAGATAAGATATGACCACATCATGAGTGAACCATTTTTTTGATGTTGCCAGAATCAACAGTTTTTGGTTCTTAAATTCAAACTTTATTTTCATGTCTAGAAATAACGCTAAATTGATATTTTTTTAAGCGCTGCTTTAATGTAATTGAAAACAAAATCCTTTATTTGCCGTGCATAGAGCTACAAAGAAATTTTAAGTACCGAAAACGTTCACTGTTTTCAATTGAACTTTTAATAATTTAATCTTTAAAAAAAAAATTCTGCTAAACTACGCACAGTCTCACACACACAATTCTGATAGAAAGTCTTCCTCTATCAACGCAAGCTCGATATTCACTTCCTTGAGGTGTGCTTGCTGTTACATTTGTTTGTATAAAAATAATAGAACTAAATGCTGATATTAAATTTTTTCATGTTCTCGCTGTTGATGCCGCCTGTCGCTCATCTAGTTGAGGCAGGCACTCCCATGATGGGCAATGATGACTTGGAGAGAAACCTGGTGGTGTTGGAGAGGGCGGCATATGCTCAAGGACTTCCACCGGACGCCATCTCCGTGATGCTGGAGTTTGCTATGAGCCTACGCATGGGTAAGAACATTTATTCATCCTTTTGGGGGGAATTCAGGCATCTCAAAGTTCACATGGAATGAATGTTTGTTCATCCAAACTAACCCTTCAATTTCTGTTGTATGCAGGAGCCAGTTTGTGTCCCCGAGTGCTTAAGTTTCTGATCCCCGCGACAGTGGTGCCCCAGGAGGCTGTGGTTCGAGCCGTAGCTTGGCTGTGTTGCTCCAACATACCCACAAATACACAAGTGAGTAACACGATTACAAAGCAGAGGGAGGATTTCAGACTTTTAAATAATACAAAGGTGGTGTTTTAACATGTTGCCATATCATTTGTAGCTTCTTTTCATAAAGTGGGTGCTGACTGTTTTTGACATGATTGACGCAAAGGATCAGCTGAGAGCCATCTATGGCTTCATTTTCAGCTTCGTGACAGACGAAAAGCTGGTACGTGTCTTCCTACTTGGTCATTTGAGTTCCCCGGGTGCGAATGAAACACACACACACTGAGCGTCTTTGTATTCTAATGTTGTTTCAGTGTCCCTTCGTCTGCCACTTGTTGTACCTTCTAACCACGAAGCAAAATGGTAAGTCAAAGCTGACATTTGATGCTGGTTGTCGTTATCCTCAGCAGAGTTTTCCCTCATCGCCCTCATCTCTTTTTGTTGCACTTTTCTTTTCCTTTATTAAAATTGTTTGCAGTGAGAGTGTTTCGAGTCCGAAAGCTCCTGGATCTGGTGACAAAACTGGTAAGTGCAGCAATCATGTGCAGTCCACCAATCCCAAACCATTCAAAACTTCATATTATTGCTATGTTACAATTTTTTTTGTCAAAAACAAAACAAAACAAACAAAAGGAAGAAATGAAAAAGGGCTACGTTGGAGAATTTCTTGGAAAAGGCAAAAACAGAAACAAATTGGGTGCAGCTCTGGGGAGAAAATGTTTTTACATTTCGAGGCTTGATATAATCTTTCATTGTGCAGGCAACAAGTTTTAAACTCTATTTTGAACATGCGTCTCCACGCCTAATATGGGAGAGTGCGCTGTTTTGGTTAGCAACAGAGTTCAACTGGTCTCTCAGCAATTGAGTATTTGTTGTGTGTTTGGACAAAAATGTTTAGAGAATGTCAACCGTGTGCTACATTCGTATGTGTGTTATGTTTTCTCAGGGAAGAAAGCCCTTCCTTCTGCACCTGCTGTGCCTATATAAAGTGTTTTTGCCCGAACTGGTGACGCTCTCTATTTCGTCCAAAATGAGGGTTTGTACATTTTTATGTTAAACACTCACTGGCTCTTTCATTATTTGCACAATCCATTTCAACAGCTGTGTCAAAAATCTGCCCATGATGATTTCATCTTCAGTTTTGATTGACTCTGCCAGAGAAGTCACTGTCCTTTAGTTAAATAAGAAAAAGGTCTACAACCAATAACAAAATTGGAAACGTGTTGGACTTTTTTTTCCCCCACCCCTTTGCAACTAATAGTAGAAATCGAAAATTAGTTTTATTATCATCTTATGGGCAGATTTTTTTTTCTTTTTATGATTGGATCTTATGAAGTAGTGAACAGGAAAAAAAAATTACCACCTTATGTCCTTTGTTGTATTTCTTCACAGTATGGGTTTAGGAACCACAACACGCCCTGGAAATCGGCGCTTGCTTTAGTCCAAAAGAGGAACAGTGCGTTGATTGCCGCCAATGCTGGTTTGACCCTCACAATTAAAGATCAGAACAAACCAAGAAAAAGGGTATGGAAGTTTAAACCTCAAACCACGTCTCTTAATCCTTGCGGCTGGATGTGTGAAGCCACATGCTTCTAAATGTTTTTCTTAGACGCCAACATTATTATTGAGCGTGAAAACTTGCTGAAATCCTTGACCATAAATGTTTAATCCTCATCTCCCTTTTGTGCTGTTCTTTCAGAAACACCACCATTTGGAACTGCCAATGCTGACTTGTGCTCTTACGAAGGAGTCTCGGACTGAGTTGTCCTCCATCCGAAAATTGGTCCCTCTGGCGCAGATGCGTTCCTTTGCGGAGCTTTTGGAGAACATGTACCGCATAGAGGTACACATTGAGATGCAAAACTAACTGAAATACAGGGTGTCCATAAAGTCTCTTTACCATTTCAAAAATGTATAAAAAAATGCAATTGATTAGATATTTTATTCAGATTTGTTCGATTGTGTTCAGCGTTTATTAAAGTTTTTTTTTTTTACCTCTTTTAATACACTTGCCATGTTCGCTGTAGCATAGCCTCGTCAATTGTGGCAATGGCATCACCTCTTTGACAAACAGATCCCTGAAACACCCAAATGCAGTGTGATAAAAAAAAACTTTAATAAACACTGAATACAATAGAACAAATCTGAATAAAATATCTAATCAATTGCATTTTTAATAATTTTTTTAAATGGTAAAGAGACTTTATGGACACCCTGTACATCACCACATTGGGGCTGGCGTGGCTCAGTGGTAGAGTGGTCGTCTGGGGGTGGGGGATGTATGTGGGACGTCTCAGTCCGGTTACTATGTCTCCTCGAGCCTCACGATCCACAAAGTGACGGCAAACTAACATTGCATGCGGTATATCTGGTCGCGACACGTTTTATTTTATTTTAAGATCTTTGTGCAGTTTGTTCACTTCTTTACTCGCGACTGCTACCTCTGGCCCAAAGCATAACTGAAGCATCTGTGTCAGGCTCGTTCATGGTGCGTGTGCGAGTATGTGCACGTTCTTAAAGCAACAGCCACAGTTGACAAACGAAGGCATGACTTTAAATGAGGTCAGAAAATCTGTGTGTTCCGTATCTACAATGTCAGTGAAACCTGACTCGGAATGCACCATAGTCACGACCTTACACTGTAGTAAAAGTGATAATTAGTGTAAATATTTGTAAAATCACTTCTAGGCCATGGGAATAAAACAATCCAATGAAAAATAGCATTGTGATTACTGTGCACGCTTTCTTACCCGGTTTACATTAGACTGCAATGCATGCTCCTGCCCACATGGTGGTGCTGTATCCCTGTTTTTATATTCTGCCTCCCTTACCTCAGCAGAGACTTGCAATTTCTTTACAACACTGAGTATAAACTAGTTTCATGACTGTTTTTTTTTTAATAGCCTTGTTCTACTTAGTGGTTTAATTTTATTTGACCAATAAAAGCTAAGAAAAACAACAGCAGTCCAGGACAAACAAATAATAAAAGTTGAAAAGCCTCTTGTAAAGCGTAAATCGTGTATGTTGTGTTTCTTAAAGCTCGCACATTCTGTGTCGTGAAACATAAATTCCCCCATTTACTTGTCATGACTCATCATTAGGACCGGTCATTTGTACGTATGGCCATGATTAATCAGTCGAGTCTTCATCAAACTACTCACAAAAGACCATTAATGAATCCCCCTCATCATGCTTTTAGCCATTTGATAGGAGAGCTGAGCTGCATCCATTCTTTTCTCCTCATTGTCATTTGCTTATTACTCTAACAAAGTGCCCCTGATGGAGGGGAAGGGAGCAGCTGTTCACACATTATAAGAGACGGTATAAATTCTCCCAGTGAGTGAGTTATTAGGATTACGGCCTGCTGAGGGATTATTGAAGTAGCAGACTGCTGCGCTGCGTAAAGTATTTATTTTATTTATTTTTTTAGAAAAAAGGTCCTCTGGGCGATTTGAATCTTGAATCCGGCTGCCTTTATGCAAATTAAAGGTGACTAATCGACCGCCTTTGAGGGTTTGTGGTGCAATATTTAACTTCATGCGTACAGTTGCATATTTGTCATTGCCTTTCTGAGTATGAATATTTTACGTTTGCCCCCACGGTCACGACTTGTCACACATCCCTTGCTTACATTTGCCTCATTTTTACCCTTGCAACCAGCTGCCAGCTCAGATGGGCTCTATGCTGTCCAGCAGTGTGACTCTGCACTACCTGGACTGTATGCAGGATGAGTCGGTCTTCCTCCGCCTCAACTTCTGGCTTGGCTACGCACTCCAAGAAGGTAAGGCGGAGATGACTGATGACCAAATTTAAGCTAACCGGCATCTGAACTGTGACTCTCGTGGTGTTTAATTATTATTTTTTTCTTTCAGCGTGGGCTCAGGGAATTAACATGTGGGGAATGTACAATGTGATGCCCTTTTTTATTTTATACCTTTCACTCTCCTCAGAATTTTTGTTTTGTCGAGACGGTGACGCAGCCCAGAATTCCGACGAGGCTGTGGAGTTTTTACAGCGGCTGCAGTCGACACAGCATTTCCTCCAGGTGAGCCTCTGTGCCGCCTCACTTGCGCGCCTTTGACGCCTTTAAAATCTTTTTGAGAGGTACTTTTTATTATTAATAATATTTTTAATGTTGTATCTCAACGTCTTTACCAGGATGGCCTTTCTAGTTGTGAAAGGTTTCTCTTCAAATTCCTCACTGTTTGGGACGGAGCCTTCATGCGATCGGAGATCCTCAGCCTGTTGAGCCGCATTCCCGTGGTGCCAAGCGACAGTAAGTTTTGGGGTTTTTAAAAATACTTTTTGGTCATTTTTTATACACAAATCTGTACATCCAACAAAACACGATGCACCTCCGCTTACCTTTTGGGCTGACGTGGAATTTTTGACATTGTGGTCGTCAGATGAAAGTGTCTGATATTCGCCTAGCCTAGCTTCCAAGTCATTGGCGGAGATGCTCGTGTGGTGTTGATGATGTAAACTACTTCCTACAACTCCAATTTCCATTTGAGCTCAGTGCTGTTCTTTGTAGACACATTTGAGTATTTTTTTTTTATTGTATTCTTATATTAATTGTATAAAATTTGTGTTGGACTTGAACATATAAAGCACTATGTACATATTAGTTGACGTACTTGCTCCCCCTCCTCAGGAATCAGAGAGCTTCTGTTGGAGCCCCTCAAGAAGCTCTACTTCACATCCTCAGTGTTTTTTAAGGTACGTGTTCTGCTGGAGTTTGTTTGATGTTATTACATCCAAGAACCACTTTCCTATCTGATTTAATAGACCCAGTGTTGACTGATGTCTTGTATGCTTGTGTGTGTTTGTGTCCTCAGTGTGGGCTGTTGGATGTTCTGAACAGTATGCTGCGGAATTGGCTGATCTGGCACTCGGTGTACACGCTGGACGACGACTTGGACATCAGCATTAGCAACCACGCCTCCGTGTAAGTCGCACGGAGGTAGCTGAAGCATAAAAACACACAATGGGAATACGTAAATGAAAAGCAGCTGTCACTTGGAGATTGCCCCCCCCCCCCCAAAGAAATACAACTTTTATTATTCAGTCTGGTGTATTAGTGCCTTGCTCAAGGGGGACAGCCACAGTAACAAAATGGGGCTTAAGTCAGTTTCAGTTACTTTTTTCTAGGAACCATCAACCCATAGATTAGATGAGGTTCTCGATTTTTGCGCTCTGTTGGTGCACTGTGTAACTACTTTCCATTTTGTTTCCAGCTACATGACTCTGTCGGGCTACAAGGATTCCGTGTTGCAGCTGGTGCAATTTGTGGCTCATCTGGCCGCTGTGGGGCTGCAGCTGGAGAGCTGCAACTTGCTCCTGCTCAACTTCATCCTGGACTTTTACGAAACGGTAACGCGAGCTCAGCGATCCAATTGTGTTTTGAGCTGCAGCTCTTAACACAAAGCTTCACAGTGACCCCCATTTTTTGTGGCTTTAACAGGTGTGCGACATGTTTTTGAAGTTCGGCCTCCCGCTTATCGTCATGCCACCGCCCGGCGTGTTCTACCCCGCGCTGCTCTCCACCGATCCCGTCAGTGTGGACCAACTGGCCTACATCATGCACAGGTACAAGCCCTCGCCAGAGTTAATGTAGCGCCGTGTTACTGGATGATGGAAGCGGAGCCGGGACGGAATGGCATCTTTGCACTTACCGGTATATGCTAATGTATCATTTATGATAATGAGGCGAACTACCCAGGCGCTCCGTTTCGTTTTATCTCGCTGTGTTCGATTTTTGAAAGCTTTAATAGCTTATAGTATCTGCTAATTAACTTCTGCACAAAGCTCTGTCATGGCAAAGTAAAAAAAAGGGAAAATGTCAGGGTAACAGAAAGTACAACTAATTGCTCAACATAATCACGTTGCTTAAACAAAAATTACCCTCAATGACATTTGCCATTATCATTTTTTTCCTTTCCTTTTCTTTCTTTTTTTTTTTTTAGGTACAAGGTGAACCTGGAATTTGCCAAAAGCCAAATGAAAATTACAAAGGTACACTCACTATTTTCACTGCACAAGGAGTGTTTCCCAAGCTTGATTGAATCAAGTTTTGCTTTTGGTTCTCTGAAGAAAAAGCTTTATTTTTATTTTTATTAAAAATAAATTATAGATATATATTTTAATTATTTTTTAAGGCTTTGAAGCTGGAAATACATGTCAGTCAGCCTTATTTCTCAACTGAAAAATGCCACTGGCTTCTGAAAGGGAAGTCAAACCCCCAATTGTTTTTTGGGTAACAATATATTCTATGCAGCCCCACTAATCTAAATACGGTATTCTGGTCGATATTGCGTTAGTGGAATATGAGTAAAGCAGCAAAATGCAGCCGTTTTTATCCAACTCAGGGGGCGGCCATTTTGCCACTTGCTGTCGACTGAAGATGACATCAATGTTGCTCAGGGCTCAGGCAACAACCAATCACAGCTCACCTGTTGTTGATGTCATCTTCAGTCGACAGCAAGTGGCAAAATGGCCGCCCCCTGAGATAAAAAAAAAAAACGGCTGGATTTTGCTGCATAACTCATATTCCACAAATGTAATATTGATAAGAATGTCATGTTTACACTAGTAAGGTCACATATAACATATTATTGTCAAGAAATGTTTAAGTTTGATTTTAAATGAAGAAGAACTCGCCCGATACGTGGTGCGGGAATAAATCAACTAACATAAACACCCTCCTCCTCCTGTGACAGGCTTTTCACATCAACTCGCAGACATTAAGCGAGTTCAACCACTACGTAGTTGACATGGTCAACTTCTTGTGGAACGGCAAGACATTCCAGTCAAAAGCGTACTTGCAGCTGAACGAGGACCTGCTACAAAGGAGTAAAGTACCCGAGTGCTCCTCCAGCTTTAACTTCGTCCATCACCCGGCCTTCATAGGCTACGCCATCGACTTCCATCGTAAGGTGAGTGTCTGCCTCTGCGGCAACGGGGCTGTGCACAGAATACAGGTCACTTTGTTTTTATTTTTGGTTAGGTTCAAATTGTGTTTGTGAATTGTGTATTTGTTTGACTACTTGCTACTGTGAAATTCTTTTTTTTTATTATATAATTTTTATTTATTTTTAATTCTTTTGATGGTTTAATCGTCGTTTAAACACACCAAATCTGTCTGTCCACACGGATACATAGTGTATAGTTGTAGATGAGTAGCAGAGAAGGGAGTAAGTTACAACTGTGGCAGTTATAATTTTTTAAATTGTAAGTTACCATGGCACACATTAACCCATTTATATATATATATATATATTTTTTTTTTTTAATGTTTTTTTTATGCTTGAGCGTACAGAAGGCTTTAAATGAAGCCTCTGACCTAAAGAGTTCGCAAAGCAAGGGTAGTTATTACAAAAAACGGCCAGCAGGTGGCAGCAGAGTATAAGAGATCAACCAAGGCCATCTTGCAACAAGCTTTTTCCCCCAGTGTGTTTTCAACAGGTTTGTGAATAAGGATGAAACTTAGCTATATTCTATTCTAATGCTAATTGCTGCAAAACAAAAACGGATATAAATATACTTTTTTTCCTTGATGAAAGAAGAGACTCTAATCTCTTCTCTTTTTTTTTTTAGTAGGTTCCATGTTTTTATAGCAATAGAACACAATATTCTGTGGGACTTGCAAAATCAGTGAAAATCCAATAAAACAGCCAGGAGCGAAGGGGGTTGCTTCAGTGAAAAATGGCTGGGAATGAATGCGTTAAGAAGCTATGTTTGTGAGCAGTCACAACAGCATCTGTACTTCGCAGTACTTTGCCGTTATGAAAGAATCGACAAGTACAAGTCATGTGACTTGAGCCTATCATGAGTACAGTAGTGGCAAACAACTGGAAGATGCCTGGTGGGACACTGTGGTACTCGGTGACCTTTTACAGTTTCTCCCTGCAGCCCCCCACTAGTGGCTCAATAGAAATGTGATGCATGTGATATTAATATATCTTTCATACAACATACATTAATACCTAAGTGAGCGTTGTTGTATTATTAACAACTGCAGCATGAGACATGGTTTTCCTCACGTTTGATAATACACACAAGCCGATTTTGATTCCTTCCCAGCGCTGATATCCAGCTGTGAGCCGCTGAGTTTGGCAAGCCGTTTGAGCATTTAGTCCTTAGCCTTCGAGTGCGCTCTTCTTTGTCCTCACTAGTAAGGCAGTTCAAAGCTTCAGGGGGAAAAAAAAAAATCCTGTCCTACCAGTGACGTTCGTTCACTTCATTGCAGTGGTAGGGAACCCTGGTCCTCGAGAGCCGCTGTCCTGCCTGTTTTCCATGTCTCCCTCCATCGACACACCTGATCGATGAACAAGATCGTTATCAGGCTTCTACTGAGCTTTCTGATGAGCTGATCAGTTGAGTCAGCTGTGTTTGAGGAGAGAGACGTGGAAAACAGGCAGGACAGTGGCTCTCGAGGACCAGGGTTCTCTAATCCTGCTTTATAACAATTCGGCACACGAGTTGAACAACGACATGTCTCCTGTGAGGCAAAAGTGTGCACTCGTTGACAACTGTCTGCTATCAGAAGTAGTAGTGACAAAATTCTGCTAGTTAACATCTAGCGCCTCAGTAATAGTTCGGCTAGCACACCGATATCACTTGGTGCGCAGTGTTGCCTCATTAATGACATACTTTGTAGTTATTCCACTATGTGTGTTCTAGCATTAAGTCATGAAATTGCTTTTGCTAAAATGAAGGCCTTAAATGGCATTAAGGAGACATCAATACGTTGTTGAGACTCATTAACAAATTGTAATACTTTTTTTTTTACATGCAACATTGTGTAAAGGAGTCACTATAACACAATTTGAGGGGACTGTTGACTAGTTGTAATTCACAATGAACAAAATGACCTGGACTCCATGAGTTGTTCCAAACACCAATTGCTCTGAATTTGAAAAGAAAAATGTAGTGTTCCTGTCACCAACATCCAACATGAAACACTAATGCCACCGAGTGGCAGCAAAATTACCTCAACACAAGTCTGACTCCATGTTTCACACCCTTTTTAACCGTAAACTGTATGAAAAAAAATTAATAACAACCCGCCTACTGCCCAAAGCCAGCTGGGATAGGCTCTAGCGACCCTTGTGAGGACAAGCGATTAAGAAAATGGATGGATGGATTATGAACAGGTACAACATACACTTAATTTATGATTAATCGTGCGTTAACTATTAAAATCATGAGGTTAATTATAATTGTAATTGACTGACATCCCTGATATATAACAATTATATGCATAAATTTATGTATATGAAGTCCAACGTGGGCATTAAATTAGTATTAAGTTGAATTTAAAACCATTAGATTAAATTTGATCATACGTGCACCTGTCTGCAGTCGTCGCTCTAGCGCACAGCAATGTCTTACAGTAGTGGAAAACATTTCACTATTAAGACATTTTTTGTTGTAATATCGCGCGCAGCTATTTTACTAGCGCTGTAGTCATTGTGCCCGGTGTGCAGGAATATCATTATGTAGTGGAAAGAAATGTCACTATTGTAGGACATGTACCAGCGCGCATAAATGTTAAAGTCATACAGCTGTGGAGAAAACATCGGCAGTAGGACAGTCGTAGTGGTGCGCCGCTGCACTGGAATGTCTTGCGGACAAAGACGAAGGAGCACACTGATACGGTATATGGACAAGTTAGCATGATTAAGTAGCTTTCTGCCACGTTTGGAATTGACACGCTTTCTGCCTTCGTCTTCAGTGTTGGCCTGATAAAGACCTCGATCTCAACGCCATTAAGGTATGAAGGCTCTCACCAGTCAAGAGGTTTGTTATTGCGTGTCATCATGCATGGCAAGGGGTGTGACTGTGGCTGCGTCTGTTTTGCAGCAAGTTAGGCCGTGGAGCTGGTACATGGAGTACCTGTTCTCGCAGGGCTTCAACGGCCTGCAACTTTTCTCCCTAACCGTCATCCGGCGGCCGGCGTCAGAAGGTGACAAAGAGCACAGCGGCACCTTGCAGCCGAGTTAGGAAAAAAATGGACTTATTATAATTGAGGAATGATTGTTTTGTGTGATAAAGCAGCTTTTCAATGTACAGCGTCATATTCTGCCTCTGCATTTATCCTTTTTGAACCTTTAACATTTAAGTATTTGTCCATTTTTGTTTTTTGCTTTATTGTAAATAAAAACAAGCAAGAGCTTAGCTACATTCCTACACAAGTATTCCAAATCTTGAAAAATGTTGCGTTTAAATTCGAATTTGAATGTAAATATAATTGCATTTGAATACAAAATGCAGTGGACTGCCAGCAGGGACCGGGCTGGCCCATGAAGAGTTGATCATCCACGAATAATTGACGTCCATTCAATTTCGTTGGGGGGGGGGGGGGGGGTCTTATATGCGCTGGGGTATACCAGCAGTAAGCGTTTTCCACAAAAAATAAATCCACAAATAGCAGAACTGACTATAAAATTCATCCTCAAAAATACAGATTAAATATTATAGTTGACTTCCAGCACTGACTGCCATCCTTTGTTACTAAGAATTTCACAATATTTTAATAAACAACTATAGAAACAAAACCACCATTAACACTATTACTTATACCCAGCCTGTACAAAATAACAATAAAGAAGCCATAAAACAGTAACAAGTGTTACTCTGAACAGCAACAAAGCATGATGAGAAACATTGAGCTTGTCGCTATCATAAAGTTAGCGCCAGTCTGCTAAGTAGGACACAGAAAGCCTATATTTCAAAATAAGAGCTTTAACAGGAAAGGCAGTGTTATCTGCTATAATCTTGCTAACCGCGTTTGAGAAATCTGCCAAGTGTGAAAGGTCATTTCCTACGTTAGGTATACTGGCCCGTTGGACCCTTTTGGTTCTTTTGCATATTTTAAACTCCAGTATTTATATTGGTTGTCAACTTGTCATACTTGTTCAAATAAATACTGACCAATTATAATTTGATGTTTGATCAAATGCAATATATGAACATCATTGGAGGGAATTGCAAGCTATTTTAGATTGACATACGAATTATTGTTCTTCTTTTGCATATTATATTAAATGTTATATCTTCATTAAAACGTTGTGAACTCAAGTGGACCTGTCTGACCCCGGAAACTCCAGGACTGAAAATAATTAGTCCCACGCCTATCTTCAACAATAAATGAATACTATATACAGTGAAAATAAAAATAAATAAATAAAACCGTACGACTAATTCGGTGCTGTTGATGCCGCGCACTCGCTATCCGCGCGCGCGCACGAATTGGTGTCAGGATCCAAGTGTGGGAGGTACTTGGAAGTTGTAAATCTCCCGGCTGGCGAGGCGCGCGCACACTTGCAGCGAAGACGCGAAGGAAACACGCCGCCTCGCACCATCCCCGCTCCTGACGCACCGTGCTCGGCCCACTCGCGTTCTTCTTACCCCAGCCCCAACCCTCACGGCTCGCCTCTGACCTGCGGAAAGAGAAGAAGGGAGGGCGGTCGGGCTTGTCGGACGACGTCCCCCTTTTGCCCACACACTTACCGGGCGGATGGAGCTTGACGGCGGCCGAACTGCTCCCTGATGTCACGCTTTCCTTCACCGCCGGTCGCAGCTGCTTCTCCGCGCTCGTCTCCGGTGTTCTTCCCCCGTCCACCTCCACCCCCGCCGGATCTCTCTCTGCAGCTGCAGCCGCTTGGGAGCCAACACGGCCGGGGGAGCTTTGTCTTTGCCACCTGAGCCACAACCTTTCGGACCGGAGCCAAAAGGTAAGACTGGCTGCTGTTTTCTTTTTTTTTCTTTTTTCAAGTGAGTTTTTTTTAAAGACTTGTGCTTGATTCGTCGATGTTATATGAATGTATTTTCTTGTATTTTGCCATTTTTGATGTTTGGGGGGGGGGAATGAATCTGGCGTCATGACGCATACGAAGTGTGCGCCAGTTTGGTCATTCTTGGCAGCCTTGTTAGTTTTGCAAGTATGCAGAGATGTGCGTATGGTGGCGTGGATGGTGCACCCAAAACTCCGTGAACGAAAGCGTGTCTCATATTTGAACAAGCAATAAAAGCGAAATGAAGAACAACCTATGGTGGGGCGATTTTTAGGGTTCCTTGACTTAGACTTGAATTTGTTCCATGACCAAGCCCTTCAAATATCACAATTTTTACTTCTTTCTTTCCCCGTTTAATTATTATTTTTATTTTTTAGGAGTGGGGGAGAAAGGTCAATTACTTCTTATCACAGTTTTTTCACGTTTCCAATAAAGCAAAAAGCTAAATTAGAATATAAAGGAATAAACTCTTTCTATGAAGTGCGATTGTGTGTTGAGGTGTGCCTTGAAGGGGTGTGGCCTAGTGAGCTGCGATTCAGTGGGAGAAGCATAAGACGATCTGACTTTGCAAACATGCTCAACCGTGACAATATTGTGTTTTCTAAGCCTCAGTGTACACATGGAAGTGCAAAAATGCTTTTAACGTTTATTTATTTTTTTAAATACATAATTTCCCTTCATTTTTGAGTGACTGAACAGTGAACACATGAAACCTAACGACTCAACCGAGACATATGCGATAATCTTGGAAGACGTCCGTACTCTTAGTGCCATTCTATTTCATTCAAACGTTTCTTCTTACTTTATTGATTTAAAAAAAAAAAATGTGACCGCGTGGTATGCAGGGAATTCTTTTTCCGAGCAGTTTGGGCTTTTCGGAGCAGTTCTTCTGAGGTTTTACTTGCTTTGGGAATTGCGTGACATGTCGCGGACTGGAGGTTAGCCAACACTGTTGGAGCGAATCAATTGGTTGTGTTGTTTTAAAAAAAATACACAATAGCTCACAAAAGTGAACGCGGCCTTCACTTTTTTTATATTTATTTTTTATAGTGTTGCATCTTTTCATGGGTCTACAGAAGAAACATCACTTTCTCACAATGTAAAGTCGTTAGTGTAAAAGTGTACATTTACTGTATATAATTGACATTACTTCAGCACACAACCATTGATGTCTCAACCACTGGCAACAAAAGTGAGTACACCCCTTAGTGAATATGCTGAAGTCATCCCCCCCCCCCCCCCCCAACAATATATAAACCCAGGGACTTTAACAGAACAATGGCCATTTATTGTTCCCTCATTCATGCAATTGCAACACGAGTGCGTACACTCTTCGGTAAAAAAATGCCCAAATTCTGCCCAATCAGCACCGCCGCAATGTCACGTGACTCATCAGTGTACTAAAGTTAGGTGTGAATGGAGAGCAGGTGTGTTTGCAATCTTGTTGTAGCCTATGTCAGGTCAAATGGCTAATTGGGCCCGATTTGGACAGTTTCACCTGGGGGTATACTCACTTTTGTTGCCAGCGGTTTAGACATAAAGGGGGCTGTGCGTCGAGTTATTTTGAGGCGACAGTAAACTTGCTAACTACTTTACATGGTCATTTCTTTGATGTTACGCGATGAAAAGATACAATCAAATATTTGCACAAATGTGAGGTAGCGTGTTTACCTTTTTTTTTTTTTATTTCTGTGCCTTCTCAAACCGCCGTGCCGGTTTGTTCCAATATGAGAAGTCGTAAAAGTGTAATCATGTCGGCGCCGAGGATCAGACGCATCCTCCTCCCTCCTGGCTTGTGTTCTTTCATCTTCCTCACAAAAAAAGGGCCTCTGAAAAATCTCTAAATGGTCCAAGACGGATAAAAGAGAGCGAACAATCGCTTCCACGCTGGTAACGTTCACTTTCCTTATTGTTATCATTTGAAATAACTTAATGTCCAGTGATTTTTTTTTTTTTTCCCCCGGGAGATAATTTCCCGGACTGCTTTTGACGTGGCTCGCTGCATTTCCATTTTTCTGTGTTATGCCGATTGCCGCTGCTGTTCTTTAAGAGGCACTTAAGAAGGCAAACACTTGTGAAGTGTAATTGCGAAAGACGCTAAAAGGATTAGCGGGTTGTTCCGTTGTCATTGTCTGCCTCCATCGACGTGCCTGCTGGTCCTCTTTTGAGTCTTATTTTAGAGGAATAGAACATAATAGCTTTACACAACATATCCCCGCTGATGTGTTTTGTAAACACTCTGCCAGTTATTCCTGACCTTTATTGACCCGAGGCACAAAAAAAAAATAGTCACCACAGAACCAACGTATATTTCCTGCAAGTCTCTGTCAAATGAAAATAAATGTCTTCAAAGTTTGACCGACCACACATTGTTGTTAAAGTGGAAGTCAACCTTTAACATTTCTTGACAATAATGTGATCTCACTAGTCTAAACATGACATTCTAATTAATGAATATGACATTTTTGGAATGTCAGCTAGGAAGCAAAATCTATCCGTTTCTCAGGGGGCGGCCATTTTGCCGCTTGCTGTCGACTGTAGATGACATCACAGTTGCTCAGGGGCTCAGGTAGCAACCAAGCACAGCTCAACTGTTTTCTGAAGCTGAGCTGTGATTGGTCACCTGAGACCTGAGCAACTGTGATGTCATTTTCAAAATTCCACTAACTCAATAATAATCAGACTACCATATTTAGACTAGTGGGACTGCATAGAACATATTATTATAAAAAAAAAAATTGGGATTGACTTCCCTTTAAGAACGTTGCCAAATTTAAATGACTAAGAAAAAAAAATGCCAATATGTTAAATGAGGCTTCAAAATGGTGAAAAATGAGACCGTTCTCTCCACTTTCAAACATTGTGTGCTCAGTGCGCTGAAACCACGCCCCCCTCAACAGCAAATCAACTATCACCATTCCGACCTGGAAAAATGGATCCGTGTACTCGAAGCCAACAATGAGGCACTCTATTCTAAAGTCAGCCAGAAGCTGTGTCGCTTTTCAACCTTTCGCTGCGTGATAAGCACACACTCGCGACCAACAACGAGGCACTCTAAAGCGGCCGCGCCATCCCAAAGCCCCCTATCCACATTCTAGCTGTCAAGTTGAACAAATTGAAAAACATCCCCCCTCCTCCTCGCTCTTCTGCCTTTCACTGCGTGATGTGCGCAAACTCACTAACAACGAGGCGCTCTAAAGCAGCTATGCCATCCTGAAACGCCGGTCCACAAGACGGCTGTCAAATTGGACTCCTCAATATTACCCCCGCTCTTCCGCCAGTCTCTGTGAGACATGCACACACTCCCAGCTGACAACGAGGCACTCTAAGACACGACAGCCTGAAAGCCTTGTCCACATGCTGTCTGTCAATTCGGACTCAACTCCCAATTCTGGCTCTTTCAGTTTTCTCTGCATGCACTCGTGGCCAACGATGCTTTTTTTGGGATGTCGTTTTTCCTCTTGTTCTCCTTCTAATGCATTTCTCTTTTGACTGCACTGAATTTTTTCAGCACAAGCGCATACGTTTGCGTATTTAAAGCACGGAGGTTTACGATTTGATCCAACGTAACGATTCTTTTGCCTCAGCGGAGGTCTTGCCCTGTCTGTCGTCCATCCTGTCAACTCCTCAAAGCGTCTTTTACGGGATCCGCGTTATTTGGATCACGGCGGGAGCACGTGAAGGCTCGTCACTTTTCTTTTGATCTCCCATTTTTTTTTTGGGGTTTCTGTCTTTCTTTCTTAATTCAAGAGAGTGAGCTGAAAATGTCATCCTGTGTTTAAGTCTGCCTGGGGTCCCGTGTTACTTAGTGGTGCGTTACGAATTAGCATCCATCCCCCTGCTATAGTGATGGCCTGTATTCATACTGGGCCATATTTAGTTGAGGAAGAGCTGATGTCATGTTGCAATATTCATTTTTAATGACATTTAATCGGGGAAAATGGACTGTTTAAGGAATCTGTGATCTTTTTTCTTTCTTTCTGGAAAAATAGTTCAAACAGTGAGCCGGCTTTCTTTTTATACGACTTTGGAGTCGCTCACTTGCATTGGACAGGATTAATTTCTACACGGTGTGTACAAAGGCAGACCCCCCCCCCCACCCCCCTATTCGATAAGACGATATCCTGTCTAAATGAAACTCCTCCTCTCAGTTCAACATAGTTGCTTTGGCACCTAGATGGCGCCAACGCAATCTTTTATATCAAACGTGGGTTTGCTTGAGCACAAGAGTGTTTTTCAACAAATAATGGGAGATAAACAAAACAGCAAATTAGTTAATTGATCAAATGTCGAGCTTAAAATCACAACCGCCGTCTTTTATCATTTCTTTATCCAAGTCAAGTTTCACTCCCACGAATCATTTTGACTTTGAGAAGAACAACAAACCGGACTATTTAATGACATGCGAGACCCCAATTCCCCCCCCCAGCTTTGACCTGACTGATGTCACCTTCTGTATCGGGCCTCCGTTGGGAGAAAATGATTTGCATAAATGGCGCCTGAGGTTTAATTTGGGCAAGTGGCATTTGTTTAAAGTGGATATTATTCTAATTACAAGTAATGTACAGCATTCCCAGCGGAGCTTCGGCGGCATCGCCGGAGATAATAGAGCTCATTTGCTTCCCTTTTGGAAGCAGCTTCGTACCACCAATATACACTTTTGTTTTTATTGAAATACGTCTGCTTAATATGCAGAAGATCTTCTTTTTTTTTTCTTGACGCGCCGGCTGATTTGAATTAGAAATGCAAGAGTGCAAATTACTGAAAGAAAATGACTTTGAATGGACACAAAAGGGACCAAACAGGAATGTAAAATAAAAGTCGGATACATTGTGCATGCTTTTCAACATAACTATTGAAGTATCGCAACGGACCAATCGTAGCGCTTTAAATTAGCAGAGTTGGGGAGATGATGTTTTGGCGTTCATCATGAATCTTATTGCGGAGCGAAAGGTGGGCAGAAATAATCAACATGGTCAAATGTCATATTTCCACACGTGGGTGTCCAAACGATGGCCCGAGAGCCTTTTGTGGCCCGCTGACCATTTCTCAGCGGCGTATGCTAAAAACGACATTGGTTGCAGTTGATGAAGTCTAACAAATTAATTTTATATTCTGGCTAGCTTTTCGAGATATGAAAAGATACAATTGAACTATGACCAACTATTTCTCTTCATTGCTCTCGTTTTTACTTCTGAATATAAAAATAGGATTTAGCTAGTGTATGGTGCAGGGGCGGCTCTATTCGAATGTGATACTGGGCCATGCCACCCCAATATTGCCCCCAAAATTATGAACTATTTGCCTTATCACATTTTACAATACAATAATTTTTTTCAAAATAACTGCAATATAATACAATGGCTTGATTGACTGATTTTTGCGTGTTTAATAAATTAAAGTCAAAACATTTTAGTGGCACTTGAATGACTAAAGAATAAGAAAATATTCAGCGCTTGTATCATGTTTTTGCTCTCAAGTCGGAGCAAAAAAAAAAAAAAAGGGCCGAACGACGGCTTGTCTCAAAAACTTGAGTCGGGTCAATCAACCTTTTTTTTTTTTTTTGGGGACAAACTATTGGTTTTCATTTCAACTGCCTTAAGGAAATCTTCCTTGCGTATGTTTGTTAAAAGGTTAAACACATTTTAATTGGAGTTATCAGTCGCTGCGTCTTCCGCCGCTGCGTGGCGTTCATCTCCCCCATCTGCAAACATCCCCGGCGTTGCCCCGCATCAAGTCAGCGCGACGGTAATTTGGGATGATTATCGCTCTCCCCCGTGTCCGCCGCCGCACGGCGAGAGGGCCTCGCGCTCGGCTGGACTGTCGCGGCGCGTAACGAGATGTTTGATGGCGGGGAGATGGCGCATAATGAAGCAAATGAGAGTCAGTAGTAGCTGTAAAAAAAAAAGAAAAAAAAAAGAGAAGCTTATTCATTATTCAGTGTCTTGCAGTCAAGCCGCTTATATTTGTATAGTGCCGAATCCCAGCAATGGCTGCCCTGATGATGCGGAGCGCGGCGAGATTGTTGGCTTCAATTTGCGGAGACGTAACGCGGCCTTGAAAGCGAGCAGTGACGACAATCAAGTGCCAGGTGGGAAGAAAGCGTTCAAGACGTTGGCGGTATCCCCAAAATGTTGGAGACAACCATAAACAAAAACATGGTTGTCAGCGGAGATCGGCATATATATTTTTTTAAAACCGTTAAGCCTTGGCGGAGGTCACTGCTCTACTGAGTCTAGATTCAGTGACAATATTGGATTACAATAGATGTGAAATGAAAAAAAAACAAAAACCCTCAGTGTTATTGAAGTGCAGGCCTTCAACTTCAATTTTGAGAAGCTTTCATAATAATATGACATTTCTCATTTGGGAAATGCCTCTTTTTTTTTCAGGGCTGAAAAGTTTCCGGACAAAGTGACATTGCAACTCTTGCCGTTGTTCAAATACGTTTGGAGCAAACTGTATCTGATGTCATTACATCACTTCTAAAATAAGAAATGTGATCCGTGGTACTGTATAATTCTGTATAAAGTTAAACCCACCTACATTTAATCTAACATTTGAAAACAGATGTATGTGCCCTCTACTCGCCACTTTGTTAAAAATACGTAAACTCGCCAATAGAGGGCGCTATAGGGTGCCGCCCCACTACTCGCTGCAATACCTCGACAAAAACGCAATAAAAATGACATCATGAAATCTAACATTTTGAAGTATATGCATATCTAACTCTAGTCTATTTCTGATCTTGGGCGCTACTAGCTTTACCCAGAGACTCTTGCTCGTTTTTTTTCTTAGTGTGTAGAGTTCTAAAATTTATATAAAATTAATTAATTAATATACAATTAATTAATTAATATAAAGTTAAAATTAATTAATTAAAATTATTATTATAAAGATGTTATACTGTAGTTGACTTTTTAATTTGGGAAAATGTACAAGGGCTGTCAAGTGATTATTTTTTTAATTTGTAATTAATCGCATGACTTCAATAGTTAACTCACGATTAATCGCAAATTTTATATCTGTTCTAAATGTATAATATATATATATATATTTTTTTCTAAGTTTTTGTACTCTTGTTGACTTTTTTTAAACTGATAGAAATACGGCTGCATCTTTTAGTCATTGATACACTAATTTCTTATTAATTTGTAAAATTTAGTTAAAATTAAAAAGTTGCACTGCACTGTAAAAAACGAGTGTGATATTGATTTGTGTTGAGGTCATTTTTCTGCCACTAGATGGCAAAATTGCATTTGTAAGACATTGGTGACAGCTCAGTGTATTTTTCTTTTCATATTATGAGCTATCTTATCTTTAACATGAAGTAACTTGTAAAATTCTGCACATTTTCAAAATTATAAATTGCAACTTGACACCAGTCTCCACAAATATATGCAATATTGTTACATTTATTACTACAAAATTTTGACGCGGACGTGTCTGCTGCGTTGCTACTGGAATTCCCTCCAGTACAGACTTTTCCATTAATCGCGCGCTAAAACAATGAGTGGCGTTAAAGGAACTTCAAATGAACTCAAAATGAACACGCACATTTTGGCGCCCCTAATTATTCAACTTAAGTTTTTATTTATTTATGGAACTTACAGTAGATGCAGTCGAACTTGTGCTTCAACTTAAGAACTTGCTTCTTCTGCTGAGCTGCCACCGATGCTGAAATGTACCAAAACGAAAAGAGGCAGCAGCGGCTGCAGTCATTGATAGAAAATCCATTTCCCAACTCTATAAATTCCCGAGCATGCGGTCTCCTTGGCCACGGGGACCGCCGGCTATTATTTAGGATGCGCTAAGCGACACGTTGCTATTAACATGACTGGCTGGGTGTCTGTGGCCTGCTTTTATGTGGGTTATTTACTGCGCGGCTGCGGGGGGGGGGGGGGGGGGTCTCGCTCCGGGCGTGCCGCTGCTCAAGGCCGGCGTGGCCTCGCAATGCGGGAAGTGGACTTGAATGGGACAGATGGGAAGGATGAGGATGAGGATGAGGATGAGGATGAGGATGAGGATGAGGATGAGGATGAGGATGAGGATGAGGATGAGGATGAGGATGAGGATGAGGATGAGGATGAGGATGAGCGGCGAGGGGCCCTTTTTTCCATGGAACATTTACAACGACAGCATGTTAGTGCAGATGTGATGCTGCTTGAAAGCGGATGATGGCGAGAACTTGCTACGCGAGATGATTGCCCAAATGTGGTGCTCAAGGGTCACATTTGATTTAAAATAAATAAATAAATAAAAATCAGACAGAGGGGTGGATGAGATGAAAAAATCAAATAAGATGTATTTTGTACTTTTTTTGAATTCATATTCAGGTTTCTATTCATATTGAGTTTTATTCATATTCACATTCAAATTTCAAGTGAGCCCCACCTTACATCTATTTTTATGTATTCAAAGTGTAGCTCCTAGTCATAGGAAAATGAAAGAAAGAAAAAAACATGATGTATGCCCAGTATACATTATTGTTTAATTATTTAAAATAAATCAACAAATTATTTATTAGATAAATGGAAACAAGAGTAAAAAGTAAATACAGTGGTCCCTCTCTATTTGCACGCTCCCCTGAAAGACTTGGAATTGCCTATGGATGCCGCAAGATGGCTCCAAAGCACTACTTTTGTCCAAATGAAGCACCTCAACTCAACAGAAAACAAAATAACCTGCCACCAAGATGCCACAATATGGTGGCAAAGGGCCACTTTTTTTTCTAAATGAAGCTCCTCAAATTACTTAATCATAGTTCCTTGGCACCAAGATGCTAAAAGGTGGCTCCAAAGCACTACTTTTGTCTAAATTAAGCTCTCAACTCGCATAAAGTAGTCTGGCGCCAAGATGCCACAAGATGGCGGCAAAGGAATACGTTTGTCTACCTAAAGCACTTCAGTTCACATCATCAGAGTTCCTTGGCACCAAGATGCTAAAAGGTGGCTCCAAAGCACTACTTTTGTCTAAATTAAGCTCTCAACTCACATAAAGTAGTCTGGCACTAAGATGCCACAAGATGGCGGAATAGGAATACCTTTGTCGAGCTAAAGCTCCTCAATTCACTTAATCATAGTTCATTGGCACCAAGATGTGGCACCAAAGCACTACTTTTGCCGAAATGAAGCTTCTCAACTCATATCAACAAAGGAGCCTGGCACCAAAATGCCAAAAGATGGCGGCAAAGGGAATACTTTTGTCTACCTAAAGCACTCCAGTTCACCAAGATGTGGCACCAAAGCACTACTTTTGCCTAAATCAAACTCCTCAACTCCCTTCGACTTAGTTTGGTGCCACAAAATGGTGGCAAAGTACTACTTTTGGAGAAATGAAGCTTCTCAATTCACTTCAACATATTTCCAATTGGCACTAAGTTGTTACAAGGTGCCTCCAAAGCACTACGTTTGCCTAAATGACACTCCTCACCTAAATGAAGCTCCTCAATTGACTTCAGCATAGTTGCTTGGCATCAAGATGGCGCCAAAGCACTTTGTCATTCCCTCGGAATCAACGCGATCTTTTTGCCCCGACTGCGAGTGTTGCCCGTCGTATTGCAGCACTGTTTGCTACTGCACCGAAGGAGCGCTTGGACGTTCCCTGTAAACTGTAAACAACCACGCGGTGTCTTCACCAGCTGGCTGCCCGCCATGCAGGTGCGTAGAGGGGGTTTTCCTCGTCCTCGTCTCCGGAGGCACGCAAAAGAACATTTTGACAACGATTCGAGTTGGCGTTTTCGATTAAAGTTGCACAATCTGGACAGGTGAGCAATGAGCTGAAACGTCCACAGAGGGAAAGCAAAGCGCTGCGGTCGCATCCAGATTAGCTCTTGTTATCCTTTTTATTGGCTCAGCTCACTACTTGTTTTTATTTTTATCAGCTATTTTTCTTCACCTCTGTCAAGAGCAAAGGGAAAGTTGGTCTGCGTTTATATGTGAGTATATACATCTTATTTTTAATTCAAAAGCGGCATTGTGAATACTCAACACAAAACTCTGTGGACGTGTTTTTTTTTTTTTTTATCCGCCATTTACATGTCTTACGTTTGTGGATTCATGAGATTATGCATGTTTAAATGTGATTTTTTTTTAAATTTTATTTTAGTGAGTAGACAGTATGCAAAGTTTGATTTCTTGAAGCCATTAGACGGCGCCGTGAAAGGCCACACGGAGCGGTGTCTATTAAATGCACATCGAGTATGCAGCATAAATGTCAACATGGATTTCTCCAACTGTTAAAAACTGCTTTCGCTTCACTTAATTTGACGCATTTCGCAATCACATGGATGATGTGTTGTTGCTGGTACTTACAGTAATGCTCATGAATACAAAATCCTTGCGTATTCACTTTATTGTAATCACTGCGAATATGCAGTCAGTAATTCATTGCAAAAAAAAAAAAAAAAAGATTTTAAGTTTGTCTTTAACACACTTGGAGAGCAAAGACTGAGACTGAATGGATAGGCACAGTGGGACGCTAGTTTGCATTTCTGCCTCGGTCGATAGGTCCTGGGTTCGAATGTGCTTACCTGTGTGGCTTTCTCCCGCTGCCTCCCTCTTTTCAAAAACACGCATGTTTAATTCATTGAAAACTGAAAATCAGGGTTTTGGATAATTTTCAAAAGCAGCCTCACAAAACTCTTACTCTAGCTCCAATTAAACAAAATTAACATGCCACAAAAATTACGTTTCCTGTATTCAAAATATTAATAATAATAATGACAATCATGTTCCGATAAGATCTTTTAAAAGGAAAATATTTGTAATGTTAGAAAAAAAAATAACTGAATCTTTACCACAAGAAAGACATATTTGCTCTCAAAAGAGCAAAAAGTTGTATTTTTCGGAGTTAAAATGATAATGTTTATCAAAGTAAAAGTTTGATGAGGGAAGAAAGTCATATTTCAACTTTAATCTAGTAAATTATGCCTTTTATTCCAGTCCTTCTCAAATAGGGGGCTAGTGGAGTGATGCCAGGGGCGCATGCCACCTCAGTGAACATTTTATTTTATTTTATTTTTATTTTGCCCACTAGGATAATGTGTAATTGCACATACGCTACAGTAGGTGGCAGTGGCGCTCTCATTGTCAAAGTGGGTATACTTAAAAACATTTTTCTATATCAAAAGTACTCGAGAATTTTGCACAATATGAACGTGAATGGGTGTCTGTCTGCATACGCACTGTGATTGGCTGGCAACCGGTCGAGGGCGGAGCCTGCCGAGGCAACCTTGAGCTCAGCTTGCCCACCTTTTTATGAGGACAAAAAAAGTGATAGGAAATGGATGGATGGAAGTATTTAAAGACATCCGCTCTTGTTGTTTCCAGACTTGACGTGACAAGAACCCCAATTGGACTATCAATTTTTTTTTTAAGTTCAAGTTAAAAGGCTCCCTCAGTCTTCACAAGCTGCTGCTTCCTATTGTTCCATCAGCTTTATTGCCACTTTCCAAGTCACGTCGTCTCATTTGCCTTTTTTTTTTTTTTTCCTGTTTGGATTTTTATTTTTCACTGCATTTATTTCCACGGCAATATTTCCGATCTGTGCCAACTGCTGCGCGCTTTTGCAGCAACGAATTAAAGGAGCGCTTTCATTGATTGACACTTCATTCATCCGGTGATTGAAATGAAATTGTCACAGCAGCGATATTCGCACAAAACGTTCATTTTAATAACAGAGAAAAACAAACAAAGAGGATGTAACATTCCAATTTGTCACAAATGTTCTCCACAAAATCCGTTTTAAATGTGCAGTTACGATATTGTGGGAGGGGTCAGACAACAAGTGCAACACATTTATTGCACAGGTGTGCCTTAGGCTGCCCGCAATAGACGGCCATTCTTAAATGTGCACTTTTACTGTATTGGCAGTCCGGAATGGTCAGAAAACAAGTCAGCATGCGGTGTAACTTTTTTTTGTTTTTCTTTTTGCCTCAGGCTGTCCACAATAAAAGTCCGCTGTAAAATGTGCACTTTCCCGACACATTCTTGTTCGAAACACTTTTGTGTGTGTTTCTCTTTTGTCTCAGTGCTTCACTGCCCGTTGACACACGCAGATCAATGAGTTGCTCACCTGGTGTTTTGTTTGCCATTTTCTTGGGTTGTTACCATGACAACCGACTGTCTTCACTTTTCCAGGGTACGCAACAGGTGCCAGAGAAATGGTTCAGTGGGCCTTTAAGACTATATTCTGCTATTATTATAAACACATAAAGTGGTGTGTTGATGCTGGCAACCTCTCCAAAGGTCGTCTTTGCGCATTCCAAGCAGCAGACAACCTTTTAATGTCGTTTTCCTTTTGTGTCTTTTTTTCCTCTCTCCCATTTTGAAGCCGTTTTTCTTTTCCTGCCCGTCCGTCTAAATGCAAATGTGCACGTTGAGCTGATGTTGACTTTTAATTTGGATGAGAAAAAAATAACGAGTCACTTAGGGGGGGGGGGGGGGGGTGACGTCTGAATTTGGGATTGCTTTTCTCAGTCGTGCTGAGTTCGCGAGCCTCATAACTGTGTCGTGTTTAATAGATTTAATAGATTTAATAACAATCACGCGCGCACTGCTTGCTGAACTCGACAGCTTGTGAGTCATCTTGAAATAATTGTTCAACTTCAAGTTAGCATTCCAATTATTATGATTTTTTTTGGGCGGGGGGGGGGTGAGAAACTAGGCGAGTAACAAAATAAAATCACACTTTGGTGCTCGCCTTATTGTATCCAATAGCAAAAATCGTTAAGAACAAATGAATGTTGCAAACAAGTGCAAGCGTAACAGCAGTTAAAAATGAATATCGCCAAAAGCACGCCGACAACCGTAATATCTGCTTGTCAGAGGCTGAGCTGCACTGTGCTTGTTTACAGAGTAGGCCTTTGGCATTTACGCTTCCTTTTTTAAATTTTATTGTATTTATTTAAAAAAAAATTTTTTTATATTAATTAAAAAATAAAAAATAAAAATAAAATAATAAATATAAAAAAAAGGCATTTACGCTTCCTATACTCGACCTATTATGTCTTGTGCGGGAATTCTGACTGACCGTACTGAATGTAAGCTGTAACTAAAGTCCAGCAATTGAAACGCAGGACCAGATCTGGCCCACGGGCCATGAGTTGGTTACCTATGTGCTAATCAGGGTTATAATAGTCTTAGAGTTTTCACTATAGTTGGAGTTTTTAGAGCAAGTTTTTATTAGTTTTTTTAGTTAGGGTTTTAATAGTTTTAGTATTAGTTTAAAAAATTTTCTTGCTGAGTGTAAGATTAAAATGAAAAATAAAAGTCATTTAGTACTGTGTAACATTGCAAATTAAGGTTGTCACAATTTATTTCTTTTGCTTTACTATGAATTTGAATATTGCTTTATATTTTCTTTTTTTTCTTTTAAAAATGGATGAAATAGATGGATTGATTGTAAATCGGGGGCCGATTTAAAAATATGGGATTTTTACATTTCTGATGTCAAGAATCAAATATTGTAGTTCTTTACTTGCTTTGAACCACAACGGGGTTTTACAGCCATATAAAAAAAGGTATCACCTTTTTATTCAATCCATCCATCCATCATGAGGTCATTGAGACAATTTGAATGCGGTCTTCTTCAGGACTCATTTGTCAACAGATACTCAAAATCAAGTGACTTGGACTTGGATGCAAAAAAAACCCCACCAAAAGTGACTGTCTGCAGGGTCGGCCCTAATTCTCAAGCAACTGATCTTGGTTCTTCTGGAGCTGCCGATGTACAGCAATGCCCAAATAAAAACATCTGAAATGACACCGAAATACTCCAACCTCCGTCCTGTCGGGAATAATCCGCCGCGAAATAAGTACCGTCCACACCGCCTCAAAATTCCTGGTCCGAATTGTGTCCCCCTTTGAAGACAAGAAGCTAACGATGTCTCCATTACTCTTCCATGAGGCCGACTTCCTCCTGCTGAGGTCTAATTGAGCACCACAGGAACGCTCCACTTATTTTTTATTTTTTTTTACTTCTTAGCCCGTAAATGGCCGCCGCCTATACCTCTGAATAATAGACTTTTCGCGTGCCTCGTGGTACGTATACGCTATAAGTGTGTATGTGCGCGTGTCTGCAGGCGCCACGCGTCCCCAGATCATTTCTCAAAGTTGCACTTTTCTCCATCTGCACGGCTCGTGGCAGCCTTTCAGATTTATCAAAGAGAAAAAAGGGCACGACGACGGCACAGCGCAATTAATTCTGTCTGCTTCCATTTGCTAGCGCTCAATCGGGCTCGCTCCATTAGTGGCACAAGTCGTCGTCGAGGCACACACAAGGTGTGTGCGTGTGTGTGCGTGAGAGATTAAATGAATGCGGGCTCTTCATCACCGGGGCCCATTTCAAGCAAAAGGCGAACCCAAAAAAAAGAAAAGAAAAAGATGCTGATTCTTGTTATTTGTCAGCCTCGGCGTCGTGTTAGCTTTTGTTTTCTAACGTTTGCATTGAATTGACAAAGAATCAACAACACGTTTGGCTTTCATTTATAGGGAAATTAGCGACGAGACAGCCAGGAAAATGGAAGAGAACAAACAAAACGTCTTTTGGTCTCTTTGAGCTTTTTTTGTACAAAAATAACTACAGCAAGCGACTGATCTCTTGCTGTCTCTTCTTGAACTGCTGTTTTTAATTCGGTGGAAAGAACAAATTGTACAAGACCTACAGAAGTAATTAAAAATATTTGAGCTCCCTAACATAAATGATCTCCTCACTAATAGTTTAAGATTGAATACAAATACATTCATACGTTCATCATACAATTCTGGATTAAAAACTACATACAGTAATATGTTGTATTTAGCCCCACTAGTCTAAATATTGTTATTCTGTTTAACGTTTTGTCAGTGGAATATGAGTTAAGCAGCAAAATCCAGCCGCTTTTACCCATTTCAAGGGGCGGCCATTTTGTCACTTGCTGTTGACTGAAGATGACAGACAATGTTGCTCAGGTCTCAGCTAACAACCAATCACAGCGCATCTTCAGACCACAGGGGAGCTGAGATTGGTCGACAGCAAGTGGCAAAATGGCCGCCCCCCCCCCCCCCCCGCGACAGATAAAAATGGCTGGATTTTGCTGCAGAACTCGCAAATGTAATATTAATCGGAATGTCACGTTTAGATATAACATATTATTGTCAATAAACATTTGAGGTTGACTTCCACTTTAATGAAAGAAAAGCACTTAAACAACATGATTATTGCACGTGTGCCTTCATGCTGCTCTCAATAAAAGGCTGCTCTACCAATTCCAATGAAATTAGGATAAAAAAATGAAAATTTAAAACTAAATGCAATGATTTGCAAATCCTTTTCAAACCGTATTCAGCCGAATACACAAAAAGACAAGATATTTAATGCTCAAACTGGTAAACTATTATTGCAAATAATCATTCATTTGAAACTTGACGCCTGTAATATGTTCCACAAAAGTTTGGACTTGGGCGTGAAAAGGCTTGAAAAGTTGAGGAATGCTCCAAAAACGGTTCTTTGGAACATTACAGTGAATGCCATGATTGGGGAAACGCAAAGGAACATCCTGAAAGCAAGGATTGGGGGGGCGAGGTTCACCAAAACCGCATGAGCAAAAAGTCCGATAGCCAGCCCAATTAAAAACATTATTATTATTATTTTTTTTACTACTTTGGCCGGCAATGGCAGAGAATAATTACAATTGCAAGGATTGAATGGATTTCATCATCCAGCCATCGTCTCGTGTGGACTTTTTAAAATCCGCTTCTTAAAAAAAGAACACAGTGTACATACATTCTGCATTTCTATTTTCTATCGAGGACACTTCAATCCAATGGAGCCTTTGATGAATATGTCCTCAATGTACACTACGCGTACCGTACAATACAGTCACATGATCTAATTAGGAAACAAATTGAATAATTCTGTCATTAAGAACCTTGCATAATGTAACGACACCAATTGTGTGATTGGGAACGGGTTTGCCGGCTTTTTACTGCAATCCTCATCGCCGAAAAGCAAACAGACACGCATGACCTCCTCGGCGAAAAGGTAAATATATCATCGTTTTCATGGCACGCTCATTAAAAAGCAGGGTTTATAGCGCCTCGAGCTTCACGACATCGCTATGACAGCAAAACATTCAACGCATACGGTAGCAAGTTATGCAAACAAGTTCATCAAATAAACAAAATCTGATATGAACCTGAGATGGCATTAAGTGCGTGTCTGTGTTTTTTACATTTTATTTTAATGTATTTTATTCCACGAGCCATTTGACATGAATTCATTTTCATAAACAAACGTCAAGTGCATTAAATGCTGCTATGGATTCCCCCCCCCCCCCATCGCCCCCCCCCCTCCCCTTAAGCAACCCACAACAGCCGCGCTCGCTTTGCATCTTCTTGTTTTACCAGCAAAAAGGATAAGACGTCCTATTTCAGATTAGGCACCCCGCCTTAGGCCCTCTTCTTTTTCTTTCTTTTTATTTGCTCTCGTTTGGATGAAAAATCTCCACTTGTTTTACTGCCTTTCATAAAACTTGCTTATAATCCCTCCTAATGAATGCTTAAATCATTTCCTTTATGGCTCGGGGCTGCGTTTTCAACATAAATAGTCTGGCATAAGCTCTCAAAAGTTTCTTTGTGGCCGGTGGCTGCTTCATTGGTTGCCGTGGAAACGGCGGGATGCGCAAGTCTTTCTCCTTGACGAGATGCGTCCTGCTGGACGCTTCAATGACGATTTTTCTTCATTCTGTCGACTTTACAGTATTCTTTAAATGTACCAAAGCACTTTCCAAGACATTATTTTTTTTTTTTTTAAACAATAACTCCATTTAAAAATTCAATATTAGTTGCCAATATATGTCAGGGTGAGTGGTTGAGGGATGGTGGACCCAAGTGCGGGGAATGAAGTGCAATATGAGGAACTTTAATGAAACGCAGGGAAAAAGATGAGTAGGCAATCACGACTCGACGGGAAGGAACTGGACTGGACTGGTTGCCATGACTGGAACGAACATGACGTGACGGGACCTGATTCGCCTTCACTCGACTTGCTGTGGAGTGACCTGACTGCGACTGTGGCTTCTTGGCTATGATGAGCACGACTTGGTTAGCTGTGGCGATGACGACTTGGTTAGCTGTGGCGCTGACGACTTGGTTAGCTGTGGCGCTGACGACTTGGTTAGCTGTGGCGATGACGACTTGGTTAGCTGTGGCGATGACGACTTGGTTAGCTGCGGTGATGACGACTTGGCTAGCTGTGGCGCTGACGGCTTGGTTAGCGGTGGCGATGACGACTTGGTTAGCTGTGGTGATGACGACTTGGTTAGCTGTGGCGATGACGACTTGGTTAGCTGTGGTGATGACGACTTGGTTAGCTGTGGCGATGACGACTTGGTTAGCTGTGGCGACGACGACTTGGTTAGCTGTGGCGATGACGACTTGGTTAGCTGCGCCGATGACGACTTGGCTAGCTGTGGCGCTGACGGCTTGGTTAGCGGTGGCGATGACGACTTGGTTAGCTGCGGTGATGACGACTTGGTTAGCTGTGGCGATGACGACTTGGTTAGCTGTGGTGATGACGACTTGGTTAGCTGTGGCGATGACGACTTGGTTAGCTGTGGCGACGACGACTTGGTTAGCTGTGGCGACGACGACTTGGTTAGCTGTGGCGATGACGACTTGGTTAGCTGTGGCGCTGACGGCTTGGTTAGCTGTGGCGATGACGACTTGGTTAGCTGTGACGGTGACGACTTGGTTAGCTGTGGCGATGACGACTTGGTTAGCTGTGGCGATGACAACTTGGTTAGCTGTGGCGATGACGACTTGGTTAGCTGTGGCGCTGACGACTTGGTTAGCTGTGGCGCTGACGGCTTGGTTAGCTGTGGCGATGACGACTTGGTTAGCTGTGACGATGACGACTTGGTTAGCTGTGGCGATGACGACTTGGTTAGCTGTGGCGATGACAACTTGGTTAGCTGTGGCGATGACGACTTGGTTAGCTGTGGCGATGACGACTTGGTTAGCTGTGGCGATGACGACTTGGCTGTGGCGATGACTTGACGCACACAGAAACATTCCAAGACTTGCGCGTGTCCAAAAGAAGACGCTGAGGACTTTTAACGGCTGTAATGTATATGCCAAGTCGTGGAGTGGCGCTGTTGCGCAGCCACAGGGAGTTAACTACTAGAAAGTGTAGCAAAAAGAATCAGCGAAGACGACTAACTTTATTGCAACCTACAGAACAAACATGGCTTTGCATGTATCGAAGCAACATGAGAAAGACGAGGGTGACAATGGCGGGTGATTCAAGTACCACGCCACTTGCTGAACGTGGGAATAAAGAAGCGAAATATGTTGCTGCAAAAGCATAAGCAAGCCAAGGACACGGCTATCCGCCATTGTTGTTGACAGACCGGCGGTTCGTCAATGCGTCGTCATCGACCTGCGGCCATTGCGTCATCGCTGGAGGAGTATCCTGCATATAATGTCCAGACGGACGCGTTTTGAAATCTTTCCATTCTGGAGCCCGGTTTCAAAAGTGATCGCTTTTTAAGCTCCGAAACCGCGTCATCGAACAGAACTCCAACACTAATGAGACTCACCTGGGGAAGGGAAGACACACACAGGTGGACGTGGTTACACATAACGAGACAAGAGAAGACACCAGGAACACAAGACAAAAACAAGAAAACCCATAACAAACAAAAACCCAATCCCCACAGAATCGAAACATGACAGCATGAATTGGATTGCGCAAGAACCAACTTTTTGTGCACATATGAAACTTTTAACGAAAGTTGTTATCTTACACAGGTTCATTTTTCAGCATTTAATTGTTCTCTCTGTCAATACGTCGTTGAACGATGAACACCGATACCATTTTTGTAGCAGCAACAGCAACTTAAAGAATAACAACCGTGTACTGAAGTGACCTACAGTCGAACGCCCGGTGGTTAAACATAGTCCATATTTTGTTGACCTTTTCAATTTTTCTGCGATCACGCCGACCTTTTCCCGCACATTAACACAGCTTGACGCTGTTGTAAGCGTTTCGCTCATTTCATATCCATCCCCCCCACTTTCACTTTCTGTATCGGCGCTCTTGTTTCCTGCTTGTCTAAATTTTGTGTCCAAGTTGGCGCTTGGTACCTACTGGCGGATGGACTGTGTCCCCTGTGGGGCGCGAGTGCCGGGGGGGGTTTTTCTATATGAGGAAATGCTGATGATGCCTGGTGGTCCATTTTCATTGTTATTTTTAGACTTCTTTTGGCCCTCAGCCCGATAACACAGAGACAGTGATTCATTCTGAAACGTACGACCGTGTACTGCCAAGTGCCCTCAGTGGGATTTAGTCTTTAAGGTATAACAATGCAAAGTGCACATTGATTGCCATTTTTTCCTTGTTTTTATTTTGCTCATGCTAATTCACGGAGACTTTGGTTCGAATCGGATTGAGCCGAGGATTCTCAAAACATATTTCTTCTGCTGGCACAATTCCTCGCTCAAACTTCATTCTCACAATTTTTTGGAGTTTCCGGTTCGAATGTTGTTGAAGCTCCAGCAGGACCGTTCATTGAAATGGCAGTAATTGACTTTATCAATGTGTACTGCGCCAGATCCGTTCCTTATGTGGTAATTATAGCGCTGCCGCCGCGGCAGGAAGCTTGTGAATGAAAATGAAAGTTTTTCGGCGGCTTGCTCACATCCCGCGAGGCTTTTGGGAAGCGAGGAAGGCCTCCCACCAGGAGCCGCGTGTGACTCTTTCCTGCCGGCTTGTGATCCATCAGAAACATCGCACGAAGCCGGAAAAATAAGTTTGAGAGGAAACGAAAAGACGTCTTACTGTATATACTAAAAATAACATTTGACAACGTGCCTTGGAGACTTCCCCATTTCACCCCCAAAATTATGAGATTTTCTTTTAAATGTTATATTTAGTATAAAAAGTAGATGTTGCTAGAAATGCATATTGGCCAAGCTCACACAATTTTTTTTCTTTTAATATACTCTACATAAATTAACTGCAAATAGACAAGATGTACTTGTAAACAGCAAAATACATTATGTGACTTTGATGACAGGGTGGACATTTTAGCTAATGATATTTATGAGCACATGATTCAGTCAGCTGACCGTTGAACAAATATACTGTATTTCCAATTTCTGAATTGATTTGTCATTATGACAGAGTGGACGTGTTACAATTGACAACACCCAACTACACAGATACAATGATAAAAAAAACAACAACTAAGAACCAAAAGGGTCAACATTTGTTCTATTCACGGTTTCAGCCTCGGAAAGACAAAATGCTGGTTGTGATGTCACTAAAAACATCAGGTGGTTTCTTAAAGGGACAGATACGCCATAATGACAGGATGGACAGCAATTTGAACAAATCATGCCTTTTCTGCGATTTAGTGTCATTTAACCGCATATTATACACACTGTTAGCCGAGCAATTTGTTGGACTTGCTAAAATCACTTGTGGGGAAAAAAACCCAAAACTTTTAAGAGACTTAAAACGTTTGGGCACTCCTGATCTAGCTCAACTGGTCGCGGCAGACGGTTGCTGCTGTTTGAGGTCTCTTCCTACAGAGAAACTCAATAATTAGCTAATTAGCGCCATTGATATGGGACCGTTCAATAATTATTGCTCTGTCACAGCAGGGATCCTATTGATTTAGGTCCAGTTTGAGATCTATATCAGTGATTCCCAACCACTTTGCTGTGTTACGGGAATTTATTTGATTGAATTAGTCCTATTTTTAATTTTTTTCATTTACCTTAAATAATGTATTTTTGTTCATCTCAAAGAGCAGGCCCAGGCTCGTGTAGTTATTATTTCAGACAGCATAGGTGTCGAACTGCGGTCCTGCAGGCGTTGGATGTTTCCGTTCTCCAACAAAGCTGATATTTGATCAACTCATCAGCAGGCTCTGCATAAGCCTGATAACGATCCTGCTGATTGGAAAATTGGAGTTTGACACCTATGTCATATTATACAGTATATTTTTTGTGACATTTTTATTTGGTATTCTGTGAGATATATGGTTTTTTTACTCTTAAATTTAAATATTAGTTGTTCACTTTAACCATTATATATGCATTTAATTTAGTTGAGTTTGTCAGTGTTTATTGTTTTTTTTGTTTTATTTTTATTTGTTTAATATAATTTTATAAAAACACTGATTTATGTGCAACTGATTTTTTAAATTAATTTTGTGGTTTATTTAAATGTTCAATATTCGTATTTTTGTGCATTTTTATGTTTTTAAAAATTGTTTAATTTTTCCCCCAATTTATTTATTTTTTGTTCTTTATTTTTAATTTCACTGTTTTTGTTTAAAAAAAATTCTGGTCTTATCTAATTTTGTTGAATCTGCCTTTTTCTAAATTGTATTTTTAATTTTCAAATTTTTCAAATGCACTTATGTGTAACTGATTTTCAATTTTGTAACAGGTTATCAAACAAGAGGGCACACCCACTCAAAGTAGCTCATCCATTTAAAAAAAAAAATAATAATAATTTTGCGACATGAACAGTTTTTAACCACCCACTTGAAAAGGTTGGTCACCTCATCTTGCTAGATGAGATCATTGCTTAATTGTATTAAAGGGCTTTTGAGCTCTAACACATTGCAGATGAAATCAAGAGGGGCTTCTGTTATTTCAGGTATTTTATATTCCTGCTGAATACGCTGGGAGACAAAAGCAGCAAAGTCAAAGAATTTTTTATTTTTTTTTTATGATGAAATATTAAGCTTCACCGCCCGAGACACGTCGTGCTAACTCGTTGACTTCTTTGACTTTACTCGCTTCTCTTGTTCTCTTCATTGTTTTTCTTGAAGAGACTTTGGTGAAGAGAACTTTAAAAAAATATTTTACTGCCAACTTTCTTGCTATTATTCTTCACCCCCCAAAAAAGGTTTGTAGTCTTTTAGCGTGCATATCATGTCGACACCTTTTATCGCATAAAGTTTGCGTCAGTCATCTTCAGCATACGAATGCGTTGCCACGGCAACAGCACATGTTTAAAGAGAAAGGTGTGTTTGTCCTTATGCAAGTTGTGGAGCGTTCCCAATCCTGGGTAGATAAAGAGGAGATTTTTGGAGAGTGCACGCCCACGCCATGTGTGCTCCCTCAGGACTATGAATATCGAGCCTGGGGCCAGGCTGACTAATTGCAGAAGACGTCACACCATAACGCAGATGCACGGCGGCCGCGAAACTTCTTCCAACTTACTGCAAGCGGCGTATTTACACGCGTAAACATACTTGGGTGGAAGCCAAGTATGTTTGTATATATTGCATGTGCAATGCACCTCCCAAGGGAATTTCAATCCTGTAAAATCTCACATCACATCTAAAAAGATCGGATCGGCAAGTAGGACAAAAATGCAGGTGTGAACAAAATATCCAAAGTTTGTGCTAATTTCACACACAATAAAAAAATGTTTTAAACTCTGAAGTGCAATGTGTCGATTGTACGACGGCATATTAGGGCCACATATAAATATATATATTTTTTAGAAGGGGTCGGGGTGTAATATTCCAAGAAAAAAACTCGTAAATTTGCCACTTTATAAAGTGGCAAATTTGTGAGGAAAAAAAAAGTAGCCAAGTTAATGTGTCGAATCTGCTGCTCTCCGTCATTCACTTGCGTTTACCTAAAGTATGCTAGCTTCTGATTGGTTAGTGTTTAGTCAGCTGACAGGGGATCAGGAAGTGTTGTCGCTCTCGCTGCGGTGAATGACGAGTAAAGTTGAAATTAAGAATGAATCCGTCTCCATCCTGCCTTTTCATTTTATAAATGGTGTCCCATGAACCACTGACGAATCCTCACGTTAGACTATAGCTACGCTACGTGTATTTGTCATAAGTTTCTGAGTTTTTTCTCGCAAATTTGCCACTTTATAAAGTCCCAAATTTGCAAGTTTTTCTCTCTCGAAATATTACCCACCCTGAAAAAAACAAATAAATGATAGGTGGCCTTAATACGCCGTCGTACGATTGCAAAGTGCAACTGGCTAAGTTACACAACTGCACATGTGGGTAAAGTAAACATTGTTAGCTAATTTACTCGAGCCTCCCACCGCTAATTAGAATGAATTGTAATGCTGTTTCAATGACTTTATTGAGCAAACGGTTAACGAAATACAGTAAACGAAAGCACATTTTTCGATGACTTAGCTAACATGTCACTGAACACTTTATTGATCCCTAAAGGGGAAATTCAGGTGTCACATTAATTAAATAACTCTCAGAATTTATTAAAAACAAACAAGAACTAGCCTGTGACGTTGAAACACTTCTGCAGTACTTCCACTGCGTCTGTCCTCATCATCCTCAAATTGGCTCCCTTGCCTCCCCACAATTTAGATTTCCAACTAAAATACTCAGGAAACAGTAGTTGAGAACATTCTGTAATGATGAAAACGACAATAAATCAATCTAAAATGATCTTCCTCCAAATTTGATGAGGAGAATAGCATCATCCCCACACGGGAACGACGTCAAGGTGGATTGCGCGTGATTGGCGACAGCATCACATGCTTATTGATTTCTCCTGGCCAGTCCTCAAAGCTCCACTCGATACAATGAGGGCGAGCGGCCAAGGAGACGCCCCACAGAGACGGAGAGAGAGAGAGAGAGAGCGCGCGAGAGAGCATTCCCGTGATGCCGAGAGGCTGGAAATTGGAAAGCGAGAGAAACGGGTCTCCTCCTGTGGGTGGCTGTTATCTTTGCAAGTGGCTGCCTCTTTGGAATGGCTTCTTATTTTTCACCGCTGCCTGCATGCACACTATGTCACTGCTTCTCAAACTGGGGTCCACAAAATCATTTGCAAGAAATCATCATTAGTATGTCACTTAAAAAAAAATAAAATAAAATAAAAAGCCCCCCCCCCCAAAAAAAGCATATTATTATCATGAGAACAATGGGAATTCCTATTGCACATCAGCTAGTGACTGTGGATAAATATGAAATTGTATTCAATTCAACATGTTTAAGTTCTTTTTTATTAATCAGGTCACAAATGTTTATTTGCCAACACATTTAGGGAAGCACATGGTGATTATAGTATACAACATTTACTTCTGACCATTTTGATAGGTTAGTGTTAGTGACTATCTGTGTTTAAAGTTTGAAAGATGATGGAAATATTTGCAAAGGTAACTTTTTTTTTTTTAAGTATGAAAGGCTCCTGTGATTAAATGATACGCATAATGAGACATTGATGACACATTAAGAGTACAAACAGGGTTGACGCTCAGCCAACATGCTAACATGGCTAGCGAGCGCGCAGTCGTCGTATCAGTTAGCTTCGATTTGGATTTCTGGTTCTGTTCTGACTAAATGACATATTCGCATGACGCAACTTGATGTGAGCGTGACTAATCGTCCCATTTCGCTCCATGAAAGTGAAACCACCAACTTAGCTTTGTTTGTTTAATTTGTTTAGTCAATGTTGACACTAATGCATTGGCTAGTTAGCAATGTTGCGCAAACAACAAACTTGTGTATGGAGTTGACTAAGCCTAATAACTGAAGACCTAAACAAACAAATCACAAATTGTTTTTGCTGATTACTGTTAATTGATGACTTGTGCTTGTTGAACAGTTACATAAAAACAATATTATTATTATAAGGTCCTGATGTTGTGGGCTAAAGACGGCTGTGACTCGTAGGCCAAAGATAGCACAATACAATACGTTAATACATCACAACATCACTACCTATTGCGTAATATTGCAAAATTTATGTTATGAGGGGTTTGTAGAGCAAAAAAAGAGAATCCCTGAAGTCTGTCAATGGTGGAGTGAAGCTGCTGTTTACAGAATATTTACGCTATGCAAGCATACAGCATTCACGGTCGTCTCTATAGCAACTCTGCATTCATGTCAGAGAAATATGCTGAATATGATGTGTAGGAGGCAAGAAGAATTGATGAATGTTTTTTTTCCCCCCAAACCAGATAAAGTAAGCACGTTTTAAACACAATTGGGCGTGGATTTAATTAAAAGCAAAGGCGTCCCCCGTCGCTCTCTGTCATCCAAATAAGGGAACGCTCCGTAGAACTCCAAAGTCATTTGTTGCCCCTCTGCCGTCGTTCCTCAAGCCTGAAGTGCTGGTGAGAGCTCGCTCAAATGAATGCTTGCCGTTAATGCCGGCGTTGTTGAATGAAGGCGGCTCGGACTTCTCGCGACATTCAGCCAATCACACACCACAAGCGTTTCATCCTTCATTTGTTTATTGTGGGATATTCGGTCGGCTTCCAGGTGGAATTCCAGGATCGACCGAAAAATGTTCATTCTTGTCTCTCGTGTTCTCTTTTCCACCATTTACACATCATTCACTAAGACATATTCCTTATTACTTCTAATAATGCTATTGCTGCTACAACTAATACATTCTTTTGCAAACTTTTTTTTCTTTTTTTTTTTTAAAGAGCTCGGTATTGTTCATTCGGTAATGTCATCATCATTGCCCTTTTTTTTATTTTTTAATGTGTATGTGCGTGCGTGCGAGTGCGTGTGTATTCGTCACCAAAAACCTATTAAAAAAAATCCCATACCGTTCACCTAAACCGAACACCGCCGTCAGGAGACCCGAGGAAGGACCAAAGAAAACAAAGGAAAGTGAAATCCAGCACCGACCAGACACCACCCACCGAACTTTTCTAATTTTGCAAAAATGTCAATGAATTATTTACAACTCAAATAGTAACATCATTTCTAATCATAAGGCTCCGATGAATAAAAACAATTCATTTAGAGTAGCAAATATCAGTCAAGTTAGTACGGTTTGCTCTTGTTTTGGTTCTTAATGTCAAGATGTGCGATCAGCTGCAGCTTATTGCAGGGGTGGATCTATTCTCGTGGAATATGGGGCCACTGACCACCCCAAAATCCAGACAAATAAAAAAAAATCCCTGCCAAATATTGATGGACTCATGTTTGTCTGAATAATACCTGAAATAACGATCGATAAATTCAAAAAGTCAAAGTGGCCATTGCATCTTTCTATTGTCCTGGATGTGCTTTTGGAGGAGAAAGTTTGGACACCCGTGCCTTAGCTAATGAGCAATTCAGGACTTGCATAAACCCTTCAAAAAACAGAAGAAAAAAAGAGCAAGCTGCCCGAAGCTGTGAAAATGTAAGCTAAGTGCTGACCTTGGTGGCGTAATGGCTGCAAATAGTGTTTGAATGCCAGCAGCGTGGTGCAGAGAAGGGCAGCGTGTGCCCAAGGGTGGGGGTGGGGGCCAAAGGGAGGCGTCTGATGTTGCCAAATGGGGCCAAGGCGGTAAATAAGCCGGCTTGGTTCAAAGAATGTCACTGCTTTCCTCCTCCGCGGAAAAACATAAATACTGTAACAGGTACTTTGTCCAAGCAAAGTGGGCTCCAAACGCCGCGGATGGCGCTACTTTATGCCGCTACTTTATGCCGCTACTTTATGCCGCTACTTTATGCCGCTACTTTATGCCGCTACTTTATGCCGCTATCGCCGGAAAGTGGAATGCTTAACAATATGTTACGTTTTCTAGGCATGAAGTGTAAATCAAGCACAATAGCAATGACTAGATTCAATAAAAATTGCGCAATCACACATACGCACCGTTTGCCACCCATGGATTTTTTTTTCCAATATTTTTTTCCCGTTTTTTTTTTGTTCTGTTTGTGGAAAACACTTATTGGTGGCATATCAGTGTTATTTCAATATTTTGGGGGGGATTAAAGAAATATTTCTTTCAAAATTTGTTACATTGAAATTATTACGTTTTCTTTAATAAGACATTATTTGCACTGAATAGAATTGTATTGTATCAATTATAAATGTATTGTAACGTGGCCTACGTTTTAGCAATGCACTCAAACGACTTTATCCAGACATCCAGACATACGCCAATCAAAACTTTTTTCCTCCACATCCGTATATAAGTGATGGTTTCACAGTTCAGTGTTCCCGTTGTAAACTTTCTCAAAATGTGGACCGCCGTTAAAAACAATCGGACTTTTTCCCCCCTCCATCGTAATACAACATCGTCTGTGTCCTCGGGTGTCTTCTCAGCAGATAGCACTCGCGTGAAATTTTTGCTGCGCCGGCTCCACTTAAGCGGCGGGCGGGCGGGCGGCTGCCGGCTGCCGGCTGCCGGCTGTGTAATTTGCAACCATTTGCTCTTTTCTCGCAGCCTATTGGCGATTTCAATAGCCAGAAAAAGAGTCGGCGTGATGGGATCTCAACGGGCCTTTCCGTCACCGAGGAGCTCTTTGGCGCTTTGCGTCCGTCAGGCGTCTTTTGGAGTGTGACATTTACATAGCGGGCGCCGGGTCAGCCGTTTCTCATGTTCAATGTGACACTTATATTACCATTCGCCATTAACTAATGGATCGGCCCAATACAGTAAAATCCGAGCGAGGTTCGGGGGAACACTTTGACATTCAGTATAAATAAATGTCACAGAGCGCAGATGATAAGATCGATTGTGCTCCTCTCATGGCTTGTTATTGATTCTTACAGCTGATTTGATTAGTTGAATGCATCAAATATGACATCCGGTACTTGTGCGCGTCCATCTGCCTTTGGACAAAACAGCACCTGTGCTCTCGCTGAGATCGCAGTCCGCATAATAAAGCTGCCGGTGTCACTAATAATGTTCCTCAAACTGAAAAAAATAAGCACGGCTGAGTGGATGAATAATTGACGCCACATCTCGAGGATATTTATTACACATAATGATATTATGGCGTGTTATCACTGGCCACAAATACTATTTTGGGTTACAAATGGATGCTTGCGTTCGATTCATTATTCATTTTGACTCGCACAAGTGCCACTTTTTTTTATTCATTTGTCTTCTTCTGAAGCTCCCAGAATACATTTTGTCATCAATCTGACATGATGTCAGGTAGCATTACGCAACACGGTGATGTTAGTTGTCTGCTTGTATTATATTTTAAGAAAATGTATTATTAAATGCCCATCTAAAGTGGTGCCTTAACTCGCAAGTTTGATTTCTTCTACAGATAGACCGATATGGCTCCGATATGACCGATACCCATGACAATAATTAGTAGTCAATGAGGCCGAAAGCCGATATTCATTTTCAGTAAAAAGGAGGGGAAAATATTGGTGTCAATAAAAATTTTTTTTTTTAAATACAAATGCCATTCTTGAATTTGTTGTAATGTCTTAAAACATGTTTATTGAAAAATGTTCAGACTTTTCAAACTGGAGAATAAAAAAAAAAAAAATCTTTCTCAATAGACTTCATTTTAAATTTCAAAAACAAAAACAACAATGTTCAGGGAGCTCCCAAGGTTATCAGTACGTCTTAAAAAGTTAAACGGAAACTTAAACAAGTAAATACCGTCGCACTCTATAGTTTTCTGCAGTAAATATTTGTTTCCACAATTTAAAAATACCTGAAGTCTTAAACTTTCACATTTTTTAGTTTTAATGTCAAACACAAACAAAAGGTTCAGAAGGTTCCCAGGGTCAGCAGCATCTCTTATAAATTTAACTGAAAATTAAAATATAAAATGCTTTTAGATTTACCTTTTATCGGCTATCAAAAAAAAAAAAAAAAAGAGGCCGATACTGATATTCGTCAAAATGCCAGGCTGATTATTGGTCTATCCCTAATTTATTCCATGAGTCATGATATCCATTTCACACATCAACCCTAATAAGCCGTACGCTTTTTATTAAGAAACATACAATTTTGTACCTCATAAAAACATAGAGTAAGATAATTATGTAGAATTAAAAAATGTGTGCATAATAAAAAATGCCCATTCTAGTACTATGTTTATGAGTTACAACACTGATGCTAGTTCCGCGAACCAATCTATGGTATTTCGAATTGTGTGTTAGCATTAAGCTAGTAGACTTTCGTTTCAGGCAAAGTTATGTAGTTGTATTAAATACACAATATGTATTTTGTTGTTAAATGTAGAGGTGGACAGTAAACTTCGACTGGGAGTGGCAAAAATGTTTTTTAAAAGAATTGTTTAGTTTTTCTAAAAAATTTCGCTAAAAATGTCTCAACAGCAAGATAGTGAGAGCTCTTTAACTTTAAAAAAAAAAAACGACACTATCTTATCTGCTATTATTTCATCGTCTCTCCCCCCCAAAAATGGAATTGGCCTCACAGTCACATTACTTTTTGGATGGCAGTTTATATTCTTCTTTACCGTATATTCCTATTTATTGGCAGCACTTACATTGAGCAAATGAATCCAATTTTTCTATTTTGTTTTTACAACATGTAACGACAATGGAAGAGGGGAACGATCATGAGCAAATCCTTTCTTATTGGACACTTGTATCCTTTAATACGCCGTAATTCACTTTGGCCACTGCAGTGACAAGACAATCATTTGGGTCGTGCGCCTGACCAAGTCGTCTTTTTTTTTTCTTCCTCGTGGTGAAATTTATGAACCCTGACAGGTCCATCAAGGGAAAGGTGGGCATCAGCCAACCTTCCCCCACCCAAAATATGAGCGCGCCATCACATGGCTTGTCATCGCGCTCTCCAGTCTGTCATAAGATGGATGGCTCATCATAAAGACACTTTGCTTTCCACATAAAACACAGATCATTTTAATTAGCGGGCTTTATGGATGTTTCGCCTGCAGATTTTTTTTTTTCCAACAGTCAGACTAGCTCTTAATGCTAAGCTAACATTCTCAGTGTGTTTCCTGTGGCTTATTAAATCTCAAAATCTTTGCATGCATAATATATCTTAAAAACAAGGATCCCCCCAACCCCCCCCCCCCCCGCCCCCTTTAAGGCCGCTGGCTGTCTGCTCGAGTCAAGGCTGTGATGAGCGTTGATTTTGATTTGTTCTGCTTTTTAAATGCATCAGCCTCATAAAGTTCAAAGCACGGCCTCATAAAGTGGTGAGAAAGTGAATAAAGGATATGAGGATCGACAAGGACAACTCATATTCCAGCGACCGCGGAAAGGGAGACGGATGTTTTGCGCTGCATTTGCACAACAAAGTTCAAGTGACCTGATTCTCAATCTTCTCGCCCAGTTGGGATTCCAGTTGTGAAATCGGATATCCTTAAATGCACGGACGTCATATCAGATAAACATCCGATTTTTATTATTATTGAATTTTAACAAACTGATTTTAGAAAAAAAAAAAAGGGGTAAAATTAAAAATGTTACAGGACTCTTGATAATATTAATTATCTGGCGGACCGGATAAAAAAAAACATTGTATATTGTGAACCCCCGTGCCACAATTTTCCCACCACTCTTAAAAGCGGGTCTGTGCTGCTTTATTTGAACAAAATGGATCCCCAGTCTGAAAATCAATGCCTTCATTACATTTGCTTTTCTTTCTTCGGTCTCGCCTAATGTCATTTCTCCAACTAAAAGGACAGTGGCCCGGGTGAGAGCGTACGTGACATTCTTTTGAAAATGTCAGCATAACTCACGTTTTAGCCTCATGTTCCCGCTGAACTGTGGGATGTCAAGGACCCGAGGGTGAAAGGAGGAGGCGCAGGTGTAGCGGGGAGATAACTTGGTGATTTGTAGTGCCCGAGACATCGGCTCCTTGGCAGCAGCTAGCGCAGTTAGCACAAGGTTAGCTGGCATTTCACCCTATAAAAATAACAAGGGTAAATACAAATAAATCTGTGTGAAACTCCACTTTCATTATTTTGGCAGTTACAAAAAACTGCTTTAGCACGATTATACCTCCAATTTATTGGCACATTGCATACACGCAAACTTAATACAAACATGATACCAACATGCTGACACAGACGCAGACAAACTGCGGAAATATGATTTTTGCTGTCAAAGATCATGTGAGACAACATTTGCGACTCAAATTTCAAGTCGTAGCAAAACTAGCAGTTGCGCAAGCTATTTTTATGCATTTATTTATTTCTTTTACATAATGCTGTATACACTGTATCTTCACCTGCCCCACATTTTGATATATTATTGCTGTACATATTCTAAACTGGATGAATTATTTAAACACACCTATATACTGTACGTTGTGAATGTTTGTACAGTATAATACATTAATTATTATGCATTGTGACAGCTCATTTAGCAGATTTGGCTTAGCACATGAGTTAGCATCTCAGTTAGCGGCTAATTTTAGTAGCCAGGTTAGCATCTGACTCATCGGTGTGCTTCAGCAGCTGTTTGTATCCGTGAAATAAGCCAACATGTTATTTTTAAGCTAACAAACTTAAGTTAACTGTTAACAACTTTTAATTGTTTATAGACAATATTGAATTCAAATTGAAATTAGCAACGTGTGTAAAATACACTTGAATGTTTAATTTCTCTATTCTTTTCATTTCTCTCCATCGAGTTAGTTTTTCTGGCTTAAATGTGTGTGTTTGTTTTTCCTAACAAAACGCACCACACCACCAACAAATCAGGCTCCCTACTCGGTAGCGCCACTTTAATTAGCAGTTAGACGGCACAATTTGCAGGAGGAGGTTGCACTCGCTGCCTTTATTCTTCCATCATGTCCTGTCATTTTATAACAAATGCGGGGGAGGATGATGACCGATATCTCGTAACTTATTCCTGGAATCCGGACAATTATTTTACGCTTATATACTGTATATTTTGTTATATTTATCTCGCTCTCCCTCTGGAATTTGACACAAATCAAGCTGCGCTTCTTGTTACGCAGCGGCGACCAGGATGAATTGAGTTGGGTCTCTATTTCAGCTCAAGCTTAAATATTAAGTGGAGAAATATGTTTTTGTAATGAAAGCTAGCTGCACTTATACTGAGATTTGTCTCGTGTTTGTTGTTATTAATCACTGTGTAAAAAATTAAGATGAGGTTTTAGCTAGATTATTATTATTATTATTATTATTATTATTATTAGTATTAGTAGTAGTAAAGCAACCAAACAAATTTGCCTCCAGCTAGCCTAATGCTAACACACAATGCAAAACACTACAGATGGGCTAACAAACAGCATTGCTTGTTGCTGTGTTAGAGCCCTTTAAAAGGAACCCGACTGTAATGACAAGTTTGCTCTATATTATTCATTTGGTTGTAACTAACATAACTATGAGATTCTTTTTTTTCAAATATAATTTCCAGTTTATTACATTTTGTAGAAACTTTATTTGGACCGACGCCGCCGCCATTGTTATTTACGTCGCATTACGACGCAATGTGAAACGCCACTAAAGAAAACAAGGTAAGCCTCCGTAGCGTTCCTAAAGGGACGATGACAACGGCGTGGGGGGAGGGTGACTCTCCCGATCGCATGTTGTTTCTTTTGCTTTCTTTATAGACGTTAAACGTTTAAACAAAGTTTCTACAACATGTTTTAAACTGGAAATGATTTTTTTTTAAAATTAGTCTCATAGTTATGTTAGATACAACCAAATAAATAATATAGAGCAAACTTGTCATTACAGTCGGGAATCCTTTTAAGCAATAGATATTTGAGCATATGTCAACAGACAATATAGCAGTACTCACAGGCATATACTGTATGTATCCTTAACCTTTGTGAGAAATTACTAATATTACTGCATCTAAGTTATGACCATCTTTATGTATTATACTGCCAACAGGTGGACATCTTTTTTTTAGGGGAATGGATTAATTTTTGTTTGCATTCATTATTTCAGCAGCAGGCAATGATTTGCGATATGAGCGTTTTGGGTTACGAGTGTTTTACGGAATTAATTAAACTCGCGTATATATATACTGTTTACCGTCTTTGTAAGAATTTCATTTGATGATGTACCGGCAGATTTTCCGACTCGTAAACCGTGTGCGCCTTGGCTCAATAAAGGTTGGAAAACGCTGATCTAAATAGATCAAATTGCTTTGTGCATTTTTTATCGCTTATTGAGTCGCGAAGAGCGGAGAATGTTTCCTCGGTGTCGTCTTTAAACTCACAGTTATGTGGCTCCGTGGAACACGTATGCATTTTTTTTTTTACTGCATAAATTTGAATCCGTTTAATCACAGGAGTGGATGCGTTGGCGGCTTGTTGTTGTGATTGATTGTACGCAGACGCATGGAGTTAATATCCCACGTGCGGCACGCCGAATGTTTTCTCATTGCAACATTGTGGTTCGATGAGCGCTGCAGGGGAGCGTTGAAACATTCCATAAAGTCGATCCGGGCGGCGAGAACGGTGTCTTTTATTTGACGCGCATCGCACCGGCCTGATATTTGTGAAATAACGGCCGTATTACTTTTGCTTTGGTCTCTGCCTTTCCACTCGTTGTGAGCGATCAACCGTAGCGATACCAATTTACCCCGACGCCAACCAAAAAAAAAAAAAAAAAAGAAAAAAGAAAAAAGAGCGGTGATTCTTCGAATGATGAGATGGACACATAGCATTTTTAAAGAGTGCGTGACTGCTGCTGTGACACTGACCCGCGCGCTTCAGCTCATACACAATCAGTGACCTCGCCATTGATTTAACCTTGAGGTCACTTCTTTCTGCAAGGCCTTCATGAAAGCCAGTGTTGCTTCTAGTGGCTTTTTACGTGGGTGACAAGATAAAGGCTGCTGACCTTGTGGAGGCATACTTTGTTAGAAAACACAACTGCATGTTTAAATATATAAGACAATGTCTTTTTATATTACATAATAGTAAATCAAAAGAAAGTGGCCTTGGATGTTCACCCATCTTAGCTGATCACGTCGGTAAAGATTTACTTGGTTGGTTGAATTCACACATCATGGGTGGACAGGCACTCCAGAGACTCAATTATATATATTTTTTGTTACATAAAAAAAAAAAGTTCAATGAAATACAACTTCCTCTGCTAGCTTTATTTTGTGTCTTCATAATAAAGGCCTGTGTTAACTTATTCATTGCCATTATTGGCTATAGACGTAAAAAATTCATTTTAATTATTTCTATTAGTTTCACATTTTTCTACTTCTGTTAACAAGAGTATGAAAACCTACAAAAAAAAAATTGTATATTTAGAACAGATATAAAACTTGTGATTAATCGTGAGTTAACTATTGAAGTCACGTGATTAATTACAATAGAAAAATTTAATATTCTGACGTCCTTAATTTTTAATAATCATTTCTTTCTTTTTTTAATTAGGGGCATCAGGTGCTGATTTTTTAAAATGATAATTAATGACATGACTTCACTAGTTAACTCAAGATTAATCACATATTTTATATCTGTTCTAAATGTAAAAAAAAAAATCTTCTTCTAGGTTTTCATACTGTTGTGGAAGTGGAAAAAAATGTGAAACTAATAGAAATAGCTCAAATGAATTTTTGACGTCTATAGCCGTCAATGGCAGTGAATGAGTTAAAGGCGTAGAGAGAATCCAAAGAGAAGGCGGGACCTCAGTCATTGCTAATGGAGAGATGAGGATGCGGTCGGCGAGCTGATAACGACACCAACACTGAGCACGAGCTGACAAAGGAACAAAAGTGGGAGACGGAATAGAGAGAAGATTCTCATCCAGAACGGACATCGTCGTCAGGCACATGTTTACGAAACACTCCAGAGCAAAAAACGTCACAGATACGTGCAGTAGATAGATACCGCTTTGACCTCTGGACAGTACGTCAACGTCGCCGCCATACTGGATGTGGCAAAGTGAAGTAATGGGTGAAGATGCGGCCGTTTTACATGCAAAGCGGGAGATCATAGGATTTAGACTTTTCATTGTATTTGGTCATTATGATGCGATGTCAATCAGATGTGCCCAATGTGAACGCAAACGGCAAACAAAAGAAATATTCCCTTTTGAATTGAATTTCCCACAAGTGACTACTCTTGATTGTTGCACGTTTCTTAGCTAACTTTTTCCTCATGCAACGATTAAAAGAGCTTTGGGAAACTGTCAGAAGGGACAGCTGCATTTCTTGAATTCAAGCCCTTCTCCAAAAGTGAGTCCATTATTAGGAGATAAATTGACAGAAATCACTTCCGAATATCAAAAGGATCCATCATAATCACTTCAATGTAAATGGTTGCTGTCTTTTCTTTTTTTTTTCAGAAAACACCGATGTCACAGCTACATTTCAGGATTTGGTTATTTTAGAGGAATTAACAGTTTATTATTGATATCTGAATTTGTCATCACAGCAACAGTTTTTTTTAAGAACAAAATGCAATAAAATGCTTAATGGTAGATTTTTGTTTTTAGAGCATAGTCCTATTTTTGAAGGGGAAAAAAGCACCCCCCCACTTCTAAAAAAACTAAGTAATATTAGGAGAAAAAATATTTTAAACATTCTTTTTTTAATGTATACCTCTCTCTCTCAAACAAATAAATAAAGATGAAAAGTGTCGTAGAGCTGTTTCAGCGCAAACTTGCCAAGCATGTTCTTAGAATGTGAGCCAGCAAAACGTGACATTTAGGGGGTACAGATTATTCCGGCGTCCTTGAAAAAGCCCATTTCCCCTGAATCCCCACATTTTGAGAGCCCCTCCCTCCGAGGAAAGAAGTGAGAAAGAAGCGACACCCTCGAAGTGGGTCACTACACAGACTGACTTGCCGCCTTCTCGCGTGCTGCTGAAAAACATGACGAGCGGGTGCAACGTTTTCCCCCCTGAACTTTGACCCCTTTCCCCTTTTTGCACGCGAGGGGGCATGAAGCGTGCGTGCGTGCGTGCGTGCGCGGCTCTCCAGAGTGTCGACGTTATCTTCTCCGGTAATGAATCTTGTCTTGTGGAAGCAGGATGCAGCTGGGGGCCGGGTTGGTCACAGTTAGCTCATTGCCCGCTTTCGAATACATTTCTTTCCCCCGCCGCACTCCTCGGAGGGACACGAGCGCGAGAGCCGATGAATAATTCGGATGGCACCGTACGGCGGCTGCACCCTGTAATGGTTCACTAAATAAAAGCATTAATTCTGTCTGTAAGCACATTAGCGCTTGCCCCCCCCCACACACAAGCAATTAAATAACAATGTCAATGTGCTAGATCAAGTCTGTTTAGAGGTTGTGGGAGTTCACGGGTTTTAATATTTTTTTATTTTACCTCAGCTAAGGACATCATATAATTTTAGGAATTTGTTTGTGTTGTATGTAACTTCCTGCCGATTGTTTTTTATGTTATCCTGGAGTTGTAATTGTCATTAAAATAACACAAGGTCTTGTTCAGTCGTGCGCAGAGAACTCATTCACACCCTGTGGCATCTACTTGCCAAGGAACTTTGTTGATATCAGTTGCGACGCTTCATTTACTGATTTGCTGCCGTCTTGTGGCCTCTCATTACCGAGGAACTTTGTGGAAGTGAATCGCGGAGCTTCATGCAGGCTTTGCCGCCATTTGGTGACATCCTTGGTGTGTCAAATGCTGAAGTTGAGGAGCTTAGTATAGTGCTTTGCTGCCATTTTGTGGCATGGAACTTTGTTGAAGTGAAATGAGGAGCTTCGAGTAGGACCTCATGCGCCATCTTCTCGCGGCTTGATACCAAGGAACTCTGAAGTGAATTGAAGAGCTTCATGTATTGCTCTGCCGCCATCTCGTGGCATCCTATTTTGTCACGGAACTATGTTGCAATGAAATGAGTAGCTTCAAGTAGGGCTTTGGCGCCATCCTGCTGTTGAAGTGAGTTGAGGAGCTTAATGTAGTGTTTTGCTGCCGTTTTGTGGCATCTTGGTTGGCATGGAACTGTATTGAAGTGGATTGAGGAACTTCACGTAATGCTTTTGCCGCCATCTTGTAGCACTTATAGATAAAGTGTAAATCATTTCAAAGGAGATCAAGACAAGCTGCAGAAAACGAATGTTTGGATTCATGGAAGAATAACATTAAGAGCCATAACGGCACGAGCAATTACTAAAATGTTTTCTCTCTGGTGGAGTTATTATTGGTCCAATCAAATCTGTTTTCGGCTCACGCACTCCATGTCAGATAACGTCTTCCTCTACGCCAGAGCTGTGATTGTGCATTTTTGGGGAAGATCACGTCAAACTTTCAACCAGACTCATCCGTGCAGTTCGCCGGGAAAAACTACTTGCTGGCGCCGCCGCTTTAATCACCGTGAGGGTTGTAATTCTGATTCACATCGCAGCCCTCCGTAATAAAGAGTGCGGCAATCCATCAATGCCTCAGGGCTGACTTCCTGTCGCAGCCTAAACTAGTCAGGACTTGACCAGGCTTCAGTTGGGCCAATGCACACTTTGGGGCTCCAAGAGGAAATTTTCCCGAGGACCCTCTCGTAATCGTAAAGCCAATTACACATAATGGTTACCATTATGGAGGGAGGCATAAATATTCACAAAAAAATAAATGAAAACACATCATTTGAATTCCTTGTATAATAATAATAATAATATTTTTAAAAAACGATAACATTTTTTTTAAGTAGTGAAAATAGTACTTTAGAAATTCAATTACTAACTCAGTTACTTTTTAAGCAAGTAATGAATAACTATAACTAATTGCTTTTTTAAAGTAACATTCCCAACCCTGTCCCCAAAACAATTCTTTGAATAATTGTCTACTCTTTAAAAGAAATAAAAATAAAAATAAGAATCCACTTTTGTAAGACGTTTCTAGCCAAAAATAAATCATTTGTGTCCATTTTCAACAGTAAACGTCTATCAATGCGGTCCAAACGGCGCAAATGAGGCCGGTATTGTTTGTAGGTTGATTGTGTTGTCCAGGTCTGCTTCTTGGCAAGATTGAAAACTTTGCAACAGAAAAAATTGATGGAAGCTTGGAAGGGTTTTCATGCTTCACTGCTCCTGGGTCAGGAGGTCCTTGGGGGAGGTCCTGGCAGTGGGGGAGCTCTTATTTCTTTATTTTTCTTGTGGGACAATAATCACAACTTGACAACACATGATTTAATGATTATCACTTTGCTTTTTGAAATCGCCTGAAATGGATACATTAAAGTATATTGAACCGTCGCACCTTCGTAGTTTCGCTACTTCTAAATTCACATTTAACCTCATTTCTTCGGGTCGTTGTCCATCTGCACTGTGAAGCGCTGTCCGATCACTTCTGAGAATGATCAGAAATGATAACACTTCAGAATTCATCAGCAGTCACGTCATCAATAATTCGAAGTGAGCCGCTTCCATTGGCAGCCATGCGTGCCCGCCGGGCCATGGGACAGCTGCGCAGCCAATTATCCCGTTAACGTTCGGTCCCTGTGTGACCAAACGGTCGGCACGTATGCAAATCTTGTATTTCATTAACGTTCGACCTGATTTGGCTGTACAGTAAATGCCATCAAATTAAAGCTGAACGTCTGGTTTTCATTTCAAATCCATTGTGTTGGCGCTTAGAGACGAAAGGATGAGAATTGTGTCTAAGTCCCAATGTTTTAGTAAATCCAAGATTCTATATTATCCATAGTTTGGTTTGGTCCAATGTCGGATGTGTTGGAAGGCTTGTAATGAGTCGTTTTCTGTGAATGTCGTCGCTGACGTTAAAGCCCTACCGGTTTGACAAATTTACGGTAAATAAGATTGAAATGTCTTAATTCACACCTTTCTCTTTTTTCATTCAGTTTTTAAAGTCCTCCAATTCAATTTTCGGAGTTACAACCACATTTAATGTATATATTTTATTTTCTCCGGAAACTGGTTTCATTTAGAAATGCAGCCATACCTCACAGAACCAAACGCTGGCGGAATTGTTTATCATAATGACTATAATAAATGAAAAAATTAACGACAAATTGAGGATTGCCACACTACTGAGTTCGTAAACACGCGATTTATATATAAACATATAAACCTCTTTTGTTCTATGGCTTTGTTTCCTTTTTAATTTCGCACAACACTCTTAACCACATGAATCGTAAACAGGTTAAAGGAATTGTTTGTATTTCAGGGATTATTCCCATGCAAACACTTTTACACGAGAGCAAAAAGGCCATCACAGTTGTCTTCCCTTTTTTTTGGGGGGGGGGGGGCAGTTGGATGAAAGCTTCAGCGCTTTATGAGGCGTCATCTGGCCGTCACTATCTATTCAATCTGTTTATACAGTGGACAAAATAAATCACAGTCAGCCATGATTTGCTATTACATTAGCATGATTTTTTTTTTTATAGTTGTAACCGGTTAAAACACGTTTCATGACCAGCTAATTAAAACACACCTATGGCTTGCTGCCATGAACACCTTTTGGTATAAAATTCTTTGGTTTAGTCCATTACTGGTTTTTCATTTGGACCAAGAAAGTCCACCTCAACCTCTGCAGGACGTCTGCTAACTCCTTTTGATATGAATTAACTTTGACGACGACTACGGAGGACATGACCAAGAGCACTTAGCATAGATGAAAAGATACAAGTTGGCGCTACATTAATAATGCCAAGCACATTTGAGCTTAGCTTCTTAGCACATGCTTTAGCTTAGCCTAAGCTCAAGAGGAATAAAGCAAGCCCATGGCATTATTTGCGACTCGAATGAAGACAAGTGCAATAGAAGAAATAATGATGGGTGATATTTTACCGTAGTTTTATAAACAATTAGCACATTTGAGCTTAGCTTAGCACATGCTTTAGCTTAGCCTAGCTCAAGAGGAATAAAGCAAGCCCGTGGCATTATTTGCGACTCGAATGAAGACAAGTGCAATAGAAAAAATAATGATGGGTGATATTTTACCGTAGTTTTATAAACAATTGGCACATTTGAGCTTAGCTTAGCACATGCTTTAGCTTAGCCTAGCTCAAGAGGAATAAAGCAAGCCCATGGCATTATTTGCGACTCGAATGAAGACAAATGCAATAGAAGAAATAATGATGGGTGATATTTTACCGTAGTTTTATAAACAATTGGCACATTTGAGCTTAGCTTCTTAGCACATGCTTTAGCTTAGCCTAAGCTCAAGAGGAATAAAGCAAGCCCGTGGCATTATTTGCGACTCGAATGAAGACAAGTGCAATAGAAAAAATAATGATGGGTGATATTTTACCGTAGTTTTATAAACAATTGGCACATTTGAGCTTAGCTTCTTAGCACATGCTTTAGCTTAGCCTAAGCTCAAGAGGAATAAAGCAAGCCCGTGGCATTATTTGCGACTCGAATGAAGACAAGTGCAATAGAAGAAATAATGATGGGTGATATTTTACCGTAGTTTTATAAACAATTGGCACATTTGAGCTTAGCTTAGCACATGCTTTAGCTTAGCCTAGCTCAAGAGGAATAAAGCAAGCCCATGGCATTATTTGCGACTCGAATGAAGACAAGTGCAATAGAAAAAATAATGATGGGTGATATTTTACCGTAGTTTTATAAACAATTGGCACATTTGAGCTTAGCTTAGCACATGCTTTAGCTTAGCCTAAGCTCAAGAGGAATAAAGCAAGCCCATGGCATTATTTGTGACTCGAATGAAGACAAGTGCAATAGAAGAAATAATGATGGGTGATATTTTACCGTAGTTTTATAAACAATTGGCACATTTGAGCTTAGCTTAGCACATGCTTTAGCTTAGCCTAAGCTCAAGAGGAATAAAGCAAGCCCATGGCATTATTTGCGACTCGAATGAAGACAAGTGCAATAGAAGAAATAACGATGGGTGATATTTTACCGTAGTTTTATAAACAATTGGCACATTTGAGCTTAGCTTAGCACATGCTTTAGCTTAGCCTAAGCTCAAGAGGAATAAAGCAAGCCCATGGCATTATTTGCGACTCGAATGAAGACAAGTGCAATAGAAGAAATAATGATGGGTGATATTTTACCGTAGTTTTATAAACAATTGGCACATTTGAGCTTAGCTTAGCACATGCTTTAGCTTAGCCTAAGCTCAAGAGGAATAAAGCAAGCCCATGGCATTATTTGCGACTCGAATGAAGACAAGTGCAATAGAAAAAATAATGATGGGTGATATTTTACCGTAGTTTTATAAACAATTGGCACATTTGAGCTTAGCTTCTTAGCACATGCTTTAGCTTAGCCTAAGCTCAAGAGGAATAAAGCAAGCCCATGGCATTATTTGCGACTCGAATGAAGACAAGTGCAATAGAAAAAATAATGATGGGTGATATTTTACCGTAGTTTTATAAACAATTGGCACATTTGAGCTTAGCTTCTTAGCACATGCTTTAGCTTAGCCTAAGCTCAAGAGGAATAAAGCAAGCCCATGGCATTATTTGCGACTCGAATGAAGACAAGTGCAATAGAAGAAATAATGATGGGTGATATTTTACCGTAGTTTTATAAACAATTGGCACATTTGAGCTTAGCTTAGCACATGCTTTAGCTTAGCCTAAGCTCAAGAGGAATAAAGCAAGCCCATGGCATTATTTGCGACTCGAATGAAGACAAGTGCAATAGAAGAAATAATGATGGGTGATATTTTACCATAGTTTTATAAACAATTGGTACATTTGAGCTTAGCTTAGCACATGCTTTAGCTTAGCCTAAGCTCAAGAGGAATAAAGCAAGCCCATGGCATTATTTGCGACTCGAATGAAGACAAGTGCAATAGAAAAAATAATGATGGGTGATATTTTACCGTAGTTTTATAAACAATTGGCACATTTGAGCTTAGCTTAGCACATGCTTTAGCTTAGCCTAAGCTCAAGAGGAATAAAGCAAGCCCATGGCATTATTTGCGACTCGAATGAAGACAAATGCAATAGAAGAAATAATGATGGGTGATATTTTACCGTAGTTTTATAAACAATTGGCACATTTGAGCTTAGCTTCTTAGCACATGCTTTAGCTTAGCCTAAGCTCAAGAGGAATAAAGCAAGCCCGTGGCATTATTTGCGACTCGAATGAACACAAGTGCAATAGAAGAAATAATGATGGGTGATATTTTACCGTAGTTTTATAAACAATTTGGCCCGGTTGGGTTTTCTACGACCAAGAATTTCTAGTTACGCTAAGAATTGATAAGACATGAAAGCACAGCAGGCTGCCGGACATTGTGTGCTCGGCAGATTGGTCCAGTTCTTGCACAACTCGACGGGAAAATGTGCTGATTGATCTGACAACTCTCTGACTCTGACACCATTTGGAGTCTTAAGTATTGTGCCTCTTTTTATATACACTTTTGTTTCAAATTTATTTGCGGCGTGTGAATGTGTGTGTGTGTGTGTGTGTGTGCTCTTTTTAATTGTCCCCCCCCCAGAGTATAGCAACAGTTATTGAGTAGAAAAACAATCCACTGGTCTCCACAGGATGAAAAATGGCCCGGATCCAGTGGCGTGAGACATGCTCGTCAGAACACAATGAACAGCACATATCATGAAGACAAATTATAACACAGCCGGCCCGTCACACACTAAATGTCACCTCATTAGCTTTTTATTTTTATTTTTATTTTTTCAACAGAAAAGGCACAATGAGACAAATTCCCCCTTTCTTTTTCTTTTTCTTTTTTTCTGTGAGCTCTGAACGTTTGGGTTTGGTAACAAAAAGGTTGCACTGGCTGTGAATAATGCGAGTGTACTGGGCTCTGATTGATTGTCCGTCTGCGCCCGCCTGACAGCGTTCTATTTTTCACCTCCGAGTGTAAATGAATGAATTGTAGCCTTCTCAGGTAACAGTCGAACCAGAAACTGAGCGTAAGCAAGATGGTAGCGCAACACCGCAATCATGTCCCGATACCTTTGCTCACTTAAGAAATGGCGTGTTCCGTAGAGATGTGGCCTACGGTATCGATTTGGACTCCACCAGACAATCGCGGTATCGCTCGGTGATGTCGTCGATGTGAAAATGGCTCCAAGCATGTCTGACTGAAATCGTGGGCGGTTTTAGGTGACCCGTCAGGCTTTTCCGTCTCCCTCGTTGTTTTTCGTGCCTTTCGGCTCGGGTTCGATCCGTATTCAAATTTCTTGTACCTGGTGCAATGACAAAGCTATTCTGATTCTGTTTCTGTACTGTGTAGCCTACTTTTGGGCGCCGCTCCAACGTGCGCGTGACACGACTTTGACTGACAGCCACCCTTCCGCTTGCTCACTTGTCATTCGCACCCACCGGGCCTTAACGGGAATAGTTGGACGCAGACGGCACTCCTGCACCTCGCGCTCACAATGTGAGACATTCATCTGTCACTTATTTGATCTTTGATTCATCGTTACTTATTTCTCCCTGAGCCCATTTCCATTTCCCCACTCACACTCGTTCTCAATGATTCCTTAGTCATCTGGAAGGGGGGGGGGGGGGGGGGGTGAGGCTTCTACTGTGTGTTGAAATGGATCATTTTTTAGCCTTGATAACTGCTAATATGTCAACATGAAAATATCCACACTACAGGATTTATTAGCTCGTAAATAAAGCCCTCGTGAGATCCAAGCGAATTGCTGAATTGCATCTAATGACGGCTGACTGGATACTGTAGCAAATGTTTTTAGCCTTTTTAGCTTTGAAGGTTATCCACTATGTTAATGTAGTAAACAAGTCAATTCTTTGGATAGCTGACGATTGATGCACTGAATGAAATAAAAGTCGAAAACCTGTTGGGTTTGACATTTCTGTGTTGTGACACCAGTCCTGGAACCTTTCAGACGCTCTCTTCTTGTTGCTGCTCTTTTTTTTTTTTAATTTAATAATTTCTGATGCAGCGGCACGGTGGCTGACTGGTTAGCACGTCCGCCTCCCAGTGCAAAGGTTGTGAGATCAAGTCCGGGCTTCGGCCTTCCTGGGTGGAGTTTGCATGTTCTCCCCGTGCTTGCGTGGGTTTTCTCCGGGTACTCCGGTTTCCTCCCACATTCCAAAAAACATGCATGGCAGGTGAATTGGACACTCCAAATTGTCCGTAGGTGTGATTGTTAGTATGGTTGTTCGTCTCTGTGTGCCCTGCGATTGGCTGGCAACCAGTTCAGGGTGTGACCCCGCCTACTGCCCGAAGCCAGCTGGGATAGGCTCCAGCAACCCCCGCGACCCTTGTGAGGACAAGCGGTACAGAAAATGGATGGATGGATGGATGGATGGAATTTCTGATGCTAATTTCTGATAGCCTGTCTATGTTTTTTTTGCCATTATGTGTTAGCACTAAGCTAGCAGACTTTGGTTAGACAAAATGATATGGCTTGGTTGAACATTTTTGGTGTTTTAAATATACAATGTTTAGTTCTCTTTTGTTTGACGTGTCAATTTTAAACTGGGGGTTGCTAATAAACGGCTCGGGCCGAGTACCATTTGCCTGAAATTTGGAGAACCGTGCGACTGGAAACGCATGCCCTGCGATAACCGTGTTTTGTTAATTGACCGTCGACCAGCTCAATGTCAGCTGCGATCGGTTGACTTGCAAGCCTAATGAAGACAAGCACTATAGACAACGGATGGATGAGTTCCAATGCGGGACTAAATTGCAATTTCCATTCATTCAATTCACAACATCGGTGACCTTGCATTTTCAACTTCATGTTAATACAACAAAGACATTTCAAATTCTCCTCTGCTCTCAAGTTAAAGCAACCTCTTACACCTCCCACGCAAACATTCCTTAATTATCCGTGCGTGCGGGCGGCCTTTTTCTCCTTGCAGTCAATCGGGCCGTTTCTGATGACCACCGAGCCAATTCTAATCTTCCCGGCTTTCCGTTTGGTTTGATTCAATTAAGCGGGCACGCCCCCCCTCACTGTACGGCTCGCCATCCATCAGACGCTATTTCATGCCGGCGGAACATTGCAGGGAGTCTTTTTCTGAATGAGTGCGCGCTGACTCCTGATGACGAAACGCTTCGTTATTCGGCCGGCAATGAACGTGACAGGGGGAGGGTTAACGCTGCGGATGATGAATGGCGCGCTTGTGCGACAAGTGCGCACCTCCTATTTGAATTGACAAGTGACTCGGGGCAGGCTTTGCGACTATAAACTCTCGCAGCTCTTCACCGCCGGTAGGGAGGATGCGGGGAAATGCGGGGAAATGCGGGAGATGGCCTCATCCTCCTCCATCTTGGAGAGATGTGCTTTGACAAACTGTTAGTCTCGCCCATGTAAACGCAGGCTGGCTGGTTGGATTTTGCTGCCTGGCAGGAGGCAAAGTGGAAATTAAAAGGAAGGTGTACAGTTAACGACTGTGTAAAGTGTAGGTGAGTTTTCAGCAAATACATCTTATAAAAGTCAGTGCATCCCTAAATTTGAGTTGTCAAACAATAATTTTTTTAAATCGGGTTACTCATCTTTGAATTTTGAGCATGATCAACTCATTTGCTCCCAAAAACGTATAAAAACGTTCTATTTTAAATATGGCCATGGTCCTAAAAACATATTTAGATGGGTTTTTTTTTTTTATGCTAGAGCATACAGAAGGCTTTGATGTAGCCTCTGACCTGAAGATGTCGCTTAAAGCAATGGTAGTTATTACAAAAAACGGCCAGTGGGTATCAAAATACGTTTGTCACTCTGAACTCATTTGCTCCCCCAAAAAACTAAAATTTAAATATTAACATGCTCCCAAAGATGTATTTATACGTTGTTGGTTTTTAACAGTTTTTTTTATGCTAGAGCATACAGAAGGCTTTGATGCAACCTCTGAACTTAAGAGAATGGTTGAAGCAATGGTAGTTATTACAAAAACGGCCAGCAGTTGGCAGAGGAGTATAAGAGATCAACCAGGGCCAAGTTGCAACAAGCTCTTTTTCCCCACAGTTTTAAACAGGTTTGTGAATAATGATGAAACTTAGCTATATTCTAATGCTAATTGCTGCAAATCGGAAACAGATACAAATATACTTTTTTTTTCCTGATGAAAGAAGAGACTCTAATCTTTCTTTTGGTAGGTTCCATATTTTTATAGCAATATAACACAATATTCTGTGGGCCTTGCAAAAATCTGTCAAAATCCAGTAAAACAGCCGGGAGCGAAGGGGGTTGCTTCAGTGAAAATGGCTGCGAGTGAATGAGTCAATTAAAAAGGCTTTTTGTCAACACATTTGAAGAGCACTTTTGTGTTAATTCTTTTGACATTTAATATTATGAGGACATCTTTGATCGACTGCAGTGCACACACAATAAATGACCCTGGTAGTTTGACTTGAGCAAATATTCTGAATGTCATACGCAAACATTTATTAAATGTTTTACTTTAATGCATGTGGTTATGTTTATCGCTCAAACACAACCTATGCTACCTTTTCCCGCTGTCAATATAAAGGATTATCTGCGGTCAAAATGAATAGTGTGATTAATCTGCATTAATACATAATTCATGTGATAGTTTTTTTTGTGGTTAGTCAATGAGTTAACGCTTTAACTTTGACAGCAATAGTCTAAATACATGCTAATTTGTACAGATAACAAAACTCAATGCAGCTCTGCTTAACTTATGGCATGGGTGTGGCACCTGTTGCTGCATGATGGAATCACTTCATGGTAGTGTTTTTTTCCGGCTGTCACTTCAAAGTGTTTCAGGATCTTCCCCCAGCCTAGCTGATCATGTCATGGTTGCAGAAACTCGGTGTGTGGGCGGGATTACGAAATTTCGCTGGCTTGTGATGTCACAGTAGGGTGAAACACATTTTCAGAAATAGATCACTCAAAATGTGGTTGGTTGTTGTTACTCCAGAAACAGCTATTTGTATAAAAGCCATTAAAAAAGAGAGATTGAATCTTGAATCGTTTTCCGGGTGATAACTCTCCAGAATATTGGCACCTTGCTCAAATAATAGCCTAAGCAAAGGCATTTTCCTCATTTTTTTCCCTCCAGAAAATATGAAACATTGAACCGAATCAATTTTATATTGTGTTTATGAAGAATTATGATGTGACTGATTTTAGAGGACGAGGCCAGCATCCTGAGGCCATGTTTAATGCAACAACATATTTTTTGGGGGGTCAAAAATATGACTGAGGCTATTTTTTTAAGAATACCACGAGAGAGCACACGCACGATACTTCGAGAGAAATGATTGAAATGTAATGATTAAAAATGCAGTTTGAAGATCCGTTTTGGGTCGAGACATTTGAGTGGCTGGATTATTCATGTGCATATTTTCTGGTTAATCAAAACCTTTTGCTTGTCTGAACGCTGTCTTTACTCTTTCTTAAAAAAAAAAAAAAAGAAAAAAAAAAAAGAAACCTCTCATTATGCCTCCCACTGGGCGTCCCTCAATGAAAATCCACGCCAAGCATAGATCATCAGCTTCTAACTAATAGCTGATTTGCAGCGAATAGCAAGATGTTGTTTATTGAGCGCACGGTGCGAAGTCGCTGCATCTCAGCCGTCGGCCCAGCCGCTGAAATGTGTCACTCAGCGCGTCGCCTGCGAGCTAGCTGTCTCATCGTCGTGATGGGGGGGGGGGGGGGGGACATCACACATCAACTTAGCATATGGGCCCCATTAAAGCCATGAACTATTCTGTCATTCACAAGCTGTGTAAACACACACATGCACTTCCAAACAGCGGCGGCGGCGACATTGAATATTTCCTCTGAAATAAAACTATAATGTGAATTATGAATGCCGCTTTTCTACTTGTGAAAATAGTTCAGCTCGTTCTTTTCTCTACTCGGCTGCCAGCAGCTTGGTATTAAACTTTCATGTCTGTTTCTCACTCAAAAAGGAGCGCTCCATATATTTTTTTTCTTCTGTCCACCTCAGACACGTCGAGTGGAAAAATGACTCTCTGAATGTTAAACTACAAGCCAGTTGTTTATTCGCGTGGTAAAAAAAACTGCTTCAAAGCATTTTGACTGACCATGAAAATAAAGTAATGAACTTTCGTAGCAAAGTAGAATAAAATGCATGAGTGCTGGACACGGGACGGCGCTGATTTGCTGGCAGGACCGCCTCCGTAGATCACCTCGTGCATATGGCGGCATTTTGTGATTAAGACTCATGCATTATTCACCCAGTAATTAAGCAAAATGATTAAAAAAAAAAAAAAAGGTTTTAATGTTAACAAAAGTGGGGGGAAGGGGGGGGGACAACCCCTACTTAATGTGCATTTTTTATCACTTCACCCAAATGTAATGGCTTCTTCCTCAAAGAATCGAATGAGGATGCAAAACATAAGCGAAGACTCTAAATTGTTCTGCTTGGTGGAAACTGCCAACCAAATAGTGATTAAACAATGAAAAATGATAGTCTTTGTTTTCCTACCTTGATTTTGCCGAGGCACATTCTCATGACACCATCAAGCAAACATGCAAACATGCAAACATTCCTGTCGTTTTGTGGATGTGGATACAGAGACCACACTAATGGATTATTTATTCAACTAAAAACGTTCAAATTGAATGAATTGAATAAAGCCTATCATGAAATCTTACCAGTCAATATACAAATCAAACTTTTAAAAAAAAAGAAAAAAAAAAAAAAGGGGAAAGTGAGTACAAATTAAGAGGAACAGACATTTTTTTTCAAAACTAAAAGAATGATGTATTTCAACTCAAGGTGTCAGTTTGTGGAACAATTTGGATTGTAAAACAAAATCATCTCAGTCTATGTGTATTTTATTTTATTTATATATTTAGCACATTAAAGGACATGCTGTTGAATTATTTTATAGAATTGTGACATTTTTGTTACATCTTGACCACTCGCTGTCATTCATTTTGTGTTGATTATTTTGTTGTTGTTGATCAGGGGCAGATATGACAAGTTGTACTTCTTTCTGTCCCCTTTCATTTATTTATTATTATTTATTTTTTTAAAGCGTGAAATAACAATTTGAATGAAATTGAAACACAAATCTTTTGTACTTTGCTGGTATGTCGTGAACTTTTGACAATCAAAAATGTACAAAGTGTGAATTTTGGGCCTGTTTGAAACGGCAACGGGTGGATTGTACTTTCTGCCTCATAGTGAAAGAGTATAACAAATTTTCTGCCTTTCACTATACAAAGTTATCATTTTGGGATCGTTTCAAGAGGTTGGAAATGACTTAATTAGACAATTACTTTGGATTTACGAGGACATATTTGTCACCTGGTTTTGTTCAAAATTTTAATTGGCATGATGGTGGTTAATTATCAAGTGTGAGTTTATGAAGTTGAATCCAAATAGGGCAGGGAAGGCATCCCTGAGGAACACCACAATTACCAGCATGACTTCTCAATGCAGTCCAATGTGTACTACAGCTTATACTAAAATTAACTACCAGAAGAATGTACTGTTTGTTGTCAGTTGAGCTATTTAATGTATGCCGAAAAGATCGAGACAGATGCGGAAGAAGGCCTAATCTATCTAAACCGGCTGCTTGTTATTATACTAGCTTAGCCACATGTGACTTGGCAGTCTCTCCTGGATTCGACCAGTAAGCATGCCAAGATTGCCATATGTGCAATGTTGCACCACTTTTCCGGCATGCGCCGGAGGCTCTCGGAAGCTGCCTTTGCAGTCCTTCGGAGAGGAGCGAGCGCACTCATTGGCATTCTCCTCCCAACGTTGCTCCTCTTTGCCAGGACCCGCTGCCCTTCCTGTACTTTCATTTTCCAGGTCACGGAGTGCTGTCCGCTGGCAATAAATAGCCGACAAAGCCAAGTCTTAGCATGGCCGCCGCGCAGCGAAACCTTTATTCTGAGCTGCTTGTCGCTGCGTTTTTTTAATTCACCCTTACGGTGGCAGTGTGGACTCCAAAAGACAGCTGTTAAATGTGCCCCCCCCCCCCCACCTATTTATCACATCTATCGGTCCTCCGGTGTCTTCTCTGACTCCCTTTCCCCCTTTTTTCCCCCCCCGGTAGGTGTTGCCCACTAAACCTGAGAGGATATTTCTCCAGTGGCCGCCGCCGCCGCCGCCGCCGCCGCCGCCGCCGCCGCCGTCACCATTACTCCGCATCCAGGCCTCCCGCGTCCCTCCTCCCCCTCGCGCAGCGCCGCCACAGAAGCGTTGGCTGGACTCCAGGGAGGCTCCGACCCTGCGGCCGCTTCAGTCACGTCTTCACCGCTGGGTAACTAAAACGAGGGGCCCACGATCTATTTGCCATGTAAAGGAGGCATTTTCTCCAGCCGAGCATGCACGCGACACACTCAGACAAACAAATGCCAGAAGGTGCGCAGGGAGTCTCGTGTTTTCTATATATATATATATTTTTTTATCAAAGCGGTTGTGTTTTCTAAGCACGTTGTCTGGAGCGCCACTCTGGCTCCAGGTGCCATCTACTCAACTGTGTCAAAGTCTGCGTTTCGATCTCAGCGAGGCGAAGAAAAGAGAAGGTTCGAGTGAGAAATGTTTTTCCCCAAAGCAACAGGGAGGAGTTACATTGTGACCTCATGTTGATATGGCTGACATCACGTCATGATGTCATGTGACACGGGGACAGTGACAAATGCATATACTACAGCATTTTCAACTACTTTGCCAAATACTGTGTCCTATCTATACCCGCTTTTTATAATGACAGTCAGAAAATGTAAGCGCTAATCCCACAAAATGGCAGCTGGTCCGATTAACCTGCGAATTTATTTAGTGAGTCAGCAGTCGTCAGGTCGTCACTGGGCAGTTTTAGGTTGATGTTGAAACGACCACTCTGATTGGCTGTTGGCCAGCAAATCGGTGCACGAGAAGAAAAACTGACTGACGTATCGCGTAGCAACTGAAGTTGCGTTTTACAAATATGGTACATACTCATTCCTGATTGTAAAATGGCCACAAGAGTTGCGAGTACTGATTCCTTGAAATATGGCCGGGTAGTTGCAAATCAAGCCTGTTTTTTTTCCCCTCAAACACTTTGTATGTCAAATACACTACAGACACAAGTATCAAATATGTTTAGCACTCTTAACTCCTTTGCTCCCAAAAAACGTATAAATACGTTCTATTTTGAATATGACCTTGCTCCCAAAGATGTATTTATACGTTGTTGGTTTGTAATGATTGTCTTACGGAAGGCTTTGATGCAACCTCTGAACTTTGAGCCAATGGTAGTTATTACAAAGATGGCCAGCAGGTGGCAGCAGAGTATAAGAGATCAACCAGGCCCATGTTGCAACAAGCTCTTTCCTTCCATTTTTTTTTTCTAGCAATAGGACACAATATTCTGTGGGCCTTGCAAAATCAGTTAAAAACCCGCCGGGAGCGAAGGGGGTCGCTTCTGTGAAAATGGCTGCGAGTAAATGAGTTATTAGTAAAACAAAATCAATAAAACACAACCACAAATTTGCTGGCTGGTGACAATTGAGTCCCATATGCAAAAAATGGACAGGCAGCGTTCCTTATTATTACAACTTTAATCATATTGTCCAGCTGTCCTCACATCGCAATCAATACATTCCATTTCCAGTTTTTTTGATTACCACCGGTACCCCTTGCGGATTTAGAGAATCCACTTGCACTCACATCCGCCCACCAGCTTTTTCCTGCCTCCAATTTTTTTGGGGGGGCGGCTTGCGAACGAGGGCAGGCTTCGCATCACCGAGAGGTAACCAGGGATGAACTCGGAGCTTATAGGGAAGGTCGCAAAAGGTGAGAGTGGGAGGCGTGTTGATCCGCAGTGAGCTAGCGTGGCTCGAGCGAGGAAGTACCGCCGGCGCCCGTGCGGCTGCCGAGCGCACCGTGGGCAAAAGGAATTAGCGGCGCTCGCTCAGTCATCCAACTGGTGTTGGCACGAGGGAACATTACCTCGCCTCAGCTGCCGCACACGAGAGAGATCCTGCTAAAAACGCTGTCTGGCTCCCAGACATTGGAGGAGGTCGACTCTTTATTTGAGCTTCCTTCCTTTCTTTCCGACCCGCTGCTGCTGCTGCTGCTTTATAATCTTGCTTTTGACTAGCTTTGTGTATCAGCTAGCAAAATGTCACGCAGTACACACCTTCTCTCAGAAATGTTCACTGTGTACGCACGCACGCACGCACGCACGCACGCACGCACGCACGCACGCACGCACGCACATACAAATACTCACCCACACACACACACACACAAAAAAATTAAAAAATAAAAAATAAAAATAAAAGAGCAATGATGATGACATTTCCGAATGAACAATACTGAGCTCTTAGAGAGAAAAAAAAGAAAAAGAAAAAAGAAAAAAAAAGAAATGTTCACTGTGTAGTTCACCAAGTTAATGAACAAAAACGATTATATGATTTTGTGAAATCTTGTCTCTGCTAATCTGTCACTGTGACGCCGTCATGTGACCTCCCTTTCAAAATTTGCAGCTAGCCATGTGACAAACTGGAGGTGGATTCACGGTGAAAGGTAAAAAAAAAAGAAAAAAAAAGAAGTAAATTATAGTTATCACGTAACATTAATCCAACAGATATAATGTATAAACAATGTTAATCCGACTGCTAACTCATGCTGGCTAACTATGCTAGCTCATAGCGTGGCGCCATAGTAGCCATTTGCTAATATACTGTAATTGTGCGTGAAGTTGTTTTTCACCAAAAAGATGAGAGAGAACTTTATGTGACATAATCTGCTGACAAAACCCCCCCCACAGGGGTTTAATAATTATCCTGACGAATGAAATGATGTTTTCTTTCATTTCAACAATGGAAAATGTTGTATAAGCAAATCGTGTTCTAAATGCAAATCTCAAGTGCTCAGCCTCCATCGACTCGCTCACCGTCCCCAAGCGTGTCATAGTGTCAGCCGCCCACCACGTTAACCCGCGGGATCCATTTTTCTCCCCCGCCCTCCTCTCGCTATCTTATGGTCGTGTCTCCTCACTTATTTACAACATTTTCGCCCGCTTCCCGCCTGGCGTTTTCCTGCGAGGCCGTACGTTGTTTTTTTTTTTTGCGGCAGTCAGGCCTGGTTATGGCGTTCCCGTGTCGTCTTCTCTTTCCGCTCATTTCCCTTTTTCACTTAGCACGTATCTCTCCGCCGCCGGGGTCGCAGCCAGACATTTTTTCGGTGGGGGGGGGGGGGGGGAAGGGGGTGGCACACTCGCTGAGGGGTGGCAATAAGATGACACGCGTGTGCGGATGCAACACACGCGTTATCCATTTGTTCTGTCAGGCCAGCCTTGGCGACAAAGCAAACGTGGCCGAGACCTCATTCTTTATCGCAGTCCGCTTTTCATGAAATCAAATGCACACGTCTACCAACCTTGCTAGTCACATTCATCAAAGGAAGGAAGGAACAAATCCAAGTAACATTTAGTTGAGCTTTATTCACTAAATAATACCTTTTTCCTTGCTGCTTGGGTAAATGTGAGCCCACTTTCTGGCTTGCATTGTACAAAATGACCCATTTTTTTGGGTGGATTGTTTTGTCTTTAACAAGCCAGAGAATGCGGTCAAATTGACCCAAGAAGAGTGTACACTGTAAAAACAGTTGGGTCAAAAAATAACCTAAAATGGGTCAACAAGGGACAGTCCCCACTGTTTGGATTATTCATTTAAGCCCAAATATTGGGTTATTTTGTATGACACAACCCCAACCCACAGCCCTCCACCTTCTTAAAAAGTCAGATCAATCACTTTCTTTTTTTTTTTAAACCATATTGCGTTATTTTTGACCCACATTGGGTCAAAAAATAACCTCATATGGGCCAACAAGGGACAGTCCCCACTGTTTGGGTTATTCATTTAAGCCCAAAAATTCTGTTATTTTGAATTATTTGTCACTTTTTTGGGGTTATTTTTTGACCCAAATGTCTACTCTGCCAAGTAGCATATATGTCATGCCACTGCCCTCATTGGCCACCTCATAGCTCCGCCCCTGTCCGTCACCTTTGTGGGTGAAGGGCAACACAGCTGGTGGGAACGGCAGCTGTAGTCCCCTTTTCTTCTTATTAGTTTTGTCTTGTGCGCGCCTTTTATATTGAATTGTAAATAGGTAGCTGCTCATGCTCGGCGGGATCTGTGTGTGCGTGCGCGCGCGCGCGTGTGTGTGTGGGAGGAAAAGCCTGCCGCTTTATTTGCTGCATCTCAATGTTCTCATTTGAGGAAACAAGAATTCATAGCGGGCCGGGTTTGCGAGGTGCGGGTCATTGAAGTGATGGAGAGAGAGAAAGGAGGATGGCGGCGTGTCGAAGGTGCCGCATGTACAGTGTATGTAAATGCAGTGTGCGTGTGCGTGTGCGTGTGCCTGTAAAATTACATCCATGTCAGCAGGCAAGCGCTCACATAAGATTAACTGCACCTGACATTTCCTTCATTGGAGACAGATGCTGGTTGCGCTTGCCCTCGGAACATTTCCCCGCCGTCGCCACGTCCAAATTACATTTCTTCTCAGACTAAAGATATGACCCCCCCCCCTTCCCCTTCCCCTTCCCCTTCCCCTTCCCCTTCCCCTTCCCCTTCCCCTTCCCCTTCCCCTTCCCCTTCCCCTTCCCCTTCCCCTATACGCCACACGCTCGCGCGCGCGCGCGCACACACATTCTCACACACTCCGACTCTGCCTGCAGAAATACCTGTTCTCCAATTAATTAGGCTTGTGGTATTTTTATTACAGCGCAGCGTGCTGAGCAAAGCAGAGCTTAAGATCAGAGGCCCACTTTGTGGCGTGATGAAGCCAATTGGCTGGAAGTGGACACTTTCACCTCAGACAAATGAGACACGGGAAATGCCGAAGCGAAGCTTCGCTAAGCATATGCAATTTTCAACTACTAAGTAGAAACAAACCTCCAACGCATTGTTGGTGGATGATGTTTTTGTTTGAATTTCAAAACAATCCTGTATACTGCAGTGCCGACAGATACAAGTGACTGGACGAGTTATTGCAAAAAAAATAAAAAATATATATATTTTGCAACAAGAAGCTGTATGTCGCTAATGTCGCTAATGAACTCAATTCACTTCACAACAAGCTGTTTTTTCACAGTATGAAAATACTCACAGGCATATATTCTTTAAGACTACAGCTTACTGAGTCACTTACAGTATTGGTGAAACTCTTCTTCATTTACATTTCATGAGTTATGCACAGCAGATTGCTCCGCAGTGAATTTATCATGATGCACAAATTATTTGTATTATTTTGCATTCAACTCAGTTGTAATTATGTCACATATATGTTTTATGAAGTACAATATATAGTATGCTACTTAAAAAAGCAAAAATAATAATAATTTCGTTAGTTTATTGGGAGTGTTTAGAACAGAATAATGACATTTCCATATATTTCAATGGGGAAAGATGATTTGAGATGTGATTTATTTAAGTTAAGAGTGTGGACACGCATTGGATTCAATTTCTCAAAATCTCTCGAAAGCTAAGATGAGAGAATACTAGGGCTGTGCAATTAATCGAAATTCAATTACAATTTCAATTATTACACTCCACAATTACAAAATCAACATATTCATACAAAAAAGATTATTAATACTAATGTTTGAGTTGTTTAAATTCATACATTTGTAAAAAAAAATTAATTTAAAATAATCAAAATATATAAATATTGTTTCATCCAAAAGGAACTTGGATAATTTGTGTTTCTTAATTTCATTTTTTATTTGGTGTTTACGTTTAAATATATTATTATCATAAATATATATTATTATAAATTCAGTTTGGGCCAAAAAGGAATTTACATAATTGCAGTGTTTCTATTTTTTAAATTGGTCTTAATATTTTTAAATATTTAAAAATGTTCTTGTTTTGTCCCGAAAAATAAATAATCGTTCGAATAATCGCGACTTAAATCCTTGCCAAAATAATCGAGATTATTTTTTTTTTCCCCACAATTGAGCAACCCTAGAGAATACTCTTTAATGTATTCTTGTGAGTATTGTATGCTCCGATTGTTTGTGTTGCTTCATTAGAGTCGTGCTTGTGTGAAGCGTATGCTCATCTTTAGCCTTCTCATTGTTGTTTTTTTGCGCAAACTTCAATTGGCCGTGACAAACAGCTTAAAGCGAGCGCACTTTGCCTCTTATTTGAAGAACTGTGTGAGCGAGTCTTCTTTTCATGTCCTCAGCGATGTTATGCGACAGTGACAAAAGGTCACTTTGAAAAGTGTTTTTTAATTGGTTTTAATGAGTTTAAATGTGCCAGTGAGCACTTCAAAGCTGCAAAAAAAAAATAAAAAAATTCAATTAAAAATAATGCGGTTTGATTCTGATTTGTAGCTTTTCTAACCAGTAAGCAACCGAAAGCAAGATTTGCCGTAGCACTCCCTACTGTATGTAGGCTGCTTAAAATAAACCTTTCCATGTACACGATGTCGAAGACAGGCAGATTAGATTTGAGAAATGTTTTTCCGAGATGCATTATGCATGGCCCATAGAGCAAATGAATGGCATTTTTTGCATATAACCCGCCCGGTTTACAAACACGTGTAATGTGACGCACTGGAGTGAAAGACAGTGATTTATGTTAAAGTGCAGAACACTTAGATAGATGTGGACGTCGCTTTTGCATAAATAAAGCGCACGTCTCCGGTATGTCACCGGGGGCCACGGCGAGGAAATGTGACAATCATTTATGCATAAGTACTGTCATTGTGCAGAAATGGGACATTGGAGGGCCAGAACAAGTCTCGTGAGCAGCTGTGGAGTCGGGTCATCCCTCATGAGAAGCTTTGCGAAAAAGCAAATCGTGTCTCTTTGAAACTGCCTGGACTGTAAATATGCATGTGCAGTCCTTTAAGATGCCATGTTATGTTAAAGCTGTGAAAACCTTACCAAAATCACCCCAAATGTTTTCCTTTCACCTAGAAATTGTTTGGCTTTTTCCTAAAGTGACTTAAAATACACAAGAATGATGTCAATTAGTTTAGACTGGGGCTCGCCGCGACCCAAACTCACCAAAGTGGAACATTGCGAAAAGAATAACCGTGCTGTTATTTTTTTTTATTGAATTATAAAAACATGGCAAGATTGTCAATGAACAAGGGGATGGGCATGAATAAATAAAAACAGGCAATAATAAAGGATGTTTTACTTGTTTAACTCATTCAGTGCCATAAATTCATTTAAAAAAAAGATTATTAAAAATTAAGGGCAAGAGGCGCATTTTTTTTAAAAATTGTAATTAATCGCATGACTTCACTAGTTAACTCACGGTTAATCACAAATTTTATGAACATTTTTAAACTAAAATAAATAGTTAAAATGATTTTTTTAAGTTTATAACCATCAATATCAGTGAATAAAAAAAGAAAGAAAAAAAATGAAAAAATTAGGGGCGTCAGGCAATTAAAGTTTTTAATCGTAATTAATCGCATGACTTCACTAGTTTTTTCAAATTTTATATCTGTTTTAAATGTGCAATAAAAAAAGCTCTAGGTTTTCATACCCTTGTTAACAAAAGTGTGTGTGTGTGTGTGGGGGGGGGAATATTAAACTAAAATAAATAGTTCAAATTAATTTTTAAAGTTTATAGCTGTCAATATCAGTGAATGAAAAAAAATAAAAATATTCGTTGTCAGGCAATGAAAGGTTTTAATCGTAATTAATCGCATGACTTCACGAGTTAACTCGCGATTAATCACACATTTCATATCTGTTTTAAATGTGCAATAAAAACAATTCTAGGTTTTCATACTCTTGTTAACAAAAGTGGGAAAAATTTTTTAACTAATAGAAATAGTTCAAATGAATTTTTGACGTTTATAGCCGTCAATGGCAGTGAATGAGTTCAAGGAAACGTGCAGGGCTCATTCAACGACATTCAGAACAAGGGTGAGTTGTATTTCTAGCCATTTGCAGTCCTGTCACTCGCGACTTTTAAAAAAAAAACATTGATCGTTTATTCCATCGATGAATCGACTAAGGCTATTTTGATGAACTGGAGCGGAGGCGTCTTTTTTTTTTTTTTTTTCTTCTTTCTTTTTAAAGAGCTCAGTATTGTTCATTCGGAAATGTCATCATCATTGCTCTTTATTTTTATTTTTTTATTTTTTTATATATATATATAGCGGAGGCGTCGTCGCCCTGTCACGTCGTTAGCCTTAGCAGCAGAGCCATTGATCTCTCTGCCGTCTTTCCAGCAAATATAAAGGCTGCTCATTTGTTTGAACCGCGTGCGCGCCTTCAGCGTTTGTGTACACGGTGCCAGCGCGACTTCAGTCAAACCCGCACTTAACAGTCTGTGGATGTGTTCGCCAGCTTTAACACTTTACAGCGACGAAGACGGGGGAACTTGTACGCGACGCTCGCTTGGCATCTGTTGGTCGTCATAGCGCGACTGGGCTGCCCTTCATAAAGCGACAAGTTAGTCCTTGCTCGGTCCTTGAGGTAATTCGCTGGAGGAGGTCATTTTGCGTGCGGTGGTCAAAAGGTCATGTTGTCAAATCCAGCTGGAGCAACATGTTGTACTTTTAGGAAACAAAACAGCAACAACTGCATCTGGCGGCTTGCCGGTGGTGGAACAATGCTTAGCAGTTAGCTTTGTTGAGTTAGCTACTTTTTAGCTTTAGCTTACTTCAGAGCTTTTTAGCTCTGTTGAATTTGAGAATACAATAAAAGAATAGGCAATAAAGTCACTGGACTTGGAACTATTAAAAAGCTTTCTCAGGGTACTGAATAGTGTTAAATGTATCTGCCATTTTTAAATGTAGTCTGTTTTAGTCCAGTTTCAATCCCGCTTAGTTTTAATCATAGTTAGTTTTCCTCATCCCGTTTTCATTTAGTCCATTTTTAATCAACTATAAATCTAGCATTTTAGTTCAAGAAAATCATTTTATTTGTCTTTTATTCGCTTTAATCGTACCCAAAATGTCAACGTTTTATTCTAGGACAATCCTTTAACCCCTGTATTTTTTTTTTTTTTTGTAAACTATTTCACATCAAATCTCTCATCGTTTTGATGAAAAACAACTTAACACACAATTACAGTATAGTGTATCAGCAAGTGGCTACGATGGCTCCATGCTACGCGATTTGACAAGGAGAGTTTTTGAGTACATTTTATTTGGATAGTATTAGTAATTACTAGACTACTTACTAGACTAAGTGCAATTTCTGCAGAAATTGCATGGGAATGCTGAAAGCTGAATGCTAATAGTTGAATGCTTAGGAAGGAAATTGAATGATTAATTATGTGAACATTTAAAAGTAACTAATTATTCATTACTAGTAGGAGTAGTAGTAAAAGTAGTAGCATTACTAGCAATTACCAAGTTGTAACTGAAAGATAAAAAAAAAAAAAAAACTTGAACTGCAATCTGGTGAAGGTGGGATTCGAACCATCAACTCCTGTTTATATAATTATAGAGTATACGTCAGTATATACTGAAAGCTTGCGTTAAATTCGAATTTTGAAGATAGAATGGAGTAAAAACTGAATGACAAATGAAATCAAAATTAATGGCATTCCCACAATTAGAAAAAAAGTCACTCAAGGGTTGGGAAACTGCCACTCTACCATCTGAGCCATGCCACTCTGACTGTGTTTTAGCGAGTATTACCACCTGACTCCAGAGATTTACTAACTCACAATAGAAGCAACATGTGGGTTTGTACTTGAATGACTTAAAAATGCAAGTAAAATTTACTCCAAAACTCTTCATTTACTTTGAATTTCTGGGTGAAAAACGTATCACTCCAAATGTTTTCATTGTGGAGAAAACCCACACAAGCGCAGGGCAGACAGACCTTGCCACCTTTCTGCTAACAGTTACTTGAAACGTTGTTACTTAAAACTTTGCTTTTTACTCTATTATATAAAAGTTGAAAAATTCAAAAAAAAACAAACGAGTTACTCGCCGATATTCTGGGGATTCTCACACAATTTGAGAAAGACTGCATTAAAGCGTTACGCAATCACTCCAACCAGATCAGGAAATTCGAGTAAAAAAAAAAAAAAAAAGAAGAAAAACGTTCTTTTTTTTTTTTTTTTTTTTTCTTTTTTTGAAAATGTTCTTGTCTTGGAAGTAAGAATCCCCCGAAGCTCCGTATTAGGTCCGAAATCTAGTTTTCACTCGAGAAACTTCAGTCTGGTCTACCCATCATCCCGAGGTAACGAGTTTTGCGATGTGGACTGACTGCTCGGTGGCCCGCTTGAGGCCTGATTGGCGGTTGCTCTAACGTAAAGCCTCAGAAGGAGGACAACTTCTCCTGCGAGTGAGCCGGCTCGCATCCCGGCTCGCATCCCGGCTCGCATCCCGGCTCGCATCCCGGCTCGCACCCCGGCACGCATCCCGGCTCGCATCCCGGCTCGCACCCCGGCGCGCATCCCGGCTCGCATCCCGGCTCGCATCCCGGCTCGCATCCCGGCTCGCATCCCGGCTCGCACCCCGGCTCGCACCCCGGCTCGCATCCCGGCTCGCACCCCGGCACGCATCCCGGCTCGCATCCCGGCTCGCACCCCGGCTCGCATCCCGGCTCGCACCCCGGCTCGCACCCCGGCACGCACCCCGGCTCGCATCCCGGCACGCATCCCGGCTCGCATCCCGGCACGCATCCCGGCTCGCATCCCGGCTCGCACCCCGGCACGCATCCCGGCTCGCATCCTGGCTCGCACAGGCCTCCTGTGTCCTCCCGTGTTGTTGTTGTGCGGCGGTTGCGGTGCGAGTTATGCGTCTCAACGATATCGAACCAACAAGTTAATAAAATCCCTCTGCAATCTGTTACAAGGGAAGTTGACAGGCTTGTGTGACACGGGTGCATATTTGGGCGCCCGCGGGCTTTTTTTTTTTTGCCAGGAAAGCTTTTCTGTGTACGTACTCTCCAGCAGGGACGTGCCAGTCAAACAAAATTTCCCTCAGCGATGAGCTCTTTTTCCACAACGGGCTTTTTTATCCGTTTCGTTGAGTAAGCACTAATTGTAGTAGATAAACTGTCCTTCATATTCATAAATAGTCCTTCCTATCAAGCGAGATGAATTCAACCCTCAAAATACCAACCCGTCTTTCCCCGATACATGTTTTTCAAATCGCCGTAACTCCTGAACCATTAACGAACGGATTCTGAAAACGGAAGAGCGGAACTTTACGTTGAGAGAAACAAAAAACAGGCATACTGCTATAATAGTAGTACCTAAAGGGTTAAAAAAAATACCCGGGTTAGCATAGCGCTAGCTAGCAGCTGATAGGATGCAAGTAGATGGATTTAAAATGGGTTCAAAAGAACATCCTGTGTTAGGTGAAGGATCCTGGCGGTTAAAAAAAAAAAATTTGGTAGGTTGTTGCAGCTGCGTTGGAATTCACATTTCTTGGATGATTACACGTTGTTGGCAAAGATGCAATTAGTAACGCATTGGCGCTGTGGTCGATGGGGGGGGGGGGGGTATTGACGCTCCGTAGAATGGCGTGACGAGAAACGACATCCGCGCGCGCGCGTGATCATGAGGGACGGCCAGATGTATTCAGCTTGCGGGTTGTAGCAGCTTGTCAGTCTCCAGAGCGTTCCCGGTGGAGTGAAACTGTTTTGTTTTGCTTAAACACCTGCAATTTTTATGGCAAAACCACAGCCCGTGCCGCATAAACGGCTTGTTTTATTTATTGAACCGCGACCTTAAAAGCAAAGTGTTGGAACGCGGTGGACTTTTCTCGCTTGTGGAGGCGCATTTCGAGCACTATGAGGAACCTGGAAGACGGAGATGTGCTCAGGCTTTGGTTTTGTTTACGTCAAGCGTGCCAGCGTAACGTAAGCAGTTTGCATGGAAAATGGTGGCATACGGTTGTTTAAAATTTGACTTTCATCTTTACTGTTATCAACTCGACTCTGTGTGATCTCTCATTTGCTCAGTGCGTCCATGCTTCTTCTTCTTCTTCTTTTCCTTTTGGCTTTTTTCCCTTCAGTGGTCGCCACAGCCAATCGGTTGCCTCCATCGAACCCTTGTCCTCTGCATCCTCTGCTCTCACACCAACTACCTTCGTGTCCTCTTTAAACACATCCATGAACCTCCTCTTTGGTCTTCCTCAAGACCTCCTGCCTGGCATTTGGAAATTCAGCATCCTTCTGCCAATATACGGACTCTCTCTCCACTGGACGTGTCCAAACCATCTCAATCTGGCCCAATCAAAGCCTCCAAAATGTACTCATTCCTGATTCTGTCCATCCTGGTCACTCCCAAAGAGAAGCTCAGCATCTTCATCTCCGCCACCTCCAGGTCTGCCTCCTGTCTTTTCCTCAGTGGCACTGTCTCCAGACCAGACAACATCGCTGGTCTCATCGCAGTTCTGCCATTGTTTTTCATCCCCCCACATTATTTGTAGGGGTGGGAGTCTTTGAATGTCTCACGGTTCGATTCGATTCCGATTTTTGGGTCTGCGATTTTCGATTAAGAATGATTTTTTTGCTTCAAAATGATTTGATTGACAATGATTTTTGCTTCAATCTATAGATATGCAATGTTAATTAGCGCACTGCTAGCGGCACTTTTATCACTCACAAGAACGGCTCCACACTGCAAAAAAAAAAAAACTTTTATTGGAATAACTTGATCGCGACTTGTTCCTTCTACTCTCTAATGTGGCTACAACTTAACAGTGTATCAGACCGCGTGGAACCACACTGCCCCTAAGTGGCCAAATCGGGTACAACATGAACAGCGCTCCAAATAAAGGCACACACAGACAAAGGCAAGACAGTATAAAATAATTGAAATAAAATCGATTTTGGGACATTTAAAATCGACTCTGAATCGTACTAAATGAGAATCGCGATTCTTATGAAAATTAATTTTTTTGGGCACACCCCTAATTGTTTGGTATTTATGTTGAATTATATGTTGAAAGATGCCAGAAAAAAAAAACGTATTCAAAGCTTGTTTGGAATGAATAGAATTAAGATAAAAAAAAAGAAGCAAAACTTATTTTGAATAATGTCATTGTCGTTTGCTTTTACCACAAGCCAACAAGAAAAAAATATTGGATTTATGCGAGGGGAAAAAAAAAGCGATTTTTCGTTTTAAAGGCCATATTGCGCAGCCTTTTGTTTTTTTTTGTCAAACGACACGGACGAACAGCTTTGTGCTTGTTTGTTTGCACAAACAGCTGCTCTGTGCAAGGTTACATTTGCATTTTAATGCGAGAGTCGTGTGAAAGTTCAGCAATTACAGAATGCACGCGAGGTTCATAGCAGAGTGTTGTGATGCTAAACTGAGAGGATTTTGACCTGTGATATAAAAAAAAACAAAAAAAACTGAAGTCGGGGTTAACAATGGAAGAAAATCATCTTTTCCAATTGGAGCTTTTCGGTGAGCTGGCCTCAATGCAGTGCGGTTTCCGAGGTGACAATCTTGCTGTCACGGCGGTGCCAAATTGCTGTCAAGTTCAGAAATAACCAGCGTCTCTTTCGGAGAACGGAGGCAGGCGATGGCGGCTGAAATAAAATGCTGCATACTTGAATGTCCTCCTTTGGGCTCTCGCTTTCCTCCATCTTTTCTCCCTTTCTTCGCATGTTTAAGTGACGCATGTTGGGCTTGAGGACTGGCGGAGCATTGACATTGGAGTCATTTGACATTTGACATTTGATGCATCACAGCTGAGGGGGCGGAGCCCCAAGTCTTAAAAAAATGTGCCCGTGAAGACGAGTAAAAGCATCTGTTGTAGTTTCACACATGGAGGCAGCACTTCATCACCATGCTGTCAAATGACATTTAGCAATTAGTCAGACATATTTGGAAAGGTAACAATCAGAACATTTACTTGATTGCATAATTTCACAGTTAATGGGGTGGGCAGGCTTTTCAGTGACCCAAATATTTGTATACAAGCAATTAAAAAGTCCATTTTGTAGAATGTATCTGCTTTTACGTCAACAATTTAGCTGTTCGAATGCATCAGAAACTAACACTTCCTGTTTGTTTTTTCTGCTCACACTTGTCTGCCACAGGTGATTAAATACAGCCACAAAAAAAACAAATCTTCATCAATTCCAACTCATCAATGGTCGGCATTGCAATCAAAACACATATGGAAGGAACTGTTAATAATTAAATGATAATAGACGTCATATAAAAACACATTTTTAAACTGTCCCACTTGCTTTAAACGCCTTGACATAGGACGCATTATCATCTTTTATTTCTTGAATATTTTATTTACGCTTATTTGGAGTTTGGTCTCATCAGACCGCATGCACACTGTGCAGTCATTTAAGTGAAGACAAAATGCAAATGAATACAAAATCTGTTCCAAGATCAAGACAAAATAGATTGATGGAAATTAGTTCACATTGTTTTGCTAATCTAAGATTCAAGAACTTTGCCTTTTTGTTTCTTCTTTCTGTAGCTAGTAACAACAATTTAACGATACACTCTAAAAACAGTTGGGTCAAAAGTAAACCGATTATGGATCAAAAATGGACCGATCCACTTGATGGGTCAATTTTGACCCAACTTTGAGTCAAAAAAAATGGTATTTTAGTGTAAAACAACTCGTAGCACAAAACAACAAATATATATTGGTCAGATCCTTTACTTGGGTAAAAAAAAAAATTGGGTCGTTTTGTGTAAAACAACCCAGGAAGTTGGGTCAATTCGAATCCATTTTTGACTCCTAGTTGGGTTATTTTTGACCCAACTGTTTTTAGAGTGTGAAATGTCAATGATGATCACAAACACAATTTCATGCGAGAAGTGGAGCCTTTTTATTTCGTATTTACTGTTTTGAGATTCTCCTCGTCAAACGTCACCCGTTGGCGTCCCCCCGTTGCCATCCGTTACGTTTCTCCCCCCTCGTCATCAGACGGCGGTCTCGTCTTCGCGCCGCTGTCGGGTAGTTGCTGACAACTCCACTAATGGGAATACAAAGATATGAGGCGGGAAAAACAGCGTGCCACTTTTTTTTTTTTTTGCCTAACAACTCCTACCTTCTTTTAGCGATATTGAAACACAAGCGACAACAACGGGGGGAAGCAGAAGAGGAAACGGTGCCGATAACTGGGGAACGAGAGCGTCTGTTTGGGGGGCTGTTGGATGCCAGATCTGCACTCAGAAGTTCAAAAAGCTTGAAACTACCACCCTTCCCACGCTTGTTTCTCAGGCGCTCCCACCATTTCTAATTTGAGCGGGAATTCTGTTGAATATTGCCGCTTCCCTTTTTCCCCTCCTAATTATTCCGTACAAAGAAACATGAAAGGCGCGTTCAAGGAAAAGAAAGAGGAGCTTAGTTTGAGACGGAGCGTTTGCGCTCTTGCCTTTCCATTGACGTCTTTGTCAACTGCGTTGCGTACCAGGGGCGTGCGGCTCGCCAATATAAGACGAATCGATACGTATATATCGATACGTGGGGTGCTTTACGATTCAAGGGCGGTTCCATCTTAAAGCGGAACGATTGGATTCAAGAACTCCTTTTGAGAGGGTTGTGACGCAATGCGTTTGCCCGTACTGCAAATGCGGCATTTTCTCCAACAAAAGACGATTCAATACATATATTGATGTTATCGAGCAGAAATCAAATCAGTTCGATTCAATTCGATTTTCTAATTCAAATCATTTTTTTGTTACAACGCTAGTATTTACCGACACTTGCATAAGTTAGCCCAATGTAAAAGTACACACTTCCGGAAGGGGGGGGGTTGTAGTTAACAAGAGAACATCCACTGAATGTGCTGTTCACGAGGCATTCATAATTGTATTATGAGAAAATTGCACGCTATGTATTCAAAACGACCACCTAGCTTAGCCTTTGGTTTGCTAGTTTAATGCTATTGCTAACACATAATGGGAAAAACAATAGGCATAAAATGCTGCAGTGTTTTAAGCTTTTAAGCGTCGCATATTTGAACATGAATGGTGCAACAGCATGTAGGCAGACAATATAACAGGCTGTACTATAATACATTCTTTATCCTCGGTGTAGATGACTAATATTAGTGACGCACTGATGAGTTTTGAGAAGCTGAGACATCTTCATATATCATTATTAGTATTTCTGTCTGCGTTTCTTATAACGGTGACCTTTTATTTGGTGCAAAGTGTGACAAAAAAAGAGTAGATTATTTTTAAAATTCTAATTAGTTATGTCATTGCTGTATGTTTTTATAATGTACAATACTTATAGAGTTCTATTTTTCCTCCTTAAACATTTTTTTCTCTCCTAAGGACACGTTAATGGCATTTCTATTCATTTCACTGGGGAAAAATAATTTGAGATACCGGTGAATTGAGTAACAAGCATGGTCACGGAATGAAAAACTCATATCTCAAGGCAGGCACCTCTGAAATTATAATTATTATGTTGCATTTTTTTTTAATGTATAAATATATAATAAATACGAAGCCAATTATCCTCCTGTACTTTCGCTTTCAGGCCAGTTAAAGACAATAAAAGTATCTGTTGTATTTTCACTGGTGGAGGCAGCACTTCATCACAACGTTGCCAAATTACACAGATCCCTGTGATGTGGACACATCGTCGAATACAGACATATTTCGGAACCGCTTTACTTGCTTGCCTATTTTCACGCCTGAGGGTCGGCACGCTCTCCAGAGATTTGTATACAAGTCATTAAAAAGTCCATTTCCCATATGTCCCCCCTTAAAGTCAACACGTTCCGTTGTTTTAATGCATGGGAGAGAGACTTTTGCTGTCTTTTTAATTCATAGCGTCTCATACCTGTCTCCCGCAGGCAATTAAACATGTTGCCACAAACAAGCGTCTTCAATTCCAGCTCACCGTCAGTTGGCATGCCCATAAAAGTTGGATGTACTACTGAGGACGACGCTCACCTCTAAAGCGCTGCCACCGCTGCCTCCGCAGTGAGGCGAGAGGATGCACTGTGAGGCGGGATGTGGGGAGGGGGGGGGGGGGGGGGGGGGCGGTTGGGGGGGGGGGGGACAGGCTGGTTGCTATTTTGGTGCTTTACGCGTAACATGTCCTGCTTTCCTGCTTCTGTCCATCCCTTCCAGTTAATCACCTTTCTACAAAAGCAGTGCAGCGGTGCCTTAAGATATCAATGGAAATGCCATTCATCCATTCGAACCCCGCCCCTCCTAAAAAAAAAATTAAGTAATGTTTGTTAAGTGTTTTCAATAAGAAAAAATAATTAAAGTTCTACATTATAAATACATACTGGAATTAAAGAAATTGCTTGAATTTTATATTTGTCATTCTTTGCAGAGGATAAAGAATGTATGCCTGTGAGTAATTTTACCCACGGATTTGAATTTTGTTTACGAACCTATGGCTGCAAAAGTTGCAATTTTGTGCTCAGGACAAAGACTGGTGAAATACAAAAGTTGTGCTTTGGCGCCTTACAGCATCTTGTTGGAAATATTTGAAGGTCGCTAATGCGGGCTTATTGTATGCTAGTTAGCAGGCCAATATGGTACTCCGTTGTTTGCATTCTTGTTGCGAAAAATGGAAAATGAATCTTGCAGTGTCAGCATTTGCACCAGAATTGAATGGAAACTTGCCATTGAACTTTTATGAAAATTGCTGGCCACAGTGGCCAAGCAGAGAAAATCCGATGCATGAGGCAAAATCTTGATTGTGGCTCATGACAGAGTAATGGTATTGTTTACCCAGCGAGGTGCCCGGGGGAGACTTTCCCGGATGCTTTATGAGTTTGGTTAGACTAATGATTAAAGACTCGTTTCCCACTGGGACCCGGCTCTCATTTAAACGGCTTTGAGTCTTTGGCGCACCTTCTGGGAGTACGGCAGGTGAATATTTTAAGCACGGCTTCTCAAACTTTTGGGATCCAGGGAAATCTTTCCGAGCACTCCCTCATTAACAAAAACGTAATCTTACAAGAACAAGGTCAAAGGTCAAATTGTTAAACAGTGTTTTTCACGCCTTTTTTTGTTTTTTTTTGTTTTTTGCTTTGACTTGAGTTTGAGTTTGAGTTGAATTATTGAGTTTGGCAGGTAGTGAACAGTTCTTCCCAAAAAAGACTTTAAGTTGTTTAATTCCACTCCTGGTTGAAGTTGAAAGAGAATTAGACATTATGTATTTAAAAACAACATAGCGTTCGTTGCCTTTAGGAAGGTCCGCTTCGCTAAATGCTAACAACGCAGAACGCTATTGACAAGCTAATGATGAAAAGCAGCCATATGGAGTCAAATAATATAACAATTGCGCCTCAAATTTGCGAAAGCGCAAGTAAAGTTGTCATCTACTCACACCTGTGCGAATAGTAAAGATAGATACATATTAATATTCTTGAATACGTATACCATTGTTGTGATCTGCCCAACACTTTGAGCCCATTTATCAGTAATAGAGTTTAAATCAGTTCAATTAATATTTACCTATAGTGTGCGCCATTAAAAATCTTCTACTCGCGTCCCTAAAATTTCAAGCTAGGGGCTTCTGTGCTATTTTTTTGTGCTAAATTATTCTGGAGCTGCTCACAGACATCTCTTCTTTATCCTCTGTGAAGAACAGCTAACTTTGCTGCGGCCTACGGAGGAATTGTGACCATCTACGTGGAGATGGCACAATCTAAATTAAAGTGAATAAGTAAATAAAACAATTAAATAAATTGACACAAAATACAGCAGGCACCAAAAAACATATATATATATATATATATATATATATATATATATATATATATATATATATATATATATATATATATATATATAGTGCTCTTCTTAATACAATACAAAAATAATCCGTTTTTGGAGGCTACAGATAAATACATTTTGTCATGTTACACATTTATTTTGGTAAAGCCATCTTTAAAAAGATAAAATAAAATAAATTATATTCTAAAATAGAAATACACATTTTGTTCTCAAAAACATACCGAATTCCACTAAGAACACACCTTTTTGTTTCTTTAAACAAAATAAAAAAATAAAAAAACGACATTCATTTGGGGAATTCCGATGTAAGTGATGACGTTACAATCAGAGCTTTTCATTGGCCCAAAGCTAAGCTAGGGAGAAGTCATTGTTTTAATATGTTATGTTGGTATGCGCCTTTTAAAATGATACCACTACAAATAATATGTTTTGGACCCCCGAGCTTGCAGCTGGTGATTGAAAGTGTCAAATGATGTCGGAAATATGCAAAACAGGTCTATTTTGGTTGTTTTAAATGAAATATCCACACGGTTTTGGAATCGCTCAAAGGCTTCTTAAAAAAATAAAAAATAAATAAAATAAATCAACCTTCTCTTGCTGCTCCCTCCGCAGCACGTCGCAAGTGTTTTTCCACAGCCCAAATCACAGGTCACGCTTGTGCTGGAAACACCTTAATCCGACTTCCAACGGCATCTGTTTGCACTGTTGTGTATTGCATAATCAAGCGCGATGGATAATTAAGAGAGAGCTGTTTGGGTCGAAGCCCACAAGAGCTCTGGCAGACTTTGGCTGGGAATTGAAGAGTAATTATTTCATGAGATCTTGTCAGTGTGGATCCCAGTGTGCGGCTTCGTGTGTGTGTGTACTGAAACGCTCTCACATTTACACACTGAAGACTTATTTTTTTCTCTCACACACTTGAATTGCTCGTACTGAAATACGTTCATACCAGGAGAGTCAACATTTGTGCTATTTTAAATATTGCCATGGTCCCAAAAACATATTTATACATTTTTTTTAATGCTCGAGCATACAGAAAGCTTTGACGCAGACCTAAGTCAATAAGTCACTTAAAGCAATGGTAGTTATTACAAAAAACGACCAGCAGGTGGCAGCAGAGTATAAGAGATCAACCAGGGCCATGTTGCAACAAGCTCTTTTCCCTACTGTTTTGAACAGATTTGTTAATAATGATGGAACTTACCTATATTCTAATGATAAATGCTGCACAACGGAAACAGATATAAATCTACTTTTTTTTTCCTGATGAAAGAAGAGACTCTAATTTTTCTTTCGGTAGGCTCCATAAAACACAATATTCTGTGGTCCTTGTGGTCCAGCCAGGAGCGAAGGGGGTTGCTTCAGTAAAACTGGCTGTGAGTTAATAATAATAATAATAATGCATATATCCGTGGAGACTGGGGTAAAATTGTTTTTTACAATTTTAAAAGTGCAGAATTTCTTGTTCATGTTACTTCATGTTAAAGTTTAGATAGCTCTTTATATGAAAAGAAAATGCACTGAGCAGTCACCAACGTCTTACAAACGTAATTATGCCATCTAGTGGCAGAAAAATGACCAACACAAATCAATATCACACTCATTTTTTTTTACAGTACAGCACACCTTTTTAATTTTAACTCAATTTTATGAATTATTATGAAATTACTGTATCAATGACTAAATAATGCAACCATATTTCTATTAGTTTCACGTTTTTCCACTTTTGTTAAGAAGAGTATTAAAAACTAGGAGGGGGGGAATTATTGTACATTTAGAACAGATATAAAAATGTGCAATTAATCATGAGTTAATTATTGTCATGCGATTAATTCCGATTAAAAAAATCTTAATTGCCTGACAACCCTAGTTCATACAAAATAAGTTGAGAGTAAGCATTTCAGTCGTGTTCATGAGAGGTGAGCAGCGGCTATAATTAATATGAAAAATGTCAGCCCCCGAAAACAAACAGCTTGAAAAAAGGTTTGCTGTAATTTGTGATCCTGTGGGTAATTTGACAAATATTTTATGAGACACCTGAGAGATGTTGTCATCATGGCGCTGGCTCGTATTAAAAAATGGATTGACACACAGGTTGTTATTTTCTTCCCTTCACGGTAATCTGTTCTTTTGTACTGTAATTGGTTTTCAAGTCAAAACAATAATTTTACATTCAGCCCAAGATTGCCAAAACTGGCAATATGCTTTGTCCTCAAATGATATGAAACACTCTATTCAAGTCTTTCTTCCTGACATTTAACACAACAATTTTTCTGCTCAGTCCACGACTGAAATAGTTTGCGTTGATGTCGGTTTATCATTTCTAACAGCCAGCGCTGATTTATCATCCGTCGCCATTATCATGCGACCGGCTGCAAAAACCCATTACGACAACGTCCTTAAATGTCAGGTCAGTTCTCTGCTCGCTGCCCTTCGCTGAAAGGAGCAATTTTGTTTGGGAATATCATTGCGAGGACTTTAATCAGTTTAGGATGTTGTTATGACAGTTTATGATGAGAGAAACATTGGAAAGTTCGCCTCACTGCTCGCTGGATGTCGAGCTGAGCGGCTCGACAGGGCCGCGTTAATGTAAAGGTTTTGATGTCGTACAAGAGATGAGATCAAACGGAACATTTGATGGCCGCCTCTATATCATTAGTGAATGCAAATCCACAATTTGCTTTAATGTAAACAAACGATTCGCAACGCTCTTTTAATGCCCACCTGCAATCTGGTTAGCGCCAATCGGTGAGAAAGTGCGTTAGAATTGACTTACAGTAAGGCAGCCTCACAGCCGCTGTAATGTTCATTTTCTAGTTAAACCTCACGCAAAACTGTTTAGGTCATATTAGAATGCTGAAATAGGTAGAACAATTAAAAATGGCATTCTTTTATACAGGTGCTACAAAGTAATCAACAACAAAAAAAAAGTACGTCTAATCCCCTGAACTTGCTGTGTGTTGTAATACCAAAGCCAGCCTGTGAGAGGCAGCGTGGTGCCACAAGGCATCCAGACTTTCAGAAAAACAACAACAAAGAAGAATAGCTTTAGAAGATGCCAAGCTAACAGTTAGCACATTCACGGATTCTGCGGCTATGCCAGTTGACGTGTAGTGACAGCAATGAAATGCTCTTCCACTAGAGGGCAGTAGCTTCAATTCCCCCGCGTATCCACCTGTTGCTCGACATCCATCCATTTTCTTAACCGCTTATTCATTCATTCATATAACAAAATGACAGCTTTGCCTTTTTACTTGACAAGCCGAGGTTTCACGCTACGTAATGAGATTCGTGATTAAATTGACATTTTTTGCAAAACAAATTCTTCGTTTGTGTGCTTTGGCTCGAAGGTTAGGAAAAAAGGAGGCTTCATTTATATATATTATATAAATATATACAATATGTTTTTTTTTTTCTTCTTCTACATTTCTGTGTTCAGTGAAAGGAGCATGGACATGGCCCCAATTATGCAAACAGCTGCTTCCACGCTGGATTTGTGCCCGCTGTCCCAATTACATACTTATTCCGACACGGGTGCTTGTTTCTGATGCAGACGAAACCGTTCTGTTGCTCTTTTTTTTTTCTTTTTTTTTATTAAATTTTTATTTTTAAATATGCTTGAATTGGAAAGTGCGTTCGGGGCGGGGGGGTGGGATTGTCTCCTATGTGAGTCAGTTATTTGATTTATACAGGAAGTCAAGCTGTATAAATTCAGCTCCTCTGTGAAATACAGTCTCCTTTTTTATTATTATATATATTTCTTTTTTTTAATGGACAGCCAGCTGTCAGCCGGCCTCGCATCTCCTGGAGTGGCTGCGACTCCCTCAGCAAATCGGAAGTGACATGCCTGACAGCTGAGCGTGGACTTTTGAGCGCACAGCCAAATGTCACACGCTGTCAAAAGCTCTTTCCCCCCCCCCCCCCCCCCCCTTCTTCCTCTTTCTGCTTTCATAATGAGCTTCCCGATGAACCGAGCTGGAGTCCACCAAAACCTTTTGTTTCCATCCATTTGAACGTGTTGATCATCAAGGCGGCCGCAGTCCATGTGCAACTTGTATTGATCAAAATTGCCTCCAGAGCTTTGAGTAATAGTTTTATTAGTTTCACATGATTTCGTTAGAAAGGAGTTTTTTCTTTGTTTTCATTTTTTAGTGTCACACATCTGTGTTTGTCAGGGTTTAGCCTTTCATTGAACTCTGGTGGACAGAAGTGTAGTTATCCATAATTTATTACTTTTTTTTTTTTTTTAACCACTCAGAAAGACCTTATGCATTCCAGAAAATGAGGAAGAATTGTGGAAATGTGGAATAATTTGTTCGTAGCGAGGATGACGTCACTCAAGTTGAGTTTGAAAATTAAAAAAAACAACAACTGTGGTTTCCTAACAGCCGATAGTTTGTCCATTGATGTCCACCAAACGCACATACAAGAAAGACTGGTTCAATTCTCCAGTTCCTCGCTCGCTTCACTTTACATTTAAGCGCCAGCTCCCATCCTGCTTCACATTTTCTTTCGGGATGTGCTTGGACCCACGCCGGGGGGCGAACAGGCTCTTGAAGCGTAAATATTCAATATTCCTGTGGAATTGTCACGGGCAAAAATACCAAAACAAAGAAATCAAAGAGAAAAATTAGCGGAACTCTCATAACCAACTATGGGGCAACATCTGTAAATTTAGCTCTACAGGCTAACCCAATGTAAGAAAGCTTCTTCTCGGATATGTTCTGGGGGCTGCTTTGCTACCACAAGCACTGTGGGTGTCTTGAATCTGTGCGGGTGTAACGGTGGTCACAGGTTGAAAAACGATTGCGCTAACCAGTGGGCTAGCCCGGGATGCTAACCCACAAGCTAGCGCTACTCTTAAAGTAACACAAAATACTTTTCGAACCTTCAAATAGTATTTTCATAATTCTGCTGATGAAACATTGACTTGCAGCTAGATTAATGGGACCTTTGTCATGGCCTGAGGGGGTCTGTATCATTTTTGCTGACACTAAGAAACTTTGAGATGGATGGTGCGAACACTGCCACACAAACAAACAAAACAAATGTGCTGTGACTGCTTTACGGCATACGTCCTTTCCCCAGTCGTTCCAGACGGAAGTCGACTCAAACGTCTACGTGGGATTACTGTTACGGAGAGGCTCTTTTTAGTAGGTAGCTTTCCGTGCTCAAATCAAAAATGATTATGCTAATGTTAGCTATCGGAAAATTGCGTGGTAGCAATAAGTAGCCATCATCTTGATAATTCGTCCGTCCACACTGACCCGACCAGCCACGCAACACTCAAATATTTGTTTACAAATGTTTTGGAATGCATCGCGGGAAGGGAGGGGGGGAGGTGGAATGCAGCGTTTGTGTGTGTGTATACAATAAAAAAGGTAAGATCACAACCACCGTCTGTGTTAACATACTTGAGAAACGTTAGTACTGTATAAAGAAAAAATAGAAAATAGCCACTGGAAACAATGTAATTCAGTCCAGCTGTAGAGGCCTGGGACAATCAGGATTTTACAATGAAATACGCTGGTCTTCATGGGAAATACGGTTCTCATTCAAGGGAAAACAGTACCGCTTTTGTCCATATGGTGCCGCCATAATCAACAAAAACGGAATCTTGCCAAGCCTTGCTTTAAGGCTTTCTCGGCGGGACATTTGACAAACGTAATATTTGTGTGGGCCTGTTGTTGGCTGCTTTGTGACATATCGGCAAGAGGGGAAAAGTGCAAAGGGACATTTAAGCTTCAAGTTGACTCAAGTCAACGTGTTGAGTGTTTGGGCGGAATTTGTGTTTTGTGCATTCTGTTACCGCTTGTGGGAATAAAGCAACAGTGCCATCCTTGACCACATACAAGGGCATTAAAGTACTTTGGCATGACACAAGCTGCCATTTATGACATTCACCCCACCAATCCGGGTCACGGCACCATTGAGAGAGTAATCATTTGGCGCAGTTTTACTCGAGGCTAAGACCCACGCGACCACCATCCCCTGAGATGAGTCAATTGTGCCAACCAGCTCAGCATTGCACATTGGTCAAATGTTCCTCTGCACTGATTGGTTCAAATGCCATTCTACCAATAGACAAATAACATAAATGCACTCACAAGGTCAGGCCAGATGTCGACAATGTCAATATGCGGGCTCAAAGAAAGGAGCTCGAGGTAAAAGTCCACGCAGGGGCTTTACCGCAGTGTCTGCTGACAGCTGCGTGACTTCTCCATTTGAAAATATTTCATCTTGGAGTCATTGTAGCGCATGAAACCCATCGTAATTAGCAGGGATTTCATTTGAGCTTTGCGAAATTGCCTCCTTTCACTAGCAGACGTCCCGTCCTTCCACATTACTGCGCGTTTCTGTGCTCTTTTTAATCACAATTGTAAAGCAGTGTGTGCGTTGACGTCTTTTATATTTCATATTTATTTCATTTATTAATACTTAATTTAGTGGCTGCTCTTGAGGGAAAAAAAACCGAGTATTTGGGAAAACAAGGAGGCGTCTCCGTCCGTTGATTTCCATGTTTTGGGTTTGTTTGCTTGACACTCGACGGTGTTGTATCCCGCCAAGAGCAGTTTTATGTCTCCGCTAATCCCCAAAATGCCTTTTGATGTCATTATAGCACTTGAGTGACAAAATAATCTTCTTAACTTACAGACTGATATGTTTTAAATCCTCTTTAGTGTCATATTGCTCCACTTTCTACTTCACACAGTGTATACAGAATTACACCCTATTAGGCCAACGTGTTCTTCTTCAAAATTTGAGCAGCATTATAGCGTACTTTCATTTAGTCAATCGTCAGGTGTAATAATAAAAAAAAAATAATAATAATAAAAGTGTAATAATTTCAGCATTGACACCACTGTTTACTATAGTAAGTTCAAACTTATCTTAATTGTGGGAATGCTGAAGCAATTATAGGTTATTGTGATTTTTGTTCTCCACACTTTTGTTTGCCATGTAACAACTCCCACGTAATACTTCTGATTTACACTGTTCAAATTTCAGCTTGCTTCAAAAATTCACGCCTCTTGGGGTATATATATCGTTTGATCCCACATTACTTACAGCATTCATACAATTTAACATTAAACATCAAATTTTGCCCATTCATTTTCAATGGGACAGACATGGAACTTTTTCTAAGTATCACTTTCCACTTCCATATTAATAACTTATCATCATTACCAGGTGTCTGATACTGCTCGGTGGCACAGTTGGTGAAGTGCATTGTCCAGTAACCAGGAGGTCATAATTTCATCATTTCTCTCTCAATTTACTTCATAAGCATTCCACGTGCATTCAAATCTTAGCATTCAGTTTTCGGCATTCCCACACAATTTCTCCAGAAATTGCACTCAGTCAGTCTAGTTAGTTTATATTATTGCTCCAATTACTTAATTTTTATTTAGTTGCTAGTTAGTGTACTTCTTGAGGAGTATAATGGAAAAAAATAACAAACGTAAAATAAATAACAAAAAAAACCAATAAATCCTCCTAAAATTTTACTAGTACTTGCATCAATGTTTAGTTTCTCAATAATGAAAAAAAAATATATAAAATATATTAGAATATAATCTTGAAATATATGTATATTCCTGGAATATATTTATATATTTAATGTTTTTTAATAAAAAAAAAAAAAGGCAAAAAAATACTTTTTAAAAAGTAGTTTTAAGCATTTTTCCATTTAATTAAAATTTTGCATTCCAATCACAGAATGTATGTGAGACATCAGGTGAGGCGTGCAACAAGGTTCAATTCTAGAGCCTTTGTTGTTGAAACTGTATACGATATAATACTACACTATAGTACATATACTATCCTAAACTATACTGTACTATACTATATTGTACCTTAATGCAGTGTACTATAATGTGTCATACACTACAGTTGATGTTCAATAAAAAAAAATGAAAGTGTGAAATTGAAAGATGCTTAATTTCTGCATAATACTTTACTACTAAGTAAGCACATGTGTTATTTCTATCTGTCCGTGACAGGAACAGCAGTGGCACCTTGACGGAAATATATTAGTGTGTGGCTGGCATGTTTGCCCCAAGCAAATAATTCTCTCACAAGAGCTCATAAAAAAAAAAAAAAGAATACTGTATAATCAAAATACATTAAGTAGAGAGTCTGGGGAGTAGCACAATATAACATTCTATGACCCCAATGTGTACATTTTATTAGCGGTAAAGCTGTTACGCTTACGTACATCTACGCGCACGCACACACAGCACACACACACGCCACTGACTCCTCATTTCCACTCAGTCTTAACAGGACAAAGAACCGCAATGGCACCTTGGAAATATAAATTAGTGTGGGGACGCCGCGATAGCTTGGGGGCAAATTATTGCCACATGGAAAAGATAATCAAGTCCGAAGGATAATAAAATATGCGGTCGGAGGGCAAAACACAGCCAGCTTGATGAAAAACTGTGGCGATGGAGGCTAACAGGAGGAGGATGGCAATGAGTTCAGCTACATTTTCTATCACGCTTGTCCGCATGAGGGGCAGCTGGAGCTCCTCCGAGATGGATTTGAGAGGGTCACCAGTTGGTCGCAGGACACGTGTAGACAAGCATTCACGTTCACGCACCTACGGGCAGTTTAAAGTAGTGCTTCTCAAACTGGTGTGCCACGTAACAGCGGGAAATGTAGCTTGTCGGCCTGCAAAGTTACTTGTAATAAATTGCTGTATTTAAAAAAAATTGCATATCTATTAATACATTGCATGCATGTAAAGTATAATTGGATAATTTTGGCATAATGGTAAGGAATCAATGGAGTGCATGATGCTGATTTTTATCCGCCATTTTTAATGTTAGCCTCAGTTTTAGTCCAGTTTCAATCGCCTTTGTTAGTTTCTATCACCAAGTCGAGCATTTTAGTCTTCATTTTAGTCCAAGAAATTTTTTATTTTGTTGTCAGCCAATACCATATTAATGTAGTTTTAGTCAGGACAATCATTTTAGCATTATTTTTTCAAATTGTGTGGCATATTATTTTATTTTATCCAGATGAATTATTTTAGTTCATTTTAGTTTTTAGTTTGCATCCACGTGTAGCTGCCCAATAGTGTTAATTTCAGTAACAAAAACTAAATGAAAATATTTTCGTAAACACACATTTGTCACCGGACGAAAACTAGACAGAAATTATGATTTTTGAGATTTCGCTGTGGTAAATTAACTAAAAGTTTCTTGTTGGTTGTTTATGACGTAACATTAATCCAACAGCGATAACGTTCCAACAATAATGCTAACTAATGCTGGCTAACTTACTAGCTTGTAGCCTGGAGTCATAATAGCCACATGTTGATATACTGTAATTGTGCGTGAAGTTGTTTTCAATCAAAAAGATGAGGGAACATTTTATGTGAAGTTGTTTTAGATTTGTTCAATATTAGCTTCTGACAAAAAAATAAATAAACAATGTAAAAGGGTAAAATTATCGTCCTGTAATTAGACTAAAAATGCTGACAGTTTGTGGTGACTAAAACTCAACTAAAATAAAGACTAACTATGATAAAAAAAGTGTGATTGAAACTGGACTAAAACTGAGACTGAATTTAAAAATAGCTGAAGAAATGAACACTACTGCCCAGATTTTTTGTTTTAACCCTAGTTCGCTTGCAGCTGCTACATTAGCTCATACTTGTCAGCTTTAACTAAACGGAACCATCGCCGCTCGACCAATGTGACGTATTTCAGTTTTTCACAAAATTAACTTTGCGCACAGTTATGTGAACAAGTGGCTACTATCGCTACATGCTACAAAGCTAGCAAGTTAGCCAGCATTAGTTTGCGGTCAGTTGAACATTGTTGATGGAACATTATAGCTGTTGGTTTAATGTTACGTCCGAACCACCACCAAACGATTTGTTAGCTTAGCAGGATGTCTTTGTGGTGAACTGCAACGTGTGTCTTCAGATTTGTTGTACTTTTTCCAGCTATCTTGCGTCGCGCTCTATTTTGTGAGTCACCATTAGCTAGCGTGTGTGTTTTTTTAAGAGACATGGTTCAATCCATCTCCTAATAAATACATTTTTTTTTTTTTTTTTTTTAAAGAAAAGGAGACATAATCCAAAATTATGAATAATGGCTTTAGTGTTTGTGTGTGCGTCTCGTGCAGCTGCAAAGGGCCGCTTGGTTTCTTCCTCCGCGGATCCGGTGCCCTCCAGGGGGCGTCGGCAGAGTAGCTTAGCGCGCCAACCTCCACTAACCCTCATCACACACACCAGCCGAGAGCTCACATGGACTCACCAGAAAAGGGCCTGATTCCACTTGCGCCGAGTGGATATTTCGCCAGCCGGCTGGCAAACTGCGCTATTGTTGACTTGGCATTTATTTGCTCAAGTTTAAACGAGCGTTTAACACCGCCAGCGGAGGCCAGCTGATGATTTCCGGGCGTCCATATCTGAGCTTGGCACTTCTTTTTGGACGGCGCTCAATGATTTTTAGCGCTCGTGTGCAGCGTTTAACTGTGGGTGTAAAAGCATAGCAAAGTGTTGTGGGCTCTCGCTGGCTGACAGAAGGATGTGTTTCGCAATTACTGTGTGGAATTAGTTCCATTTCAGTACGATCGCACCATCTGTCACTGCGGATGAATATTTTACTACGCTCCCTGGGAGTGAAATGTCCCGTTAGGGCGGCGTGTTCAACGAACGCAATGTGGGCAAAAGACCCAAATGCAAGCTGAGACTTGAAGCAGCCGCCCAGTCCAACGAGCTCCAGCCAATAAATGAAAACAAACAGTAGAAGGAGCTACAGATATTTGTCTACAAGGCGGACAAAAACAGGCAATTGCTTCTTTGGAATCCCACCCACGTGTCTCATTAAAACGGATTCATAACATTTTCTATCATGTAAACACATTATTATTATTTTAGTCTGAATGTCTGTTTAGTTTAATATATTATCTAATATATATCACAATATTGCCGTATTTTGGCATGCTGGTGCTGAGGAACTATGTTGAAATAAGTTGAGGAGCTACATTTGGACAAAGGGTAGTGCTTTGCTGCCATCTTGCAGAATCTTGGAGCGTAGGAACTATGTTGAAGTGAGTTGAGGAGTTTGATTTAGACAAAAGTTGCATTTTGTGGATTTTTGCAGTTTGCTGCAGTGCTTGTCACTATTTTGGAATGCCAGATAAAAAATTATTATTATTTTTAAATAAGAAAATAAGTTCCAAATGTATGCGGTAAAAGTCATCAGAATACAATTAAAAAATTGACTGTCACTGCACTAACTTATTAATAAGCTACTTGAGAGGCACATAATACTAGACACAGTACGCCTATGCAAATCTATAATAAATTTAGCGTCAGCCTAACTCATTTACTCCCAAAAACGTAAAAACTTTCTATTTTAAATATTGCCATGGTCCCAAAAACATATTTATATGTTTAAAAAGTAATAATAAAAAATATGCTGCAACGCAATGGTAGCAGGTGGCAGCAGAGTATAAGAGATCAACCAGGGCCATATTGCAACAAAGGCTCTTTTCCCCACAGTTTTAAACAGATTTGTGAATAATGATGAAACTTAGCTATATTCTAATGCTAATTAATAACGGAAACAGATAGAAATATACTTTTTTTTCCCAATGAAAGAAAAGACTCTACTCCTTTCTTTTGGTAGGTGCGCGTTTTTGTAGCAACAGAACACAATATTCTGTGGACCTTGCAAAATCTAGTAAAACAGCCCGGAGCGATGGGGGTTGCTTTAGTGAAAATGGCTGCGAGTGAATGAGTTAATATCATAATTGCCCAAGTTGAAACAAAAATAGTCCAGTTGCCTTTATTAAACCTTTGTGGATGACCATGAAAATACTATAAATAAATAAAAGTTTTTTAGCAAGATAATTTTTGACAGTTTATGCTACTAGGCTAACGATTACTTATCGTTTGTTCTTAGGCCAAACTATTTTCATGAGGATGACAAGCTGTAGGTGTACACAGACAGTCTTTTTGTCTCCTTGTGTCCTCCTCCATCTCTGCATTCCCCAAAGTGGCTGGGAATTTCTGTGTCCAGCCTTGCAAGTAATGTCCACACTCGGTTAACCTCAGTGACAGCGTTAACAATGTGGATCCGATCGGCTTTAGGAGGTCGCTGCTGCTAAGGCAGGCGATTGTCACATTGGGAAATAATTGCTTCTCATCTGCACAGCTCCAGTAATGAGAGTCCATCAATGGACATCTAAGCCGCCGTCTTCCTTCATTCCGATCTGTATCAACGCGCGGACGTGGCCATGATTTGATCCTCTGATGCTTTGTCTGCACTGCCTGCGATGTCCTTTTCTGTCTTTTCTTTGACTTTTTTTTTGTTCTTTGAAATCTGACTGTGACCGGTAGATTATTTTCATTTCCTGTTCCTCCAGGTTTGCTTTCCCACTTGCCTCTGCTCGCCTCCCGTTGATGATTTTCTATTGGTGCAAACGTCTTTAAAAAAAATAAATAAATGTTTGAGTCAAATCGCTGAATTGCTCGTCCAACGTAAGCTAGCAACCAATGTGTGCTCAAAGTTGGTATGATGAGATGTAAAACTGAAATATTAAGTGTAGCACAAAGGAAGTGAACATTGCTTGATTTGACTGGAAGTTGACATTTTTTTCCTTTTTTAACTTTATTGATTCACTAAATATATCAATTAAGAGAGCTATGCAAACATTAACTAATTAACATTAATTTTATAACATTAAATTCTGATCCAACGCGAGCTAGCTTTTGGTTTTAAAAACAAAGCAAAACAAAGTTTTCAAAACAACATAGGATTGTCTTTTTCGTATACTTTTGTACTTAAGTACATTTAAGAATTTGTACTTACTTTACTTTCTTTCTTTCTTTTTAACTTAAGTAAAGTAGTCAAATGAGTACAGTGCTTTACTTATAACAGTCTTCCAGTATCCGACCCCCTGTTCTATACATCGAATTAAAAAAATCGATCTCCTCAAACGAGTTAAGACAAGTAAAGTGGACAAATTATTTTTTTTGTCCCTTTTTTTTTTTTTTTACCCCGTTGACTTTCATATTGGAATTCATGAAAAGATATCCGCTGGGGTTGTCATGCATTTATATGTTTCTGCAAAAAGCAATTTGTTTTTAACAAGAAAAGTCGTAATACTATTAGGCCAAAATAATGTTCTCTCCAAATAGGTGAGAATGTTCTCCGTCACATTTACATCTGTGGACAATTTAGAAAACACATGAGAAAGCCCGAGTACCTCGAGGAAACCGGCGCGATCCAAGATCCAAAACCAAAACTTTCAGGCAGAATCTCCCAATTCTTACTTAATGACGCTATTAGCTGCCAACTGAGCTCGATGTACTTATTCCATCTCCCTGTTTTGTCTCCAAGAGTATTGTTGTCATGTGAAGGGAATCTCTGCTGCTTTTCTGTAAGTGACGCATTTCGCACGCATGGCTGAGCAACGCCACATCCAATCACGCTTATAAATAATAAAGCACGTATTCAGCTTGACTCACATTGGCAAGACCAGACCCACTTTGGGTTGGTACATGCCCGCATGAAGCATGTCTACGAGATGTGGCACTGATATACAGTACAAGGATTTTTTGCGGATCGTTGACCACAATTTGACTGCTTTGAATGTTTTTCTTCTTCTTCTTCTCCAATACAGAGAAGAGCACAATTAACTCAATATGTCTTAAGTAAAAGTAAAAAAGTAATCCTCTAAATAATTACAATGACATTGTGTGAGGTCATGTGACTGGCTGGCTCTGTTTAAGTGGAATCAAATGTCACGAGGGGTTACATTGGAGTGGCTAACAAGAGTGGCTAGCGGGAGGAGCTAGTAAAAAAATAAATTAAAAAAAAGCAAGTAAAAGCTTGCGAGAGCAAAGCAGAAAGTGAGAAGTGATGAGTAAGGTGAGACAACAGCCATGTAATATAATTAGTGATTACTAGAACTATGATTATATATATATATATATATAAAAACGCTTATGCGATTCAACAACATATTTTTTTACATGCTATTGACAAACAGTTTTATAAACAGTTTTTTTTATTTATTAATAAATTATTAGTTGACCACTAGATGGCGCTAGGGGTCACCGAATGTCCCTTTTAAGTACAACAACAAAGCGCTATATTTCTTGGATTAATGACGTTTACATTCATTTACGGAAATCTTGTATCTCAAGGTACCACTATCAGAGATGGCAAAACCAGGTCCAGAAAGTAAGAACCCTGCCACAGTTTGGCTTTAGCCCCTCGTACTAGCTCGCTAGCTCCTTAGTAGATAAACAAGCACCCGGAGAGCTAGCTAGGGAGCTAGCTAGCTGGTGTTCGATGCTGAAGCCAAACAGTGGCAGGGTTTTTACTTTCTGGACCTGGATTTGCCACCTCTAACCACTACAGTACACTGTATGTTCCTTGTGGGAAATGTAATATTCATTCCATCATATCACATAATTATGTTTTTGATTAGCAACACATTTACGATCCTTTCTAAGCTCTAATGGGAGTAATCATTTGTTGTAAATCACCATTTCCATTCCCCTTCGCCTTTTCTAAACCTTACAATCTGGCCGACTCCACATCGTTTGCGTTTACTCACAAAGCAAACACTCCACGAGGCTTTAAGTGATTGTTTGCCCAGCTAAGTGAGAGCGCGGAGGCAGCGGGTTGTGACTCAAGCATTCAGCCTTCTGCTGATTCATGCGCCCGACCGACTCAGCCGCATTAGAAGGAGCTGTCTGAGGAAGAGAAGGCACGGCAGGAAGTGGGAAGACGGCGAGAGAGACGGCAACCAGACGTTCAACTCTTGATTTACGGCTAATAGAAATCAACGGAATCCAATGGGGTTGAGAGCGAATGGTAGGAGGAGGATGAAGAAAGTGCGAGAGTCGGTTGGTAAGACCAACGCTGGCCTGTTCTCACGCTGGGGTACGCTTTGGTTTCGCTGTTGACACGGCAACTAAAAAAGATAATAGTTTTCTTTAAGTAGGGCGCAGCCTTTCATCTTTATTTGAGCACAAGATAAGTTGGAAGGGACAAATAAGAAATATTGTGTTTTGATGCTCTTCCAGTATACAGAGGAGATTTTTTTTTTAATTGACCCTCTTGTAATCTTAATGCTAATTGTACGTAATTGTCAGGTGTACCCCTAAGTGCTTGATAACAAAATCTGATTTTTAGCAAAAAGATTTAAAAAAACATCTTAGACTGTACAACAACAGACATATTTTGTCAACATAAAAAAAATGTTACAGGAAGAAAATAATTTTTCCAAGAATAAGTTGTACGGTTGTTTTCCTCTGTTTGCCTGGGCTGGGGTCCTCCCCGGGGGCGGCGTCCTTGCGGCACGCTGCTCCTGGTGTGGATGGCGTATTCCTCACTCGGGAACTTGAGTTGTTTCTTGACATGATAAGGTGCTATATAAATAAAGTTGACATGAACTTGAATTATGATGTTAAACTCAAACATTACATAGACAATAAGATCAGGACACTTTCGTTATTAAATACAAACAAAGAAGAATGCCACTTTTTTTTTTTGGTTTTGTGAAATACATTTCATCAAAAGAAAAAGAAGACGTGAAATGTCCTTTAATGCCTTCAACACCGCTCATGTGTACGTGTGTGTTTGTCCTTTCTGTCACCTCCATCAAGGGGATTGCACCTCTTCAAGTTCAGCCTCACAACCTCTCACTCTTAAAAGTGTGCAAAAGAAGACCCTTTATTTATTTATTTTCTCGTTATCTGGGAAAAGCCAATTTCACGCCTATGGGATGTTACAAATCTTGTCATATTAACGCAGTGCGTTGCATGTACTTTGTTGTCTCTGTGCTGCAGACTTTGTTCAAACGTCAAAAGTTTCACTCCTCTGGGATTTATTAGGGAGTTGAAACATCCTCTTTGACATTCACAGATAGGCGCGCTTGGATCTGCTGTGTTTTGCCTAATTCTACAGATGGGGAGGAAACGTAATTAGAAAAACATACCAACACACTTTCATGAAGCGAATGAAGAAAATGTCTTAGATCTGAAGGAAAACTAAACTTTTTTGCTAAGAGTTGATACTGTCTTGACAAAATGGACTAAGGCCCGTCCACAGTTTCAATGTATCCTCACAAGTTTCTTACTGTTCAAGCCGTTGGTTCACATGACGGCGCGGTTTCGGAGCTTGAAACCGACCACTTTTGAAATCGGGCTCCAGAGTGGAAAGATTTCAGTACGCGCCCGTCTGGACATCTTATACAGGATACTCTTCCAGCGATGACGTAACGGCCGCAGCTCGATGACAGATTAATGACGTATGTGATCAATTCTCGCGTGACTGCGTGCGAACCGTCAGTCTGTCAACAGCAATGGCGGATAGCCGTGTCGTAGTCGTTTTGCGCAGCCTCCTTAGCTTGCTTATGCTTTTGTAGCTAAATATTTTGCTTCTTTATTCCCACGTTCAAAAAGTGGTGTTGTACTTGAATCACCCGCCATTTTTTTCGATACATGCAAATCCATGTTTGTCCTGTAGATTGCAATAAAGTTAGAAAAAAAAAGTGTCCGTCTTCTTCGCTGATTCTTCTTCTACGCTTTCCGTTACCTCCCTGTGGCTGCGCTACAGCGCCACTCCAGACTTGGCATATACATTACAGCCGTTAAACGTCCTCAGCGTCTTCTTTTGGACACACGCAAGTCTTGAAATATTTCTGTGTGTACGACATTTGTTTGAGGAACGAAGCCTAACCAACCAACTAACACACCAGCAGACTAATCAATAACCAACTCATCAATTTACCAACCATTCGCTTAATCAACCAATCAACTAACTCACCAATGAACTCTTCAACCAACCAACCAACCAATCAATTGAGCAAAACCACCAAACTAACCAACCAAATTATCAACCAGCCAATTTATTGACACAACCTACCAAAATGGTTGACTGCCTGACCAACCGAATAACCATCAATTGACTCATCAAACAAACAACCAATAGACCAACCAATTAGTTGAACGGTCAACCAATCAACTAACCAGTTGACTAACCAACCGACCGACCACTAATCAATAAACAACAAACCAATTGACCAACCAATCAACCAACTGACTAATAAGCGGACCAACCGTCCAACTAATTGACTAGTCACTTAACCTACGAATCTCACTCATAGAGACTGTCACACTCTCTGAATAAGCAGCCTTTCTAACAATCAATTTTGCCATGAGGCAGGTGAAAGACTGGTCGCTATGCAAATTGATTAGGCACCAGCCACACCTGACGACAACAACAATAACAACAACCCCGTTGTGACCACCCCCAAGGGACCCCCTCAGACTTGTTTAGGGGAACTCCACACCTTAGATGTGAATGTAAAAAAGCCTTTCGAAGAAAAGTTGAAAAATCATCCACAACCAAAAATAGTCCACTTACCTCCATTTAACTTTTGCTAAGGCTGTAATGTATTCCTAACAAGTCTTCTTGTTTTGTTTTGTTTTGTGTCCATATGTTGGCGCATCCTCAGCTCCGGGGCGGCCCTTGTGGCCGGGATGCCACTGCGTGCCGTGCCAGTCGGCAGTGGACGGTGAGGCCCAGGAGGAGGGGGCCGAGTGCAGGCGGCTGAAGGGGTGCAGCCCGCACCAGGCCGGGGACATGAACCTCTGCTGGAACGAGATCAAACGCAAGTCGCACAACATCCGGTAAGTGTCCGCTCGCGTGTCCAAATTGGGGGCTCGTCGGTCTCTATGGCGACAGGAGCGCCGTACGGATGATGAAAGGAGGTTTTGCAAAGGTTTTATCCACTAATTGAGCTGTATCCCCCCAAAAGGGCCTTTTTGATGCTCATTCATTCATTTAAGCTGTGGCATAACTTACATTCGGAGATGGTCTTACTTACACAGTGGTACCTTGATAGAAGTAACTCGACCTACGAATTTTTACAGGTACGAGCTGTTGTTTAGTGTCAGGTTCAGTCAATCCAGAACATTTCATAAACAACAGGGCGTTTCCTAGTTACACAGCCGTTGCTGCTCTAAAGGTGTTGGGGGCACACACCATCACGGATATGAGTCATTGTGCAGATAATAATGTGGATGTGTTTTTCTCGGGCACTGAAAAAGTTTCAACTGTCAAAGTTCAACAGTTCATCCGCAAAATGTTTCAGCCGCTATCTTGTGATACGAGCACAGTTCCTGTTTTCCAGTTGCAAAAGCACAAGTCATGCTTTGCAATACTATAAGAGTAAATATGGGATAACTTATGCACATTTATTCTAACATTTGGCTCATTTTTTTTGACTTGCCAGCAAAAATTTAAGACATGCTAGATGATGGCATTCATTCGACTCACTTGACTTGACGTCAAGCAGCAGTGAACAACTCTTAACAAAAGAGGCTTCAAGCTGTTTATTGCCACTCCAAGTACAAGTTGACTCTCAAGCTAAAACAAAGAGTGTGTGTATTAAATACAACCACAAAACCTTTCCTAGAAGGATGCTAGCATAATGCTAACACATAAAGGAAAAACACCATAGCCATTCAAATAACTTGACTTGAAAAAAATTGTCTGTGTATTAGTTTCTTTACATTCTGCTTAATGATATGATTATTTTTTTGTTATGAAGTAAAAAAAAAATGATAGTCAATTTTTTGTTTAATTAAAAACACATTGAAAACATCGTTTTTTTAGAAGCTGGAACAGATTAATCACATTTGTATTCATTTCAATAGGGAAAAATTATTTCAGATCCTTAACAAGTGCTTTGAGTCACAGGTGTGATCCCGGATTTAATTCAATTCTGGCACCATTGCGAACACAAATGATGAGCAACACATGTAGACAGACGCTAAAACAGTGACATTGGCAGTTGAGCTGTATTGTTGGGGTTGTGCCTGTTGCAAAATCTCGTCCAAGCACACGCTCGTCCCGCAGTGGAGCGCAAGCTAATGACGTGTAGCATCTGCGTATCACGGCCAAATGTGTGTGCGTGTGCTTTCCGTTTACTCCCTGCCGAGTCAGCTTATTCATCATTGATAGCAAACTAATGCCGCCTCTATTGTGTTCATGTTTGCCCGCTGCAAACTATTAGACGCCACTCTCGCTGTCTCTCTAATGCCTGACTGGAGAGCGTCCAGGCTTTGCCGCATCATTTCCGACCCTCCGACTCCACTCCTGGGATCCCGTTCAGACGATTGCACCCCCACCTCCCGCTTTAATGGCTTACTTGACCCCGACGCGTCTAATGCGGAACAGGGAGGATGGCGGGGGCAGGACCGATGTGAAATTGGTTAAGACAGTTTCCCCCGCAGCTTCCGTGTAATTAGATCAGCCAGTAGGAGAGAGCCAGTGGAGGGCTGGGATGAATACAGCGGTGACTTGATGAGGGAGGGAGGGGGCGAGTAAAGGCAGATGCTACTAAATCATCCCGGAGAGAGATGCAGGGGGAAAAGGGAGGTAAGTATAAAGAGTGAGTGGATGAGGAAGTGCCAGGTAACCTTGTGAGGAAAGTGTGTTTTTTATTCAGGACAAGCGCCATAGAATGTGCTTTTGTAATAGCCTCCCCCCCCCCCCCCCCCCCGACGTTGATTGACAGCCGCTTGAGCCTCTGCCACAATAAAAGTCAAGCCTGCTCTCTCGACTTCCTGCACAAAATGTCAAGTACCAACTTAGATGACCAACTTTAAAATATGTATATGGGTCATTTGCATATAATTTGATCACATTTTTTTAAAGATATACTCCACTTAACTTTCTTTTGAAAATAAATTATTTTACTCAATAATTGTTTCTAAGAAAAAAGGGATTTTAAATGATTTGGCCACCGGGAGCAGTATAATACAATTCAATCGAAGAAGAGTTTCACAACTACTGCAGGCCACTCAGTGTGATGCACTCATAATTGTTTTTTGAAGAGGATTTTTTCGTTTTGTTTATTTTTTTTAGAGCAAAAGACTGATCACAAGAATAAAGTCCTTTTTTTTTTTTTTTTTTTTTAAAGAAAATAACCTTAATTACTAGAGCATAAAACTGGCTTTTCTCTTCCTCCCCTTTCCCGAGGAGGAAGAAAATGTTTTAGGCCCCCCCAACGCTGCGACTATAAAATTGTTATAAGTACACCTCTGGATAACATCCTTATTAACTGTAAAAGTAAAAATAAAAACTGAGAAAAATTGAGAATTAAAATATATATATATATATTAAAATAATACAATCATATTTGCTTATTAAACGTCTTTGCCTTGTTAATTTATATGTATTTAAAAATGTCATTAATTTAAATATATAGTTAAAAACCTTTAATATCACAATATCCTACATGACAGACTTTTTCTATCCAAAGAATATATATTTTTGTTCTTGTAACAATATACATTTTCTTGAAAATTTCCCTGGGCCCAAAAATTTTGAGAACCTCTGCTCTAGTCTTTGGTATTCTGCGACTTGGCCTGGAAATCAATTGAATCCCACCTGCTACGAACGCGACTTCCAAAATCGAGTGGGAAAAACGCATGTTTTGCATTATCTTGGGGGGGGGGGGGGTGTTGTCGGCGGGGGGGGGGGGGGGGGACAGGTGGAATTGGCGCATGAAGATAAGAGCGTAGCCGGGAGATACGCAATGTTTATGCATGGCATGCAACTTATCAGTGTGACACAGTGTCACTCTGCTAATTGGACTCTTGGATGATAACAAAAGGTTGGCGGAGTGATCACTTTTTTGATGTTTTATACGGAAAAGAGGCCAACACTGAGCAGCGTACGAGTGACTGTGACAGCACTGGCAACATGTTGCTGTGTGTTTGTGTCTGTGTGTTGCCAAGTGTTATCTTTAGTTTTTATATTTACCTCTACTATAATAATACATCTATGACATGGCAGCAATTAATGTAATGCGTAACGTAAACAGCTGCCTGTCCATTCGCGTTCAATGCAAACGAGGGCTGAACAATTCATTGAATCGATTACAATGTTGTAGAATGCAATTTTAAAATTGCAAATGATGCAATTAGGGAAAAACATGGAAGAATTTTGATTGGCTTTATTAAATATTGTCTATTATTTATTTACTTATATAGTGTATGGATAAATTCAGTGTGCCCAGAAATGTAGTCCACATGTTTACATATGATTGTTTCATGAAATATGAAAAGTTGCAATTTGATGTGATTTGAATGCAACTTGACTTATAACTTACTGACGTATGTTTACGCCACACTCGTTTGGTTAAATGTTCTTCTTAGTGAACACTCAAAAGACTGAAAGTCAAAATATTTTAAAATCTTATTGAATTAAGAGGAATGAATTGTTGTACATATTAATTCATGATTCATATTTACCTTTATTTTAGCTCGTGATGTTTGATGCCCCCCCCCCCCCCCCCCCCCAAGACTATTGCAGACAAGCTACGATGGCGTATTAGGGCCACGTATAAATATATATATATATATATTAGGGGTGTTAAAAAAATAAAAAAATATTTAAAAAAAAGAAAATTTAAAAATCGATTCAGCAATTTTTCGTAATATTACAGCGTGCAATTCTTGAATCGATTCAATATGCGGCCGAATCGATTTTTAAACGTCAATTTTTTAATGGAAATATTCAACTAAATGTCTTCCTTAGGGTTAGGAGTCTCGCATTAAGCATGGAAGAATGTTATATTAATGGAACATTAAGCCTCAATATTTGATTTCAGTGCTGTTCAAACATGAAACAGACTGCAACCTGTTTGTGGGTCAGTTGTAAGCCTGAATTTTCAGATAAATTAATAAATGTTCATACAAATCTTACAGTGTTCATGTACAAGTTTACTGATTAGTATTTTCTAAATTTCAGTAAAAAAACAAATCGCAATAATCAATTTATAGATTCGTATCGGGATTAATCGAATCAAATCGCGACCTATGAATCGTGATATGAATGGAATCGCCAGGTACTAGGCAATTCACACCCCTAATATATGTACGTTTTTAGAGGGCGATATTCCGAGAATTTGTGACTTTATGGTGTGGTTTAAGTGGCAAATTTATGAGATTTTTTTTTTCTTGGAATATAGCCCCCGCCCTCTAAAAATATATATTTATATCGGTCCTAATACGCCATCGTAGACAACAGCCGACATCCAGCAATTACTAACTCACAAAATTCCCGATAGCCACCCCGCCCTTGCTTGGAATCGGTATTTGCCTATTCATAATTTTAAGGTAAGCCTATCCTATAAAACCAAACTATTTATATATTATTGTAACAGAGATACATTTTTTGCTTGCGTTTGTTAAAAAAAAAAAAAAAACTTGGCAAGAGGATCTTAAAAAATATCGCAATATTGAGGGGCAAAAAAAATCACAAATGAAATTATTTTTCAAAATCGTTCATGCAAACTGAATCAGCCCATTCACGTACACACTTCATGAAATCAAATCCAAATCGCTTGCATTGTGACATCATCGTGTCCTGCAGCTGAAAACAGATTGCAGAGTTGCGCTGCTTTGTGTTCCATTGACGGCCATGTTGACGCGCGCCTTTGGTGTCACATGTTGAACCGCCCACCGCGCGCGCACCGCAGGGAAATGCCCACGCGGATCGGGCGCGAGGGCGGCCGCGTGCATGCGAGGAATGATTTTTGCGGACAGTTGACCACCCACAGCTGACGTCCGTCTGAGTCACGAGGCGACACTTCAGGCCCGCTTTTCGTCACCGTCTCCGCAGTCTGCTGCTTATTTGAAAGTCGCTATTGTGGCTTGGATCCTGCCTTCCTTTCTTCCTCTGGTCATGGTTCACATTTATTTTTATTTTTTTTAAAAAGGGCCCTTAGGGGCTTGGGTGGCCCATTTTCTCAGCGTCATCTCTGGGCAAGCTCCTGTGTTGTGTCTGCGGGATAAAGTGAGATCCATTTTAGATGTTTGTGTTGCTTCCATTGTTCAAGGTTAGCGGCTAAAAAAAACAAAACAAGAACAGGTGAATACCCGAGAAGGCTTTGTTTGCACTATGGGGAGCCGTCAGTTTCCAAAAATGCAGCTTTTGTCCTATTTAGAGTCGCCCACATGAAATAAACACCTTCCTTAACCAGACTTTTTGGGGGTGGGGGTGGGGGGGGGGTCAGCAGGTACGGATTGTAATTACATTGAATGCTTGCAATAAGTGCATCAAGCCTGCGAGTCATTGACTGATTGATTTTTTCAGGCCTTTACTGCAGCCTCTTTCAGTTCTTTGTTTCTGAGGATTTCTCCTTCCGGTCTTCTCTTCAGGAGGTCAAATGCATGCTCGATTGGGTTAAGGTCAAGTGATTGACTTGGCCGGTCTAAGACCTTCCAATTGACTTTACCACTACGTTAGCATGGGTTAGCATTAAACGACGACATGTTCCGAACGAGGTTATTATAGTTTTGGAATTTTCATTTTAGTTAGTTTTTTATTCGTTTAGAGTTTTGTTTTTTTAATTTAGTTAGTTAATTATTTTTTAGTTTGGTTCTGGTAGTTTTGATTAGTTTTTATTATTTTTAAAATGCTTAGTTTTGGTTTAATTTGTATTGCTTTTAACTCATTCAAACCCCAAAACGTGTAAATACATTTTTAATACTTTGTCTTGCACTCCCAAAAACGTATTTATAAGTTTTTTTGTTTTTTGTTTTGTTTTAATGCTAGAGCATTCTAAAGGCTTTGATACAGCTTCTGACATGAAGAGGTGGCTTAACGCAATGGTAGTTATTACAAAAAACGGCCAGCAGGTGACAGCAGAGTATAAGAGATCAGCCAGTGTGTTTTCAACAGGTTTGTGAATAATGATGAAACTTGCTGCAAAACGGAAACAGATACACATTTAAAAAAAAATCCCTGATTAAAGAAGATAGAATCTTTCTTTTGGTAGGTTCCATATTTTTTATAGCAATTGGACAGAATATTCTGTGGACCTTGCAAAATCAGTCAAAATACAGTAACAGCTGGGAGCGAAGGCGGTTGCTTCAGTGATAATGGCTGAGAGTGAATGAGTTAAGAAGGTGTATTACTTGTATGCAATATTTAATAAATACCATTGTAAAATGAAAAAAAAAATCTGAACCTGACTCTTGATCATGCTTTATTGTTTTCTGGCCCACACACTTGACTTCTAAGACCTCACTTATGGGAAAAAATAAATAAATAAATAATTTTTTAATTATTTTTTTTTAAAAAAAATTCTGGAGAGCTCAGTATTGTTCATTCTGTAATTTTACCGATTTGACATGTCATCATCATTGCTCTCTCTTTATATTTTTTTTGTTAATTTGTATTTTGTAAAATGAGTTTTATTGCCAAGGTTTTGATGCTACATGTGCACATTGTCTTGGAGATGAATAATCGGGAAGATGCGTCCAAGAGTTGGCTCATGGCAGCGAGTCACTCTCATTGACAACGGCAGACAAAACGTTTAGTTGCCGCTCTCCACGCCATGTTTGGAATTGCCTTGTAATTGGCGAAAAAAAAATCATCTTTTTCTTCTCAGCCCGTTTGAGTCGATCCGCTTTCATCGATGTCGAATAACAGGCTTGTGTTCATTCTCGTCAAAACTGATTGCCATGGAAAGTCCTTCCTGTGTGGCAAGGTTGACTAGATGACGAACAGCATGTGTGGCTTTTATTAATACGAGTCCCACGCGCCGTGATTAACAATTTATCTTTGCATGTCGTTTGCTCGTTTTTATATGTCAATTTTTTTTTAGAGTCGTTTTTAGAGCCATCGCCATTCTGCGCCGATGTAAATGTCTGATTATGGATTCCCTTTTTTCAGTTCTGAATTGGGGGGGGGGGGGGGGAAGCACCCTAGTGAGTGTTGTTGTCACTCAGCAAATCTCGGGATGGCGGCGGCGGGAAAACGACGAAAGAGACGCTCAAGGCCAGGCGTCGCTTCCACTCCTGATGCACAACAAAGCAGCATTTCCCAAACTAGCCTTTATCCTCACCAACGTAATCACGTTCTCTATCGTTTGTCACAACGGTTTTACAAATGGAGCTTGCACATGTGGACGCGGGCAAGCGTGGGGCCGCCGCCGCCGCCGCCGCCGCTGCTGCTGTTTTTATACACAATCAAGTCGAGCGTGAAAAAAGGCCAGTCAGCGCTGTTGCGTTGAATGATCTGCAGCCGGCGGACAGTTACAATAATAGCGGCAAAAGCTTTCAGGTTGTGTTCAAACTGCTAGACATGCGAGTCATTCCCAAAATGGGATCCCCATGCAGACCCTCGGGGGTCCGTGAAATGTATTTTGGAGGTTTCCCCAAAAATGATTTGCACTACATTGTCATATGCTATCATAAAAAGCATGTTTTTTGAAATAAATAAATAAAAAATAAATAAAAAGCATGTGACCTTACTCGATTATTAAAATAGTTGTCGATTAATTTGATAATCCATTACTCTTTGATTAATCGTTTGATATTGCCAGCTCTAAACATGTTAAACAGAATTCTTGTAAAATGACAGCTATTTATCCTGACAAAATACGACTCGTAAAGATTACAACCTAGTTGTTAAAAAAAAATAAAAATTATTACACTTGAGAAAAGTTATTTCTCATCGAGGTGCACGTTTTGTTGGATTGGCCATCGCAAATTGTATGCAGTCAATTCCACAAATTGTCATTTTACGAGGCATTCAATCCATCATCAAATCTTTCACGATAACAAATTGTTTATTGTATAATAAAATCAAAACGCATGTGATTACACGTCCAGACCAACAAGCTGGAAGGAGCTAAAAGTTCCCATCCTTCTTTTAGTTCTCCTGCTTGGCCTCAAAATGGAGTCCCTACCAAGAAGTACCAACGTTGATTTTGTCATTGAATTTCCAAATGGCTCGTGAGCTCCCCCACAGCAAGTGGATGCCATTTATTGTTTCACAAGTCTTGCATCATGAACGAGACAATAATACTTTTTGAAAGCGCGCTTATAGAAAAGACTTCTTGATTGTCTCGTGCGAGGGAACGATTTCCGTGAGTTTGAGTGCATTCAACAGTGCGGCGACGGCAGGCCAGAACATGTGATGCGCGGCGACGCAGCACACTCGATATGAATTGATGTTCTGTCATAACGTGTTGCCGTGACACCCCAGTGTTGTTATGGTGTTTGTTTGTTTTTAGATTTAAGAAAGTTTCCAAGAAGAATTCTCAAAATGAGTGTTGATTCTATTATTTTAAGATGAGACCAAAATTCTTTACAATAATATGTTCTGTGCCCCACGAGTCTAAACGCAGCATTCTTTTTTTTAAATTTTTTTTTTATTTTTATTTTTTCTTCTTCTTCTTTTCAAGAGCTCAGTATTGTTCATTCGGAAATGTCATCATCATTGCTCTTTTATTATTTTTTATTTTTATTTATTTATTTATTTTTTGTGTGTGTGTGTGTGTAAACGCAGCGTTCTGATTAATATTGTGTTTGTGAAATATGAATTAATTTGCAAGATGCGTTTTTTATCCATCTCAGTGGGCGGCCATTTTGCCACTTGCTGTTGACTGTAATTTACATTTACTCAGGGCTCAGGTAATAGCTAATCACAGCTCACCAGTTTTCCGAGTTGAGTCATGTGACGTGTGCAAGCTGAGCCATAATTGGTCGTTACAGGAGCCCTGACTGAGCACCATTAGAAAAATTCGGGAAAAAAACGTTTACGCTTGGAGGGGGTGGATTTTGAAGCGTATTGAAAAATGGGAAATGCCAATTTTGGCTATGGAAACAACAAATAAACCGGATACGGATACGCGTCGCATGTTTTGACCGGATATTACGTCACACGTACGTTTGTAGTCACAAAGCAATGGCGGACGATAATGTTTGGGCGGGGGACGGCGAAATCGAAATCTTTTTCCAATTAATTAAAGAAGCAAATATGAATGCGATTTTAGACTGTTTATCAAGAATTACAAAAGCAAACTCATACGACGCATACGTCGCTTCCTGTTTTTCTTCTTCTTTTAAATGACTGGTGAATCCCAGCTCTATGGTGTATAGCGCCACCTACAGGCAACGGGCACAAGTCGCATGTCCGTTTTGCGCATTTCCAATGCTTAAAAAATTCGAAACAATTGGATGGAAATTGTGCCCTGCGATTGGCTGGCAACCAGTACAAGGGTGTACCCCGCCTACTGCCCGAAGCCAGCTGGGATAGGCTCCAGCAACCCCGCGACCCTTGTGAGGACAAGCGGTACAGAAAATGGATGGATGGATGGATGGATGGAAACCTGACTTGTGATGTCATTTTCAATCACTAGCAAGTGGTAAAAATGGCCGCCCTCTTCCTCTTTAATGTGACTTCTCACCTGGACAACAATTGAAATCCCTTTTCAAGAGGCGCAGTGAAAATAAACAAGCTCAATTAGATCATGCGTGCGATAGCTTCTCGATGAACGTCGGTCTTCTTATCGGACTCCTTGGCACTGTTTGCCATTTTTCACAAACTTGTGTTCAGTTGAGTGGAAAGGGAGGCACAGCGAGAGGGGGGGGGGGGGAAAGAGAAGAGCAGAACGGAAAAGGTGGAGCCCTTTAGCCCCGAGGCAACACGGCAGCGAGCTCCTCGCCTAAAACAGCCCCAACTCTGCTGACGTCTCCTGTGCATTAATTAATGATGGACGCGGCGAACGCTAAGCTTCTCGCTGTAATCGCTCCGACTGATTGGGGAGTTGAATTTCTATTTGACAATGTTATTTACTTTTGGACGGGAACTGTCGAGCAAGGTGGGGGTGGCATGCGAGCGTGCTGTGTTAAACTGCATACAAAGGTTGGCCAAGTCACGATACGTTTTGACATTTACCGCTAAAAATGATCAAAAAAAATTCTCCCCCGCAGCGAGCAGCAGCGATGCGCCGATGCCGCGCTTGCGGGCTTATCTCTGCTGGATCCTTCGCACGCTGCTAATCCCGGAAATGAAAAAGGTTGGGATCTTTCATTACGACAATATTATGGCAATATCAAACTGATCTGAACATGTCTTCCCTTGTGATAGCTTTGCAAGATGTTGCTACTGTTGCTGCGTGTTTAGTGACAAAATCAAGTCCCAACGTCAGAATTCTTGTCATTGGTTCATTTGATTTCCGATCAAACCACAACTGGGATGATGTTATCTTGCCATACGCAACACGATTTCATCGCGGGGTGTTCCAGATCCATCCGCAATGGGGTGGATGCCACGGACGTCCGACTTCCGGGTTTCACACATCAGCGTCGTTTCCGGCTGCGTTCCAACACTAGCACCCCCACCGGAATAGTGAAATATTTTTAAAAAAAAAAAGAAAAAGAAAGAAAAACGCGCTTGTGAGGAACGGGAAGTACGGAGCGGTAAACGGCAACACATTACATCAAACACTGCACGCGCTGGGCGCCGCCGCTGTCGTTGCGACAACAACCTGTCAGATGGATCAATAATCTGGCTCAGTCTGAAAAGGCTCAGATTGGATTTGGACACTTGCTAAAAACAGTCTGGACAGTCAGGCCTAAAAATCGGATTGGAGGAGGAATCCGATTTGCCTGCAGTCTGGACGTGGCCTTCGGTTTCCGTCCTGATGTTACTTCACAAATTCGCTAACACGCTTACTAGCATGCTAACATAAATTCATTTTCGCTCTGATGTTACTTCACAAATTCACTAACACACTTACTAGCATGGCTAACGTAAATATCATTTCCGCCCTGATGTTACTTCACAAATTCGCTAACACGCTTACTAGCATGGCTAACATAAATTCATTTACGCCCTGATGTTACTTCACAAATTCGCTAACACGCTTACGAGCATGGCTAACGTAAATTCATTTCCGCCCTGATGTTACTTCACAAATTCGCTAACACGCTTACTAGCATGGCTAACGTGAATTCATTTCCGCCCTGATGTTACTTCACAAATTCGCTAACACGCTTACTAGCATGGCTAACGTGAATTCATTTCCGCCCTGATGTTACTTCACAAATTCGCTAACACGCTTACTAGCATGGCTAACATAAATTCATTTCCGCCCTGATGTTACTTCACAAATTCGCTAACACGCTTACTAGCATGGCTAACATAAATTCATTTCCGCCCTGATGTTACTTCACAAATTCGCTAACACGCTTACTAGCATGGCTAACTTAAATTAATTTCCGTCTTGATGTTACTTCACAAATTCGCTAACACGCTTACTAGCATGCTAACGTAAATTAATTTCCGCCCTGATGTTACTTCACAAATTCGCTAACACGCTTACTAGCACGCTAACATAAATTCATTTCCGCCTTGATGTTACTTCACAAATTCGCTAACACGCTTACTAGCATGGCTAACATAAATTCATTTACGCCCTGATGTTACTTCACAAAGCAAAGAAGAAGCTACTCATTTGCTGAGAAATGTGTACTTTTATTATTGCGCTACATTTAATTTCGCTAAATTCAACACTGAATGTAGGCAAGTAATTTTGGAGGTGCCTGTTTACTGTAATAACAAACCCCAATATCGCGAGGGTTCACTGTGCTTGTTGATATTTCCTGCTGTCCTCTGAGCCTGTTTAATGAATGATTTCCAAATATGTTGCTGGTGATCTAACTAAGTGGTTGCTGGAAGCTGCACACTCAGAAATGGATTACCCGGCGTGCTAATGCTGTCCAAGCGTGAATGTCGTTGGGCTCGAGTGTTTGTTGAGGAGAAAAAAAAATGATTTACACATCAAACAGCCACTTGCTCATTTCAATGACTGTTAACGCTGCAGCGTGCTTTCGAGCCAGCAGACCATTCACTGTCGTGCTGCAATAATAATAATAATAATAAAAATCATAAAAACAGTGATGTTTTCTCTCCAGCGGCCAGCTGCAGCAACATGATTTGCCCCCCTGTAAGTAGTTACACGTCGCCCGGAGCTCGTGGAGATTGAAAAGATGATGGGACATCAAATCGGCAGATGGCCAGAGAGAGCCGCCCGCGAAATGAGCAACAACTTCCTGTTTGTTTGCGCGTCGAACGATAAACGCGTTGGATTCTTTTGCGCAAACACATTCATGCTATTTACTTTTTGTTGCTGTGTCACAGAAAAATAACAATCGAGAGTGGCGTTCTCCGTAGGGCGCAGACTTCCGCTGAGGACCAATAATCAGAACGGGCTTTGCGCTCCATCGAACTGAATTTTGTTATTATAAAACATGCCTGATGGAGGAAGACAAAAATGTGCTGCACAGTCGACATAAACACGTCACACACCAACAATCAGATGCAACCTCTCGATTGTTCTTGTATTGGGACAAAGGTGAAACATTAGTTTTGGTTTGGGGTCATTCTGACCCAGATGTGTAACCGTACGGAAACATGTTTACACCAGTACAGGGATTTTAGATTACGATTAAGATTCACTGATTGTCACGCCCACTTAAATGGGGTGAAATTTATTCTCCGCGTTGGCAGCGGTGAGGAGCAGCGGCAGCCGCGCTCGGGAATCATACGGTACTTTTCAAGGAATATCTCCCCTCGTGGTTTTAATTAATTGACTTGTTTTTGTCTGCTTTCGGCAGAAAATTTTAAGATAGCTTCAGATAGTTAAAAAAAAAAAAAAAAAAAAAAGAGTTGCTAATACATTTTCAACTATTTCTTGTATTAGGCTACAAAATGAAAACACTGTCAAGGAGCATGGAGAAGACACACGAACCAATAGCATTGCAAACAGCCAATCGGACTATTTCCAGTTGCCGGCCACACAGTGAGGCAATACTGTGCACTAGTTGTCATCTCCTTGCTACTAGTACTACATTTGGAATTGTAAATGGAAAAAAAATTGCGAGATATAATGGCTTAAACGTACTGATGTATGTATTTGCTACCAGAATTTGCTACCTGGTGAGCAGCAACAAAATATTTTTTCAAATTATTATTTGAAATGATTTATAAACTACTAAACTATGGATAACGTGAAATAAATGAGGTAATGTGACAAAGGAACAGCGTAGGGAATGGAAGATGTGCATGAATAATGATAATAAAAGGTAAGGAAATTATATGACGGCTACAACCCTAGTTCTTCTCCTAGTGCACTAGTACACCCTAGTAGACTGACTAGGCCCTAGTCAGTCGAATTTGTGAAGTAACATCACGGCGGAAATGAATTCACGTTAGCCATGCTAGTAAGCGTGTTAGTGAATTTGTGTAGTAACATCAGAGCGAAAATTTATTTATGTTAGCATGCTAGTAAGCGTGTTAGCGAATTTGTGAAGTAACATCAGGGCGGAAATGAATTTATGTTAGCATGCTAGTAAGCGTGTTAGCGAATTTGTGAAGTAACATCACGGCGGAAATGAATTCACGTTAGCCATGCTAGTAAGCGTGTTAGCGAATTTGTGAAGTAACATCAGGGCGGAAATTAATTTAAGTTAGCGTGCTAGTAAGCGTGTTAGCGAATTTGTGAAGTAACATCAGGGCGGAAATGAATTTACGTTAGCCATGCTAGTAAGCGTGTTAGCGAATTTGTGAAGTAACATCAGGGCGGAAATGAATTTATGTTAGCCATGCTAGTAAGCGTGTTAGCGAATTTGTGAAGTAACATCAGGGCGGAAATTAATTTAAGTTAGCCATGCTAGTAAGCGTGTTAGCGAATTTGTGAAGTAACATCAGTGCGGAAATTAATTTATGTTAGCGTGCTAGTAAGCGTGTTAGCGAATTTGTGAAGTAACATCAGGGCGGAAATGAATTTACGTTAGCCATGCTAGTAAGCGTGTTAGCGAATTTGTGAAGTAACATCAGGGCGGAAATGAATTTACGTTAGCCATGCTAGTAAGCGTGTTAGCGAATTTGTGAAGTAACATCAGGGCGGAAATGAATTTACATTAGCATGCTAGTAAGCGTGTTAGCGAATTTGTGAAGTAACATCAGGGCGGAAATGAATTTATGTTAGCCATGCTAGTAAGCGTGTTAGCGAATTTGTGAAGTAACATCAGGGCGGAAATTAATTTAAGTTAGCCATGCTAGTAAGCGTGTTAGCGAATTTGTGAAGTAACATCAGGGCGGAAATGAATTTATGTTAGCGTGCTAGTAAGCGTGTTAGCGAATTTGTGAAGTAACATCAGGGCGGAAACCGAAGGCTACGTTCAGACTGCAGGCAAATCGGATTCCTCCTCCAATCAGATTTTTAGGCCTGACTGTCCAGACTGTTTTTAGCAAGTGTCCAAATCCAATCTGAGCCGTACTAGAGCACTGAGTACTTACTAGCGAGGACAAAGAGCACAGTAGTGAATGGACAATTTAGCACACTCGTAAGATATGGAGTAAATGCTCCAAACCGGTTGCCATGTGATGCTTTTTCATTCCAACGCAGACTCGGTCAGTGCTTTTATTTGTCTCTCTCTGTGGGAGGCGGCTGTAATGGAAGTCCCAGTGATGGACAAATGTGCTATGAGCTCCGCGCGTGTGTGTTTGTGTTGTGCACATTTCCGTATTAGCTTGTGATGGCGCGGGGGTCCGTGTTGTGATTGAGGGTTGAAGCATTTTGATGCCAGGGTTTGCCTGCTGATGGATGACCTTACTCAGAAGCAGCCGTGCCTTTGCTCGTGTGTATGACTCACAAGCTGTTCACACACAGGCTGTGTGTGAACGTGTAGTAGCCGAGCTGCGAAATAGCGGTTTCCCGCCATCTCCTTCTATTGCATCAGTGAGTAAAACAGTAAAACAGTAAGAGCAACAAAAGGCCACAACACACCTGCAAGATGCTTTAAATAGCAATTTGATTCCTGACAATTGCCGCTGCAGGAAATGATCAAATTTCAACTGAATTGGTTGGAAAATTATTTATGGCCAATAATGCAGCTTTGCTCATCTGTCAGTTGACAAATAGTGACAGGATGAGCATTGAAATGCACTTCCACTAGATGGCAGTAGGCACAATTAGAATGCATTCATCAAAGAGTTCCCGCTAATTATGGTATACGTTATTATGATTGTTATTCTCCACACTCCCAGATAATTCTTGCTTCCAAAATTCGTGCCATGCTGGCTGTATATATATCATCTGATTCTGCATGACTTACAGTATTCACACAATTTAACGTTAAATATCAACTTTTTCCTTCATGAATTTTCAATGGGACTGAAATGGAACTTTTTCTACTTACCACTCGACAAGCCCACGGCAAAAAAAATACGACTGATCATCGTTACCAGCTCTCTGATACTGCTCAGTGGCAAAAATTGGTAAAGTGCATTGTCGAGTGACCAGGAGGTCGTGGGGATCGATTCCCGCTTGGAGCTCCTTTAGCGTTAATGTCGTTTTTAATCATTCAGCTGCAATTAATAATTAGTCATTTTCTTATATTTCCATTTACTTTATGAGCATTTCACAAGCATCCCACATGCATTCAGCATTTATTAGCATTCAGCTTTCAGCATTCCCACGCACTTTCTGCATAAATTGCACTTTTTCTCGCTTAATAATGTACATGCAACATAATGAGTTGTACTTTTATTCATTTATGTATTTGCTTCATTGTCGTTCAGTCGAAATAAGTCTTCCCATTAAACCGGCTGAGGACCAATATGATCAACCATAAATAAATAAATAAATTAAACCCATCATTTGCATGTACATATGAATTGTAGATACATTATTTGTATTGTAGGATACATGGAATGTATTTGCATCTTTTTTTGCACTGGTAAGTACTCATTAAATGTATTGTTGTTTATGCTGAATATATTTGCATATTTAACCTACAAACCCCTACATGAAGCATTTTATGATATTCGATAAATGAATATCTCCCTGTCAATGTCAATCAAGCAAGAGCCCTGTTATCTTGCTTTCAGCGTACCTAATTATTACCTAATCAATTAATTCTAATCTTTTCATACTTACCCCCCTCTCTTTCCGCGCACCATCTTTCCCGCCCCCCGGCTGGCGTCTTTGAGGTAATTCCGAGTCTCTCGTGTGTGCTCGTGTGTGCCAAATTCCGTTTGCAGAAAATTGCCTTACGCTTCCATTTCTCCGCTCGCTAATGTGAACTGAAGTGAACCCGCTGATGAACGCGTGCTAACGCGACACGTGGAAGAAAAAGCCTCTTTCCGGACTCCTCACACAGATCTGACGACACGTCGCCATATGCCCTCTTGTACATCTGTGACATTTTTGTGTGGCTATATTTTATGAATACAAATGACTTCATCGATGCATTTTTTTTTTTCTGCCGGACTTTCCTTCTGGCTCATCCTGGTGATCGTGCCGGTGAATGGGATGTGAGATCATAATAGTGCTGGAGCGTGCTGGCTTCTGGTGTGAAAATGAAACACTTGGATGTTTTCACGCCTCTCTTGTCTCTTTAATGTCCCTTTAATTGCCATCTGCAGCTCTAAAGCAACACTTTGCTTATTGACATGACATGCTGGTTCGTGGTAATTAAAGATTCATCCATCCATTTATGTTCTATATCCTCTCTAAGTGTAATTAAAGATGATAATAATAATTGGAGAAAAAAAAACACTTATCTTTTTTTTTTGCTGGCAACAACGACAAAGTGTCAGCTCAGCTAATGAATTACTTACTTATGAATGAATTATTTATCCTCGCTACACTGTGATTAGCCTGCGTAAAACAAGGAAGACTTAATTGATCTCACAACAGGCAAATACACTCCAAAAAACACTCGTATTAGAGTTTTATTTTTTCCCTTAATTTTAATAGTATTCATTTGTAATGGACCAAAAATGGATGGAATTTCGGAATAGTGAAAATAAATCATAGATTGGGGAAGGGGGTTGTGTTATTTCTCACTTGCATCCAATAGTGGTATGTGAGCTCCCTCTACTGGTATGCAAATTAATCACTGAATTAAATACAATTAAAATTTAAAACATTAAACGCATCAAGTAGTGTATCAACAAACAAAGGAATGAAGCTTTAGCTATGCAACATTTTAAACTATTTCTAAACAAAGAACCCCCCTCTTTCCTGTATAGTACATCTTTTTGGGATTCTGGGTTATATAAATAGATTTGAGTATTGTACATTTTAGTATCATCTGCATCTCTAATTTTGGTATACAGAAAAACCACGATGCCCGAAGAAAAAAAACAGCACCAATCAAATTTGCCAGTCCAATTTAAAATCACCGTCAAAGTTCAGACAGGGCTGGGATGAACAAGGTCCAAACACAAAACTTCAGCTTTCCTTTTATTGAACTCCAAGAGTTATAATTCAGTGCCATCTTGGCCTTGATTTCATCCCGACAGGACAGAAGGTGGCCTTAAGAAGAAAACTATCAATCGCATAGCAGTGAAAAGACTCCCAGGGGGTTGCGAACGAAAATAGCAGGGGCCCCAAGATAGAACCCTGTGGCACACCACGAGACAGCGGCGCAGAGAAAACAAAAGCGCTACCACCAATGCCCACCCGGTGCTGCAAACGACTTGAGCCAACAGAATACTTGAGGTCCACCGAATCGAAAATGCTGCGGTCAAGTCCAAAAGAACAAGACGCACATCCAGCGTCGTTAGCTTTGATGACGTCATTAACGTTTCCTCACAGGGCTGCTAAAGACTACCTAGAAAGATTTGCACTAAATGTGCATGAGATTTTTTTTTGTTAAGTGGGCACACCTTGATCAAGAAGAAGTAGAAGAAGGTAACCCAAATGTTGTCTGTGTGTGTGCGCGTTTTGGGGCAGGGTGCGTATAGAGGCCATCTCGGACAACAGTGGGAAGCTGCAGCTCTCCCTGCAGGAGATCATCGAATGGCTGACGGCGAAGGACGAGGAGCTGTCGGAGCAGCTGCCCATAGGAGGCGACGTGGGGGCCGTGCAGCACCAGAGGGAGTTCCACCAGGTAATACCGAATACCTTTTCCCGCCATCCTGCACGCAATCCACATTGATTCGAGTGTCTGTTGCGCCTCAAGGGGGGTTTTGTGACCGCGCTGTGATAGATTTACACATAAATACAGCGAGATGTATTCAGTGGGCGTTCCGGCTTAATGGGGAGTGTGGCGGCGAGGACGAGTCCCGCTGAGTGGCCCTTTCCACTTTTAAGCGCGCTATCTGTTTCCTTAGTGTGAAAATGGATTGAGGGTGTTCCCGGGGTCATGCGCTATGATCTGTGTGATGCGTGTGATTGCGCTGCCATTTATATCTACATTGTCTGTGGTCAATTGGTTCCAGTCGAAGATGGATGGTACGGAAGGAGGGAAAAAAAAAAATACAAAATTATTATCTGTTTCATGTTTTTGCAGAGGAGCATCAAGGGGGTGATTCATGATTGTCATGAGTCGGAGTTTCAAGATAGACGACCCTCGCAGCTTCTCTTATCCTAAGATTCGTGTAATGTGTTTATTGTCCAGCGGTCGGCGGAACATTCTCACAGTTTGATAATATTAAAAGATAGCGCATATCGCAAGGACATCTTGGCTTTCGACTTTACAAAAGTGCCCAGATTAACACTTTATTAAGTAGCTCTTTGATATCCGCACTTTACACAAAATCACAGGTTAAACATTTGATAAAATGTCCTTGCACAACAATGGGGAAAATATCAATCGACTTTTAAATGTCATTTTCTTTTGTACGGTGGTGCCTTGAGATGTGAATGACCTGACTCAAAAGTTTTTCTGAGCGTTCATTTTTGCTTTGACTTACTGGCAAAAATGTGGGAAAGCCAAACCACCACAAAGGCTTTGCCTTGGCAGAGTCCGTTGAGCTCGCAAGAAATGCAAAGCAGCATATGACAAGCTCATAAATAGCGTCAGTGCTGTAACTTGCACAAGCAACACTTGTCGATAGATAAGTATGACAGGTTTGGTCGGGGAATTGTTGCGGTTGGCCTTGAACGTGAGCATGCGGATTTCGAAATGTATTCGAAATGTAACTGGTAGTCAGTTGAGCTGTTGTAAAAATCCGGCCATGTGATGGAAAAAGCCGGTTCTTGTAATGATTCAGGCAGCTGAATTATAGACCAGTTGGAGTTTATGGAGGGATTTGTGAGGGCGACGAAAAAGAGGGAAATTGCTGTGAATGGAGATGGCAGTGGAACGGGGAATGAGGGACGGGCGAATGTGATTAATAATGCGGAGATGGAAGTAGGATGCGGACCGTGTGATGTTATTTATGTGAGCGTTAAATGATAGGCCGCTGTTGAGGATGACAGACTCTTAACCGGAGGAGAGGCGTAAATGGCGGAATTGTCTATGGTAATAGGGAAGATGTTAGTTTTGGCATTGGCAGATGGAGGGGAAATCATTTGGGGGAAATCAGTTTTGTCACTGTTCAGTTTGAGAACGTTGTAAGACGGTGGCCGATCGGCCGTGGACGGCGCAGCGGGACAGCAAAAACGGCAGAGCAACAAAAGAACTGAAAGTCCACAGGCTCACTTTATTAAAAGAAACAAAAAAAAACAGTGGACTCGGCGCCACCACGCGTCATAATAATCGGACGCTTCCACGCCATCAAAAACATTGACGGCCGAAACGAAAAAGCGCTGCACGTGCATAGCAAAAACAAAGAGGCGCCACCCGTGGCACGGTGCCACACTGCGGATTATTATAAAGTTTGCACTAAAAACGAAAGGAGCTCAGTGAGACGGTATATCAGGTGATAGGGGGGGGGGGGGGGGGGCAGTGGAGTTTGATTTATAAAGATCCATCCATCCATCCATTTTCTTAACCGCTTTTCCTCACAAGGGTCGCGGGGGGGTGCGCTGGAGCCTATCCCAGCTGGCTTCGGGCAGCAGGCCGGGTAAACCCTGAACTGGTTGCCAGCCGATCGCAGGATTGATAAAGATGGATGTTATATTTGCGGAATATATTTCCAGTGGGAATGAGATATGTGATGAAGAGGAGGGTTCCCAGGACGGACACTTGGGGCACACCTCTGATGACTGCGGATGACTGGGAGATAAATGATTGAAGTTGAATCAACTGATTTTAGTTGGATGCATACCACTGGAAAAACAACAAATCCTATGTAATAAATCGTCACCTTCTTAAAATATTTGCCAAAGTCATTTTTTGCAAACATTTTTTTTTGCCTTAATCATCTCTTCATGATGCAAATGGTTAAATTTTTTTGTTTCCTGAAAAATCTCCAAAAATGACAATTATTTTGAGAAGGCGTCAAAATACAAATGTATCCATCCTGACAATGCAAAATAGTTAAGAGTAATAATCAATTGTTCCATGCCTAGCCCGAATAATTAGAACATAACAGATGTGATGTGAGATAATGCTACAATAAGTTATCAAAAAAATATATATATTTTGATGTATTTTTATATTTACAGGGACCTCAAATCCCTGGCATCTAAAGTGTAGTCAAGCCTAGGAAGTGGCACACAAATGTAAATAATTCGAGTGGAATACATTCAATAACCGCCAACATCAAGAGTCTAAGAATAGATCCTTGTGGAACTCCACACACTTATGTCCTTAAATGATTCCATGGGCTGTCTTGTCACCTTTTGCTGTAAAGTGAGGATACAAAAACATTGTCTTTGCAGTAGCACTCCTTTTGTTTCCTCACTTCCTGTCTGGATTCTCTCTCCTCTCCTTGCTCCTTTGCTGTCCCATTTTCAGCGCAACCTGATTTATAATCCGCAACGTCTCAGCTTTCCCGGCGCCTGGTTGCTCAGAAACTTCCCTCAACAAAGCACACTGCGAATTTGCAACCCAGATTTATATGGAGAGTTAACGTGTTTTAAAGAAATGCGAATTATTAGATCCTAAGTGGATTTATCCCAACGTCTTTTCTTGTGCGTGTTGGAGATGGATTCCCGTCTGTGCTAAGAAAATAATACAAAATTGTGTTTGCTTGTGTCTTCGTTTAGGGGTTTGTTAACTGGATATGTGTCCTTGAGGGTAACCATGCAGGAGATTTGGGGTGAGAAAGCGTTTGTGAGAGTGAAGGGAGCGTTTTGTTTTCCTGTCCTCAATGTTGGGACGAGTGGACATGTGCGCAACAGGGACGAAGAGGATTTTGCGGCTCCTTAAAGGGCGGCAGACTCTTTCTGTGCCTCGTGTGAAAAGAAGAGAAAATCCATCTTTCTTTTTTTTTTGTTAACAGACACCAGAGAGGGGGGGGGGGGCGTCCACAGGGAGGAGTTAACGTGATGCCAGCAACATGTTAAGATGAAGTCATCGAAGTCGTTCGCTGCCTCGGAAATGTTCGACACTGTGCATAATTCATCCTAATCCGATCTGAAGGCTCTTAATGTTTTTTCAAGCGAAAGCGAAGTCTCGGAGAGTGAAATTTAGCCGGTATTAAAGTTTTAACAAGGCAGCAGAGGTCTCGGAATCCGTGGATCAGCTCCTCGTGGTCAGCCTGAAAAGAGAGAGGATGGAGACAATGGGGAACCAGGGTGGATGAAGGGTAAGCAATAAACAAAATGGAAAATGATGTGAGGTAGAGAAGGGAATTGGCTTGCTTGTTTGTGTGAGGGAGGAGAGGAAGGTTTGTCTCCATGATTTGCTCGGGGAATTTTATCTAACGCGACAGCTCTCGAATTTGAGGCATTTGTTTCCTATTTTCCTCAGCGCTGGCGTTTCATTTGGGCTTTTTGTGTTGAAATCTCATCACCTGCCGTTTATCAAGCTCGCCGGGCTCTGGGCTGATATTGGAACGCACCACTTGACTTCACAATGTTTTTCCGCTGGCATGTAAATGGCCTGCCCTAATTGTCATTCTTTCATTGTATGTGTTGAAGATTCCGTGTGATCGGCATGGGAGCACTTCATCCACAACATCATTACGGCTGAAAGAGAATTGGCGTAGCTTTTCAAATGAGTTGCAAAACAAAACGTAATACCAAGCTCAGTTTTATTAGTAGCTCGACAAGTGCAGCCGTAGTAACCGCTATGAATCACACGTTTTTTTTCATAGAGCTCTGGGGGGGAAATAACAATTTATCGGATTTTGGTCCTTATAAGTATATGTTTCAGTAAATTGAACATTTTTGTTTTTTTCTATAAAGCCCAAAATCCAAATACAATCTGTTCAATACCACTTTTTTTTTTTTCAGAACGATTCCAGTCTGAGTACGCAAGTCTTAGTACTAGTCACAAGTCACTAAAAAACAATGACAGATAATTTTAAAGAAAGACCTATATATCCCGATATAGCATATTTCCTTAAAATTACACGAAGTTTATGGCAATCTTCTATTCTTCGAATTTCTAAGTTCCTGATCGTAAAATGACCACAAGAGGGCGGCTGATGCTGGGTATCCACCGCTGTCGCGAGTACCAATTGTCATGATGGAAAGTGAGTGGATGACCCAAATGCATGGAAATAGGAATTAAGTGCAGTGCGTGGTACTTTTATTAACCATAAGGAGAAAGGCGAGCAGACAACCATGACTGGACGAGACGAGACGGGACTGGACTTGTCGCCATGGCTGGACGGGGCGTGAGTAGACTGGTCGCCGTGGCTGGACGGGACGAGACTAGACTGGTCGCCGTGGCTGGACGGGGCGTGATTAGACTGGTCGCCGTGGCTGGACGGGACGAGACTGGACTGGTCGCCGTGGCTGGACGGGACGAGACTAGACTGGGCGCCGTGGCTGGACGGGATGCGAGTGGACTGGTCGCCATGACTGGAATGAGCGTCACATGACAGGACCTGATTTGCCTTGACTTGACTTGCCGTGGAGTGGCTATGACTTGACCGGGGCTATGGCTTCTCGGCTGTGGCGATGGCTGACACACGACCTGACACACGACCTGACACACGAACTTCCACACATAACATAGGCCACACAAACAGACGAAGGCCCCGTCCACACGAAAGCCAGTTTCAATGTATCCTCACAAGTTTCTTACCGTTTAGGCCGTTCGTCCACACGATGGCGCAGTTTCGGAGCTTGAAACCGATCACTTTTGAAACCGGGCTCCAGAGTGGAAAGATTTCAAAACACGCCCCGTACGCGTCCATCTCGACATTATATGCAGGATACTCCTCCAGTGATGACGTAATGGTCGCAGCTTGATGTGACGATGCATTGTCGCACATTTATGACGTGTGTGCCAATTCTCGCGTGACTGAGGACCGTCGCGAACCGTCAGCCTGTTAACAACAATGGCGGATAGCCGTGTCTGCAGATTGCAATAAAGTAAAAAAAGTGTTCGTCTTCTTTGCTGATTCTTCTTCTACGCTTTCCGTTAACTCCCTGTGGCTGCGCTACAGCGCCACTCCATGGCTTGGCATATACATTACAGCCGTTAAACGTACTCAGCGTCTTCTTTTGGAAGTCTTGAAATGCTTCTGCGTGTACTAGATTTGTTTGAGGAACCAAGCCGGCTTTGCCTCCGTCTGGGCGGGGCCTAAATACACCAACACTAATGAGAGACACCTGGGGAAGGGAAGACACACACAGGTGGACGTGGTTAGACATAACGAGACAAGAGAAGAAACCAGGAACACAAGACAAAAAAACACCAACCACAGACAAAAACAACAAGAACACCCAGAACAAACAAAACCCCAACCCCCACAGAACCAAAAAACGACACCAATACCTTGAAATAAGGCTGCTTGACCCGCCTTCAAGCAGACTGCCCATCACGGCATTGTTCGATGTTATGTTTCCTAACCTTGCAAAAGCAAATAAATCCTATGAAAAGCCTGTCCAGAAAAAGAATAATTGTCAGAAAATGACAAGTGCCATTTATCCGCAAATAGCATCGTCTCTACTCTATTGAAACCAATCACAATCACGAGGCCATACTCGGTCATCCTTGAAAATATCATTCTCCTTAGATCTCAAATGTTCAATGAATAAAGACTTGTATACAAGCAATTGAAGCACATGCAGTTCACCTTCATGACATTATTTGAATAAAATGAAATCCCTTGATTGCAGAAGTGGACAAAGCTGAGTTATTAGGAATGAGACCGTTCGTGACGGCGGTGTTCGGTTTAGGTGAACGGTATGAGATTTTTTCTAATAGTTTTTTTTGGTGAGCGAACAAATACACGCACGCACGCACGCACGCACAAAAAAAAAAAAAAAAATAAATAAATAAAATAAATAAATAAAAATAAAGAGCAATGATGATGACATTTCCGAATAAAAAATATTAAAAAAAAAAGAAAAAAAAAAAAGGAATGAGACCGTTCATCACGGCTCCAGGCAGGCCGTGTGACGCCGGCGCGACTGCATGTCTTCCCGCACAGCTCCGGCTCGGCTTCGGATCGCTGTTGGAGCGCGGTTGCAGCCGAGCTAGCCTTCTTGCCATTTAATTGACTCTTTTGTGCCAGCAGGCCAGCTGTACGACTTTCCCCAGCGGATTCCGACTGCCTCCCGAGCTCTTCTCTGGGCTTCCGGCACGAGCGCACTGCAATGTAATCCCATGTGAAACCCTGCCACGAGAACCCCTCTGATCCCTTTAAGTAACTTCTGTGCTCAAAAGTTGCTGCTGATGTCTTTCTGGTGTGTGTTTAGCTCTCATCTGGTATTCCTCGCCTGAAGAAATTGCATTGAGCACTATGTTGCTTTTATATCAGACCATCTGTAAGCAGCACATAAAAGAATACATTCCAGACCTAAACACAAACAATAAGTCTTATAGAATAGGTTATGTTTCAAGTGAAAGTCAATCTTAAAAAATTCTTGACAATAATATGTTATATGTGGCCTTACTAGTCCAAATCTGATATGATTAATATTACATTTATGGAATATGAGTTGAATATGAGAAGCAAATTTTTGTCCATCTCAGGCGGCGGCCATTTTTGCCACTTGCTGTCGACTGAAGATGACAATGTTGCTCAGGGCTCAGGCAACGACCAATCACAGCTCACCTGTGTTTTGACGCTGAGCCGTGATTGGTTGTTGGTTGAGACCTGAGCAACATTGATGTCATCTTCGATCAACAGCAAGTGGCAAAATGGCCGCCACCTGAGATGAATAAAAAAAAAAAAAAATGCTGCTTAACTCATATAACATAATATGGACCAGGATAACATATTTAGACGAGTGGGGCTGCATAGAACATAGTATTATTGTTTAAAAAAAATAATAATAATGAGTTTGGGGGGGTTTGGACTTCCACTTTAATGGGCATGAGTATTATGAGTGGGTCCTTGGAAACATTTCTTCTTCTTTTTTTTTTAATTATTATTATTATTTTTAATTTATTTATTTATTTATTTATTTTTATTTTTTGTGGGTGAGTATGTGTGTGTGCGTGCGTGCGTGCGTGCGTGCGTGCGTGCGTGTATTTGTTAGCTCACCAGAAAACCTATTAGAAAAAATCTCATGGAAACATTTCTGATTTCCTCTGATGTTGCAACTGAATGATGACGTCCAAACCTTTTCACACTAAACGATGGTACCGGGGCTACTCGCAACACTTGCATTAAAGGGGGAGGAATACTTTCCGGGTTTCACAGTTGAGCAATAACGGGGGGGAAATGAGAGTTCCTGGCGGTGTCCTGGATCATTTGGTAGGATGGTTTCAATTCTCACTCTGTGATGGTGTGAACTCAAGTGCGAAAGGTTGTCTGTCTGACTGACTGGCGACCAGTCTAGGGTGTAGTCTGCGGGAATAGGCTCTATCTCCCCAGTTTCACTTGCCATGTATTGTTAATAAACCTTAAAAAAAAAAAAAAAAAAACTTTCCTTACCGTCAATAAATGCCGCTGCAAAACGAAGCTAAATTACAGGGAATTTCTGCCCCGTGTGTCGACTTAATTCATTGGGCATCAAAACCGTGACAACTCCTCTTTCTATTGGCCCGGTCCCAAATGATCCACAGCCCGGCCGGTACCTGCCAGATATCAGTCGGTGTGTGCGCGCCTCAATCCACTTGCTTGCTTAATGGCGCATTCGGGTGTGCTTGTAAGGACTGTAAATATCTTGCTTTTTTCTCCTTAGGTGATCGTTTCCGACTGGCGATGCATCACGATCATTGACTTCCTGGGAGTAAATACTGTAACAGATGGCTGACATAAAACTTGTTTGAATTACAGATCATTCGAAGCCAAACTCACTTTGGGTTTTTTCTCACTGTGAAGGATTACCGTCGAGTTTGTCTGAAGGCTGTGCAAATCTGTACACTGGGCTTGTAACTGAATCTTTTATAAACAAGGCACAGTTTCCTCTCCCATCGCTCAGATGTCTGGTCAGAGGTTGTCGATTTGCCGAGAAACTGCTTCCTCGATTTTCTTTCTTTTACTTCGGATCGCTTTTGGTTCTCTCGCCAGACTTTCATGGAGGATGTCAAGTCTCGAGGGCCATTCATCTACTCGGTACTGGAGTCGGCCCAGTCCTTCCTGGCTCAGCATCCTTTCCAGGAACCGGAGGAGACGCTGGCAGAAGGCAAAGGTCAGCTCCCCTTCGCTGTTAGAGACAAAGTATACAGAAGACACGCGCTGCTGTCTGTCAAGGTGCAGAATTGACCTCACGGGGCATGTTTTCTTCACTTTAAGGAAACTTTTCCTGGGTCAAAGTGTTCCAGCGACATTTATCCTAATGCTGTTGATTAATGATTCTCAATTGTTGGATCAGGACCTAAAAGTGGGTCGTGGACAAGTTCATTAACAAGCTTTCAGAGCATACACAGTCCGATCCCCCCCCTCCCCCCCCATTTAGTTTCACAATGCAGTATTTTAAAATAATTTTGTGGTTTGGGGTGTCAGCATTCCTGGGATTAAGTGTAATTTTTTTTTTCTAATACATTTCAATTATTATAATGATTAATAATGTAATGTAATATAATGCGATTGGCTGGCAACCAGTTCAGGGTGTACCCCGCCTACTGCCCGAAGCCAGCTGGGATAGGCTCCAGCAACCCCTGCGACCCTTGTGAGGAGGACAAGCGGTACAGAAAATGGATGGATGGATGGCATTTCAATTCTACTTGAATTTTGACGATCCCGCGCAAGAATTAGGGGTCAACTTGTAACTATACAAGTTGTTTAGATAGATCGGTCTATCAAATCGGTGATCATTTATCTTTTTTTTTCTTTTCTTTCTTTCTTTTTGCTCCAAAATTCTCATTGTGATGAGTCTTGTGAGAAGCTCAGTCCTCTGGGGTACGTACTGGACAAAGTGGCTTTGGAGAAGGACGTCTGGGCTTCTCTGCTTTGGTTGCTGCTCCACCAAATCCGATCCTGAAATAGTGAAAGAAAATGGATGGATGTCCTGGATGTGTGTTACTATATACCGTAATTATGACTTAAATGTAGGTCAGTACAGACTTGCATACAAGTTCAGTTGGAGTTGTCGTGTTCATCCTTGCTTACTTTAAACTTTAAACATTTATATAGTTATGTTATAAAATATCATGTTTACAGAGGACTTTTTTTGAACAATATATTTTCTGTGTTCTTAACTTTTATAAAAGTGGGTCGCGAAAAAAAAAATAATAATAATAATAAAATAAAAAATAAAATAAAATAAAGAGCAATGATGACATTTCCGAATGAACAATACTGAGCTCTTTATAAAAAAGAAGAAAAGAAAAAAAAAAAAAGTGGGTCGCGACAGTGCCTGCTGCAGATCACAAAGTTCAGTTTGTTTTGTTTATTCTCTATAATTCGTACTGTCTCCTTCCCTCTAAATCCTTTCTTGTTATTTGTATATGTTGTTTATGCCAAGACTGAAAGAAGCCATGGCAAATACAACCTTTTTTTTTTTTTATCTTGCAGCATAAAAAAACCTGTATTTTTAATTATTTGAAACTAAAACCTGCTCTATCTCATCAAAAAAGGGTCTAATACACCAAAGAGTGTGATACGCATTATTATTATTTTTGAGATCATATTTACCCATTGTCCCTTCTCCGCAGAGGTGTCCCCCCGCCGGCGAACCCTAAACGTGAGCCGCTCGGTGTGGAAGCAGGCCAACGTGGCGAGCGACCTGTGGGAGAAGCTGACGACACGTTGTGTGGACCGACATAGGTCACTGCTTATTTCTTATCGGGTTTTTTTTTTTAAAAGAAGGTCAAATAACGTAACTTGTAAATGGAATGCCGCTCGGCCTATTACAGATGAAAACTCCATTTAAAAAAAAAGATCATTGGTAGTTTTGAGCAAGTCTGAACTTGTGTAATTTATTGAGAAAACAATAACACTAAAAAAAACACATTTTCCATCAAATGTCATGCATATTAGCATTATACAGTGAACCCCTGTTTATAGCGGAAACAAGTTCCAGGCTCAGCTTTGATAGGTAAAAGTTCAAAATGCAGAGAGACCAGACAAAAACCTTTTTAAAAAAAAAAAAAAAAAAAAAAAAAAAAATCATGCTTTGAACAAACACTTGAAAAGACACTTTAGCGTCTGTTCTCACTTCCCACCCTCTCACTGTCTCGGAAAATGGGAGACAAATCAGAGGTGAAGCGCGTGCTTACTTCACTCCCATTTGAAGTTTATTGTATCAAGACTGACTGAATTTTTGACACCAAAATGTCTATCCGCGCCATATAACTTTAATAACAAAAGTCCCCCAGCTTAATGCTTACATACAATGAGAAAAAGCCATACGCGGGCTAACGTAAATTAGCATTGTTCTTATGGTACTACGAAAAAACAGAGCAGCAACACTAAATACATTTCTCTGTATCTCAAAACGTCAAATCACTGCAGCCATTTGAAATCTGCCAACGAGCAAAACTGGAAAATTGACACGTCTTTTACGCTGCTTGCGTTGTTTCCGAACCCTCAGGCACATGGAGAGGACTTTAGAGCGTCTCCTCCAGATCCAGGCGGTGATGGAGGAGCTGGCGGTGGCCCTTGAGCAGGCCGAGGGGGTGCGAGACGCCTGGGAGCCCGTGGGAGACCTCTTCATCGACTCCCTGCAGGACCACATAGACGCCACCAAGGTAAATAGAAACGCAACGCTCGGCCATCTTTATTTCATTTTTATCTCTCCGCTGCACGCACACCCTTATCTCGAACCTCAGATGGAAATGAAGTTTACACGAGGGGGAATTCATTGTCTCGATTAAGATAATCCCGCCAACTCTGCGACTGGAAACACCGACAGTTTCAAACTCCCCCCCGAGAACACCGTCGCCACGGTCTCGGAAAAATACACACATCCTGTACTTGACTAGTTACCCCGTCGTCTATTTGCTAAATCTTCTCAGTCTACCTGTATTTAAAAAAAAATAAAAAATCGATCTGCATTTTTAAAAAATGTATAAAAGCACAATTACTGGAAAAATATATATAGCACAAGGACATTATTTTCTAGAATTGTTACATTGAAAGTGTCTTGACCGCTCGTTGTCATTCATTTTGTGTTCATTACTTTTTTGGGGGGGGTCAGATATAACAAGTTTTTACTTCTTTCTGTCCCCTTTCATTTCTTTTCTTTTAAATGTGAAATTTGAATTTGTTAGCATCAAGCTAAACTTACTTGTTGCGGTTGTTTTAAATGCAAAGTGTGCAATTCTCCGTCTTTAAATCTTTGCTCGTAAGTCAAGGCAAACAAAAATAAATTGTCCAAACGCCTGCCTATGTCTTGAAAAACGTGTTAATTGGGTCACTCTTATCTGAAATGCGCTATTGTACTTTGATTGTTGTTGTTTTTGTGCAAATATATTGGTGAAAGAATGGCATTTAGAGTATTTTATTGTTGTCAACTGTAAAAAAAAAAAAAAAAAAAAAAAAAATCAAATTTGACCCGAAAAGTAACTTGACTTGGTACTTAAAGGTAAAACCTCCTTTTTCAGGTGAGACAAGATCCCATCTCTGCCTTGAAGAAAACATCCTCCCCATTCACAATAGTGGCTTTTAATCCATTACAACACAGAAGCAGTTTTCATGTTTTCATGAATAATTAAGCCCACCGTTCGCCATGATGATGACAAGGACGCCCTACGACGGCTCGGGTTCGAATCCCCGCTAGAGCAGATGTTGTTAAACAAGCGGCAGGTCATCGGCTCCGTCATTACGGACGAGTCGTTGCCGCCTATAATTGCGTGCCGCTATTCATTAGGCAAAACGGCAACAATAATCATGTCGCGGCGTGGACTTGTGTCACAGCCGGCACGCTTCGTTCCCGCCTTTGGGGCAGCTTGTCAGTCAGCGAGCGACGAAACCAAAAGTGCGCGCACACAAAAGCAGACGTGACAATGCATGCTAATTAAGACGCTGTCATCAGCCGCCGGGCTGCGTCGGTTGGATCTTATCAACTGTTGATCTTTTTCAAATTGAGGCGATCAGTTAGTGAGCCTTAAAATGTCAGCGCTTGTCACTGGAATTAGTTCTGCAAAAACAAAAGGCTACTACTCAAATTCAGCACAAATTCGAAACTAATCTTCTACACCAGTGTGGTACGAACACGGCTAAGGGTGCGTGGGCTCCTTCTAGTGGTACGCAAAAGAATCACTGGATTCTATGTTAAAATTTCTAGTTTTATAGTGGCTTTTTTTTTTAATCCAGTGTATGATATAACTTTTCATTTGTACATTTTATTTAATGTTTTATAGACGTTTTTTTTTTTTTTCAAACATGAATTTGGATTTTTTTTTTTTTTTATGTAACTTTTGCTAAATATATTTTAATATATATGTTTAATTGCATCATTAACTCATTCACTCCCAGCCATTTTCACTGAAGCAACCCTCTTCGCGCCCGGCTGCTTTACTGGATTTTGCCTGATTTTGCAAAGTCCCCAGAATATTGTGTTCTATTGTTATAAATACATGGAACCTACCAAAAGAAAGATTAGAGTCTCTTCTTGCATCAGGAATAAAAGTATATTTGTACCTGTTTCCGTTTTGCAGCAACTAGCAATAGAATATAGCTAATTTTTATCATTATGCATAAATCTGTTAAAAACACTGGCAAAAAGAGCTTGTTGCAACATGGCCCTGATTGATCTCTTATACTCTGCTGCCACCCACTGGCCATTTTTTGTAATAACTACTATTACTTTAAGCGAACTCTTCAGGTCAGAAGCTGCATCAAAGCCTTCTGTATGCGCTATCATAAAAAAAAATGTATAAATATATTTTAAGGAGTTCAGAACAAAGTATTAAAAACTTATTTTATACATTTTTGGGTTTGAATGAGTTGAAAGTTACCTGCATCTTTTGTGATATATAGGTTTTCTTTAAATTTTCTAATTATTTTGCGGGAAAATTTTACACGTTGCGTAATTGTTGTTGTTTGGCGTGTCAGTCTTTGTGCGTGCAAAATTCCCTCACCCACGGAATCTGCTTCCCAGAAGGTGTGTAATAACCGTGACTGTGCTGTTAAAGCAATCCCATCGCAAATAAATATCGTATAAAAGATTTTCTCCTGCGGGTTCATCTCAACTTTCAAGTTTTTTTTAAGATGTGCACTCCAAATGCCCGAAAGTATTAAAAACAGCTGACAGAGGAAAAATAACCGGCACAGTAATAAATAAATATGCACCCATAAGCTATGTTCACACTCCGTGTTTTATTACCGCTGCATGTAAATGTAAGTAGTAAAAATAAGAACTGCGGCGAAAGCTATGAAGATTCCTATTTTTCACCCCCGTCCAATTTCGACATGTTCTCAAGATCTCCATTTAAAATGCTACTTTTAATGATTGATTCCGCCTTCCTGTGCTGCTGCAGCTTTTCAAGCAAGAGCTGACGCAGGTGAAGGAGGGAATGAAGCACATCAACGACCTGGCACACCAGCTGGCCATTTCCGACGTCCATTTGTCCATGGAGAACGCTCGCGCCCTGGAACACCTCAATAGCAGATGGAAAGTGCTACAGGTACGGATTGTTGGTTCCGATGTTGGCCAGTATCTTTGAACCTTCACCAAATTTGTCCCACAGGGCTTGTAACAGTTAAAGCCAATAAGCCCTTTTTTATTTATTACATGTAGTGTACTTTAAATAATGTGTCTGACAAGGTCATAACAAAAGCGGAATTATCTCTCGGTTCTGCCTTTTCCCTCGAAATCAATTCTCCCGTTTCATCGGTGCACTTGTTGCCTCGATCAACCTCGTTTCATTTTGTTCCTCTGCCTCGGAGGCCTCGAAACGGTTCCGAGTGAATCAGTTGGCCGACGCAGCAACACACAGCAGATTAAACCGGAGGCCTTGTTTTGTAATCCGGCGAAGCAAGTAAAGTTGGCTGCTTCAACCGTCGCCTTTTGTCCTCCGCCTTGAACTTATTGGATTGCCGGCAGCCACGCAAGGTCGCGCCGCCGTTCTTCTAAAGCTTTTCTCTCCAAATCGCGTTTGAGTTGCACACAATCACGGACGCGCGCGCACGCACGCACGCACGCACGCACACGCCGTTTCTGTACTGATCATATTTGATACACTCACCAACCGCTTAATTAGCTACACTCGTGTTAGCTTATTTGGCTAATGACTGGGGAATGATTAGAAACAGCTGTCAGCTTTTCTTTTTTTTCTCAGTGCAGTGCAGCACTACAAATAGAATAATAAATGTATTTTTCCATTAGTACCTCATTTGAAGACAAAATGTGATGCGGTCATTAACTCATTTGGAAAGTTTGGTAAAAATCCAGAGAATTTATGAAGGAACAAGTATTGTAATGGTTTATTTTATTGTATTTATTTATTTTTTACCGTTACTGCTCATTTTCCAAGCGCGTTCCGTGTCAAATTGGACTGTTTTCTTTCCCTGTTTTGAGATTGACCCATAATAGGTGAATGTTTCTGTGGGAACCTGTGCAAATGTGGTGGGATCACGAAAAAGTTACCCCATGAACGTTGTCTCACTGTCCATTAAACACACAAATATACAAGACTAAAAGATTCCACAGACCGTTCCCGGGACGGTTTCAATCTCTCATTTAATCTCTTTAAACAATATCCTGTAACGTTTATGACATGTGCAGTTTGAGATTCCCACCACTTTCCTTGATTTAACACACACAAGTGTAAATTGAAAATCCATTTTAGTAGCACCTGTCCAAAAAAATGACATTTTAAAACTCATTCACTCCCAGCCATTTTCACTGAAGCAACCCCCTTCGCTCCCAGCTGTTTTACTTGATTTTGACAGATTTTGCAAGGTCCGCAGAATAACTGTTCAATTGCTATAAAAACATGGTATGTATCTGTTTTCGTTTTGCAGCAATTAGCATTAAAATATTGCTATATTTCATCATTATTCACACACCTGTTGGGAAAAGAACTTGTTGCTAATCTCTTATACTCTGCTGCCACCTGCTGGCCGTTTTTTTGTAATAACTACAAATGCTTTTAGCGACCTCTTCATGCCAGAAGCTGTATCAAAGCCTTCTGTATGCTCTAGCATTAAAAAAAAAAACATTTAAAAAATGTATAAATACGTTTTTGGGGAGTGAAGGACAAAGTAAAAAATATATATATATTTATAGGTTTTTGGGTTCGAATGAGTTAAACATGATCATCTTTAGGACAAGTCATGACATTAAAGGTTGCAAGATGACTTTTTCGGCTATTTTTGGATTGCTGTCAAATGTCAAAATGTCAAAATAGGTCAGATTTGACCTAACCGAACCCTAAAGTAGTTCAGTTCTGTTTCTATGATAATGAGTCCATCTCAAAGTGTCAAAAAATTTGCAAAAGTCTCGTGTGACTTTGGTTCAGTTGCCGCATTTTTGTGAAGTATGGGATATAAATTTCAATCCATCCATCCATTTTTCTCTCCGCTTGTCCTCATTAGAGTCACAGTTGACTGACTGGACTGCTGACTTTTCCAAAACCGAATCCCTGAACAGAGAAGCGGACGTGCTCGACACTAACCCATCGAATTTCCGGCAGATTTTTCTATGACTCCAAATTGTGTGACTTGGGATGTAGTGTATCCTTTTTTCTTTTTGCACCAAGTAACATTATGCACAGTTTGATCATTCTGTGGCGTAACACACTTTCAGATGAACTGTTCGTCTTGACGCTGTCCGCCAGAACTATTTCCATCTTCATTCAAACCTGCCAGCGCTAAACCCCGCCCAACTTCCTGCACCGTGTTGATTTTGGCCGCCCCCCCCCCCCCCCCTTGCTCTCAGCGAGAATGGACGTCCAAATTTGATTTGCTAATATTTGTCGATCCGGGCTAATGTAGGCATTTGTCTTCCTTACGGGGCTGCTCAAATTTTGCCAGCGCGCAGCAGATCACATTCGGCCCGGCAGCAATTAGTTACGTCACCGCAGTTCATTTTCAAGGACGCCCTGAGAAATAACCTTAAAAGTATGTGCCTGTGAGTCACTCACTGCCTTTTTTGCGTTCATATTTCAAGGCCTCTTGCTGGTCTTCCTTTCTCGGAGGCTCCTGAGCGAATCACCGGGATTGGATTTACCTCCCGATGTTAGCGGATGTGTTTCAACGCCCTGCTGGCAGCGGCGTGATTTCTCTGCCTCGTCCAATATATTTCATCCAAACAAGGAGAGGACACACAAACTCCCACGTCAGGGGAAAGATCACTGAAGCGAAATGCTCCCACAGGGGGTGATTGCAAACGTAAGTGTCAACCCTCCGTGGTTTGGTCTTCATGGTTATCGATGCAACACATGCGGGCGGCGGCGATACCCCTTCATCCAGCGGACTTTCCGTTTCATCCCCTTCCCCACTTTCTGCCGGAGGAATCGCTGATCTCGTTCCGCCGAGATTTAGGATTCTGTGATCTGTGTCTCACCCGATGCTCTTTCAAGGCTCTTCAAAGTCCTTCAGGAGAGGAAACGCAAAAGACATCATTTATATTCCACACTTCACTGTTAGAGGAGAAGCAGGTGTTGTGCGCGTACGCGCTGCTGCCATTGCGAGGGTTCGAGTGACACGCCGCCTTATTCCCTTTGATTTAATGTCGTGTTGTTGTTTTGTGTGTCTTCTCAGGGTTCCATTGAGGAAAGGCTAAAACAACTCCAGGACGCACACCGAGATTTCGGCCCGGGGTCGCAGCACTTCCTTTCAAGTAAGGCCTTTTCGTCATGATGTGGCACGACGTACTTCCCGGTGGCAAAAACTCAGATGCTCAGTTTGGTGAACAAACATCTCTATGTCAAGTCAAGGTCAAGTCAAATGTATTTGTATTTGTAAGGGCTTCACAAGGGCAAGGGCAATCTCAAAACCCAAAATGGGGGGGGGCACAAACCTTATATATATATATATATATATATATATATATATATATATATATATAGGGGCAAGGGGGCGTTCTGTTACGCACATCCTGGTTTGAACTCGGGAAAAGTCAAGTCAAGTTTGAAGTCAAGTTTGAAGTCAAGTTTGAAGTCGGGAAAGTCAGACAGAATGGGAGTTAAAGCTGGTTAATTCAGGAAATTTGATTTCGAATTACTACTGCCGCATGTGGCCGAAAAATGTAACTGCACACTCCTTTCCTGAATTAACCAGCTTTAACTCCCATTCTGTCTGACTTTTCCGACTTCAAACTTGACTTGACTTTTCCCGAGTTCAAACCAGGATGTGTGTAACAGAACGCCCCCTTGCGAAGTCGGGGAAAAAAAGTACCCCGACTTCACTACAATGTGACATCACTCTACAACGGCGACCCCCGTAAAACACAATTTACTCGTATATAAAACTAGATCGCTTTCTTGATTCATAAATATTCGACATAACTCCACGTAACACAACGTATGCCGCTATCTCCCTGCATGAAAATAAACGGTCACTGTACGAAATGCTTATGCAAAATTGCCAGAAGGCAAGTTTGTAAGAAACATCCTCAAATGCTCGTCTCCATTTTGTATACTTTACTTTGCCGTGTAAACTGTCCCAGCGATGGCGTGTATTTTGGGTGAAGCCGTAGCTCGCGAGCTTACTTGTTCTGTCTTCCGTGTTGCGAGAAGCTTCCCCCGCCGCTGCTCATCACATAGCTCATTGCTCTCACTTGAGCGCAGCTGGGTGGAGTTTAAAAAAAAAAAAAATTCCGTCTCTTTTTCGAGCCGCCGCTGCGCGGACGTCACCGGCAGGCTGCGGAGAAGCCGAAAAATGTGATTTACTTTGCCCGCTTTAGACTGCGATGACGCGTAATGGGGTGACTGAGCGGGGGAGTCTCTCGGCAGCCCGGCGCACTTTTTACTGCCGTCACGCTGGCTCACAGATGCCATCACTGCGGCGTAAATAGCAGTGATGCTCAGCCCGCTGCACCACGCCGAGATGTCGGCCGCATAGTGGAGCTTTGTTATGATGCCAAGATGTCAGGATGGATCGAAAATGGAAGACACGACAGTAACTACTGTTGAAACCAGAGAGGAGTCAACTTTTGTACGCAACAAAAATAGACAAATAAGATGGATCCTTTGTGAATTAGATTTTTTTTTTTTTAAAGGTCAAATGTGTGAGATATGTTTAAAGGGTTTTATTAAAAAAAGTACTAAATCAGTCTCATTTTAAAAATGGTATTATTTAGAATTAATTTTAATTTCCATTTCACGGCATTATTATATTATTTACAGTAAATCAATCAGCCAATTATTTAATGAGATAAAGGAATAAAATAAAAATTTTAATTAACAAATTTTATAGGGGGAAAACACATAATTCATGATTTTTTTGGTATTCTATATAATCAATTGCAATTTTTTTCTTTATAATTTGAATATAATGTGTACATATAAAGTACTGTATTTTACTAGAATGTTTATTTACAGTAAATCGATTATTCAGTTATTTAATGAGATATATGAATAAAAGGTAAAGAAAAATGTTTCATTCTGTGATTTATATATTTTAATATAATTTATGAATAATTGTATATGAATAATTAATTGGTCAAAAACACATTTAAATGTATATGTGCATTTTTCCCCCAGTTTCATTATTTACAATAAATAAATTAAAGGTTTTTTTAATGGTTTAAATTAATGCCATTTTAAAAACAATATTTTCTCAAACCGCTTTTTAGAAAAACTTCAGAAGCATAGGAATAGTAAAAAAATGGGGGGGGGGGTAACTGGAAAGAAAGTTAGTTTTGTCTTTTTGGTCAGGTTTCTTTAAAAAAAAATCACCAAATAAACGGCTACATTAATGCAACAATTAATTCAGGATTGTTGATACTGTCAATGCTCTATGGGCCAAACTGGTCAAAGTTGCTTCGAGCTGCATCATCTGGATGGGGGCTGAGCAAACACACATCAGAATCACTCAAGATGCGTTTTTTAAAATAATAACAATCGATTTCTACTTACAACGTTGAACTGGATTTTCATGATTTTTCTTAGCACCGTAGGCCTCGCTAAAACTGATGCACATTCTTGGCTCGCTGCCCCTTTTTCTTGCCTTTGCTCACTTTTAAAGTGCGGACAAACACACACACACCCCCACACACACACTCAGCTGAGGTCTTCAACAGTTTGTCTTCTGTTTGGCTGCCAAGGTGAACTCGAGCGTGACGTTCACGGCTGCGACTGAGACGGGCACAAAGACGCCCCGGCAGCTGACATGGAATATTCTTCCCCATTTTAATGCTTGGATTCAAATACATTAATTTCATTCTTTACACATTTTCTGACCATATTGGAACTTTGTGGGAAGATACAACTCCTTCTGACCGAGCACAATTTTTGATACATTGTCTGTGCAAATCAAGCGGATTTTACTTACTTGATCCAAAAATTTGCATTTATTTACTACAAATAAGCCAATAACTTTGCTCATCTGTCTTTGCCATTGATGTATAGTGATAGACGGAACAATTACATGCTCGCACACTAGATAGCAGAAGGTATATAATTGGGTTGTGTATCTACCTGTTGTCAATCATACAGCAAAATGTTCACACAGAGTAATACATTTATGAATAAGATCAACATTTCAGTATTTTGGGGGTTTACAGTTGTGTATAAGTGCTACAAAATGACAGCAAATAACTACTTTTGTCTAAACGAAGCTCCTAAACTCACTTCCAATTGTTTCCACGGCACAACGATGCCACCTGATGGCGCCACAAAATGCTTCGCAGGGATCGTTTTTTTCCGCAACGTAACTGCAGTTGCTGACGCACACGTCACTCACCAGGCTGTGTGTGGCCACAGATAATATAGTGAATAAATAAATAATTCATAATAATAATGACAATAATCATAATAATAATACACCAAAAATAAATACATCATTTTTAAAAAGTTTAAAAAAAAAATCTTCAAGGATGCTGATAAACATTAAATATAATATCTGATGTCTTATTTCATGTAACCAATTAATGATTTAATTGATCAATCGGGCAAATTAAGTAATTACAGCCGATCGTCGAATTTGCATAACATGCTAAATAACACCCATAACTGACAAAAAAACTTTCAAGATTGAACCTATTCTGCATCATCCTGATGCAACATACTTGATTTTTGTCAGAAGCAATAACACCGGCCTCTGTTTGCATTGCTATAAAGGTCACAATGGCATTGCTGAAATAACAAATGGAGCTCACAAGCCCACTGAGGTTCATTGCTGGGAATGCAACGCACGGTCACCTTCCTCACTCCTCCTCTTCCTCCTATTTGGCCGTGCCAAACAAACACAATGCTATCGTTTTGTCCTTTGTCTGGCCACGCCCGAGCCGCCCCGTTAATAAGGTCTGAATGGACAACACTGTCTGGGCACGATGTCACAGAGGCCATTGTGCGCCCTGGCTTTTCACGCATGGCGAGCTTATCCCGCTGCATATATTTCCTGTGTGTGTGTGTGTGTGTGTGTGTGTGTGTGTGTGAGCAGGTTCAGTGCAGATACCATGGGAGCGTGCCATCTCCCCAAACAAAGTGCCATATTACATCAAGTAAGTGCAACATCACGGTCACTCGCTACGGTTTGTGTTTATTCCTGGCAACACAAGCAGCCAGAAATAAGAAATAAAGAAGAAGGCGGGGCGAGCGTCTTGTTTTTCGTTTTTGGTCGAATGACTTGAAAGTCATGGATCGCTGTCAAGCCCACTGTTGTTTGAAGCCAATTGTGTTTGTTCTTCACTGGTCCACAATGACCTCGTTGGAGCAGTGTGAACGTCTCAGTAGTGGTTCTCAAAATGGCGCCTGCCAAAAATAGTTTACAATAAATGATGGTTTCAAAAGTACAAAACTACATATGGGGAAATTATGTGATTGTGACATGATCACATAAATCTGACGATTTTTGGGGGGGATGAAATTGTGTATATTACAGTGAGAAACAATGAGAATATATATATATATATATATGATTTATATAACTAGCCAATAAAGTACACTTACTTGGTATAAGAGAGAAATTGGATCCAACACGCAAAAGCGGCAAGAAATTGCAATAAACAAAAAATGAAATAGAATTTGGCAGCGTTGCATCGTGCATGACTCGGACGTGACTTCTATTTTCCTCTCATGCGTCTATTAAATGTGAGCATGTTTGTCCTTGTAAAAAAATGTTTTTCATCCTTATTAAATTGTGAAATCGGTGTATGTGAATCGTAGTTTAAATTGCCATTAAAAAAAAATTGATCAATAAATGATTAAGCGAGGAAATCTATTGCGCCGTCACTCAACTGTTTATGGATTTACAGCATGTTGTCAATACGCGATATGCTGCTGCTTCTTTTGTGTGCGCCGTACGTCCTCGTTGTTGGTGTTGTTTGTTATACTCCCGGTAATGAATATTTATATGTATCATTTGCAACACAACCTTCAGGAGCTTTTTCTCTGTCTTTTTTTTTTTTTTTTTTTTTTTTTCTAAGTTGACCTAGCGGCCTCCGTGCCTAGAACAAAAACGCAGCAGAGCTGTCTTCAGTTTTAATACCCTTCAAATGTGGAATAAATTGCCTGGAGAGAGCGAAGACATGAGACGGTGCCAACTCTCTTCAAATCTGAGCCTCCTGTTAAAAAAAAACAACAACAAACGTGTGTGTTTAAAAAAAAAAAAAAAAAAAAAAACATTTTTAATTGCTCTGCCTTGCTTTAATTGTTTTTGTCACTTTTTGTGTCGTTCCACTTATTTAATGGGAAACGCTTAGTCTTGCCTTTGCTTTTTAAATGCGCTACACGAATGTTTGAAATGCGCATTTCTTGTGCTTTTCTGCAGCCATCAGGCGCAGACCACATGCTGGGACCACCCAAAGATGACAGAACTGTACCAAGCACTTGGTGAGAAACATGCTGCACTGCCACGATGACGTTATCTTTTTTTTACTGAATACACGCAATCTTTCTAAAAATGATGAATCGCATGATTTTGATCACAGATGATCCTTTAGCTTGACAGTTGATGGCTGCGTTAAAGGTAGCATATAGGTTGTGTTTGAGCAATAAACATAACTACATGCAAGTAAAGCATTTAATGAATGTTTTCGTATGACAATCAGAATATTTGTTCATGTCAAACTATCATACCATATAATTTTTTTCTCATTTTAAATTAAGCAAGTAATTAATTAACTGATTAGAAAAAGAGGAGGATGAACATGTGCAGTGGAAACAATATTTTGAAGACATCCTCAAAATATTAAATGTCGAAAAAACACTTACTTTCAGGTACTTTGTAAATTTGGCGAGCAAAAATGTTGATAAAAAATGTTGATAAAAAAGCCATTTCAATTAAGCGATTAATCGCGATTAATCAAAAATACTAAGATGTGATTATTCTGATTAAAAAGCTCTAATTATAATATGTATTATTTCTATGAGCTGCCTTTATTTTTTCCCATAAGATATATTATATATCATTAAATACATTAGAAAAATACATTTATTTTAATAAACACTGTACATCATTTGGACATGATGAAAATGTGTTAAACTAGCATAGATTATATTCTTATTTTTAAGGAGAATGGGGTAAAATTATTTTTGGTTGACCACATTTTGTTTATGTGCAACTGGAAGTCTGAAAGGGAAGTGCTGTAAAATCTTTTTTTTTTTGGGGTCGGGGGGGGGGGGGGGGTTATTATACAGGGGTCTTAATAACAAATGGAAAATTTTCACATTTCAGACCTTTACTTGTACCGAGGTAGTACCTGCTCAGGGTTGTAAAAAAAAAAAGAAAAGAAAAGAAAAAACACAAATTCATAGTGCATTTCATATACAGTACGATATAACTCGACATGCTCGACATACTGTAAGTAAAAGTGCAACATTTAAAATCAGAAAAGAGCATCGTTTTTAACCCCTTATGCGCTTTATTGCAGAGCTGGGCAATACCTTTGTTACTTTGGTCCGCTATTGACAGATGCTCACCTTTCGGCGAGTGCGTTCTGCATTTTGGCGAATGCTTTATGACGCGAAGCCTCGAAGAAATACACGGACCGGGCACCGAATGAGGCAGGTTTACGTCCGTCGAACCGGCTCAGGACAGACGGTCCTTCTCAGTCCGTGCATTTTTCTGAGGCTTCGCGTCATAAACACTCACGGGAAAATACGGAAGCACTCATCGAAAAGGTGGGTTGCCCAAACGACGGTTTTGCCCATCCTTTGCTTGATTGGTTTTGAATCTTTATTCGTTCATATTATTCACTCCCTCCCTCCCACCCCAGTTGCATAAATAAATTCCTTAACTTTATTACACACCTGGTACTTTCTTAAGCTACATAAATGCCTCGCCTCTCGTAAATGAATTCCCATTGACTTGTGCAATTGCTTAAATAAACGTCCCACTGCTATATAAGGAAATACTGGGGGGGGGGTTATTATACAGGGGTCTTAATAACAAATGTATGTTTTTAATGTGAATTAATGTGAATAACAAAAGTATGTTTTTAATGTGAATTTTTGCAATCAGTTTTTTAGCATACTGTAAAGTATTGTCTTGTCAAATGAAATCTGATTTCTCTTTACCCGCTATTTCTGTTTTTCTGCGCACAAACGCGAGCGAGGCGACACACGTTGAGTCACGCACCCCCCACCGTCGTCACGTCACCTTGAGGCTTTTCGCTGTGAGGGCGCAAGCTGTCGCACATCTCATTAAGGAGCCTTTTGTTGTCGGTTGAAAAAAAAAACAACTCGGGGACCGCATCGCTGCTGCGCTGATTGCCTTTCGCTTAACCTTTAATTAATTGTAATTAAACGACGTCATGCGTCGGTGATGTTCACCTTATTTGACAAAAAAAAAGAAGAGAGCCGCACGGAAGAAGGACGCGAAGAGATAACGACTTGTGGCGTCTTGCACGGCTGTGATGACAAACGTCCATTTGTGTTTTTTGTCTCCCCCGTCAGCGGATTTGAACAACATCAAGTTCTCGGCGTACAGAACGGCCATGAAGCTGCGGCGGGTTCAAAAGGCACTCAGATGTAAGTTACGCTCTCAGCGCTTCACGGCACAGCACGGAACAAACGTAGCGGAAAGTGACTACAGTGGCGCCTTCAGATGCGAGTTTAATTATAACTCAAAACACTCGTATCTCAAATCATTGTTTTTCACTGAAATGAATGGAATTACAATTAATGTCTTTCAGCCTCTCAAAAAACAACAACAAAATGGTCGTATTGTGTTTTAAAAAGAAAAAAAATGCATTCTATAATATTTAACATTATAAAAACATACAGTAATGATGTAATTAAACAGAGCATAAATAATAGAACAGTTTTTGTCAAATGTTTCGCTTTATTTCAATGTTCATTGTGCTGCTCCTTCTGCTGTGCGCATCTTGGCCACACGGGGGCAGCAAAATACGGACAAACGGTATAATGGAGTAATATTAGTCGTTCTTCACAGAAGATAAAGAATATACAGTGGTGGGTAAGCAGGTAAATTGGACCTTCTGTTTATTAAAGTAATTCATTGTTGGCAGCTAACTAAGTCAAGCTTGGCATCATTTGGTGTTGAACGATGGCTTGCAGTCGGCGTTTTGCAGGCAACTAAATTTTTTTTTGCATATTTCATACACAAGATAGCTTGATGTGTTTCACAGAGTTTAATAGGCAACATTTAAAGGCAAAATAATTTAAAAGCAAAGTACTGTAAAGAAAATAAAAAGTTGTTTACTAAAATTACTAAAAGAATGCTAATACTAATCCTTCCAGACGGAAATGAGTTTACAAGTACCCGCTATTTATCGTTTCTATGCTTATGATCATTTTTTTAAACCGAGTCCCCGAGAGAATACGTTTGAAAACGCTGACCTTGTGTTTCCGTGTGTGCAACACATCCACGTCTCTCCAGAGGTTAGTCTCAATTCTCGCCTGACAGTGTGCTAGCACGACCAACAACAAGACAAAAAAAATTAGTTGTGAGCAAACTCATTCACGTCGCACGGGGTTCTTATTCTCTGTTGTCGGTGACAGCATTACAGCGCCACCTCAGGCCTGGCATATGTACTACAGCCTCTGCGCTCTGGCCTACAACGGAGAAGGTCATCAAAGTGGGGAGTAGAATAACATTCACATATAGTGGTTAGCATGCTACCTGTTTAGTTGAACACACGAGCAGGTATTGAAGAAAGACGCACATGGATCTTAATAATTTTCCCGGGTCAGTTGCGGTTTGGAATGGGTTAAGTGATATCTATTTTATCCTGCAGCATCACTAACCCACTATGACAACCTAGATAGAATAGAATGAGATACACGACATAACCACCGGCACTGAGAGTTTGTCATTCGGAATCATCGCCCCACTTTGTGTCTTGGAGAGTTGGCACTCTACGGTATTATATGCATCGCGCTATGCATTAAAAGTCAAGAGCCAATGAATTCCCTCCTAACGTCGCCCAGTTCCTTAGTAGCAGGTAATTAGAGCCATTAATTGCTCTATTTGACTTGGAGAGGAGCAGGTAATCAGTTTGCGCTGCGCGGTTAAGCCGAGAATATGTTCTGCTTCAGGGTCAAAGACCTCGTTACGCGGCCAGAACATCTTTCACTCCCGAGCCGTTTCTCAAGAGAAGTAAGGCTTCTAAATGGAGGTGTTTTTTTTTTTTTTTTTATCCGAGAGAGGAGATAGCATCGGCGCTCCTGGGGATGATGCATTAAAAATACGGCGGCGTCATTACTTTTTTTGCAGCGGCCAGACATATTCATCACACTCATTCCTTGTGTCGCAAAGTTGCATTATAATGTTGCTCGCTGTCTGTGCGTGTGATTAAAGCGCGCCGAAGCTAATGGGCGAGGAGAAATATGACTCTTGTACCCAGTTGTAAATTGCACGTGTTCAATAATTTCTTCAAAAGAAAAATGACGCTATTGCGCACAATTGTGCTTTGAAATTTGAATTTGAAAATCAGCACTCATAAACGTGTCTTCATCACATCACATCAGAGTCGACTACAAACAATCTTTAGCTGTTCATGCTCTGGGAAAGTAATCTGATTACTGATTACAAGTTACTTTATGAGGTCCAGCTGCATAACACCAAATGAGCCCTATTTTTTTAAATTGTAGCACTCGCTAAGCCACGGGTCACCAACCTTTTGGAAGCTGAGAAGAGCTACCAGTCTGATACGCACTTCCGAAACAACAAATTTGTCAAATGACCTTTAATGTTATTGCGTTATTATTAGAAATGAATGATTCCTTTATGAAAAGAAGATCATACTGATGATTTCTCGTAATCATTCGGAAATGGATAATTATCTTTATGCATCTCTGCCCGTGTTCATATTTACCAAATCACTTCTACATTCCTGGGAAATCACAATGTCCCATGACTTGTAAGCTATTTCTACAGCCCCGTGGGCTACTCATGTGGACCACATTGGGGACCACGAGATAGCTCGGCGCCGAACTTAGCATAGCATGCTAACTTTGAAAGCATTCAGAAATACTGTACAGGGTTTCATTCTGATCTTTTTGACCGTCATAGCGTTTTTTCAAACGTGCAGTTTGGTTATCGGAGTGCCCTAAAAAGGAGTGCCTTAACCTACGCACATTTTTTTTTGCTGACTCCCAAAGTACAGCTCGCGTACCTCTAGGGGTGCGTAAGAAGCACAGGTCTAGCTAATGTAGTGACTGTCGAGTGCATTTCTTGAACAGGAATCCATACATTATAAATGATATGCACTTCCTGGTTATGTGCCGAGAATCATTAGGATAGCAGAGGACGGTAATGCGATAATGGTCGTTTAATGGCATCTTGAGTTGTGACGTCCTCTTTCGCTCAATGGTTTTGACCTCCATTAACCTTCAGCCGGCGTCTACTCCATCTGCACTTTTCCGCATTCACGGCCCGGCCCTGCGCACAAACTCCGCTAAAGTGTCTCTCAGTTGACTCGTCCTCTTGTCTGCTCTCTTATCAACTAACCCCTCCTTCAGTTTTTGACTCCATATCATTAGAGGATTTAATTGGCTGGCCGTCTGGACGATTGCAGTCACCCTCCCCGCCGAGTGGTGTCGGCATAAAGAGCGCATCCCCAACACGTTTTTTAGGTGATCGTGTCCTTATTTCCAACCTCGCAATCGATCGGGCCAATTATAGTTTCCGTCAACGCGCATCCTTTTAGCTGCTCGCTAGCTACGCGCCATCAAATTAGTTTAGGAGTGGGAAGATCACATTTGTGTGACACCTCTTGAAGCATCCACTTAAGTGAGAAAAAAAAAAAAAAAGGCTGATTCAGCCGTGTTCTCGTTCATTCAGGCTCGACTGTTGGAAATTAGAATTGAACCTATATCTGTATGAATGCACACTTTATCGGTGATAAATATACATTAACGTTAACGTTTTTGATGGTACAGGATAATTACAATTAAAAAAATCTTGTTTTTGCGTCCTTAGTGGATTTAGTGGCGCTGAGCAACTTGGCCGAGGTGTTTCGGGAGCGGGAGCTCCATCAAGCGGAGCACGTGATGGACGTGGTGGAGGTCATCCACGGCCTGACGGCGCTCTACGAGAAGCTGGAGGAGGAGAGGACCGTCCTGGTCAACGTTCCGCTCTGCGTGGACATGTGTCTCAACTGGCTGCTCAACGTCTACGACAGGTGGGGCTGCACTTCCAAAAACAAATAAATAATAATAATTAGCAATTAGCAATATCCAGATGTTATTGCATATCTACATATGACAGCCATCTGATTGGTTGCTCGCGTCATGATGTCATAGCCATCCTGATGCTAAGTTTAAATGTCAACTGCTCGTTTCTCACACAAAAAAATAATTGTGATTTTTTTTGAAGATAAATATTTTGTATGTTGTTGTTGTAATATATATATATATTATATATATATATTTTTTTTAATGTTCAAAAATAAATAAATAAAAACAAGAAGAAAAAAAATCGAATTGATAGAATAATGATGAATTAGTAAACACTATCAACAGATGGTATTATTTTAGACACAAAAGGTTATTGTATTATACCGGTAGAATGAAATTTAAAGTGTCTTTTCAGTTGAATGATTGCCCTCCAAGGGATTAACACAATAAGCAAGGCAGAAATGACGGCGGCATCAAATGCAGCCATTAATTGTGGTTGCTTTCACTTTGCGGCAAGCCACGTTAATTAACCAGCGTCAGTTGAGTCAATAAGATCCTCACCACATAGTTATTAATTGAGCTTTAATGAGGCGTGACAGCTAACACAATAATTAGCAATGAGCAATATATATATATATATATATATATATATATATATATATATTTATATATATATATATTTATATATATATATATATATATATATATATATATATATATATATATATATATATATATATATATATATATATATATATATATATTTATATATATATATATTTATATATATATATATATATATATTTTTTTTTTTAATGTTCAAAAATAAATAAATAAAAACAAGAAGAAAATAAATCTAATTGATAGAATAATGATGAATTAGTAAACACTATCAACAGATGGTATTATTTTAGACACAAAAGGGAGGAAAGTTATTTTATTATACTGGTAGAATGACAATTAAAGTATCTTTTCAGTTGAATGATTGCCCTCCAAGGGATTAACACAATAAGCAAGGCAACAGAAATGCAGCCATTAATTGTGGTTGCTTTCACTTTGCGGCGAGCCACGTTAATTAACCAGCGTCAGTTGAGTCAATAAGATCCTCACCACATAGTTATTAATTGAGCTTTAATGAGGCGCGACAGCTAACACAATAAGCCGCGTATCTTTCGCCACACTTACTCATCACTGCGCTGTCATTTGAGGCCAAATATGACAGCTTTTATGATAAAATGCACACAAAAAAACCCACCATTTGTTATCTGATGCTCTGATTTAAAGAAGAAAAAAAGGATATCATTGCTCCAACATATTGACTCGGTGTCTTTGTGTACAGACGTCGTTAAAGCGCCACAGCGCAACTAGAGCTGCAATAGTTCACGGGATCAATCTTGCCTTCTGAGACAAATCCTCTTTCACGCCAACTTTCAACCTCGTATTTTTTTCTCCTTATTGTGTCTTTCCCGCCGTCTCTAAAGCGTGAAGAAAAAGAAAGACGGCGCCGAAATAGAAACACGAGAGAGGAAATCCCGTGAGTGTTGTAAATTTGGTGGGTTGTTCTTAAGTACTCGCTGCTAATGAGACAATCAGAGACTTCCCCCTCCGCATAAATTCCAGTAATTGCTTTTGGGTTTCAAATAAATAACAGTAGTGGCACTGAATATGGTGTGTATGAATGTGTCTGTGTCCTTCTTTTTTTTTTTAACTCCGATTATACGGTATGTCGGGGGTTCTCAAACTAGTAGCAAGGCTCAATCCTAGCGCCAATTAAACATAAATACTACTACTACTACTTGCAACTGGATATAAAAGCAGGATCTAACTAGACAATGTGCAACTTCTGAAGAAATTTCGTGTGAAGGCTGTGAGGCTGAATGAAAAACAAGAATGATCTGGAATGATTTTGAATGACGTGAAGTATAATAAGTGTCATGGAATGATATACAATAAGCTGGAAATAGCTGAGCATGTTGAAGTTGAAATGGTTTGAATCAATGAAGAAATGCTCAAGTCGTCGGCAGGTAAGTGCTGAACAGTTGAAAGTTGGAACGGTTTGAATCGGTGAATAAATGTAGAAATTGTGGTGGAAAAAGCAGAAAGGGGTAAGGTGTTAAGAAGTAGGGTATGAAGTAAGGTTTGAAGAATCAAGGTGGAAAGGGACTAATAATCATCCCTAAGGTGAAATGAATGAGTTAAGTGATTTGAATATCACTTTGAAATTATGTAAATGTGTAATGTTGAATCTACCATTAAGAATGAATAGGGAAAATGAGTGTACAAAATCGAGAATTGTGGGTAAACCGTAAATATTTGGAATAAGAAAAATAAAAGCAAGAATGGCGTAAATATTTGGAATCTGTTAAAACTGGAATGACGAGAATCGGATGAATTATGTGGAAGTAGATAGATGCCAAAAAATGGGATGAAAAAAAAAAAAAAGGAATAACACATGGCAAGGCCGCAGCTTTCACACAATAATAAAAGTATCTTGTAGCACACCTGCATTTAGTGCTACGCATGGTAGTTGTATGTTTGTATGTTTAATTGGCTTTAGGATCATGATGGCGGAGTCCTTGGAAAAAATTCTTACCTTTTAAGGCAGTCCTTCTAATTGGGATGAGCCCCCTTTTATCATACTCGAATAGTACAGTGAAGAGTAATTTTACATCCACTACAGTAGGTGGCAGTGTCACTGTCAGAAAGTGCGCAAGGAGTATTAGCTCCACTGCAGGGGTGTGCTTACAACCATTTTATAGACAAATGATGCTATTTATTGGGGGTGTACCAAAAAAATCGATTGTCATAAGAATCACGATTCTCATTTAGTACGACTCAGAATCGATGTTAAATGTCCCAAAGCCTTGATTAAGGTTTGCTCTTGTCTTGGGTTTGACTTGTGTGCCTCACTGCTTCCTCTTCTCTATGTGTGTGCATTTGCTGTGTGTGCGCACGGGGGGGTTAGTGTCCTGGTGCGCAGCAGCGGGGTTTAAAATGGAAGCGCCGCAAGACAGAGTGTGTGTGAAAAGGAGATGACAGCCAGTTGCCTCCTTATGTGTCTCTGGATCCACTCCAGCTTTCCACTCTGAATACGTGCAAGCGCACTTAATGCTTCTCTTTGACTTCTCATGTGACTTGAATCATTTAACTGAGTATTCGCTCCCTGGTGAACGGCGACCTCACTTTTTCTTGTTCCTACCCCGCGTGCATTTGAGGAACACGCGACTCGGCAAAAGTTGATTTAATTATATTCTCCTTCCCACTGACGCGCAAGGCCTGATCTTCTCCGTTCCTCGTTTCTAATGCTAATATGATGAGCTCGCCGTTCCTTCAAATTGTTGCTCATTACGCTCGCGGAGTTTGTCTCCCGGCTGCGCGCCTGCACGCGATCTGTGAAATGTGAACAAAGGCGCACAATTCAACGTGTTTGCCCTTTTCGGCGCTAACGTTCACCTTGCAAGCAGAATAAACAAAATGGTTAGCACGGGCGCTTGCATACATTTCAGGAGAGAAACAATGTGCAACACTGGGAAGAATTTCTCGAGAACCTTTCAACCTAAAACAAAGCAATTGACGTGCAAATTTTCAACCGCTTAAGTATAATTAGATCATTTTCTGTCACATAATGTGGTTTGAAATCAAGTTAACCCCTTCAGACCCATAGATGATTGCAGTGGATATGACATACTTGCATGTCTAAACCAATAGAAACGCATCATTTGGATGATGTCAACACTTCTGGTTCATGATTGGATGGTAGCTAACCAATCTCAATCGCAAGTTGTTTTTCATGACGTTCATGTTAAACGTGTTACATATAGAATAAGCTTAAGTTTGCAACGTATTACAGCCATACTATCCTGGCATCCGCTAATAAATAAAAACATGAGATAACCCCCCCCCCCCCAAAAAAAAATTCCATGTTGATTTTATGTGGGGAAAGAGTCTAAATCCGTCAAATAAATAAATAAATAAAAACTGCCCAACAGAGAAAAAATGAGATTTGGAAATTGAACGTCAGACTGGTCTTCTTCGGTGACATTTGGCCCTGTCGCTTAGTGTGCAGTGGACCATAATCAAAGATTAGCAATTGCATACATATGGATATATTTATATACTGTACAGTGGACCCTTGCTATATCTCTGATTTCTTTTTTTTTTCTTTTTCTGGGGTCCACTGTAGTAGTATTCAAAAGTTGGAGCTCACTTAGAAATGTCTTTGCTTTTTAGAGAAAAGCACAGGTTTTTTTCTATAAAGTTAACATTAGCTTGCGTACGTCACATGACCAAACACAGAAAAGATGTGTGGGGTGATGTCATTTTCAGTCGACAGAAAGTGGCAAAATGGCCGCCCCCTTGGATGATTTAAAAACAGATGGATGTTGCTGCTTATTTCATATTCCGCAAACGCAACATTTATCAGAATACCGTGTTACATTCACTTGAAAAAAAAAATCCTGTTATTCTGACTATTTTGGGGGGAGAGCTTTGTTTGTTTGTGTGTGTGTTTTTTTTTTATTTTCTGTTATTCAGATTTTTTTTTCAGTTTTACTGGATATTTTTTTCTGTTGTAAAAAAAAAATCTGAAAAACGGGAAAAAAATTGATCAGAAAAACAAGAGGAAAAATTACTCAGACAAAATGCAAAAAAAAAATCTGAAAAAACAGGTGAAAATTACACAGAAAAAAAAGAAAGAATAAAAACAGGGGCAAATTATTCAGAAAAATTACTCCCAAAAAATTTAAGAAAAATATTCAGAAAAACAGGAAGAGAAATTATTCAGAAAAATGCGGAACAATTACTCAGAAAAAAAAATTACTTAAAAATACAGGGGGGGGAAGTTATTCTGAAAAACAGAAGCTGGTGCTCTGTTTTTCGGAGCAATTTCAGAACATATTATTGTTAAGAAAACAATTGACTTGACTTCCTCCTTAACTGAATCACAAATGTACTCTGTCTTTAGCTAGCGTACGCACAGCCACAGTTTGCATGCATGTGCGCGTCTCTACTTGTGTGCCCCTATTATCTCCGTGCCAGGCACAAACCCAAGAACAATTCCTCAAGTCCCTGCCGTGTTTAGAGAGTGCGGATGTGTCCCTAATACAATTTCCCGCCATTGCACTGACCTGCGCTGTCCTGCCGTGACCCACGAAATTCATCCTCACTTTTGTTCCTCTCGCTGGGCAGAGCGCGCAGGCAGCACTAATGCCCGTCTCCGCATTGTTCATTGTTCTAAAGCTCGATCTTTCATTCCACTTAGCGCTCGCAACGGCAAGATGCGCGTGCTGAGCTTCAAGATGGGCCTGGTGAGCTTGTGCAACGCCGACGTGCAGGAGAAATACAAATGTGAGTGAGTAATGCGAGCAGCCATTACATACAAACGCACAATGGCTCTAATGGAGGAAACGACTCACTGGCGGCTGAAGCTTCTTCCACGCCGAGGGCCTTAAAAGGATCGCTCGCTCGCCGCCGCCGCCGCACATTCACGCACACTCCTCATGCCTCCTCTTTTCCATTGTAAACCATGCTCTGATATTCTTAGGCTCTTGGAACTCCCATTTTACAAGTGGCTGACGTTCCGCTCAAAAGTAGTCACAGTGAGGACTAGCAGTGCTAGAAATACAGATACTTGTGTTAAAATTTTTTTTTAAAAAAGACTCCCATAAAACCAGTGATTCAAAATCTATCTGTCAGCAAAAGGCCAATAAAGATTTGAACCAAAACCGCCAGGAATAAAAAAAAAAACTTTAGCTCAAATACAAGCTTTGCCGGAAAAAAAAAGTGGCTTTGCCTAATGCTAGTAAAGTATTTGTACTCGATTACTTTCCATCACCGTTAAATAATGGAAGTGCATTTTTGGAGCCGCACATCTGGACTTTGGAGCAGCTGGCCGGCAGCAGCTGATTCACGACCCAAGACGACGGCGACGAGAAACATTTACAAAGATTACTCACAGTCGGAGCACCATCTGTGTGGACTGAGGAACAGAACTTCTCCTCAGTCATAACGTCCCCGAGGTCAGGCGGCCATGCGGCGTCCTTAACAGCCGGCCGTGGCGCTCGCCAGGCTCCAGATGTCGCTCTCGAGAAAAAATATTTACACATACGTGTTAAGCGTTTGCCTGGGACGGCCGTAAACACAGATGTGGGGATAAGCAAGCATCTCGTGGCCACACTGTGAGAAATAATAATAATAACAACAACAATAAGAAGAATAAAGCATCCCATTTAGTTTTTTTTTGGACACTGGCCCCTTGATTAATAATAAAAAAAGGGAATTAAATGGAATTTGATTTTGTAATTTTTTTATGTATTTATTATAAAAAAAAAATTACAAGCACCCACCCCCCCCCCCAAAAAAAATCTTTAAAAAACCTGATGAACATTCAATATGTAGAGAAATGGGGGAAAACAATAAACAATAAAAATTGCATTAACAGATTCAGAAAATTTTAATATATTAAGAGAACGTATTTTGCACATATGCCCATTCCTAACATTTTTTGTCGTAGATCTGGTTCGGAAATGTGTGATCTTATGTGGCCCCCAAGTAGCACTCATTAAAAAACGGTGATTCCCCCCCCCCCCCCCTCCCACCCTCTGGCATTTAAATTGCCTATCCCTGGTTTCATGTCATCAAAATGAACCAGTTGAAATCCAACTTTTGGCTTCACTGATTGAATGCGTTTCAAATGTAAACAGAAAGAAAAATAAAACATACTGGGGGGGGGAATGCATTCTATAGTTTGTGTGCTTACAGTATGATCAATGTTAGCTCCATTTTATAATACCTATATAATAAATAATGAGCCAATGATTAAAAATAGCTCGCGGTACAACCCAGCACTACAATTTACAACCTCCAAAATGTCAAAAGTCAGCACATATTCTCAAACAGCTGTATGAATTTTTGAAAAAAATGTTTTAAACATTATAATTTTAGTGCAGGTACATTTATAACAGGGCAGTAGTTAAATAAATGACAAAAAAACGTGCCGGCCTATTTATGCGGTCTCAAACATCTTAAAATGCTTGCCCATGTTTATGTATAAGAGCGTTAGTTTTGTTTTTTACGTGGCACTTTTAAAGCTTACTTATAGAAAGAACGGCAAGTTTGGGTTTGTTCTGCTTGTGTCAGCATTTTTCCAACAACTTTTTAGGATTACGTACAAAATGCTGTGAGAATCCTTTACAACAACATTGCCACAACTGTAACGGGCTTGAAACTTTTTGTGAGTCGATTAACTTATTTATTTTTTTAAAAGTTTTCAATGGAATACACTCGAACCTCAATTGTTCAGCTTCTCAAGCATTGGGTCAAATTCTCATTAGAAAGCTGCCAAGGTTCGACTCTTTTCAAGTTTTCTCCATTCAACCAGCAGACCAATGCAAGCAATATTCAATGACCACCTTCATAAGCTTAACAAATTATAATAAATTGCCTATTTTCAAGGAGAAAACATTTTCATATTTTGGCCCAAAGCTAAGGTCGTAGGAAGGAGTCATTGCGATTTCATTAAACACGATCACATCATATATTATTTAACAGATGACTTACAATTTTTTGCGTGTAGAGGAAAAATGAAATGTTTTTTGTAACATTTGCATTTTCTTGCACGGTGGCAGATTTATTCCGTCAGGTGTCCGCCAGCGGAGGCTTGACGGACCAGCGTCACCTCAGCCTGCTGCTGCACGAGGCCATCCAAATCCCGCGCCAGCTGGGCGAAGTGGCCGCTTTCGGCGGCAGCAACGTGGAGCCCAGCGTCCGCAGCTGCTTCCGCATGGTGAGCGAGGCGGTCATTTCCGGGGAAAACAATCACCAATGGACAAACAAGTCAGTGAGAGAGATCATTAGGTGTGGCGTGGGAAATGATGCAGTCTCACTTCATTGATTTGAAATTAAATGTGCATTCATTCATATATTTATTTTAGGCGATGAAAAACTTTATCCGTAATTTATCGCATGATTAGTTAACTCACGATTAATCGCAAATTTGATACCTGTTGTTTTCATACTCTTGTTAACATAAAAGTGGGGAGAAATATGTTTCACGAATATAAATATGGCTGCATCATTTAGTCATTGATACAGTCATTTCATAATAATCCATAAAATTGAGTTAAATTTAAAAAGATATACTGTTCTGTAAAAAAAACGAGTGTGATATTGATTTGTGTTGAGGTCATTTTTCTGCCACTAGATGGCATAATTGCATTTGTAAGACGTTGGTGCATTTTTATTTTCATATTAAGAGCTATCTAATCTTTAACATGACGTAACTTGTGAAATTAAAAAACTAATTTAATACAACTTTAACCCAGTCTCCACAAATATATTTATTATTATTAAATTGATGGCGGCAAAATTTTGATATGGGCGTGTCTGCTGCATTGCGACTGGAATTCCCCCAGTACAGGCGGGGCAGTCATTAATTGTGTGTTTAAAAAAAATTAGTGGCGTTAAAGGAACATTAAAAAATACTCATAATTAACGTACCAATTTTTACACCCCTAGTTTATTTATTTATTTATTTATTTTATTTGTATCTACTACAAATAATGTTCCAATGTTGATAATCAAATTTATACTTGAAATATAGAATCGACGTTTGGGCGTCTGTGGATTGTTTCATGTGTTCCGTAAGCATAAACACGACCACATGGCACACTTGAAATGTATTTGAAAATACAGTTCAAAAAATCCAATGTATTAATTCCTAATTGGACCTGCAGTCAGTCTAAATCCAGCCGTAGACAGCATCAGCAAAGGAGTAAAGAAGATCTTAAACGTTCCTCCTCAAGGACTGGAGGCTCACAAATATTTCCACACAACACGTCAATTTTGCATGAGATTTCTTTTAATGCGCGCACAGTTACTCGCTGATGAGAACATGCAGTCGATCTTGATCAGATGAAGCAAAATCATGTTTGTCTTTTTAGGTGTCAAACTTGCATGAACTTTTACCTTTCGACATTCCAGTTTGCATAATTTTTCAATGTGAAATGGCCAACCAGAGTATTGTCGAATTTGAACAAGCTGATATTCAACACTCCTAATTATGCTCAGTCTATTCTGCCCCACGTTTGTCCTATCAGCTATGGCTGATTAACAATCAATTCCCTTTTGCCGTTTGCGCTATGTTATTTAGTTGGAGATTAAATATCAACTTAATGCTAATTATGGGATGAGTGTTACCACCTATCACGAAGCTCTGTGCAGATGTGGACTGAGTTCAACACAATATTGTAAGGCTCAAAATGTAGAAGTGCTGAAATATGAACTTGTGAATTCAAGTTGGCTTGAACTTTTATTCAACATTTTGTGAATTTATACACTTGATATTACTTTCAAGTTGATTCCAGAACGGTGGAAACTCAAATATCCTTGGTAAGGACAACAAAGGTTGAATGCAAGACAAAGTGCAATTTCTGCAGAAATAGCGTCGGAATGCTGAAAAGCTGATATTATTAGCTTTGAATCCATCTGCGTATAAAGTAAATTGAAAGATAATTCATGTGAAAATTACAAATTTTTTAAGTATAGTTAAATAACAAATGAATAAAAAGAAAACGTCAACTGCAATCTGTCTAAAGTGGTATTAAATCATTTCAGAATAACAAATGAATAAAAAGAAAACGTCAACTGCAATCTGTCTAAAGTGGTATTAAATCATTTCAGAGAAATTATAATCCATTTCCTGATATGCTAGTCAGCTGGTTTCAAACCATCGAATGTAATCAAATGTGGTCCAAGCAGGGTTTGAACCCAGGTTAAGGTGGTGGGAGGCAATTGCTTTAAGCACTGACCTAGCTTAACTTGTTCAAATTCATGGCTAATGGCGTATTTATTTTGAAAAGTGTCATCTGATGCTGAAAGCTAACATGAATTTAATCATTTCAGTGAAATTATAATCCATACGCTGACAAGATATTAAGTTAGCATACTTGTATAGCACTTAGCAAAACGGCCATGGGTATATTTGCAATGTACAGTCGGCGGTGGGATTCCAACCTGCAACCTCCTGGTTACTGGACAAATTCAATTGTGCCAATACTGTAAGTAATGTGGAATCAGACGATGCATACCCAGGATGGGCGTGAATTTTTGAAGCAAGTTGTGATTTGAACGTTGTAAATTGGAAGAATCGTGTCGGAGAAATTGTGGAGAATAAAAATCACAATAACATATGTGATCATGCTTCAGCATTCCCACAATAAAGTGCCTTTTATTGCAGAGCCGCAGAAAATGAAATCAATTGTGACCATAATACTGTATTGATATAACATGTGCACAAAATGCTCATTTGTGGCCAGGAAATAGATTACGTGTGCATACAAAATGCTAATTCATTTGGAGGCTAAACATTTCCGCGAACAACTTTGACGCTACTTTGTTTGCACACATTGATGAAGTCAAACCATTAGAATAATCCTCAAGTCGGAACAAGCGGGATGTGAAAGGGGACGTGTAAATCTAAGATTGTAATCTTAAACGTAATCGCCTCGTGAACCCGCTCAGGTACAATTAATTAAGGCAATTACACGCGGTCGGCGAAGGAGGCCGAAGGTCTGCAGACACAATTTCAATTATTAGACGGCGACGAGCCTCATTAGGTAACAGGGAAATGCATTAAGGAAGCTCTGACACAGACAAATGATTGCGCATTATTAGCTTGAGAGCGGCGCAATGTGATACTCCAGAAAAAATATAATTGTGCTGACATTGTAATTCCGCCTTTTTTTTCTTCTTTTTTTCTTTTTTTCTCCTTTTTTTGAAAACGAAAAAAAAAAGTAATTCCGGCCTTTTTTTCTTCTTTTTTTCTTTTTTTCTCCTTTTTTTGAAAACGAAAAAAAAAAGTAATTCCGGCTTTTTTTTCTTCTTTTTTTCTTTTTTTCTCCTTTTTTTGAAAACGAAAAAAAAAAGTAATTCCGGCTTTTTTTTCTTCTTTTTTTCTTTTTTTCTCCTTTTTTTTGAAAACGAAAAAAAAAAGTAATTCCGGCTTTTTTTTCTTCTTTTTTTCTTTTTTTCTCCTTTTTTTGAAAACGAAAAAAAAAAGTAATTCCGGCTTTCGTAGACTCACGTTGTGTTTTCAAAACCAGGTAAAAACATCATCAGGCAAGTTTATTCATCAATAATTGATTTGAGAGCAAAGTATATACTTAGAGTGACACATTTGATTGAAACGTAACTTTCTTTGACCTCGTGCACGGAAAGAACTGGCCATGCCGCAGGAGCCGTCTTCATCCCAGGAGAAGCCACACTTCTTTAAAGCTCACCGTCTGTGGGATCAGCGCACGCACACACACGCACGCACACGCACACACACCCACACACGCATGCATGTATTTATGATGCAGCTCTGCTTGAGCAGCAGAGGAAGCCCCCGGGGGAAATCAACCTCTTAATGCACCTCAGATGCCGACTTAATGAGAATTTAGCACATCCACGATTTTCATCGCTTAGCAAGTCGCTCCTTTTATGAGGATATCTTCACTTTTGATCCTCTTCCCTGCAATTCTCCAAAAGGCATCTCGCCGAAAGTGACGCAACCGCGCAGACACGCGCTTTGCATGTTGTTTCACAACCAGACATTTGATGTTCTTGGTCAGAAAGTGGAACACGGCCTAAGTCATTTTTGTCCCTACTTGAGTATTTATCTGACAACGTTTTACTTTTTTTTACCTACATTTGAAAATAGATGCAGAATACTGGGGCCCGAATAGCGAATGCTCTCGAACCCGCTGACTTCTTTTTTTTTTTTTTTTAGGGCTGGGGCTCAGGATGTCGTGATTGAATCATTTCTCGCATGACACACAGTGGTTTGGAATCACCGGTCTTCTGTTTGTGCCCGTAATGAGAATAAGCGGTTTCTTGGACGGTTATTTGAATCCGGTTAGCAACTAAAGTTAAAAAGAAGGAATTGGAAAGTCTCAACAAAACATAAAGCTGTTGTTTGAGGTGTGACGTGGTTCCAATCAAGATATCGGGTAAGATGTTTGCCATGTACATGCAAAAAATATTAGCGCTGTCAAGCAATAAAAAAACAAAAATAATAATAATTAATCACAACATTTTCTGGAATTACAAAAAAATACAAAATCAAACCGGTAACATTTCGTTTTTGGCAAAACTTAGTGAGCTGGCGGGGGGGGGGGGGGGGGGGGTGACATGAGGATACTTGCAAATAGAGCTGTCAAGTAATCAATTACCAAATAAATCCACAACTGATTTCAGCATATCAACAGTAATTGTTCACTGATTTCTGTAGTCCTGATTACCTTCTGTGTTTAATCATCTGTTTTTACTTTGGAAAAAAACTGACCAAACCGGTAACATAGTACATCGTTTCTTTTTTTAATCACTGTGCAAATACGAAGAACGAAAAACACCAATCACTGGTTAATGAACAGTACTCAGGGAAATGAATGCTTTGGTAATACACTTAAATGCAAAATTCAAAAGAATCTGATTAGTCGATTAATCGATTGAATAATCGATAGATTAATCGATTCTAAAAATATTCGATCTATATACTTGCAAATCTTGAGACAAACTTCAACACTCCAAAGTCTCTCTTTCAGATCGGATCCGGCCAAGAAATCCACTATTCCAGGAAAATAGTATTAATAACCTTGTTATTAATGTCCAAATTTCTATTTAAAGCGATCTATTCAAAGATCAAACATGTCCGTGTGTGCTCTCATTCTCTGCAAGTAATTGCGCCACCTGTGTTCTTGTTGGAAGTGCACGGAGCGCACCTCCGCGGAGCTGCCCGCTTCCCGGTCTACGTTTGGATTCAGCCCCGCCGCTGCTCCCTTGTTTGCGCAGGCCTCGGGAAAAGCTGCCATCGAGGTGTCTCACTTCCTGGACTGGATGAGCCTGGAGCCCCAGTCCTTGGTTTGGCTGCCTGTGCTCCACCGGGTGACTGCGGCCGAGTCCACCAAGCACCAGGCCAAATGTTACATCTGCAAACAATGTCCCATCAAGGGCTTCAGGCAGGTGGAAACCAACAATGTTTACCGCCGACTCGTCATTCGTTTCGTGGCAATTTGGAAAATGACAAGTGGCTGGAGTGGAATTCAGCAGGCAATGGCCCGTGGCCCGTGGCCCGTGGCCCGTGGCCCGTGGCCCGTGGCCCGTGGCCCGTGGCCCGTGCGGGATTCATGCGTGCATGAATGAAACAAAAGCTCAGCATGGAGCCTTCATCCTGCAAGCTCGCTGACTTTTATTGCTCTTGGCAGGTATCGCAGTTTAAAGCAGTTCAACGTGGACATCTGCCAGACGTGTTTTCTAACCGGACGCACCAGCAAAGGCAAGAAGCTGCACTACCCCATCATGGAGTACTACACCCCAGTAAGGCAAATCGTTCTTTTTTTTCCTTCTTCTTCTTTATCTTTCTTCAAATCTTTCATTAGCCGCAACGAAATCAACATCTGCCAGGTTTGATTTTGCACACGTGCCGCTTGGGGTTTGTGCTTCTTTGAGCATAAATTATGTCGGCCAGTGATTCCCAACCGCTGTGCAGTGAGAAATCATCAGATGTGCTTTGAGAAATGATCCCATTTCGCTTAATTCATTCACTCGCAGCCATTTTCACTGAAGCAACCCCCTTCGCTCCCGGCTGTTTTACTGGATTTTGACAGATTTTGCAAGGCCCACAGAATATTGCGTTCTATTGCAATAAAAACGTGGAACGGAAGATTAGAAAATCAGGAAAAAAAAGTTTCCATTTTGCAGCAATTAGCATTAGAATATAGCTAAGTTTCATCATTATTCACAAATGTGTTTAAAACTGTGGGGAAAGAGCTTTTTGCAACATCATGGCCCTGGCTGATCTCTTATACTCTGCTGCCACACGCTGGTTTGAAATAAATAGTACTACCATTTCTTCAAGCATTCTCTTCAATTCAGAGGCTGCATCAAAGCCTTCTGTTTGCTCTAGCATAAAAACAACAACATTAAAATGTATAAATACGTCTTTGGGAGTAAATGAGTTAACTGCTCCCCAAAAAAATTATTCACTACAAGTAGTGTTTGCTCGTTCCTCTAACGATGCCTGTGATGTATAGTGACAGGCAGAAAATTATGGCAGAAGGTTCAATTGACCTGTTGTCATTAAGTCGTTCACTCGCACTCACCGGAGTAACTTGCTTCGCTCCCGGCTGTTTTACTGGATTTTGGATTTGGACGGGGGCTTTGCGCTGGCTTGGTTGTCTTAGAGTGCCTCATTGTCACTGCATGGAAAAAGCCTCGAGACAACACAGTGGGAAATATTCCAGCCATATATGTTTTCATATTGGGGTGTATGGACAGAAGATGATAGGCCAAGATTTATTTTCTGATTGATAATTGAGCAGCATGTGGATTCCGCGGACACGCCCACAATCTGAGAGTAGAGCGGCTTGATTTTCCACAATTTTGGAGTCTCATTTTAAATACTTTAAAAAAATAATAATTATTCAAATTTGGCAGGGTTGTTAGAAATTAGGGGTATCGGGTGATTACAATTTGTAATCGTAATTAATCGCATGACTTCAATAGTTAACTCACGATTAATCATCTGTTCTAAATGTACAATAAAATGTACAATAAGTTTTCATACTCTTGTTGATTAAAAGTGGAACAAATGTTAAACTAATAGAAAATCTGGCTGCATCTTTTAGTCTTTGACTCAGTAATTTCATAATAGTTTATCAAATTGAGTTAAAATTAAAAATATGTACTGTGTGATATTGATTTGTGTTGAGGTAATTTTCTGCCACTAGATGGCATAAGTACTTTTGTAAGGCATTGGTTACAGCTCAGTTTTTTTTTTTTTTTTTTTTTTACATATTAACTCTATCTAATCTTTAACATGAAGTAACTTGTGAAATTCTAAACATTTTTAAAATGGTAAAATACAACTTGGCCCCAGTCTCCACCAACATATGCATTATTATTACATTTATTACTGCAAAATTTTGACGTGGACGTTTCTGCTGCGTTGTGACTGGAATTCCCCCAGTACAGACTTTCCAAGTAAGGGGCGCTCATTAATCGTGCGTTAAAGGGAACTTCAAATTAAGTCAAAATTAACGCACTCATTTTGACATACCTGTTAAAAATACTCACCTATCAATTTTCACTTTACAATGATGTTCATGAATGTACTTGCAGGTCCAGTATAATTCAAAATGCGCAGACAAGGCACTGATCTCCTCATAAACGTTCAATCAGAGTTTAGAAATATGGCATACTCATTTATTTTATTCACTGATCAATATTTTCTAGTAGTTGCCTACACAAATGACTTGGCATCTTAAATTATAGTTAGAAAAACGACTAACTTTACACGCCTTCCAATCCAATATGTTGAATGCTGGAGGGTAAAATTTGAATGTCAAGGCACGAGCGCACTTTTAATGAGTTTCGAGCAGCACTTTTTCAAACTCTACGGGTCCAAAGAAAGTGAAACTTTTTCCACGGACCTCCCAACACTAATTAAACAAAACGACCACGTAAATGCCAAAGCAATTAAAGTGTTGCTTATTCATATTTGTTGTATACTCTTCTGATTTATTGTGCGTCACATCCAAGTTCTTATCCGTGCAGATGTTTTAGCCAGTGCTCAATTCAGACCGCATCATCTATTGGCCACAAGTAAAAAAAATCTTGAATCCGTCCCTTAACCTGTCTTCTGCCGCCATGCACTCGCCGTCCTCCCGCCGCCTTCATCCGACTCCAGACGACTTCGGGAGAGAAGATGAGGGACTTCGCCAAGACTCTGAAGAACAAGTTCAGATCAAAGCAGTACTTCACCAAGCACCCTCAGAGAGGTTACCTGCCCGTTCAGTCTGTTCTGGAGGCTGACAGCTCCGAGACGTGAGTCCAACTTTTGCTAAAAAATTGGATTGAGAAAAAAAATATATATATATTATTATTTTTTTTTTTTTCTTCTCTCAATCCAAAAGTTCGGGAGGCTGCTGGCTGATATATATATATATATATATATATAACATGATCAAATTTGGGTAAAAATGGGTTTCATTTGAGAAAAAAAAAAAAGAATAAGAATAAGAATTGACGTAAGTTAAAAACGTTATCACTAAATGAAGCAGAAAAACACAAATTGCAGATGAAAAATGTCCACGAACAAGCTGAAAGGGAAGCAAAATCAATCAAAGCCTGAGTCTTGGGAGCCCGGTGCATTTTGTTTGTACTTTATTTCATTTGTTTCGGCAGCTTTTGTTGCCTTCGACCACTGTTTCTAATTAAAATGTCCATGTTCTCAGCACACTTATAATTTATAATTTAATTTTTTTTTTTTCTCAATCCTGGCTGCTGGCTGATATATATATATATATATATATATATATTTTTTTTTTTTTTTTTGGCTTCCTTCTCATGTTTTGCAACCCTTTTAACAAGTGTGCTGAGAACATGGACATTTTAATTAGAAACAGTGGTCGAAGGCAACAAAAGCTGCCGAACTTTTGGATTGAGAGAAGAAAAAAAATTTTTACCCAAATTTGATCATTCAATAAATCAATACAATTGAGTCATACTGAGACTGGTTTTGGACTATAAAATACATAAATTAATTAATTAATTAAAAAAAAATCTGGTTATGAATGAGTACCAAAATTATAGTTAATGAAAACTAACAAAATAATCAAAACAAAAATTTAACAAACATTTTAGTTAACAAAAAATATATATACATATACTTAAAAAAAAAAAAAAAAGCACACCTCATTCGGTTTTGTCTTTGTCACTTAATACTTAAAGTTGTTGAGCCGAAAGATAATCAGTCATTTGAGAATTCCAGTTTACTTCACTACACAATACTTTTTTTATTGCATTCGACAAATACTATATATATTTAAAATAAATACTAACACAAATAAAACTAAAACTAAGCATTTTCGGGGGGGGGGGGGGGGAATCAAAACTAATTAAAACATAAAAATTCTTGAATTGAATTGAAAAAAAAATTAAGTGCAAATGTGCAAAATGGAGAACGTGTGGAAAAATATATTTAACTTGACTTGTTTGACATTTTGTGTGAAGTTGATTTTTGCAACTTTCTTGAAACCTGAAGGTTAAAACTTGAGACTTATGACTTGAGGCCATCTTGCCAACACCAAATGGTGGGAGGAATCCGTGACTAGGATCACCAATCAATCACAAAGGAGCCAATCCCAGTAAAGCACCACTTTTTCACACAAGCGCTTCTTTCGTGATACAGCTTGACATCCTGAAAATACTCTCATGTACTGAATAACACACACACACACACACACACACACACACATGCAGTGAGATTCTGATTATCATGCGCCGACTGTTCGGGCTCATCCGCCGGGCTGAAAGGGAGCTCTCGGCATCACCATAATGTTGTCCCGCTCGCACACAATGTTCACGTGCGCTCGTTTGAGCCGAAGGGGAAAAGAGGAGCAATGAGACTAAAATCCATGAAGTCATCAGGAAGCGACGCTGCAGGCGGTCCGTGTGCCCGCTTTAGCGTGTTTATGGGCCGGCGCGCCGGCAGCTTGTGAATGTGATGTCATGTCGTCAGTCTCTTTGACCTCTTTTGAACTTCGCTATTTGGATCTTTTGGTTCAAAATAAACACAGAGGATTTTCAGTAAAGGGAACAAACGCTGATAATGGAATCACGCTGTAACTTTTCCGCTTCATAAAACTGCTTATGACATAATCGAGGAGACCTGCACAGGAAACCAGACCGACATCCTCACAATGTGAGACTTCCATTTTGTTCACTAGCAACCTTTTTTATGGATATTTCCATAATTTGTGGTCTACACTTCACTCTGGAGTATAAATGGCATTTTTAGGGGGGAATTAATTTGACAAAAACAGAGACCAAGAACAGTGGATCCGAGACTCGCATCCAAAATACCCTTCCTTAAGCCTCCATTTTCACTGAAGCAACCCCCTTCGCTCCCTGCTGTTTTACTGGATTTTGACTGATTTTGCATGGCTCACAGAATATTGTGTTCTATTGCTATAAAAACATGGAACTTACCAAAAGAAAAATCAGAGTCTCTTTTTTTCATCAGGAAAAAAAAAAGTATATTTCTATCTTTTTCCGTTTTGCAGCAATTAGCATTCGAACACAGCTAAGTTTCATCATTATTCACAAACCTGTTGAAAACACTGGCAAAAAAGAGCTGACCTTGGTTGATCTCGTATACTCTGCTGCCACCTGCTGGCCATTATTTGCAATAACTACCATTGCTTTAAGGGACCTCTTCAGGTCAGAGGCTGCATCAAAACGTTTTTGGCACTGAATGAGTTTTAAGTATGTAAGTTGCAGGACCAGGACCAAATTATAGGAAAAAAAAAAAGTGCTAAACTAATCATCGAATTACGCTGTCACAGAATATCAAGTCAACATGTGACACACTCCTGGCAATGATGCAATGTGACTCAAACCTTACTTAAGGCATTTAGTATCTTCAGTGGTAGGCAGGCACCGTGTTAAGGGGGCTTCCCCCTAGAACCGCCATTGGGCCGCCTACAGAGAAACCATGCCAACTCTGCACAAAAAGATCGAAGCCAGGATCCAAACTCAAACCAAAACAAAGCAACAGTGGAAAAAAAAATACTGGAGTTGTTTGCGTAATCTTGCTGACAATGTACAACAATAAAAACAACCTCCTGTTAGAGTTCATAAAGAAAAGTCGATACGGTATTAACCTCTGTGCTTCTTGATTCCAGATGATCCTGGCAATATGTGTGGATTAACTTTTCTTTGTGCTTTCCTATATGCACTCGTGATGATGTATTTACACGCTCATTGTTGTTCTCAGGCCGTGCTCGTCCCCTAAGCTGCCCCACGCAGACACGCACAGCAGGATCGAGCATTACGCCAGCAGGTACGTCTCTCGCTGCGCCGCCGCCGCCGCCGCCGGTCGCGCCATCGTTCAAATTCCCCCAGCCCCCCCCCTTGCCTGCTGTCTTAATCCGGCTTCCTTGCTTCCACGTTTTCACCTTCCTGATCCCTGCAAAGCTCTGATTGAAGTATTGATCTGGCAGCAGTCTAATCCTAAATGTCACAGACAAAAAGTCATCATGTTACACAGAGAGAGAGAGAGAGAGAGAGAGAGAGAGAGAGAGAGAGAGAGAGAGAGAGAGAGAGAGAGAGAGAGAGAGAGAGAGAGAGAGAGAGAGAGAATAATAAATAATCGATATCGAATCGATTTTCCTTTTCAAGCCTGATATCGATTCATAAAACCATAAATCGAATATTTTCATATATATTTCCCATACATTCATAAAAAAATAAATTTTTAAAGTCCAATTATTATTATTATTTTTTGTATCTTACTGTTTTCTTGAGACTTACTGTTCACATGAATTTAAAAGTATGTTCTTAATAAACTCAATTACTTAACCAGTTACTGTCTTTTATTTCAAATTTAGTATTTGTGTTTTTAGCATGTCCTTGACATCTAAGAAAATTGGCGTTCCATGATTCATCAATATTGGATTGAAGTGAAGCGAATCGAATCAGAAAAAAAGCCAAATCGAACTGAACTCTTGTGAATGGAAATCGAATTGATTGAGGAAATTAGAATCGATAACCAGCCCTAGTAAAAGAAAAAAAATCATGTCATTTTTGTTATACTTATAATCTTTATGAGAAGAAAGACAGAATTTGTCGAGATAATATTTAGAAAATAATTCCCTGTCTTCCCTCCCAGTTAAAATGCATCTTTGTCATACAAGTATGCACTTTTTTTGGAACCCCAGCTCGTCTCACCTTCAGCACAAACACAAACCAATTTCAAACAAAACAGCTTGTTTTGTTATTTTGCGCATATATGTGTTATTTGGTGTACAATTTGTGTGTGTGCGCGGCTGGAGGTCAGCGGGGGTCCGGCGTGCCCAGTGGCTTGTCACTGGCCGGGCCGCCGAGCCCACTGGTCACCTGGGAGCCGTCCTCGAGGATCAGTGTCTGCTTGACAGATGACAAACACGACTGCTGCGCCCCTGAAGGCGAAACGCACGCACGCACGCACGCACGCACGCACGCACACATTCATGAATGCAGCTTGTGTGTGTGCGCGTTGCAAAGTGCGCCGCCGTGTACGACGACATCACCCGAGGACGTCGCTGCTTTAAAACGCTGCCAAAACTCTCATCTGTTAGCCACGTATCCATTTTGCCGTCTTTATCTACGACTTCTTGCTGTCCTTTTTTTTTTTTGTAAATCCTCCATATTGCTGAGTTAACTTCAAATGGATCCAAACATTTGCATATTGTTTCTATTCCTTGCGCACATCGTATGTTCCAGGTCAAGTTGGTTGCTATGGAGTCCGTTTTTTTTTTTTTTTTGGTGGTGTGTTTAGTCTTTAATTTGAGGAAAGCAGGCAGAGGTTGATTCGTCGGCATCCGCTCATGCTGGCTGTCAATCATAAATCTAACGTGGCTGGTGTTGGATTTATGATTAGATGAATTACGGGGAATGCGGCAAGTGATGAAAATACCGTTCGCCTTCAGCCGCGGAAATGTGTTTTTTATGGCGCAGTCGCGGCCAACAAAAATCAGTTGTTGTCACGATTCCAGAGTCACTACAACAATAAATATCATGCGCACTGTAGGAAGTATTTCGCCACACAAAAACATTCTTAATATTTTTGCCACATTACAGAAAATTGCTAATAAGCAAATACATTTTTTTCATGAATAATGGTGGTTAACTACCCCCCATCCCCCCAAAAAAAATTAAAATCGGTGAATTTGTGAATGTGGTGGGATACAGTATAAAGAGTTTTCTTCTTTTTTTTAATGTGCACATTGTTTTTTGTTGTGTTGTGTACACTTTTTTTTTTTTACAGATACCTTTTTTTTTTTTTTACAGATACCTTTTTTTTTTTTTTTACAGATACCTTTTTTTTTCTTTTTTTTTTACAGATACCTTTTTTTTTTTTTTTTACAGATACCTTTTTTTTTTTACAAGTACAAATTACGGCTTTTACAGTGCTTTTTTTTCTACAAGTTTTTTTTTTTTTTTTACGTGCACAAATTACTTTTGTACCATACCACTGCACTAGCAGATATCACACCGTTCCTAACATTTAATATGTATGATCATTCTTATTATATTACTGTTTCAAGATCTCCCAATGACACTTAAAAAAAATAAATAAAGGTGCATGCTTGTGCAGCAACCTGAGTAAATGTGATGGCGACATGGACAGTTCACACGACTGTTTCAAACTCCCCAGTTGAGACCTACCCACTGTCCAATGGAAATACACATCTACATGACTTGGACTCTTTTACTGTTTCGAGATTCCCCCTTGACCCCAGTGCATGTTTCGGTGGCAACCTGAACAATTGTGCCGGGCACACGGACAGTTCGCATGATTGTTTGAAGCTTGAACCCTGTTGCCACTTCCCACTGGGAACACTAAACTCCATTTTAGGAGACTTGCTTCATATGTGATTGATTTGTGTGTTTTGGGTCATTTTCAGAAAAGACATCTTATTTCAAAACGAACGAGTTTTTATTGCTGTCGTCTGTCAAAACGGGTCCAATTTGACCCAGCAGTATTTCAGGGTTAAAAGTTCTCACTTTCAGCAGAGAAAACATAATTAAATGTGTTGCCTTCTTCCATAGCATTGCAAAATTGCCATAAAATTCCATCTGTTTAAAATCTTTTATTATATATATTTTTTATTAACGTCATCTGTCTTGTGTTTTGCTCAGCGTATCGCATTTCGGCACTCATCTTTTTTCCCCATCTCCCCCTTTTTTTTTTTTTTTGGGACTCCAAGATGAATGCAAAGTCTTGAAAATAAAGCATCAGCAGGAGAAAGCGAATCAAGCAACGTGACCACAAAAAAAAATAAATGCATCTCATTTGTGCTCTCTTAACTTTGCAGCGTGATTGAGCGCCATCGTGATAGGATTTGACGCCATTTATTGACTCCTCTTCATCATGTACTGAGCGTTCACTTCGCCTCCCTCCGCCTGTCATCTGATTAACATCAACTCTCATTCCAGATTTGAGATTGGCAAGTGTACCTAATTTTGTGGCCGGTGACCGATTGAAATCGTTTTTTTCAAAAAAGGACCTTTTCACACATCTTCCTTCCGCCGGCTCGCGTCGTAAGCAGGACGCACAAGTTCATTTTTTTTTCTTTTTTCTTTCATCATCAGCTCTGATTACATTACAATTTTTTTTTAATTATTATTTTAGAGGGTGGATGTGAAGAAAACCTCCCGCTCAGAACTCTGCAGGACGGCGCAGTTTTTTTCCATTTGCTTTCAACTCAATTATATTATTATATTCCACCAAGTATGTCCTTAAAGAATGTTATCTAAGGCTCTCCAAGTAGTAACAGCATGACCAACAATTAACACAACAGTGTAGGCATGGTGTTCGTCAGAAATGAGACGGGTTTGAAAGCCCTGCAAAGCGAAAATAAATACTTTTTGGGGAATTTTACCAACCACGGAGAAGATCGTTTCCAACAACCAAATTTGAATGATTAACAAACTGGCAAGTAGCCTACTGTGTATAAAATGAGACTTCAAAATTTTGGAGAAAAATAAATCTTACTGGCTGTCAAATTGGACTTAAATATTATTTTTTTTTAAATCATGTTTATTTTTGTTCCTTCAACTTCTTTCCATGCCATGAACGCAGTCACATCCAACATCGAGGCACTCTAAAGTGGATCTGCCCACATAAATAAATAAGAAACAGAGTTTCTGAAGATTAAATTGGGCATATTGTCCGACGGATTTCTGTTGCTGTTTGCAAACACAACATTCAGAACTGACGCTCGGAGGAAGCCAACCAGGAACGAGCGTGGAATCAGTCCACCAATCAGGTCCATTGTAACTTTCTGAGTTAACCAACTTGGTATTCAACCAAACGTTTTTGGAACAGTTAGCCTCAAAAGTCAAATGTTATCATGTGCAATTCACACGAGAGATGACTTTTTATTTGAGTCGCAAACTTTGCATGCTGCAATTCTCTTGACTTTGATTGGATCCAAAATGTAATTCTTAAATGAATATTTAATAACTCTTGTTTAGAGCAGATATTTTCAACATTTTGGGATTTTTCCATGTTTGTTTATCCTACGCGTAAATGCTGTAGGAATAAATAAAAAAAAATCAATCAAGAAAACAAATCTCAATGTTACAATAACAGATCACTTTATTTTTGGGAGGTAAAAATGAAGCAGGGTTATGATAGTTTTTTATCTTTCATGATAGTTTTTGAAATGAGAAAAAAAAATGAAATAGGAATGATTTGAGTGTTTAAATTATATACGAGCTGGGAATTATTTGATAGTAGATGACTTTGGAAAGTTAGGTTTATATTTTTGTTCATTAATCTGTACTTTTTTTTTCTTCGTTTTGTCCTTTTTGATCAGCAAAATTAGAAAAAAATTAAAAAATGTAAATTTTTTATTCCGTTAGTATGAATTAACTTTTACAGCGAGTTTGTTAGTTTTTCTTTTTCTTAAAAATGTTTCGTTTTCATTTGGTTTGGATTAGTTTTAGGATTAGTTTTAGTTTTTTTTAATACCATATATCAGGGGTGTCAAAACATACGTAATATTAATTGACAAAGATGAAAATGAAGGACATTTCTGCTAATATTAGAATTACTTTTAGTTCGTTCTATAAGGTCAAATGTAGTTTCACTTAAGTACAATTTTTGACAAAAATGATTTTTCAATTTAAGTTTTAGTTATTTTGCTGTTTTTTTCGTAAACTATAATAACCTTGCACTAGCTTTTCCATGGAATATGTCATGTCCTTCCGCCCAACTTTTTCCTGAACGCCAAAGGGCGCGCAGGTGAGAGCAACGTGAAGTAAAATGCATTTGGAGCAGTTAAGTGGCTGCCGGGCTCTGCTGGGTGAAGATTACGCTTCATTTAATTGGATGTTAATGACGTTCCCCTGGCCGGTAATTAAAGAGGAAGCTCGCACACCAACTCTTGTGATAAAGACGATGCTTAGGAGGCCGCCAGTTGCCACGCTGAGACTCGCTTTATCAACACGTGACGTACTCGCTTTCACGATTCTCAGGACAAAAAAAAAAAACTGGAAAAACAAAAATACACTCAAACACTCCATTGTTCTTCAAGCATACATTTGGTTTGAATTGCTCTTCAACAAAAGAGGGCCTAGATGCCGATGAGCAAATTCAGCCGATATAACAAAAGTCTACACACCCCTGTTTAAACACTAGGTGATATGGAAAAATGGGACCAATATAAATTATTCACTCAATCAATCCCTCGAGTGATTTAAGAAAATATTTTAAAGAGATGTAAATAGAAGCTGCTGAAATAGTGTAGTTGCACAAGTGTGCACACCCTCTTATAACAGAAAATGTCTGTTTGTTTCATTCCAGTATCGTTTAAAAATATGACTTCTATAAAAAGTTCTAAATAATTGTATGTTGTGAATATTATTTCTATCTGCATTTTTTGTCATTTTGACCTGAAGAAGAGTGATTAGAATGAACTCAACTTTATGTCCATTGTCCCAAATTGATTGAGTGTGTTGCACAAGCAGCGTGTCAGATGCCAGTGACAAGTTTTTGTATGTACTAATTATCTTCACACAGCAGTTGTGAGCTTCCTCCTTGTTGCCAAGTGGAGCGATCTTGATCACAGGAAATGTGACGCTGTCGCTGTCCGCGGTCCTGAAGCCCACTGCAGCCTTGCCGACTTGTTATATTGCCTCCCCGCTGCGCCGCGAGACGCTGTACGCTATTTTTTAAACCAATTTTATCTCCCTTTCCTTGTTGACACTTTTATTGATCCGCCTCTAAGGCAGACGCTACTTTTTTTTTCTGTTCCTGCCACTCTGCAGTCTTGTCACTTAGAAGTTTTCAGGCAGCTTTTTGTTGTTGTTGTTTACTTACAGTCCACGATAGTCAAAGTTAGCCACAGTTCTTGACAAACATCAGCAGTGCGCATTTCACTGTGTGGGGTTTTTCTTTTTTAGTTCTGTTTTGCTCTAGTGTGGGAGCATATTAAATTTTGTTGATTTTGATCCGTTCGCATTTGATGTGACACTTTCTCTGTCTCTCCTTTTGTGTGTGCGTGTGCGTGTGTGTAGATTGGCAGAGATGGAAAACCAGAATTGTTCCTTCTTCACTGACAGCCTTTCTCCCGACGAAAGTCTGTGAGTTTGTCGTCATTCCCGCAATATGAAGCCGCTCGTGACCGCCGCCGGCTTGCAACACGATTGATTGTGTGCATGTTCGCGCTGCATGTCGTCCTGCATGGAAAGCTGTTTAAGTCCATTTCCTTCACATCCATCTTAAGGCTCGTGTACTCGTACGCTCTTTGTCCGGACTAGTAAGACAATTCAGTGCGAATTGTCCTCCGAGTCCATCAAAGTACTCTGATTTTTTTTTTTTTGTTGAATCAAAATCAAACATTTGCTTTTATTTTGGAAAACAGCGATCAATATTTTTTGCCTTTTTTTTTGCAAAGCATTAAGTGAATCATCATTTTGAAATAATGTCACGTTCTTGTTCTTGTCATGAATTGATTTTTTTGAAATCTGAGTCCTCAGATCTGGCCCACAACTGGCCCGTGAAAGCAAATTGTGTGTGTCGACTTCACGTTTGTTTGTTTTTTGCTAAAATACCAAAATGCAAGCATTTTTAGTTAACGGTTCCACTTTTCAAATAAAACAAATAATAGTTGAATACTTTTCATCGGCTTCTAATTTCAGAACGAGTTATGCACAGGGCAGGACTGACCATCTAGCATACAGGGCAGATGCCCGGTGGGCCAGCCTTTTTTGGGCAAACTGAAACATCATCAATAAACATTAGTGGTAAAACTACATGTAAGGGTAGGGCCGATTTTTTATTTTTTTTGTCCAGCCGTGGTTATGCATGATTTTGTCATATTTTTTATAATAAATAAAATGAGGCGATTTGCCATTTCTATGGTTTCGGAGTCCGAACGGTTTGCTGAAGGAAACCAGAATTTCGATGTGGCCCACAATAAGAAGGAGTTTGACAACCTTACATCGTCAAAATAATGATTATTTGCTGCTCTAGAAATAATCAATTGACCAATTTATTAATTTAAGGCCCCCCCCCCCCACACACACACACAAAACAAAAAAACACTGAATTGTGTAACTAATTATTTTAAATTCAACAATTCAATAAATCAAAGTACTGTTGCACTTTGCTTTGGCGGCATTTCAGGACATTTCAAAAAGATCACAAAAAGTGCGAATTTATGAATAGCCAACCATGTTCTACTTGTGGTATTCATTTATTGTTTTCCCCCGTTTTGTGTTTGTGTGTGCGCGTGTGGGCTGTCAGCTGTTCTTATCATCTTGCTCCTCCGTGGCGTTTGCCCCGCAGCCCTTGTGCAAATGACGCTGTGATCTGCGGGGCATCTGTCTGCCGAGGTGTTCTCATCAGCCGTTCCTTCGAACCACGCGTGCGCACGTGCACGTTGACGTGAGCCCGAGGAATGTGCGTGCGCGTCAGCCACAACGTTCCCCTCGTGAGATCCAAGACAACCGTTGCATGCGGCCGCCTTCGCAAAGATGATAGTGCTCCCTTGATTGAGACTGTCACGGCCGCATTCCGTTAACATTGTTGACAATCGTGGTTCGCCGTATCATATTGTTCGTATGATGCAATGCCGTCCTACACTGCTGCAAATTGTCATTTTTTTTTTTTTTAATTGAATGATGCGGTTCTTGATTCAGCGCGATTGTGTTTGCCAAGGAGAGCACACGTTTGTGCTGTTTTCTTTTTCACCAAACATGTCTTTGTCTTCAGGCATGGCTCTTGGTTGTCTTGGCTTGAAGTCGTTTCATTGATGCAGGAGACCTTCCATTTTGGGACAGGTGTCGTCAGTCGGCAAGCATAACAAGAGAAAATGTTGACGTGAAAAACACTTCTGCCGTCAATATAAATCAAAGCATCCGTTTGACGCTTGGCCAACTGACAACATATTCTTTTCTTGCAGCTTAAACTTGTTCATTGCTCTGTTTGTAACCTTGGAATGTCGTAAGTCGAAAATCCTGTTAGTGTAACGCGCACGACGAACTGTGCAGCGAGTATGTTTTGATTATTGTCAGGCCACAAATTTTTTGGGGTGGATTTGCAGCACCAGGTGGCCATTAGTGGTAGCGCTGTAGAGTTTGTTTAGATCCCACTTGGCAGCCACGACGTTTGGTGTTAGCCTTGAGTAACACCCTGCCCCACTTATGTACGGTGTTCCACAGGGTTCAATTTCGGGGCCCCTGCTGTTTTCATTATTGTTTCCATTAAACGACACATGTTTTTATATGTCCGATTTTTGCACTTTGTATGCAGCTATGGTTGTTTTTAACTCATTCACTGCCATTGGCGGCTATAGACGTAAAACATTCATTTTAACTATTTCTATTCATTTTCCACTTTTTCCACTTTTGTTAATAAGAGTATTAAAACCTAAAATCTTTTTTTTATTGTAAATTCAGAACAGATAAAAAATTTGTGATTAATCGTGAGTTAATTATTGAAGTCATGTGATTAATTACAATTGAAATTTTTAATCGTCTGACGCGATGTAAAAAAAAGAAAAGAAAAGATTGTTAAAAATTTATTGTAATTAATCGCATGACTTCACTAGTTAACTCACGATTAATCACAAATTGTATCTGTTCTAAATGAACAATAAAACAATTCTAGGTTTTCACACTCTTGTTAACAAAAGTGGAAAAAAAAATGTTAAATAGAAATACTTATGAAATGAAATGAATTTTTGACGTCTATAGCCGTCAATGGCAGTGAATGAGTTAAGTGTGAATTAGCTCTCTATAGAGCTTTTGTCAATTTTGAAAAAAACCAAGCTGCTATCTACAACTTAAATAGTAACATTTCTATTTATAGCTCACCAATGAATAAGGCTAATTAAATTACAGCAGCAATTAGTTTGAATGGCGATTGTTGGCTCAAATTTTGCGCTCAGTGCCGGCCGAGGTCCGTTTAGCACAGCTTGCTTGTGTTGGTTCTGATGCCGATGACAGCATGTGTGATTCATAATAGATGAATTCAAACTTATTCTGTTTAAAGATCTCTTCACAGACTACTACCAAATAAAAAAAATAAAGGAAACACAGCACCCAAAGCCAGTTTCATATAGTTACATGACATTTGGTAAACGTGTCTATCATGAGTAGACCCACAAAAATAACTCTCAAAATTGCATCGCATATGTTTACCTACATTCATGTACGTTAGGTAACGAGCGTCAAAGTGGCCCTTGCTTCCTTGCCTTGGAAGAAAAAGTCTGGACACCCCTGGCTTTAAGCTCTGGAGTTCATCGCTCGCTTGCTTCTGTCTGCTGTGGTGCCTTTTTCTTTCTTTCTTTCTTTTTTTTATTTTTTTATTTTATTTTTTTTTATTTATTTTTTTTATTTATTTATTTTTTTTGGGCCCCGCGCCTCATGTGGTGCTGTCATGGATCGGCTTTGGTGCTGCCTGTGGCTCAGTGTGATGTTTTCTGTGTGGGGCCGACCCAGAGATGAAGATCAGTACCTCCTGCGTCACCCCAGCCCGGCCTTGGAGCACGACTCCCCCTGCGGGCAGCTCATGCTGCTGGCCCACCTGGAGCACCAGGACAAGGAGCAGCTCCAGTGCACCCTGGCCCGCCTGGAGAACGAAAACAGGTGAGCGGCTGAGGAGAAATTCCTTCCTTGTGATTCCTTGAAATCTTGACAATATGTTCCGTGCAGCCCCCCACTGGTCTAAATGCGGTATTCTGTGTTCATATTGCGTTCGTGGAGTATGAGTAAAGCAGCAAAATCCAGCAGTTGTTAATCAATATCAGAAGGCGGCCATTTTGCCACTTGCTGGCGCGTGAAAATGACGTCACAGTTGCTCAGGTAACAACCAATCACAGCTCAGCTTTCTGAAAACAGGTGAGCTGTGATTGGTCGTTGCCTGAGCCCTGAGCAACTGTGATGTCATCTTCAGTCGACAGCAGGTGGCAAAAATGGCCGCCCCCTGAGATGGATTAAAAATGGCTGCATTTCGCTGCGTTACTTAAATGTAATATTAATCAGAATGTCACGTTTAGACCAGTGAGGTCGCATATAACATATTATGGTCAAGAAATGTTTACGGTTGACTTCCACTTTAATCCTTTCATAACGTTCAAGTGAAAAACGGAATATTTGGAAGGCACTTAGGACAATCAATAAATCCCGTTTGAAAATGTTAAAAAAGGCTTTTTGCATCCAAGTTTGGCACAAAACTCCCGAAGAACAATAACACAATTGTGCGTGTGTGTGTTTGCATTTTGTGACGCTTATGCTGAGTGCATCTGTTTTTACTTGCAGACCTCCCGCAGTGAACAAACACTTTCACGCTCCAAAACCTATTCAACATATTATTTGCACATAAAAGGAGTGTCACACTATTGGTGTGATTTTATTGGAAGCCTTTTCCAAGTAATCCTTTCGTTCCAGCCTCGCGGGTCTCCCACATAGAAGATAACAAAGACCCACAATGCACTGGGGTGAAATGGAGGCATAATGGCGTGAGTGCACTACTTGGCAGAGGCACTGGCCGTTCACTCGCAAATAGTTTGCTGGCGAAGGAAGCATAAACAGGACGTCAGATACTGTTTGGGAAGTTGAGCTCCAAGCAACATAAGCGTTAAAACAGGAGTTCACAACATTTAGAGGGATTCTGCTGTCCAATTAAAACATAATGAGATAAACACTTCTCTACCGCAGGTTCAGGGTTAATGGTCGCGCTGTTTTTTGGGGGAGGAGGCTTAGTATAGTTTATTAGTATTTAGTTCTGCCTTTTGATGTAATTACACTGCCAGCCACTAGATGGCAGCACACTATTTTGTTTGACATTGTAAATTAAAACAGGAAGTATTTCAGCTCACTCTACTTTTTGCTGAAGATGATTTTATGTGGAAAATGCTTATTGGTAGTATACCCACCCTGCTGCTTTTTGGGGGGGGGGGCTAAAAACAAAATCCAATTTTCTTATTATTATTCTTTTAAACACTGCAATTTTAAAGGATGTCAATTATACGTGGATTTTTGTCATTCACAGGCCAATCAGCCATGAATATATGGGGTTCCACTGTACTATGTTTCAATTGGGGGTGTCAGGCGATTAAAATGTTTAATGGTAATTAATCGCATGACTTCAATAGTTAACTCACAATTAATCGCAAATTTTATATATTTTCTAAATGTACAATAAAATGTACAATAAGCTTTCATACGCTTGTTAAAATGGAAAATATGGCTGCATCTTTTAGTCATTTTTGCAGTAATGTCATAATAGATCATAAAATTTAGTTAAAATAAAAAATATGTAGTGTACTGTAAAAAACGAGTGTGATATTGATTTATGTTAAGATCATTTTTCTTTAAGGCGTGGTCGCTAATCGCGTGTTGCAAAATATTAGTGGCGTTAAAGGAACTTCAAATCAACTCCAAATGAATGCACTAATTTTGACACCCCTAGTTTGAACATTTTTCACATCCCAAATTTTCTGATGAGAAGCACATTTAAATTTTCATTTCCCCACATCTCCCTTCAGCGTCTCCGTCGGAAGCCCCATTCATTTCTTGTCACCCATCTTTCTGCTCAGGGTGCTCCAGAGCGAGTACCGGCGCCTCAAGTGGAAACACGAGGAGGCGGCGTCTCTTCCCATGCTGACGGAGGCGGGCGAGGGCGATCCGGGCTCGCCGGCGGCGGGCGGCCCGCAAGACGAGGAGCTCCTGGCCGAGGCGCGGGTCCTGCGGCAGCACAAGACGCGTCTGGAGACGCGCATGCAGATCTTGGAGGACCACAACAAGCAGCTGGAGTCGCAGCTGCGCAGACTGCGAGAGCTGCTGCTTCAGGTAAACGCCTCCCGTAAGGATTAACTGGCACGCGCTGGGCATTTCCTCCATGCTCCTTGCGAGTGGTTTCATTTTCTATTTGGGGGTTTGACTGTTTTTCCCATTCAGCAAAAAGTGCTCGCTTTTTTTCCCCACTACTCCAATACATGAACTGCTTCCTCCACTGGTCTTTTTTTTTTTTTTTTTGTATTTCTGGCAGGGGTTCACATCATTTTGAGGGGCACGGACCTGGATATATATTTCTTTTTTTTCTTCTTTTTTTTCCTATATCTGAATATATATTTCTAAGCACCCCCTCATAATCCCAACGCCAATTAAGCATTACTAGCATGTGCGCATCTAAATGGTACGGGAATTTTAAAACGTTTTTAAGAATTTAGGATGAAGTGAGATTTTTTTAGAGCAGAGGTCACCAACCATTTTGAAGCTGAGAGTTACTTCTTGAGTAGTGATTAAGGTCAAGGGCAGCCAGTTTGATACACAGTGTTGAAATAAGAAATATGCTCAAATGATGAATGATGTTAATCCTGTTGTGTCATTTTCATGATTTATCCAAAATCATTTGGAAGCAGGTGTACATATCAATATGCAACACATTTTCTTGAAATCTCTGCCTATGTTCACTTTTTCAAATACAAAATTCTTAGGAAATCGCAATGTCTCATCACTGCTGAGCTATTTTTAGAACCGGCCCGTGGGCTACTCAGATGCTGCTTAGGGGCGTCCAGGCACCATGTTTTAGAGAAAGAAGTTGTAATGTACATTTGTAAATGTATTTATTGACAGATAACCACATGAGATGGATTATTTCCTTCTCAAAATCTTGAGAATATATTGTTTTTCTCATTTTTTTTTTTATGAGAATAAAGTCAAATTTCCCCCCCCCCCCCCAATTTTTTTTTTTACTGGAACAAAGGTATTTTGTTTTTACTAGAAAAACTTCATCAGCACGCACGCACGCACATACACATACTCACCCACACACACACACACACACACAAAAAAAAATATATATATATATATATATATATATATATATAAAAAAAAAAAAAAAAAGAGCAATGATGATGACATTTCCGAATGAACAATACTGAGCTCTTAAAATAAAAAAAAATAAAAATAAAAAAAATATATATATAAAACTTAATCTAATAAAGTAATAAGATTTGCATAATCTTTATGCATATAACTTTATATTTTCACAAGAAAGCAGCTTCTAGGTAATCATGCTATTATGACATTAAAGTCGAAAGGCGCATTTTGTTAGAGTAAAAAGTTGTAATCTCACGAGCGTGATATTTTTTTAATAGCCTATTATGGTATTAAAAAAAAAAAGAGAAAGAAAAAATGAATTTCCAAAATGTCCGTCTCATTCTTTTGCACCTAATGTGCCCCCACCTACCCACAAAAAAACAATTCTAAATTATTATAATTAAATTAAGTGAACAGGACTACATTCTCTTAAAAAAAAAAATTGTGAAAACGCTTTTTTCTTGAAAAAAAATACTTTGATATTTCCATCTCTAAATGACCTGGCCCATCTGTTCCTTTTAAGAAATGTGCCCGCTGCTGTTGTCGAGTGTTTTATAATTCATGATCTTTGAGCTATTTCGACGAGACGCTTCCCACAACTATTCAGTTCAGACACCTGGGAACTCTTTAAATTGTGTTGTGGGGGAAAAAGCGGAATATGTCTCCTTTAAGTGGATGGAGGGCGTCTACTCGAGGGAAATATAATCTTCTACATAAATAGTGGACATACTGTATTTTTATTTCCACACATTAGAAGCAATCATTTCCTTCCTTCCAGCAGCATCCGTTGTACAAAAAATACGTGTAACTGCTGTTTCGAATTGAAAAGGCCTGCAGGCAATTTCAATGGTTTTCCCGCATTTTATATGCACTCGGCAGGTACGGTGCCTCGCGCACGCCTTTGACGATAAAGAATATGTAAAAAAAATAAATTAAAAAAGTAATGAACTCTGAGTGAAAATACATCACGGGGAGCGAAATGCAACACCGGTGCTGAAAGTAGAAATCATCGGTACGTTATCTACAAGGAGAGGATAAATTGCGGGAGAATATTATCCAAGGAATTAAGGCTGGAGACTGGGAGCTGACAATCATAATGGTAAGAATCGGGGGGTGTACAAAATGACACAGGTGAGTCAATTAGCCGGAAAATATGCGACAGGAAGTAACGATTCCAAAAATAGACGGAAATGAAAAGCAAGGAAGGAGCACAGCTGCTTCAAAAAAGTCTTCAAATTCTTATAATCCTTTTCTCCCTGCAACAGGATTGCACTTCCATTTCTTGAGGAAATGGAATCGGGGAAAAAAAAAGGCTTTTGTGTGGGATGGTCTGAGCCCTTTATATCCTCTGCACGCACACACACGCACACACACACACACCACCGTGATCTTGCTCGCTCACCTTTGATTACAATATTACTCAAGACTGCATTTTGTAGATAATTGATTTGTCTTATTTTATTAATACTGGTCGTTTAAAAAAAAAAAAAAAAACGAAATGGCCCAATTGAATATCAAATTTATGATTAAAACACGGTGCTGCCTTGAGATACGCGTGACCTGACTTACAAGTGTGTTTGTTTTTATTGAAATTGTCTAATGTGCTTTTATTATATCTTAAACTTCTGTTTGTTTCTTTTCTTTCTTATTTGTTTTGTTTTGTTTTGTTTACATGTTCGAAAATAAAAATGTTCAACCGATTTTTTTTTGATTTTTTTTTTAATTCATTTATTTATTTATTTGTTTATTTATTTGTATGGTGGCTGTGTTCAACCGATGGAAATTTTTTATTTTTTTTATTTATTAATTATTTTTTTTTGTTTGTATGGTGGCTGTGATACTCGAGGTGAGCACCTATTCACAGATTTGTTTTAAATATATTTTTTTGTCGTTTTAAAAATAATGTTTTTGAATGGAATGGATTGTTAACACCGATCCTTTCTACTGAAAATGTGTGTGCGTGTCTGTGTGTGCGCCCAACAGCCCAAAGAAGATTCCGAGGCCAACGGGTCAGAACCGTCGACCTTGTCCTCGCCCGTGTCTGGAGGGGGGCACCACGGGGGGGCGGCCAGCAGGGACACCACAGACACGGAAGCAGCAGGTCGGTGAAAATCTGACATCCCCCCCCTCCAAACATCATCACCCCATACTGTAACTGTGCGTGTGTGTCAGGCGACGACTTGGATCACGAGCAGGACACGGTACTGCAACTCCAGGAGGTCATTGAGCAACTGAGAAACGTCTTTCCCTCCGAACCGGGTCAGTGCAGTTTTGACACAACCATTTCAGTAGGACTTGATTGTTTTTTGTTGTTGTTGTTTTCTTGTTTTGGGCCGCACATGTCGCACATGCCAAAAACTGCTACTGTTTAGTAAGTAAATGACTATATCGATGAATACTTGGTGATAACACGCGCTTTGCCCCCCAGTGGGAAGTTGAGAGAGGTGATTTAAATAAAAAAATATTGTTATTATTATTAAATGAAGGCATCCTAGCGTAGCCAGCGTGTCAGACTCTTTGCAAAAAAGCAATTTGCTGGGCCACCACAAGGAGAAGAATTAGCATAAACACAACCTGTTTCGTGACAACGTGCACTTGTTTCACTTGTCCACATTTTGTGTCATGTCTTATTCCAACATGGAATGAATTAATTTTTTCTTCAAATTCTAAATGTGAAGCATTGCGAGTGCAATCGGGAAGCATTCGCAGCGCTTTCTTTTTCCACACATTGTGATGTGACGGCATACTTCCAAAATGGGATCAATTCCATTTTTTTTTGCCAAAATTTAAGATGACAGTTTGGCTGTTCTGGTCGAGAGTAAGGGAACAAAATCCCAAATGTTGACACGCTGTGAACAAAAACACGTTTAATGTCATTCCAAATAAAACTGCAAGCGACAAATCTTTCAATGAATGAAAGATTCTCACATAAAACAATGAGATAGAGATACACTACATACAGCATGTAATGATATATTCAAATATATAGTTGTTGTTTTCAGGAAAGTACAATATCGTTTTTTTAGAAAATGAAAAATGAGTACTTTTGTCATCTCCTTTGGAAATTGATTTGTCTTCGTTTTAGGAAACTTTTTGATAGCTGTTTCTTCTTTTGAATGAAATGCCAAATAATTATTTTTGTCTCCCTTCTAGGAAAGGGCAACATCAATAGTTTTCTTCTTTTTAGTAAAGTCATTTTATTTTCATTTTGGGAAAAGGAATATCAATAGTTTTCTTTACGGGAAAGTGCAGCATCAATAGTTGTTCCACTTTTAAAAAAGTGGAAAATCAGGAAAGTAAAAAGGTTTTCTTTTCTTTTTAGGAAAGTGCTATCAGGCTATTTTTTTCTTCCTTTTAGGGAAGTGTAACATGATTAGTTTGTGTTCTTCTTAGAAAAGTACAACATCAACAAATTGGAGATTTTTTCATTTTAGGTACTGTAAGCATTGATGTTACTTTAACTTATCTTTTTTTTTTAGGAAAATGAAACATCAATAGTTTGTCTTCTTTTTAGGAAAGTGTCAAAAGTCTCTGCAGAATTCCATTATATCCTCATAATAACAACAAAGATTCTTGAGTCCTGATTTTGAAAGTAGTTTTGTCTTCCATTTAGGGAAGTACAAGATCGATAGTTTTTCTTCTTTTTAGGAAATTGTGATCATTTGTAGTTTGAAGTCAAAATGTGGAAAAGTTGAAGCACTGTGAATATGTTGAATGCATCTAGAAAGTGTTCTAAGCGCTTCACTTTTATAGCCTTTTGCAATTTTTGGAGTTTTAAAAAAAAAATCCATCTCAAAGGCTGTAACATTCTGCTTGCATACTTAAATCTATAAAAGTCTGATTCTTGCTTCTCTTCTTCTTTTTTTTCTCAGGCACGACGTCACACATCTAAACGCAGCCTGAACGGACGCCCCGCATGGCCCCCGGGCTGCAGGAGATCCGCCTGGCTCGGTTCTGGTCCCGCTACAGCGGCCACGGCGCCCGCCGCAGCAGCTAAACCCTCAACTGGAACCTCGTGCACTAACGAGCCTTTTTGTCATGCAAACTGCATAAGGCTGGTGTCTGTTGGGCCCAAGCGGCGCTGGCTGGCTGGCCGACCGGCCGGCCGAGCGGCTGGCTGGCTGGCTAAGCTCAACGTGGCCCGCGGCCCGGCGCCGCGTCGGCCGGCCAAAGGTAAACTAGCGTCAGGGAGCTAGCCAAGTGGAGGGAGACACAATGTGTGTGTGTGGGGGAGGGGGGGTGCGTGTGCGTGCGTGTGTGTGTGTGTGTCTGCAGTTTTTTGAAGGTGTGTAGCTTTATACATGTGTTTCTCAAACTGGGGTACGCAAGCTATATCTTGGGGATCACAAAATAAATTGCTTGTTTGTTTTTTTTAGAAAAAAATTATTTTTTCAACAATATAGTTCTTTTTACAAAATAAAAGCACCGTTTTGAAAATAAAAGACGTGATGATATGATAATGAAGTTAAAATATGACTTTGCTCCTTTGTTAAACTTTGACTTCAATGTAGATATGTTACAAATTTATTTTGGAAAAATCTCTCTTAAGTCTTGTATGCTTACAAATTTTTATACCAACAAACTAAGTAATAAATAGCAGCGATTATGTCTTTATTTAAATATACTTTTTTTTCCTCAAGAAAATATTGTATTATTGTTGTATAGATTCTGACTTTATTCCAGGAAAGATTCTGACTTTTTTCCTTGAGAAAATACAACTTTTTCTTCTTCATTATTTTGGTAACAATTCCAACTTTTTTTCTTGAGAAAAACAACTTTATGCTCCTTAAGTGACTAAAGTAGCTTCTTTTTTTTTCTTCCAAAAATTTGACTTTTTCTTGAGAAAGTATGACTTTTTCTCTTTGCACCCATGAATATTTTCGTAAAAATTACGACTTCTTGAGAAAATACAACTTTATTCTCTGTCTGACAGTTTTTTAAATGCATATGATTTTTTTTTCTTGCCAAGTTTCCAAATTCCCTTTTTTCTTGAGAAAATGTGACCTAATCAATGAAATAATTTAATTATTTGCTTAAGGTAATAGATAAAGATAATACTTATTTGCCGTGACATATTACTATTCCTGCGGGTTATGACTTTTCTTGAGAAAATATTACTTAATTCTTATAACAATACAACATACTTCTTCCTAAAAATCTAAATTTGTTATTGTAGTTAACCCCCCATCCCACCCCCCCCCCCTCCCACCAACATTATTTTCTTTTATTCCTATGTTCTTCTTATTCCATCCATCCCACATCCCAAATCTTGACTTTTTTGCCTGTCGTGTTTTCCCAGCCAAAAAGGCTGCGGTTGTTTTATGCGGCTGCCCGCTTGCGGCCGCCGGCAGCTTATTTACACTGCGTGAGTGACACATCATCAGTTCAACCCATGATTTATTTATGTACGACAACCAACAAAGTGCCCGCAAGCCGCGCGCGTACGTTTGCACACGGCGTCGCTCTAATCCTGTCCAATTGCTCGGCGCTGTCATTGCCGCTATTCCGCTCCCGCCGAGTCGCGGCATTGGTTCGTCGATCGATGGCGAGGCGCCGATTCACCCGAGATACAAATGAAGTCCATTGTCATTTACAAGTAGGGATTCACATTGGCTCCCTTTTTCAATCAAGTCACTTCTCCTGCAAGAGATGCAGTGACATAGCGTTGGCCTTATTGCGTAATTGCCTGTCAGTGGTTCTCAAACTTGTTACGGCAAGTAGCATCTAAAAAAAAAAAAAAAAGCAGGGGAAGTAATATTCCGAGGGAAAAACTCTCAAATGTGTCGCTTTTTGAAGTGGCAAATTTGAGAGAGAAAAAATCTCGTCAATTTGCAAGTTTTAAGTGGCAAATTTGCGACTTTATAAAGTGGCAGATTTGAAAATAACTTACAAGAAATACGTTACTATTGCAATGTTTGTGCCAATACTTTTCGGTCGGGTTTTCAAATAAGGAGATAGTAATGGCTTTAAACCATATCATGTTAAGCATTCGCACTTTGAAGCCTTGGGTACTGCCAGCGACGAAGACGCCTCGCTTTGCAAAGGTCCACACCCAAGTTCATTTTTACTTGTACATCCAAAATTATTATTTACACATTCATACATTTTGGTATTTTTTTCTACAAGTAGCTAAAGTTGATGTGTCGAATCTGCTGCTCTCCGTCATTCACTTGCATTTACCTAAAGTATGCTAGCTTCTGATTGGTTAGTGTTTAGTCAGCTGACAGGGGACCAGGAAGTGTTGTCGCTCTAGCTGCCGCGTATGACGAGCAAAATTTTAATTAAGAATAAATCCGTCTCCATCCTGCCTTTTCATTTTATGAACAGTGTGCCATTAACCACCAACGAATCGTCATCTTAGACTACTACGCTACGTGTATTTCTTGTAAGTTTCTGATTTTTTTTCTCGCAATTTTGCCATTTTATAAAGTCAAAAGTTTTTTTTTTGCCGCTTCATATAGTGGCAAATTTGCATGTTTTTTTTTCTGGAATATTACCCACCCACCCCCTGAAAAAATATATTTATATGTGGCCCTAATACGTCGTACCATCATAACTAGGGCCTAATCGATTAATATCAAAATAGTAATAATCGCAGTTATGCTGATTAAAAACGGATAAGATCGTACATAGTATGGGCAGGAAGAAAAGGACATGCATGGCTGACAACGTGCGAATTTCATACCTATCGACATTCTCGTATGCGCATTAAGATGCAAAAATAAATTACAAAAATGAATAGCTGGTCTCATGTGATGACGCCTGGCACGGCGAATCCATCCAAGATGTGCGTTCGCTCACTTTTGACCAGCGTTTATGTTCTGCAAAAACGTGCGTGAACCCGCGTTGCTCGCGGGGCTTCTCTCATAGAGATCTGACAGTCGAGTGAGAAACGGCGGTTCAAAAAAAAAAAATCCCTCGCTTTTCTTGTTGCCAGGGGCGATGCACTTGGATCAGCCTGTCACAACACAAGCCACTCACGCAAGTGTGGGGGTGGGGGGGGGGGGGGGGTATGCAGTTTGGACCCTTCAGAAGTGGAGGGTTTGCGTCATTCTCTCTTTTGGAATTAATAAATAATAATAATAATGCATCGGATTTATGTAGCGCTTTTCTAGACACTCAAAGACGCTTTACAATGGAATGGATACATTATTCATGCACTCACACATTCATTGTGGTGGCGGTAAACTATTTAAGTGGCCACAGCTGCCCTGGGGCAGGCTGACGGAAGCGTGGTTGCCAGTGTGCGCCTACGGCCCCTCCCACCAACGCCACCAAACATTCGCACCTTCCATACACCAGTGTGAGTAGCACTGGCGGCAATGTGTGCCAAGTGCCTTGCCCAAGGACACGACGACACACGCGACTTGGGGAGAGCGGGGATGGAACAGCCCACCCTTTTGGTTACCGAACGACCGTCTCTACGCCCTGAGCCACGGCCGCCGCCAAATTGGTGTGTTCGTTGTGATGCGGTTGCTAGGGAACAGCCCGCAAGGAAGCAGCTGCACGCAAAAGGTGACGGACAAGATCCTCATACAAATGCTAATAGTTGTAAGGAGGGATGCGCTAAAGGGCGACTCTCCACCAGCTGCGAGAATTGTCATCGTCATCATCATCATCATCATCATCATCATCATCATCACCACCGTTGTTGTCGACTTTTTCTTATCTTGGCTTGTGGAGACGAAACAAAACAAAAGATTCTGCACAACACAGGAATTTAAAAGGATAAAGTTGTTTTATAAGGTTTGTTTCATTTATTTATTTATTTATTTATTTTTGGTACGCCGGTCCTCGTGTTAAAGGTTTGTACTTTTTCAAATGTAACGACAGGGCAATTTATTACAAATTATTTGTCAGACTCCTAAGCTATGCTTCACAGGTCCCAGTTTGAGAATCACAAATGAGAGTCGTAAAATTGAAACGGGCAAAACACGAGCTGTTCTCATGAGAATGAAGTGGGAAATTGCTACAAAACAATTACGACACTATTTTACTGCCAGCAACGTGGGTGTGTAGTGACACAAATATTGCGGACAAGGACAAGTTACTTTACGGGTATTTTGAACTTGTCATTTTTAATGAATTGACTTCATAAAAAAAGAAATAGTGCATGTAATAATAACAAAAAAGTCCATGAGACCACTTTGGAAACCTTAAAACTGCAAATTAAAATGTGAATATGTGGTTATCTTTAAAGCAACTGATTGCAAATGTAAACAATTAATTGTATAAATTAAATAAAGAAACTATGTTTTCAAACTTATCAATTTCAATCTGGAAGTCCTACAAAATTCTCATGAGAATGTACACACGCGTGCACACAGACTGATGCAGGCCAAATATAAAAGGAACTAACACACTCCACAAATTGGTGGACATGCTGCGCTGAAAACTTTATATTATATCACCAAATTGCATTATTTTGCCATAATACTGTTAGTACATATTATTTTCATGAACATTCATTGAAAATAAATGCCACTGTAGGTTATTCCTGATGTAATGACTGGCTTAGAGGAAATGTTTTTATGTAACCCTCTTAATGTCTTTTCTTATTTATACATGACGTATATAAAAAAAGAAATTATAATTTTTTTTTTTAATCCGGCTAAATCATAGTGACAATACGTACACATAATACCACACAAATTGCTTACCCAACATGTCGTTATATCCTGCCTCATGTCTGCTGCTGTTTCCGTATCCAATCAATCAATCCATCCATGGATCGATTAATCAATCACCTGTTCTACCTTAACACGCGAGTTTACACAAACACAATTAACTGTTGATTTTGTGTGTTCTATTATGACATCACCATGGATATACCTCATTAACCATTTCAATGTATTTCTTTGATGGCTTGAACACAGTGTGTTGGAGTGTGTACAAACAATTTGTACTGTAAAGATGAGCGCTGGCTTACTGGATGCTTTCTACTTTTTTGTGTACAGAAATTAAAAAGTTTCTATTTGTCTTTCTGCCTGTGTGTGTCCAAAGTGCATTCAAATCACTTGTAATCCATTTATCGCACATGCTTCAGTTACTGCTCTCGTCAGATGAAGTGAATGAAAATCAATCAGGAGTCATTTGGATACATGTGACATGTGAGATCCATTTAAATTTCTGACATCTTCTTATGGAGCGGATAAAAGGATGGGCCCTAAAACTGACCCTTGAGGAACACCAAAAGAAAGCCTAAAAACCCTAGCACCGATTTAAAACCGTATTTTAAAACCCTAGCACCACTTTGAAACCCTAGCACTGGCTTAAAACCCTAATTAGAAACCCTAACCCTAGTTTAAAACCCTACTTTGAAACCCGAGCACTGGTTTAAATCCCTAATTAGAAACCCTAACCCTAATTTAAAACCCTACTTTGAAACCCTAGCACTGGTTTTAAAACCCTAATTAGAAACCCTAACCCTAGTTTGAAACCCTCCTTTGAAACCCTAGCACTGGCTTAAACCCCTAAACCTAGTTTAAACCCCTAATTAGAAACCCTAAACCTAGTTTAAACCCCTACTTTGAAACCATAGCACTGGCTTAAAACCCTAATTAGAAACCCTAACCCTAATTTAAAACCCTACTTTGAAACCCTATCATTGGTGTAGACCTTAAATTAGAAACCCTAACCCTAGTTTAAAACCCTACTTTGAAACCCTAACCCTAGTTTTAAACCCTACTTTGAAACCCTAACCCTAGTTTAAAACCCTACTTTGAAACCCTAACCCTAGTTTAAAACCCTACTTTGAAACCCGAGCACTGGTTTAAATCCCTAATTAGAAACCCTAACCCTAATTTAAAACCCTACTTTGAAGCCCTAGCACTGGTTTTAAAACCCTAATTAGAAACCCTAACCCTAGTTTGAAACCCTCCTTTGAAACCCTAGCACTGGCTTAAACCCCTAATTAGAAACCCTAAACCTAGTTTAAACCCCTAATTAGAAACCCTAACCCTAGTTTAAAACCCTACTTTGAAACCCTAACCCTAGTTTAAAACCCTACTTTAAAACACTAACCCTAGTTTAAAACCCTACTTTGTAACCCTAACCCTAGTTTGAAACCCTACTTTGAAACCCTAACCCTAGTTTAAAACCCTACTTTGAAACCCTAACCCTAGTTTTAAACCCTACTTTGAAACCCTAACCCTAGTTTAAAACCCTACTTTGTAACCCTAACCCTAGTTTAAAACCCTACTTTGTAACCCTAACCCTAGTTTAAAACCCTACTTTGAAACCCTAACCCTAGTTTAAAACCCTACTTTGTAACCCTAACACTAGTTTAAAACCCTACTTTGAAACCCTAACCCGAGTTTAAACCCTACTTTGTAACCCTAACCCTAGTTTAAAAACCTACTTTGAAACCCTAAAACTAGTTTAAAACCCTACTTTGTAAACCTAACCCTAGTTTAAAACCTTTGTTTGAAACCCTAACCCTAGTTTTAAACCCTACTTTAAAACCCTAACCCTAGTTTTAAACCCTACTTTGAAACCCTAACCCTAGTTTAAAACCCTTCTTTGAAACCCTAACCCTAGTTTAAAACCCTACTTTGTAACCCTAACCCTAGTTTAAAACCTTTGTTTGAAACCCTAACCCTAGTTTTAAACCCTACTTTAAAACCCTAACCCTAGTTTCAAACCCTACTTTGAAACCCTAACCCTAGTTTGAAACCCTACTTTGAAACCCTAACCCTAGTTTAAAACCCTACTTTGAAACCCTAACCCTAGTTTAAAACCCTACTTTGAAACCCTAACCCTAGTTTAAAACCCTACTTTAAAACACTAACCCTAGTTTAAAACCCTACTTTGTAACCCTAACCCTAGTTTGAAACCCTACTTTGAAACCCTAACCCTAGTTTAAAACCCTACTTTGAAACCCTAACCCTAGTTTTAAACCCTACTTTGAAACCCTAACCCTAGTTTAAAACCCTACTTTGTAACCCTAACCCTAGTTTAAAACCCTACTTTGTAACCCTAACCCTAGTTTAAAACCCTACTTTGAAACCCTAACCCTAGTTTAAAACCCTACTTTGTAACCCTAACACTAGTTTAAAACCCTACTTTGAAACCCTAACCCGAGTTTAAACCCTACTTTGTAACCCTAACCCTAGTTTAAAAACCTACTTTGAAACCCTAAAACTAGTTTAAAACCCTACTTTGTAACCCTAACCCTAGTTTAAAACCTTTGTTTGAAACCCTAACCCTAGTTTTAAACCCTACTTTAAAACCCTAACCCTAGTTTTAAACCCTACTTTGAAACCCTAACCCTAGTTTAAAACCCTTCTTTGAAACCCTAACCCTAGTTTAAAACCCTACTTTGTAACCCTAACCCTAGTTTAAAACCTTTGTTTGAAACCCTAACCCTAGTTTTAAACCCTACTTTAAAACCCTAACCCTAGTTTCAAACCCTACTTTGAAACCCTAACCCTAGTTTAAAACCCTACTTTGAAACCCTAACCCTAGTTTAAAACCCTACTTTGAAACCCTAACCCTAGTTTAAACCCCTACTTTGAAACCCTAACCCTAGTTTAAAACCCTACTTTGAAACCCTAACCCTAGTTTAAAACCCTACTTTGTAACCCTAACCCTAGTTTGAAACCCTACTTTGAAACCCTAACCCTAGTTTAAAACCCTACTTTGAAACCCTAACCCTAGTTTAAAACCCTACTTTGTAACCCTAACCCTAGTTTAAAACCCTACTTTGTAACCCTAACCCTAGTTTAAAACACTACTTTGAAACCATAACCCTAGTTTAAACCCCTACTTTGAAACCCTAACCCTAGTTTAAAACCCTACTTTGTAACCCTAACCATAGTTTAAAACCCTACTTTGAAACCCTAACCCTAGTTTAAAACCCTACTTTGAAACCCTAACCCGAGTTTAAACCCCTACTTTAAAGCCCTAACCCTAGTTTAAAACCCTACTTTGTAACCCTAACCCTAGTTTAAAACCCTACTTTGAAACCCTAACCCGAGTTTAAAACCCTACTTTGAAACCCTAAAACTAGTTTAAAACCCTACTTTGTAACCCAAACCCTAGTTTAAAACCCTACTTTGAAACCCTAACCCTAGTTTAAACCCCTAATTTGAAACCCTAACCCTAGTTTAAAACCCTACTTTGAAACCCTAACCCTAGTTTAAAACTTTACTTTAAAACCCTAACCCTAGTTTAAAACCCTAATTAGAAACCCTAACCCTAGTTTAAAACCCTACTTTGAACCTCTAGCACTGGTTTAAAACCCTACTTTGAAACCCTAACCCTAGTTTAAAACCCTACTTTGAAACCCTAACCCTAGTTTTAAACCCTACTTTGAAACCCTAACCCTAGTTTAAAACCCTACTTTGAAACCCTAACCCTAGTTTAAACCCCTAATTTGAAACCCTAACCCTAGTTTAAAACCCTACTTTGAACCCCTAACCCTAGTTTAAACCCCTAATTTGAAACCCTAACCCTAGTTTAAAACCCTACTTTGAAACCCTAACCCTAGTTTAAAACCCTACTTTGAAACCCTAACCCTAGTTTTAAACCCTACTTTGAAACCCTAACCCTAGTTTAAAACCCTACTTTGAAACCCTAACCCTAGTTTAAACCCCTAATTTGAAACCCTAACCCTAGTTTAAAACCCTACTTTGAAACCCTAACCCTAGTTTAAACCCCTACTTTGAAACCCTAACACCTAGTTTTAAACCCTACTTTGAAACCCTAACCCTAGTTTAAAACCCTACTTTGAAACCCTAACCCTAGTTTAAACCCCTACTTTGAAACCCTAACCCTAGTTTAAAACCCTACTTTGAAACCCTAACCCTAGTTTAAACCCCTACTTTGAAACCCTAACCCTAGTTTAAAACCCTACTTTGAAACCCTAACCCTAGTTCAAAACCCTACTTTGAAACCCTAACCCTAGTTTAAAACCCTACTTTGAAACCCTAACCCTAGTTTAAACCCCTACTTTGAAACCCTAACCCTAGTTTAAAACCCTACTTTGTAACCCTAACCCTAGTTTGAAACCCTACTTTGAAACCCTAACCCTAGTTTAAAACCCTACTTTGAAACCCTAACCCTAGTTTAAAACCCTACTTTGAAACCCTAACCCTAGTTTAAAACCCTACTTTGTACCCTAACCCTAGTTTGAAACCCTACTTTGAAACCCTAACCCTAGTTTGAAACCCTACTTTGAAACCCTAACCCTAGTTTTAAACCCTACTTTGAAACCCTAACCCTAGTTTAAAACCCTACTTTGAAACCCTAACCTTAGTTTAAACCCCTACTTTGAAACCTTAACCCTAGTTTAAAACCCTACTTTGTAACCCTAACCCTAGTTTTAAACCCTACTTTGTAACCCTAACCCTAGTTTAAAACCCTACTTTGAAACCCTAACCCTATTTTTAAACCCTACTTTGAACCTCTAGCACTGGTTTAAAACCCTACTTTGAAACCCTAACCCGAGTTTAAAACCATACTTTGAAACCCTAAAACTAGTTTAAAACCCTACTTTGTAACCCTAACCCTAGTTTAAAACCTTTGTTTGAAACCCTAACCCTAGTTTTAAACCCTACTTTGAAACCCTAACCCTAGTTTTAAACCCTACTTTGAAACCCTAACCCTAGTTTAAAACCCTACTTTGAAACCCTAACCCTAGTTTAAACCCCTTATTTGAAACCCTAACCCTAGTTTAAAACCCTACTTTGAAACCCTAACCCTAGTTTAAACCCCTACTTTGAAACCCTAAAACTACTTTAAAACCCTACTTTGTAACCCTAACCCTAGTTTAAAACCTTTGTTTGAAACCCTAACCCTAGTTTTAAACCCTACTTTAAAACCCTAACCCTAGTTTTAAACCCTACTTTGAAACCCTAACCCTAGTTTAAAACCCTACTTTGAAACCCTAACCCTAGTTTTAAACCCTACTTTGAAACCCTAACCCTAGTTTAAAACCCTACTTTGAAACCCTAACCCTAGTTTAAACCCCTAATTTAAAACCCTAACCCTAGTTTAAAACCCTACTTTGAAACCCTAACCCTAGTTTAAACCCCTACTTTGAAACCCTAACCCTAGTTTAAAACCCTACTTTGAAACCCTAATCCTCGTTTAAACCCCTACTTTGAAACCCTAACCCTAGTTTAAAACCCTACTTTGAAACCCTAACCCTAGTTTAAACCCCTACTTTGAAACACTAACCCTAGTTTAAAACCCTACTTTGAAACCCTAACCCTAGTTTAAACCCCTACTTTGAAACCCTAACCCTAGTTTAAACCCCTACTTTGAAACCCTAATCCTAGTTTAAAACCCTACTTTGAAACCCTAACCCTATTTTTAAACCCTACTTTGAACCTCTAGCACTGGTTTAAAACCCTACTTTGAAACCCTAACCCGAGTTTAAAACCATACTTTGTATTCCTAACCCTAGTTTAAACCCCTACTTTGTAACCCTAACCCTAGTTTAAAACCCTACTTTGAAACCCTAACCCTAGTTTAAACCCCTACTTTGAAACCCTAACCCTAGTTTAAAACCCTACTTTGAAACCCTAACTTTAGTTTAAAACCCTACTTTGAAACCCTAACCCTAGTTTAAAACCCTACTTTGAAACCCTAACCATAGTTTTAAACCCTACTTTGTAACCCTAACCCTAGTTTAAAACCCTACTTTGAAACCCTAACCCCAGTTTAAAACCCTACTTTGAAACCCTAACCCTAGTTTAAACCACTACTTTGAAACCCTAACCCTAGTTTAAAACCCTACTTTGTAACCCTAGTTTAAAACCCTACTTTGAAACCCTAACCCTAGTTTAAAACCCTACTTTGTAACCCTAACCCTAGTTTAAAACCCTACTTTGAAACCCTAACCCTAGTTTAAAACCCTACTTTGAAACCCTAACCCTAGTTTAAACCCCTACTTTGAAACCCTAACCCTAGTTTAAACCCCTACTTTGAAACCCTAACCCTAGTTTAAAACCCTACTTTGAAACCCTAACCCTAGTTTAAAACCCTACTTTGAAACACTAACCCTAGTTTAAAACCCTACTTTGAAACACTAACCCTAGTTTAAAACCCTACTTTGAAACACTAACCCTAGTTTAAAACCCTACTTTGTAACCCTAACCCTAGTTTGAAACCCTACTTTGAAACCCTAACCCTAGTTTAAAACCCTACTTTGAAACCCTAACCCTAGTTTAAACCCCTACTTTGAAACCCTAACCCTAGTTTAAACCCCTACTTTGAAACCCTAACCCTAGTTTAAAACCCTACTTTGAAACCCTAACCCTAGTTTAAACCCCTACTTTGAAACCCTAACCCTAGTTTAAAACCCTACTTTGAAACCCTAACCCTAGTTTAAAACCCTACTTTAAAACACTAACCCTAGTTTAAAACCCTACTTTGAAACCCTAACCCTAGTTTAAAACCCTACTTTGAAACACTAACCCTAGTTTAAAACCCTACTTTGAAACACTAACCCTAGTTTAAAACCCTACTTTGAAACCCTAACCCTAGTTTGAAACCCTACTTTGAAACCCTAACCCTAATTTAAAACCCTACTTTGAAACCCTAACCCTAGTTTTAAACCCTACTTTGAAACCCTAACCCTAGTTTAAAACCCTACTTTGTAACCCTAACCCTAGTTTAAAACCCTACTTTGAAACCCTAACCCTAGTTTAAAACCCTACTTTGTAACCCTAACACTAGTTTAAAACCCTACTTTGAAACCCTAACCCGAGTTTAAACCCTACTTTGTAACCCTAACCCTAGTTTAAAAACCTACTTTGAAACCCTAAAACTAGTTTAAAACCCTACTTTGTAACCCTAACCCTAGTTTAAAACCTTTGTTTGAAACCCTAACCCTAGTTTTAAACCCTACTTTAAAACCCTAACCCTAGTTTTAAACCCTACTTTGAAACCCTAACCCTAGTTTAAAACCCTACTTTGAAACCCTAACCCTAATTTAAAACCCTACTTTGTAACCCTAACCCTAGTTTAAAACCTTTGTTTGAAACCCTAACCCTAGTTTAAAACCCTACTTTGAAACCCTAACCCTAGTTTAAAACCCTACTTTGAAACCCTAACCCTAGTTTAAACCCCTACTTTGAAACCCTAACCCTAGTTTAAACCCCTACTTTGAAACCCTAACCCTAGTTTAAAACCCTACTTTGTAACCCTAACCCTAGTTTGAAACCCTACTTTGAAACCCTAACCCTAGTTTAAAACCCTACTTTGTAACCCTAACTCTAGTTTAAAACCCTACTTTGTAACCCTAACCCTAGTTTAAAACCCTACTTTGAAACCCTAACCCTAGTTTAAACCCCTACTTTGAAACCCTAACCCTAGTTTAAAACCCTACTTTGTAACCCTAACCATAGTTTAAAACCCTACTTTGAAACCCTAACCCTAGTTTAAAACCCTACTTTGAAACCCTAACCCGAGTTTAAACCCCTACTTTAAAACCCTAACCCTAGTTTAAAACCCTACTTTGTAACCCTAACCCTAGTTTAAAACCCTACTTTGAAACCCTAACCTTAGTTTAAACCCCTACTTTGAAACCCTAACCCTAGTTTAAAACCCTACTTTGTAACCCTAACCCTAGTTTAAAACCCTACTTTGAAACCCTAACCCTAGTTTTAAACCCTACTTTGTAACCCTAACCCTAGTTTAAACCCCTACTTTGAAACCCTAACCCTAGTTTAAAACTTTACTTTAAAACCCTAACCCTAGTTTAAAACCCTACTTTGAAACCCCAGCACAATCTTAAAACCCTAATTAGAAACCCTAACCCTACTTTGAAACCCTAGCTTTAGTATAAAACCCAACATTTTATTCATCACAAAATGTAAATATCAACGATAACGCAAATAAAGAAGAAAATGCAGTTTTTAAATGATGATTTTATTATCTATTGAGAGCCACCTGACTTCATCAATACTTCCATTCTTATCGCTCGGTGCGGCCTCCATTGATTGCACTTTTCCTCTTTTATCACATTTGCCGCTTTTGTTGCTTGCTTGGCTTTTGGACCTTCTCCGTGCTCTCATCTCAAGTCGATCTCCCGCTGGCTTCGCTATCGCTAACAGCGGCGGCAGTGCAGGCGGCGACGTCAGGACCGCCGTTATCTTCCGTAAGATCAACGCTCACGATGTTTTCATTATCGGGTTCCTCCTCCTCGTTAGGGTGCCAACTTTGTTTTATTTTGTCCGCTTGATGGTGGATTTCGCCGATCTCCGGCGTGGCGCGGTTCCGCCGGGCCTGTCCGGGTCCCCACTTCTCCCGGGTGGCGTCCCAATAGGTCTTGTTCTGGTGGGCGTGCATGCTGCGGACGTTCTCGCCCAGCTTCTTCAGCTCCTGGCGGACCAACGGCTTGAGCTGCGGGTCCAGTTTCTCCACGGCGGTAAAGTCCCGCCGAGCTTCCTCCTGGTTGCACAAGGCGGCGTGCGCTCGAGCACGCTGGTAGAGCGCCTTGCAGTGACCTGAAACCAGCACAGGGGGGGACAAATTCAAGTTGGTGGCAGCAAAACTCAGCCGTCGTATTCTTTTCGGGAAATATTGTTTTGAGGCGCCACATCGACTGTAATGTATTGTTTTTCCGCTACAGTCACAGCAGGCGTATGTTAAATTAGGACTAAATTGTCACGTATGATTGTCAAAATAAAGATGAGTTGAATGAAACACGATATCATCGGGCAGAATCGTCAAAACTCCAAAATAACGGGGGGGGAGAAAAAAAAACGTTATCTTGCGTGAGTTACCAAACACGCATTTTCCAGTTGGAATCATACCCAATTAAACTCAATTCAATTAATTAATTAATTAATATATTATTATTATTATTATTGTTAATTCATTAAACTTACCACAACCCAAGAGTCATGTTCAATTGCTGATTTAGTAAGCTAAAAAATTTTTTTTTTTTAAATAAACACAAATGTATTATTTTCATACTCCACAAATGCAAACCACTGTTAGAGCATTTTCCCAAATTATTTTCCAAAGGTCTTAGAGCCATGAGAGATTGCACTAAAACAATGAGCTGACTAAGCACTCCAATAGGCGCAAATGGAATTTGTGCACACTTCTCTTGCTGACCATTTTCTTCAGCTCAAAATAATTTTTTTTAACAAAACAGGCCTGTCCAACCCAATTTTTTTCACTTGTTTTATCTTTAAAAAAATAAAACACACTTCCATTCTCGAGGCAACATTATGCTATGACACTTAACATTGGTTCATAAAGCGTACACTAATCATATCAATTTGTGACAAAATAAGAAATAACCATATTTGGATGTTGTGGATATATTCCGTACAATATAACCAGTGAAAATATTTCAGTGAAATATATTTGAGTAAGCCTGTCATTTGTTAATAGAAATAAAATATAGTAGGTCGGCCATGAAGGTAAGTTGTGCACTAATTAATTTCCAGCTAATACATCGATTGATCAGTTCATTGTTTGATTGTAACCACAGTTTGCTTTTGGGAAGCGTTCAAGGCTTTATGTCTGATTTCCAAATTGAACATTTCCAAGTGACCGCAAATGTTTGAGCTGTCGTTTGTAACCAACAGTTACATTTCACTTCTCTGCCGAAATAAATCCAGAAGTGATTTTTGAACGCGGTTCCCGCACGTGGTTTCCAAGAGAAACCAATAAGACGCCGTGATTGACACGCCTTCGCTTGCAAACAGCCAGATCAAGCGTGCAGCCCCGCATGAAAGCAAACACGACGCCGCGGGCTGACTGACAAAATCTTCATATCTCCCCAAAAACGTGTCAGAGCTAAATATTGACTTTCTTGAAATTGCGGTTTGTACATCAAAACACGGATTGCGCCCGCGTCCATATTACCTTGATGGCGTTCCAGCAGCTTGTCATTGAGCCGCACGACTTGCTGGTAGTTTTGCATTTCCAGCATGCACTGGCTCAGGTTGAGGCTGACGGGCAGACGCACTTTCTCCAAAGATTCGCCGTCCTCGGCGTCTCGGCGACCCTGCGAGGACGTTTGACCGAGAGGAGGAGCGTGTCAGGCCCGGAGGTGAGAAGGATTGAAATGTGGATTTTGCAGGAGATTGGACGGCGCGAGGGAGAGGAGGAGGAGGAGGAGGAGGAGGAGGAGGAGGACGAGGGCCTGCTGGAGAGCAAGGTTGCTTGTGGGAGGACTGTCGCTGTCACCGCTTTGTGTTGAGTTGTTATTTTTGGACTCGCTGCTTCGCTACGCCTGCATACTTGAAAAGACGCGCCTTCGTAAGCGCGACAACAGCAGCAACGACAGGAGATGGCTACAAGCGACATGGCTCAAAATATTAAGCGCAGCTGCGCAATCAAATGAGAGGCAAAAACGAAAAAGTTCCGCTTTTAACATGTTTCACAAAAAAACGTGTTGTTGTTTTGATTCCGTTTCTTACTGACGTGCTAAACTGTGGGTACAGATTGGCAATGTTTTGTCATACGCTGGCACCAGAGGAGCGCCGTGCCGATCAGAATAACATATACATACGTACACATACTGTTTATATACAGTATTAGGGCTGTCGTTACCGTTTTTAATTGTAATTAATCACCTGATTTCCATAGTTAACTTGTGATTAATCACACATCGATGGCACGTTATATCTGTTCTAAATGTACAATCATATATATTTTTAAGTTGTTCATGCTTGTATCTACAAAAAAATACAAATTGAGTTGTATCTTTTAGCTCATGGATATAGTCATTTTATAGTAAGTAATTCATTAAGTTATCCATCCATCCATTTTCTTAGTCCTCACAAGGGTCGCGGGTCATTAAGTTATTTGAAATTAAAAAATATATGCTAAACAATTAAAAGGAGTGTGACAAATGTCATCATAGATTTACGTTGAGGTCATTTTTCTACCACTAGGTGGCATTAGTGTTTCATGTTGTACATTGGTGACGTTTTGGGGTTTTTTTTTCAAATTCTGAGCAATTTGTATTTCGAACATGAAGCAACTTGTGGACTGCATACATTTTTTAAATCACATTTATTATTGCTAAATTGTGTTATAGTGACTCTTTTTCACAACTAATGAAAAATATAGCATAAACGTTTTTACATCAATTGTATTTACATTTTTAACGCTTCCGGACGTCGTACTTAAATCTTTTTCATGAACCCTGGTATAAAATAACGTATTTTTTTGTGTCTCTTCATGTTTCCATTAAAGTTATGGAATATAGGCAGAACATTTGACCCAATATTGTCACACCAACCTTATTTTGAAGGAAGTCCACATAGTCTAAAGCCTCCTTGAACTTTGTCGCCGCGTCTTGGAAGCTTTTGTCTTTCATCAGGACGTTCCCTTGCTCCTGCAGCAGCATCACCAGACGCAACATCTGCTGCCAATCCTCCTCCATCTTGTGGCCTCCGTCACCCTTCCCGCATTCTTCTCCATCCCGGGCCTCCTCCTTCTTTTCTTCCTCCTCCACCTTCTCCTCTTTGTCACCGCCGGCGTCCAGCTTGTTCCAGTAGGCGTCCTTCTCCTGCCAGTACTTGTCCTTGATGCGCTCCGACAAGGCCCTGAGCTCTCGTTGGACCAGCGAGCCCAGCGTGGGGTCCAGGTGGGCCACCATGTTGAAGTCCCGCCGCGCTTCCTTTTCGTTCCACACGGCGGCGTGTGCCTTGGCTCGCTTGTAGTAACCCTTCACGCAGTCTGCAAAGAACAAATGAAGAAGTCTACAGGAGGCCTTGAATTAAGAGTGCCCCCAACTTACGAGCATGCTTTCTTGGAGTTGTTGGTCAGACTTAAATAAGAGCATGATATTTTTTTGCTCATTTAGCCTCTAATTTTTGTTTGTTTTTTAACTGAATTCACCCAAAAAATGATATACGTTAATATATCGGTATTAACAGCCACAATATTAGGTACACCTGCGCTTCATGAGTGTTTCAAGAGGTCAATCAAGCAGTTGCCGGTTCGAGCATGATGACATGTCAGCTGCTTGCCGTTCGATAAGCATAGTCGGTCAGAGCGGCTGGCGAACGACCCCCACCTTTGTGCTTGTCCAGCAGCTCGCTGGCGTGCTCGATCACCTTGTAGTACTCGTGCAGCTCCAGCATGCACTGGCAGTAGTTCAACTCCAGGGGGACGATCATACGGGCCAAGTTCATGTAGTCCGCGTCGCCTGGCATCTCCTGCATGCGAGGAGGGAAAATGGAAAAAAACAGCTGCATATTTCAAAACCTGATTCAAATATGGCGGGCGTGGTCGCCCTGCGTGGTCAAAACTGCGCTCCATCCATCCTCCCCTTCAGTATTTCCTGTTACCCAAAACCCGGCCCATCCCTTAAATCAATCCAGGGATGAGATCAAGTCACACCTGCAAGTCTCAAGGGAGAGTTTGGCCTCCAGTAAATCACGATTTTTAACAGCTGTTACAAAATTTAATTGAAAATTATAGCCATCAGAATATGTGAAATTGTGTTTTAAAGGAATCATGGCTTCAAAGCAGGCTTTCAAGGGAACATTTGGCTACCGAGCAGGGTCAGGGTTTTTAACAGCTGCTAAAAAATTTAGTTGAAAAATTCAGCTGTTAGAATGTGGGACCTCAGTTTTTATAAACACCAAGGATTCAAAGTGCGGTTTAACAGGAGAGTTTGGTTCTTTAGTTGGGTCATAATTTTTGACAGCTGTTTCAAAATTGAGGAGAAAAATTCAGCTGTCAGAATGTTGGTTTCAGGTTTTAAAGGCATCAAGGCTTTAAAGAAGTAGGGTTTCAATGTGGAGTTTGGGCTCCAAGCAAGGTCACAATTTATTACAGCTGTTACAAAATTTAGTTAAAAAATTCAGTTGTTAGAATGTGTGAACTTATGTTTTAAAGCAGGGTTTCAAGGGAAAATTTGGCTACCAAGCAGGGTCAGGGTTTTTAACAGCTGCTACAAAATTTTGTTGAAAAATTCATCTGTTAGAATGTGTAAAGTCAGTTTTTATAAACGCCAAAGATTCAAAGTATGGTTTAACAGGAGAGTTTGGCCTCTAGTTGGGTCACAATTTTGGACAGCTGCTACAAAATTGAGGAGAAAAATTCAGCTGTCAGAATGTTGGTCTCAGGTTTTAATGGCATCGGGGCTTTAAAGAAGTAGGGTTTCAAGGTGGAGTTTGGGCTACAGGCAAGGTCGCGATTTATTACAGCTGTTACAAAATTTAGTTGAAATGTCAGCTGTAAGAATGTGTGACCTTGGAAATTTTAGCTGTAAAAATGTGTAACTTTGGATTTTATAGTCGTCAGGGTTTCAAGTGAGAGTTTGGCCTCCAGGCAGGGTCACACTTTTTAACAGCTGTTACAAAATCCATGTTGGAAAATTCAGCTGTCAGAATGTGTTGACCTAGGGTTTTAAAGGTGTCAGGGCTTCAAAGTAGGGTTTCAAGGGAACGTTTGGTCATTTTGTCCTGGACAAGTTAAGTCATATATCATCAAAACAACCTCTGGGACGCAATGACTCGAGTCACCCATCCAGGCTGGTTGCCGGGATGCCGCCACCTCCCACCCTCATGCACTCACCCTGGATTGGACGGTTTTGAGCAGCAGCACAGCCTCCTTGTATTGGCTGGCCGCCTCCTGGAACTGCTGCTGTTTGACCAGCGCGTTGCCTCGCATGTGGAGGAGCGGCACCGTGCTCAGCTTTTCGTCCTTCTCCATCATCCACGACTCTCTGTGGTAGGAAATGGGGTCGCCCACCTGGAAAGGTCGGGGGCGTATTTAATTTTACTGTTTACCTTGATTGGAATCGAGGTTTTTATAGTAATGAAAACCAACAGTAATGTTGTATAACAAAATGAACTTCTTCTTTTTTCAAATTTTATTCAGAATCGTTTTCACATTTTGAGTTACGATCGTGGTCATACGAGTAACGAGAGTTACGAGCTTGGAATGGATTAAACTCATGAGTCTAACCGTGATTCACAGACTCCAACCATTGCTTGAAAGTGGCTCTGGATCTCCCCCCCCCGCTATCTGATCCTTTCAAGGCTTAGTTGTAGGGGCAGTTGTTATATAAATGATCCCACTATTATTTTTCATGAACCAGGAAGTGGCTTGCCAACTACGGACCAACCAATTATGAGAAAACGTTTTTATTTTTGGTTCAGCTTTGGCGAAGGTCTACTAAGTGCTACTGCGATTTCAATTGCAGCTTTTGAAAATAGAAAGCAAGTGCTGTTGTTTTCCAGGTATGGCATCAAGCATGATTTTTCTAGGATAAAGCCGCCACTGAATAAAACAGCAGGAGCGAATACAAGGAAATGCTAAATAGGAACACACAATTGTCTGCTCCAACAAGATCAAACCTTTGTTTTGGACCCCCCCGGTGGGTTGACTTCAAAGCACGATGTTTGGAGGCAGAGTTTGGGGGGAGGTGGGGGGGGGGGGTCACTTCTTGTCACCGCTGTCAGTGATTGTTGAGGAATATTGTTGTTTTATGTGCCAAAAAGACGCTGGGTTATTTTTTTCCCAAGCTTTGTCTTAATTATTTTGACCCAGCATATTTTATTTTTTTTAGAATTCTTGCTATTTTACTTTATTACAAATGTTTACTATTTTATTTAATTTTTATTTATTTTATTTTATTATTTTAATTTAAAAAAATATATATTGATTTGCTATTCTTTCTTTTTCTATGTGTGCCATCTGTTTTTAAGTGGAGGTGTGTTGTTTGTGTTTTTCTTTGTCCTCCTGACCTGCAGCAGCTCCATGATGAAGATGAGCGGCTGCGGCGTCCTCATGAGCTCATCCAGCTCGGGGAAGCCGGTGGAGTGATAGTGGAAGAGGTTCCCCATGCCGCACATGTGCCTCTGGCCCTCCAGGGGGTCTTTGCCTTGAGCGATCAGCCGCATCCCCTTCGACACGATGGGGTACAAACCTGTGTGCTGCCAAACAACAAAACGAAACAAAAACAAAAAGAGCAGCTTCAGTCAGTGCGGCGCTTCAGGAGGAACCACAGTGAAGGTGGCGTAAGGTGATGATGCAGTGTGCATCCATATGAGCTGCTTTAACCTTCAACGCCAGGATTTAGACCAGGGGTGGGGAAAGTAGGGCCCACGGGCGACTCGCGACGTTAGTTCAAGCATTTGCATTGTCAAGGATACTGTCATTATTTGTTGCATTCAATTTAGGAAGTATACGTGAAGTTTATTATTCTCGCAGACTAGTGCTCACTTGAAAGGTTATTTAGAAGTAAAAAAAAAAAATAAGAATACATACATACATACATACAAACAACATAACATGTTTCATTTGTTATATGAAATCAATGAGAAAATTATTGCTTTATTATTCAAATAAACTTTTAAGTAATTTACACACATTTAACTTTAAAATATATGTATATTGTCTTTTTTTACCTCATCTATTTACGGGATGACCCATCTGTCCATTTTAGATGGATGGATGGATGGATGGCTAGCTAGCTAGCTATCGAGCTAAATGGATGGATGGATGGATGGATGGATAGATAGATAGATAGATAGATAGATAGATAGATAGATAGATAGATAGATAGATAGATAGATAGATGCTGATGTATGTAAGTAATAAATATTGTGTAATGATGCTATACAGTAATATTTGTGGGAAGTACTCATTGAACTTATTAGACTTAAAAAAAAAAAAGTGCTTTGCCGCCACCGTGTGGCATATGTGGGCAATTCAATTCTTTGTTTAACTTTTTTTAATTTTTTTATTGCGATTCATTACAACAACAAAAAAAATTGGGCGCGACAGTGGGCTTAATTGCAACGTCAGGCATTTGCGTGATGATGTCATCCAACTCACCACGGCGTCGCACCAGAACTCCGCCACCTCTCCGAGCCGCATGGACGTCAGCAACGTCTCCCACACTTCCAACTTGAACATCTTGCCCACAAAGATCTCGGCTGGCCTACCGGCGGCCAGTCGGCTGTCGTCCACCGCCGTGCGCTCAAAGTTGTCCAGCAGCGTCTGGAAATGGAAAACCAGCTGCGATGCCAACACACACACACACACACACGCACGCACGCACGCACGCACACACACACGCACGCACACAAAAAACAGACACAGTTATGGTTAATCGGCACATTTTTCACCGAAAAAGGATGAAATGGGTGACGTCATACCACAGCCATTAGCCATCAGGTGTACCTAATGTTGTGGCTCTTCATAGGCAACACAGTGCTCTTTTAATCCCGTGTACATATGAATGCGTCAGATTTTTTTACTTGGAGCTATTCTGACTGAGTATATAATGCAGTGATAGCCTAGCAGATTTTATTTACCACTGGGAACTTCCTCAGCAGGTAGGTCACAAACAAACACACACACACACACACACACACACGCACACACACACACACAGAGTGATGTCGATGCACAGGAGTGGAAATCCACGCTGGCACTGTCATGGAAAATGTTTGTCAGTGTATCCGGGCTTTGTGCCAATAGCTGGATGTGACAAGACTACACAGAAAAAGAAAAAAGAAAAAAGAAAAAAGACAGCCATACACACTGAGACACAAACACGGCGTCGCTGCCATTAAACATGTCGCAATTTGCTTGACCAAATGTTTGCTACGATTCCCTCACGCGCGTCTTCATTCGTGAATATTTCAACGGCAAACAACAACATGTTTGACATCTGAAGCTGGGCTTCTCAAACTGGGGTCGGCGGCCCCCCTGGAAGGTCTGCAGGTCGTAATTTGGGGATCCGCCAAGTCGTTATTAATACATGATTATGTCGTGCAGTGCATAATCCGCGTATAGAGATTCGCAATGTTTTTTTTCCTGCTCATCTATTTTAAAGAACAAAACAACTGTTGTGCCTTTTCTATAATGCTTTGCCACAAGTGGGCGCTAATCCCCTAGCGAATAGGAAGGTAACATTTTGGGATCGAAGTTGGTGGTATATTTATATTTTAAACAATATATTCAATTCAGTTTTGTGGAATTTTGTTCTAAAGAGATCATGCAGATTTAAGTAGGTAGTTCTGTTGAATCAACATCCTTAAAAAAAAAAAAAAAAAAAAACACTCGACAACACCTGATGTAAAAGTTGTCCCGTCCCAGAGGTCATGTGAGCGGTACCTTGGTCCCAGGTGGGAAGTGAAGCAGCGGGCCGGTGCCTCCAGCCAGAATCTTCTTCTTGACGCCCGGATGCTTGAGCAGGTACGTCTCCTCCATGGTGCTGCCTGCCTCCTTCTTGGCCCAGAAATGAGAGCGGTGGCGGAAGCCGGCCAATGGTTTGCTCTCTGACAGATGGCGGGATTAGGACCAGCCGGCCGAGCTGGCCACTTTAATCTGAGGAGCTAATCCCTGGCTGGCTAATTCCATGGGTGGGAGCATCCCTGCAGCAAAAAGAAAAAAAGAGTTCAGGTGACATTCACACAGAAGATGATGTCATCCCAGTGAAGGGAACATAACATAATGCTTGGAAAGAACTCAAAAAAATTATATATATATATATATATATATATGACTATTCTCATAAAATTGTACTGTACTGGTTACTTTTTTTGCTGAATAATTACTCTTGGCTTTTAAACAATAAAGCAAAAACAAAAACAAAAAAACAGTACTGTACATATGATTTTTTTTGTTTTGTTTTCCAAACTATGAATATTTCTTGTCAAATTTAACACTTAGAATATTTGGATTTAAATAACAGTCAAAAACCCAAAAAGTAATGAATATTGTACATGTATTAATGTATAAAACATATAATTTATTAATAATTTCTCTAATATTATATAACTTTAGTTGTAAAATAATTGCTCTACTCATAAACAGTAATTTGATATACTGTTGTTAAAAATGGTCAGTAAACAAAGTACATTTTTTTTTAATGTTACTTCGCCGAAAGAAGAGGCAACATCTCCATTGAGAGGCAATTTTAAAAACTTGTTTATTTTCCTTCCCCCCCGGAGAGCTCAGTTCGTTCGGTAATTTTACCGATTTGACATGTCATCATCATTGCTTTTTTTAATTTATTATTATTTATATATATTTTTTATACATTTTTATTTTGCATGTGGGTGTGCATGTGTATGTGCGTGCGTGTGAGTGTGTATGTATTAGTTCACCTAAAACCTATTAAAAAATCCCATACCGTTCACCTAAACCGAACACTTCAGAAAAACTTGTTTATTTTCCTGACTTTTACTCATTAACTTTTTTTTCCTCTTAAAACATTACGACCAATATAAAAAGTAAGTTTTATGATAAAAAAAAAAAAGGTATTCATGTAAAAAGCACTTTTCTCTCATTAAAAAAATATTATTGTAATACCTTTTCCTCATAAAATTATATTTTGTCATGTTGTGACTTAAATAATTAAACTCGGAGTAAACCTTACTAAACAATAAAAAAAAATTAACATTCAGGTTTTTAGTTGGTGAATGAAAGTCCTTGTTGAGGGGCGAAAACAATCCCTAATGTGATTAACAGGCAAAAATTAATTAATTTAATTTGAGTGAGTTCTAAAACGGAACAGCTCAAATGAATCCATATCGACTTCATCACTTGACATCTACAGGAATGACATTTTTCATATTTACATTCACTGGCCACGATTCAAAATCTCCATTCTAAGATCACGTTGAGTTTCTCGTGAGTGCACCTAACGTGATGGCCGATGAGGGTAGAAAAGCAAGAGTGCTAAAACAAGCTTCATTTAAAAGTGCAAGCAAGGGAGTGTGTGGAATTAATCAGGACTCGCATGTCATTAAACTCACCTTGAAGGTTTGTTGATCCACCTAAAGCGGAAAAAAAGCCGCCAGAGTTTATAAACAGTAAAAAAAAAAAAAAAAGCCAAATAAAGTTCCCGTCTGTGAGCGTGCATAACAGGAAGCCATCAAGGCTGCATTGATGGCGGACTACAAAAACAAAACACAAACAACAGACATCAGTTCTCTGTCGAAACAAAACACTTTATTGACATGGCAACAAAGAAGATCGCGATTGCGAGCTGAACTGCAGATCAGCGAGCTCGCCGAGGTCTGAGGAAAAATATCAAATTGAACAAGGAACGACACGGCGAGTCTGCGTCAAGCCTCACGTCCTCCCCCCTTTTCATCCTCGTTCGCTTTCAGGTGGAATGCTGAGGGTGCGGTGAGGGCGCCCCCTGGTGCTCACTTCTCAATCAGCGAATCCAGCTGCTCCTGGAGCGAGGCCAGCTGTTGCAACAGGACAAACGGGAGCGGCTCAATGTCACGGATTTGCACATTCGGAAATGGTACCCAATGAGCGCTACCTGCTCCATCTCGCGCTCCTCCTGCTGAACGATCTCATCCAAACACGCTTGGAATCGGTTCTGGGAGGAGAGACGTGGCATTGGTGTGAAACGGCCATCTCGCACCCTCCTTTAATTGCGATCGCCTCAAATGTATGTGTTGCGACAGAAAGGCCACCCGGAATGTCAGTCGGAGGCGGCTGACCTTTTTGCGCCGCCACCGTGACGGTAACGAGCGCCGACGGCGGCCCCAAACCGGCGGGCAGCGCCGGCGCTAAATGGCAGCCGTGTCTGCTCGCTGTCCCGCCAGCTCAAGCGTCTGCTTCGACACAATCTGGCGACCATTTGCAATGAGTTCCCACACGGAACCATGCGAACATTGATAAGGTCCAGCTTTCATATTTTTGTTGCCGTCATTTCTCATAATATTCCAACAGCATTCTGACGAATGTACACATGTAATGAGTTAAATGTATTCAACTTTTTCCTGGAAAATTACCACTTTTATATATTTTATTAGTTGTAATATTACAAAATGGTTTTAACAAAAATACATTTCTCAAAACTAAATGTATGCATTAACTTTGAAAATAATTACTCTTGTAATGGTACAATTTTTCTGTTCATAAAATTAAGTCATTTGTCATAATGACATTTTATTCTCATAAAATTTGGACTTTAATCAAATTGCGAAATTGTTTGTTATAATTGTATTCTTTTTGTATCACAACTCATGGAACAATGACAAAAGAATCAGATCCTGCTTCACACTCTCATCATAATAAAATCTTTATGAAAATTATATTTGGTCGTATGTGTAAGGTCGTGATTTTATTTTAAAAAAAAAATTGAGGATAAGAAATAGATGGATGGTTAACTTATAGCTTAAAGTTACAGCTAATGAAAAATCCCAAACTCACATCTCAAAAAATGTCAATATTACATGAGTTTTAATATAGAAATGAAGTATAGACTCCAGAAATGTTTAATCACCCTTAAAGCTTGCATCTATAATAAATGAATGAATCCAAACGAGCTACTTTTTGACCACACCCACTGAAATCAATGGACTTTTTTCTCATCAATTTTTGTCTCTAAGTTCTTGTTTTTGGACCGCGTGTGTGCGCGTGTGCGTGTGTGTGTGCGCGTGGCTCACTTTAAGGGCCTGGTTTTCCACTTTCATGATCAGCTCCTCCTGCTGTTTCTTGCGGGCTCGCGTTTCCTGAAGCTTGGCCTTGACGCCGCTGATCTGAACTTGATACTCCATCACTACAATGAACCAACAGCACGAGAAGGGTTAAGTCAAAAATAAATAAAAAATAAAATAAATAAAAAATAAAATAAAATAAAATAAATAAATAAATAAGGGGGCTTGTGACTGGCAGACGTTCAATCTTGAAGTGAAATAATGAAAGAACTACCCAAAATGTCAGAAAACATTGACATACGTTACTCAACGACCGATTGGCATCAATTACAGCAAATGTCAAATTTGAGTGTACTTTTACCCAAGTAGTGCTTTCAGGTGCAAGGGAGGTTTTGGGGAGAGAGAGAGACACAGAGAGACAGAGACAGAGAGACAGAGAGACAGAGAGACAGAGAGACAGAGAGAGACAGAGAGAGACAGAGAGAGACAGAGAGAGACAGAGAGAGACAGAGAGAGAGAGAGAGAGAGAGAGAGAGAGAGAGAGAGAGAGAGAGAGAGAGAGAGAGAGAGAGAGAGAGAGAAAGGATGACGGTCATTTTCACATGCTTGACTGTCCTGGCTGGCCAGGATGTGACAAATTGTGCTTAATGGCGACAAAGCGTCCATTTAAAAGGACGCGCGGCAGCGGATTAAAGCACTCAAAGGACAACTAAATGGAGGCTGCACACAGAGTGGACGTTCAATTACACTAAAGTGGCGGCTCGTATCCTCAGCTTAACTACAATTGTGGAACCCTTTGCAAATAATCGCAGGCAATTTTGCCCCCTCGTGCGACTTTTTCGACATTGCCAAGACGGCGCTGGGAAGAGAAAATGACAAAGTGAGAAAATAGTCTGAATTTTTACGAGGGATCGTCGAAATTGCAACTGAAGAGATCATAATTAAATATTACTTTAAAACACTTTATGCAGCACTTTTGTGCTTGTTATTTGAAAATTAAATATTTAACTAAAAAACATTTGCCTTGTAAAACATTGCAAATTTGCTGTCATAGTGACACAGCTATTCTCACAATAGTGCAACTTTATTCTAATAAAATCGAAACAAAAATTCTAAGGATAAGAAAAATGTATTCTTGTTACGTCGTGACAGTTAAAACAGATCTTTGACGTCTACGGCAACACACAATTAATAATAATGTCAATTTCAACCTTTTACTTTGTTCATTTTCATAATGTCCCAGCATTAGTCAAATAAGAATTAGTCAAATAAGAGTAGCATTTTTTTCCCTCATTTTAAAGTGGAAGTGAACCTTAAACATTTTTTGACAATATGTGACCTCACTAGTCTAAATATAGCATTCTGGTTAATATTGCGTTAGTGGAATGTGAGATATGAAGCAAAATGCAGCCATTTTAACCCATCTCGGGGGGCGGCCATTTTGCCACTTACTGTCGACTGAAGATGACATCACAGTTGCTCTGGGCTCAGGCAACAACCAATCAGAGCTCACCTGTTATCTTAAGCTGCGCTGTGATAGGCTGTTACCTGAAACCTGAGCAACTGTGATGTCATCTTCAAGTCGGCAGCAAGTGGCAAAATGGCCGCCCCCGGAGATGGACAAAAACGGCTGCATTTTGCTGCCTGTTCCACTAACGCAATATCACACAGAATACCATATTTAGACTAGTGAGGCTGCATAGAACATATTATTGTCCAAAAAAAAATAAAAAATTGGGGTTGACTTCCCTTTTAAGTAAAGGCATCTTTTCCAAAATACGGGTATGTTAGAAAAATAAACCTTGCGTGCTCTCTCGCGAGAAAAGTGCCCTCTCACCTATTTGGTTGTTTGTGTCCGCCTCTCGTTGGGCGGGGTCGGACTCGTCCAGCTTGTCTTGGGCCAGGTCGTCCTCCGTGTCCACGATGTTGAGGTCCTCGTCCTCGTGGCGGTCCGCGTCGTCCTCCTCGTCCTCGCTGGAGCTGCTGATGTCGTTGAACATCTCCCGCAGTTCGTCGCGCTGGGCTGGCCCACGTAAAGAGTCGTCAGCCGCTAGCCGACATTCCATGCCGGCAAACGTACGATTCTGCCCGCGTCGGCTGTTGTCGAGGTCATTGTTGATGACGTCACATGGGAATGTTTGAAGCATCTGGCATTTGCTAATAACGGTTCGCTAACGAGCAGAGACTTTAAAACTGCCGGGCAACCGCCAGAGAGGAAGATCATCGAGAATGGAATAGAGTTGAAATTCTTGATTGTAATTTAGAAAAGAGAATTGGAGTTTTTAAAAAAATAAGAACAAAAGTACATTTAATATTACTATAAAAACGTATGAGCTTGTAAAATGTGCACATTTCTTACGTGAATAAATAAATAAATAAATAAATAAATATTACACTCTCCAGAAAATGTTGCGTGACTTACTTGAGGACCCGTGACCCATCTTGTGTCCCGACGTGCCAGGTGACGAGTCCAGGTTGGCCAGGGAGCCGTGCTGGTCTCCGTCCTTCATGTCGTCCTCTGCTATGACTTCCCACCCTGATCAATCTCGGGTCAAGGTCAATGTGCCTCTTTCGTTCATTCTCAAAAAATGGAATTTGATTTGAATCTCAGCTCTGGCCCTTCTTATGTGAAGTTGACATCTTCTCTCCGTGCTTGTGCGCTAAAACAAAAATGAAAAGACCTGCAAGGACACAAACGCTGAACAGACCACGCGGAAAACAGCCAACCCAACTAAATCCAGCTCCTGATAGCACGTCCTAGGTCACGCCCCTTTAAGGCACACTTGAACCAACCAATTAACGTTACTACAGTGTCTGTATGATTTTCAGAAAAAAAACATGTTCTATTTTAAAATTCTCTTTCATTATGTATAACGGTGGATAGCAATACTAGCGTTCTGGTCATTAGCATTAGCTGGATTAATTTAACGGCTGTAGGAGAAGTTGAATGGCGGGTTCCTTGTAGGACAAATCCGACAAAATGTCAAAGAGGCTTGTCCAGCCTGCAGTTGCCATTTTTTTTTTTTTACATCTACCCGCCGAGATGACCCCGTTTTGTTTAGTTTTGCGTGGCCTCGTGTCAGCGCAGACGAGATTGTGCGCGACGCGGCACAAAAAGCAATATCGTCCTCGCTGCGCGCCGAAGACGGGCGGGCGCTTGCGGAAGGAATACGAACGCTGACAGCGTCGGCATCTGTGCTCAGCAGCCGCTTCACCTCCTTCTCCACGTCGGGAGATTCGATGTACTGCGAGGAAGGGAGGGACAAAAAGTGCGGGTTAGATTAGAGCAGCTGGCCCGGCGCCAGCGAGAACATTTAGCGATTAGGAAACGGAAGGCAGCCAAATGGGATGCGAAACGCTGCACCTTGGGGACGATTGATCGAAAAGAGCAAGTTGATGCGTAGCGCTCGGGCATGCGCTCCTTTCGCTATGAAAAGAAGCGCCGGGGAAATTGCTTTTTGTTGTTGCGCTGCCTTCGGGACAAACAAAAGATGGAGGGGCTTTATTTATATGTAAATCTAAGGTTGACTGTTAGAAGAAATGTTAACGTCTGCTTGGGTTAAAGCCAAAGGAGGAGATCGGTGCTAAAAAGACTGATGAGCGGTGGGAAAGTCAAATGGGGAAAATAAATCGAGTGCAAACCTTCTTTTTTGCCGTCTTGCGAAATCTTCTCTTGCGCGTGTTCTTGAGGGGACACGTGACTGAGGGGGGGGGGGGGGGGGGGGGGGGAGACAAGTTCTTAAGTGCAGTGACGATTATTAACTCGTGCGCGCATTTGTCTTCTTACTGCCGTGGTTCCAAATGAACTTCTTGTCCTTGTCTTTGTCTTTCTTCTTCAACTTGGGATCGGTGCCAGTTGGCTCCTCTAAAGGAGGGTATAGGTCTCCATCGAGTGTACACACCAGCATCTAACCAAACAAAGCCAGCACATGACATATTTCAATGACAAATCATTGGTACTCAATAAAGTCAATTCATAAAAAAATAATAAAAAAATGTCTACAATAAAACACGTCTGTTCAAATGGCAGGTTCTTATAATTAAACCCCCCCCCCCCCCATATTATATTATGAAATGAGTTGGAAAAATATGGCATTTTTGTAATATGAACTTTTATATTATTTGACCCCCAAACATACAAAGCCACTTCCACCACACGAGTCCTGTCCACAGAACACACCATACGTCATGACTAAGTCACCATACAGATTGAAAATAAAGGGCCGGTTTTTTTTTTTATTCCTAAACATAATACTTTGGTACAGCTCTACCTGGCAGACGTCGGCTGTCTTATATAAAGTCTTCTTGTCCACCGTTTTGAGAGACTCAATGATGCAGGGCAGATCCACCAGTTTGCAGGCCAGCGGGACACGGTCCACTCTCACGATGCCATGGCGACCATCAGCTGCGAATTTTATTAGTATTATTTTAATGAGTAGTAGCATAACCTCATTGAAAGTACCACAATACTAAAGTAGAACAATCCAAACAGAAAGAAAAAAAACTAAATACAAATCTAAATTGTTCCTATCCCGTAAGAGGTGACTTACGGTGCAACTCAATGGTGAGTCTGTCCTTCATATTCATACTACTGGACTGGGCGATCCTCCTTACGGTAGATGCATACTCCTGCAGAAAAAATAATAGTAATACAAAATAAAAAGGGTTTCAGAAATTGGTCACAGTGCATTTTACAAAACAAGATAAATAATACATAAAATTACTGCAGACGCTTACCGTTGGCAGCCGCAGGACAAACTGATTCTCCAACTCATAGGGAGCGTCCTCTTTACTCTTCGAGCCAACTTTACCAGCTGGGAAAAAAATTATTTTACATTACTGCAGCCCAGAATGCTACAAATACGCTTTATTGTGTTAATGCAGCTGTATCCGGTTGCTCGACTGTTGTTGCTGGTTTCGAAGTCGTTTAGTTATGAAGTTTCCGCCAACAAACACAAACATTTAAACTAATGTATATGATTGCTTTAATATTTTTTCTGTGCATGATGTTGTTTACATCGCAGAAGGGACAATGTCTGTCCGGATAACGTTAGCATAGCAAGCTAGCCAAACGAGAAAAGGACGTACCTTTCTGTTTCGATGTCATGGTTGTTTTTGTAAACCGTGAAGTAAGAAGACCAGGGGACGGCTAGCCAAGCGTCAAGCTATACCAAATAAACTGAATGCGTTTTAAACACAAGTGCAGCTTTACTAGACGAACAGAGGCATGTCTAAACAGTTGAACCGATGGAGCTCATGCTGCATTCAAATGCTCATCGGAAATGCCAAAATAATCCGCTTGCACTTGCACTTTTTGAAGAGAAAATATTTTAACATTAAACTCCTGCAACAACTATTTTACCACTAGAATGCGATACATTATAATGTTCAACAAAATGTCCGTATCCTTTATTTATTAATAACACCTTATCTCCGCCAACATGGTCGTGACGTCACTCACTCAGTATCACGGCGTGTGTTACGTTAAAAGACACTCAGAAAATCTAATCTATCAGCAGCATACCCCCACGCCCCTATAATCACAGGTTTTTATTTATGAATTGATTAAAAAAATGCTCAGACATATATACGTTGTAATCTGAATCAGGCGTTTGTGCTTTTATGCATTTTTTTTGTTATCTATTTATTGCATGCTTTGTTTTCTCTTGTGTTTCCTATTTTGCATACGTAATTCTAAAAATCATTAATAAAATGTCTTTATCATTTAGTAACGATTAATTTTGTTTCTAAAACTGATATATAAATAAAGTTTATATCTTTATCGTCATTGTTGAGAATAGCAAAATAAATATGAGACTTCAAATTAAAAATTATTTAATTTCTTAGTGAGGAAAATTCAGTCGAATACATTTATTTTTATATGAAATGTCAAATAAAGACTCGGTTATTATATTCAATTCAGTAAAATTAATCATGTATCTATGCTGCCCTTTACATTTTTAAATGTTTCGCCGTGGCGCTTTTAAGTTGAAACTCCTCAACACGTCCTGGAAAAAAACACACTTTACACTTCCGGGTCGGAATCGATTCCTCAGTTGCTGTCGTTTTTTACCTCCTCTGCCTGTCCGTGTGACACATTAGCGAAAGTTTTGGACTCCGCAACGTCGACGCCGCAGCGTTTAGCTGCCAAACATCAGGCCATGGCGCTTAACTGGACTGCCAGCCTAGGCCGCGGGGTGACGGGGACGCGGTGGCGGCGCTTGCTGCCGCTGCTGGCGGCGATCCTGTCAGTGTGCGTGTGCGTGTGCCGAGCATCCTCGTCGTCTCTGGAGCAGCAACAGCAGGGGGAGGAGGACAGTGCCATGGAGAACATCGTCACGGAGAAGAAGGCTGAGGAGAGCCACCGGCAGGACAGCGCCGACTTGCTCATCTTCATCCTGCTCCTTACCCTCACCATCCTCACCATTTGGCTGTTCAAACACCGCCGGTTCCGCTTCTTGCACGAAACTGGACTGGCGATGATTTATGGTGAGCTTCTAACGCCACACGTGTTTTGAACGTAAAAAAAAAAGGTTCTTCTTAAATGACGTTTCACTGTCGTAAACTTCCGGGTGGCAACAGTGGGCAGGGAGGCGTGTCTGTCTGAGGTGCTGCGGACTTTCCTTGCTAACCAAAACAGCAGCAAAAGTCTCAAATGAACAGAGCATAATAATGAAGCTAGTCGAGTCATTCCCCCCATTTTCTTGTCTTGTGTCCAGGTTTAGTGGTGGGTGTGGTGCTGCGCTACGGAATCCACGTCCCACGGGACGTCAGTAACGTGACGCTGAGCTGCCCCGTCAACGCCAGCCCCGCCACGCTGCTCGTCCACTCCAGGGGAAAGTTCTACGAGTACACGCTGAAGGGTGAGATCAGCGCCAGCGAGGTGGACGACGTGCAGGACAACGAGATGCTGCGCAAGGTGTGTTTGACTCTTCCAGTTTCACAGTCAAATTCTCAAATTACGAGATTCAGACAAACACTTCCTCGTTCTACATTTCTTGACGCAGTCCTATTCTAACTTCAGGTGACGTTCGACCCCGAGGTCTTCTTCAACATCCTCCTGCCGCCCATCATATTCCACGCCGGATACAGCCTCAAGCGGGTAGGCAAATATTTTTTGGGACACCTCTCGATGACATCATCAACATGCCGCCGGGAGGGCGGAGCGTCAGTCACGTGATGGCGTCCGTCTTGTTTGCAGAGACACTTTTTCCGGAACATGGGCTCCATCCTGGCCTACGCCTTTTTGGGGACGGTCGTTTCCTGTTTTGTCACCGGGTGAGGTCATACACGTACGCACCTGTTACAATTTGTCATCATCACTTCTGTTTGCGTTTTCCTTCTTTTGCCAGGTTGATGATGTATGGCTGCGTGATGCTAATGAAGCAGATGGGACAACTCGGCGGAGAATTCTTCTTCACGGACTGTCTGTTCTTCGGCGCCATCGTGTCCGCCACCGACCCTGGTGCATCTGCCGTCTCCATTTTTTGACTTTCTTCCCCCCCAGTTCACGCAGATGAGACAATTTTTTTGTCTGTTTTGGTCCTCTGTTGCCATAGTGACGGTGCTGGCCATCTTCAACGAGCTGCAGGTGGACGTGGACTTGTACGCGCTGCTGTTCGGCGAGAGCGTGCTCAACGACGCCGTGGCCGTCATTCTGTCCTCGTAAGTCTGCCGCGGTGTCAGAATTCATGGGTTCTACGTGGCGCTGCTCGGTTGCGAAGAAAATGCGAATCACGATTGACTCGGTCATAATTGAAAGCATGATGAGGGCAATCATTTGTTTTCCAAAACAAGAAAGTTTTTAAACATGTAGAAAATATGAAGACACATTTCTTTGATACTATAATTATGCAAGTTCCTTTTGGACCAAACAAGATTTATTGAAATAAAAACAGGTGCAAATATATCAATTTAAACAACTCAAAATTAGTATTAGTAATCTTTTATTGTTGTTTACGATTATGCCGATTTTGTAATTGTGGAGTGTAATAGTTGCAATTGTAATTGGATTTTGATTAATTGCGCAGCCCTAATTATAAGACTATGAAATTAAGTAACAACTATTTCAATAATCAAATAATTGTTGAGAGCTATTATTTACTTTAAAATGGTTTGATGTCAGATTCTCGAGTATTTATTTTGTCATTTTTGTAGTCCTTCATGAAAGCAGACTGATGGTCTGTTTAATCAAAATAAGACATTTGCAAACATCTGCTTTTATTTTGGAAAACAATGACAGAATCAGTAACTGAATCGGTTTTTAAAAAGTTGGTGAGTGCATCCATTCTTCTCATGATTATTTTTATGTATTTATTTTTTACCAAATAAACAACAATAATTGGTTAATAAACATGAACTCATTTGCGCGCAAAAACGTATAAATGTGTTCTATTTTTAATGTTTTAGAGTGTCCCAAATATATATTTATACGTTTTTTATGCTAGAGCATACAGAAAGCAGCAAAGAACAGTTGAAGAAATGGTAGTAATTACAAAAACGGCCAGCAGGCGGCAGCAGAGTATAAGAGGTCAACCAGGGCCATGTTGAAAAAAAGCTCATTGCTCACATTTCCAAATAGATTTGTGAATAATGATGAAATGTAGCTATATTCTAATGCTAATTGCTGCAAAACGGAAAAAGATAGAAATGAGAAAAATCAGACTCTCATCTTTTGGCAGGTTCCATGTTTTTATAGCGATTGAACACAATATTCTGTGGGCCTCGCAAAATCAGTCCAAATCCAGTAAAATAGCCGGAGCGAAGGGGGTTGCTTCAGTCAAAATGGCTGCGAGTGAATGAATGAGTTAATCGGGTAAAAAAAATGTTTTGTAATGCACTTTAATGCAAAAATAAAATTGTGTCCAATTATTTGATGAATTGATCAAATGTGTTGGGGATCGATCGACAAAAAAAAAAGTCTGACCGAGTCATGGTTGAGTTTTAAATGATATCACCAACACTATAATATCATCTCATGATGGTCTGCATTCTTTCCAACGGGCTCCAATAATCCCTGTCGAGTGAGCTATTTTTAATCAGTTATTTATATCGAGAGTCGGCAAACCAGATGCGCTTTTCATCGTTATTATTATTTGCACGTTGCTGTCGAGAGCCCAAACAACTGACGATTTGTCATTTTGCGAGCGTGACTCAATGTGACTTCTGCAGTCCGTGTTTGCTTGCAGCGCCGTCGCAAAGTCGACTCAGCGAAAAAACGCGTGCCAAATTCATCACCCGAAAAGCAAAATACTTCACTGCAGAAAAAAGCCAGAAGGTCAAACGCCGACCCCTCGTGAAATGTTGCGGTCGCCGTTGGTGAGGGGGAAGCGGAGCCAGAATCACTTTGTCACTTTGTGTGTTGTTTTTGTTTCGTTTTTTTTAAAGCCAGCAAAGAATTGCAAGTAATGTCGTCCGATTCACTCATTATGAGGAACAAGTCGACGTGATACACTTTTGCGCAATTTACGCGTCAAACGGGGATTGTCGGAGCTAATCAACGTGCTGTGGATGTTGTCGGCAGGTCCATCGTGGCTTACCAGCCGGAGGGCGACAACAGCCACACCTTCGAAGTGGTGGCCATGTTCAAGTCCTTCGGCATGTTCCTCGGCGTCTTCAGCGGCTCCTTCGCTCTGGGCGTGGCCACCGGCGTCGTCACGGCGCTCATATCCTTCACGTTTTTCAACTCGGCCAGCGGATTCTGGAGACATGACAACAAAGCACAACCATTCAATGCTCTTCCACTAGGTGGCAGTAAAGGCTGGCGGGGATTGATATTTACTTGAAAGAAATCGAGTAAAATTTGTTCACACCAGAAATTCTAGTTCAACTCCTTGACTTAGAATTTCGGAGTGCATTATCCTTTACTCGGCTTTTTCAAGTAAATATCACTCACCATTTTTACAGAGTAGTTTGGAGCAAGTTTGTTAGTTTTTATTAAGTTAAAATTGTTATTATTCGTTTTAGTTATTATTTTTGATAAATAGAGTATTTGTCTAGTGCAAGAAAACAAAGAACATTGTTGCTAATAATTTTTGCGAAAATGTTAGTTCATTTTTTTATGTAAGATGTGGTTTCAGTTAGTATTAGTTGTCTTAAAAGCATTTTCATTCTTATTTTATTCTGTTAGCGAATTTTTTTTTCCAGTTTTTTTTTGTTTGTTAATTTTAGGTAGTTTTTTTCATAATTTTTTATTTATTATTTCAAGGAAAACACTTATTTTCAAGTAAATAACACCATTTTGACAGTGTAGTTGATTTTTTTTATTATACTTAATGTTTAGTTCGTTTTGACTTTTTCTTTTTAAATTCAGTAAGTTTTAACTTGTTTTTAGAGCAAGTTTGTTAGCTTTTAATAAGTTAAAATTGTTAATATTCGTTTTATTTTTATAAATGGAGTATTTGTCTTGCGCAATGTAAGAAAACAAGACATTTTTGCTAATAATTTTTGCGAAATGTCATTGAAGAACTAGTTAAGTTAATTTTAGAAATGTATGATGTAGTTTCAGTTAGTATTTGTTGTCTCAAAGCATTTTTATTCTTATTTTATACCGTTAACGAATTATTATAATTTTTTTTTTATTTGAGTTTTTCCGCATACGTTATTCAGTAGTAATTGACTTGTTTCGTTTTTTTTAAACATGCCACAAGATGGCAGCAGAGCAATGTGCCAGGTTGAAGTCCTTGACCGCCACCCGCACGTGACCAAGTTCACAAAGTTGAGCGATTTCCCGCTGCTGGAGACGGCCTTGTTCTTCCTCATGTCGTGGAGCACCTTCCTGTTGGCTGAGGCGTGCGGCTTCACAGGTGCTCACATTCCAACGGGATTTGCGTATTGTAGCTGAGGTCAATCGTTTTGATTGTTGGCTGTGCCACAGGCGTGGTGGCGGTGTTGTTCTGCGGCATCACTCAGGCGCACTACACCTTCAACAACCTGTCTCACGAGTCCCAGGACCGGACTAAACAGGTCAGACCGCAATAGAAACTAGGGGCCGACCAATATGCGTTTTTTGAGACCGATGCCGATACCAATTTTGGGCAGAAAGAAATTAATCAATTAATCTTTTGATTATTAAAAAATACATATTTAATGCATGCATGGCGTACACACTTTAAGTGAATACAGAGCGATTTAATTCTATAAAATAACTATTTTTTTTTCACACATTAAGAAAAATGTGTGCCTTTGCGTAGTGTTATCTTACCTGTGGGTCTGCGTTCTAACAGCATTTATGTGTGAATATTCGTGATTTGAAGGAAAAACACTCCCGAAGTCGATGCTAACTTCCTGTTAGCAGTTGAATGGGATCCTCCCTTCGCTTTTAGCATGAGCGCTAGGCTAGCGATGTTTTTAAAATGAAGCATGTTTTGTATTTAAATACATATTGGATGTAATTCTTATCGTCATGTGTTTAGTTTTACCGTTAATTCCAAGTGGGGTGTCATTAAGCAGCTTAAAGGACGCTTGGTGGGGGTGGGGGGGGTGTAAGATACGCGACACACTTGCTAGTTGCGAATGCTACGCAAATAAAATGTTGCATTCAAGGTACTTTCACAGCGTCGGAAACTTCTGTTTTCTTCGATGATAACGTTAAGGAAAATAATTTCTTGGCCGATGTTTGAAGGGCGATCATGGGCGGCCGATTAATCGGTTGGGCCCTAATAGAAACACAATGACAATTGTTTCAGGCTTTTTGGGGATGTTTTGTTGCAGCTGTTTGAGTTGTTGAACTTCCTGGCGGAGAACTTCATCTTCTCCTACATGGGTCTGACCCTCTTCACCTTCCAGAACCACGTCTTCAACCCCATGTTCATCGTGGGGGCTTTCGTATCCTTTTGGGAAAAGCCGCAGCATGAGCTGTAATTGCACATAGATGCCACAAGATGGCGGCAGAGCGATTTAAACGCGTTGCCATCCACTGTTTTCGTCGGCTTACCCTTGACCAACGCGAGCGTAGTTGGCCGTGTTCCTGGGCCGAGCGGCCAACATCTACCCGCTCTCCTTCCTGCTCAATCTGGGCCGACACAACAAGATCCGATCCAACTTCCAGCACATGATGATGTTTGCCGGTTCGTCAGTCATGCGACTCCAGTCCGCCGCGTAACTTCCTGTGGTGACTTTTTGCACTTTGCCGGCCAGGACTGCGGGGCGCCATGACGTTCGCCTTGTCCATCCGGGACACGGCCACGTACGCGCGGCAGATGATGTTCTCCACCACGCTGCTCGTGGTCTTCTTCACCGTGTGGTTCTGCGGCGGCGGCACCACGCAGATGTTGTCGTGCCAGCGCATACGGTACCGGCTTTGCTGTCCTGTTGTTTTGCGTGCAAAAAGTATTGAGACACGGCTCAGAAGTAATACTTCAATCCCTTGGACTGTAATTATGACTTCAGTTAGCACAAGTTAGCCTTTTTGACCAAATATTTTTGTGCATAATACGAGACTCTTCCTCAAGTTTGTTTGTGTTGCGTTATTTCCAACGTATGCTGTTTCCAGACAGATGTACGCTACCTAAACCCGCTTTGTTTCTTTTGTTTTTCATCAACAGTGTTGGCGTGGACTCCGACCAAGACAACTCTGTGAGTGCGACCCGGCAGTCGCACATTCAAAAAATAATAATAAATAATCAAATAAAACAAAAGTCAATTTCCTGCATTTGCACAGACGAGCATCGGCGAAGGTTCCGAGCGACGAAGCTCCAAGCAGGAAAGTGTCTGGCTTTTCCGGATTTGGTACAACTTTGACCACAAGTATCCTTGCACAATTTTGAGTTGTTGTGATTTGAGGATTACGCACGCCTCGGCCAGTAGGTGGCACCACCGCATCATACTTATTGCTTGTGTAGAGTCGCAGGTCTGAATTTGTAACGTTTCTTTTATTCCTTGACCGGAGCCCCCCCCCCCAGCTACCTGAAGCCCATCCTGACCCACAGTGGCCCCCCGCTCACGGCCACGCTGCCCCCCTGCTGCGGCCCCCTGGCACGCTTCCTCACCAGCCAGCAGGCCTTCGAGGTATTTCGTATTCCCAGAATTTTTTTTTTGCGTAAACAACAGCCGCCTTTGTTCATCTGAATTTCCTGAAGTGACGGGCAAGAAAAATGGCGTCTGCATAGTGTTAAAATTAGGGGTGTCAAGCGATTAAAATTTTTATAATAATATATATTTTTAATTTTATAATTAATTGCATGACTTCTATAGTTAACTCCCGATTAATCGATAATTTAATGTCTGTTCTAAATGTACAATTTTCATACTCTTGTTAACATAAACGTGGGGATTTTTTTTTAAACTAATATGTCATTGATACAGTAATTTCATAATAATTCATACAATTGAATGAAATGAAAAAGATGTACTGTAAAAGACGCGTGTGATATTGATTTGTTTTTAGGTCTTTTTTTCTGCATTTGTAAGACATTGGTGACAGCTCAGTGCATTTTTCTTTTCATATTAAAAGCTATTTAATCTGTAACATTAAGTAATTTGTGAAATTCTGCACATTTTTTAAATTGTAAAATACAACTTGGCCCCAGTCTCCACAAATATATGCGTTCATTTTATTATTTTTATTATTATTTTTAACTGGAATTCCCCCAGTTCGGGCTTTCAAAGTAAGAGGCGGTGTCATTAAGCGTGCGTAATTAGTAGCGCTAAAGGAACTCAAAATGAACGCATTCATTTTGACACCCCGAGTTAAAACCAATAAACGAAAACAATCCCGTCAAATATTTTATATTTTCGATGTTCACCCCCCCCCCCCCCCCCCCCCCCCAAGAACGAGTGTCAGATCAAGGACGACGACTCGGACCTCATCCTGACCGACGGCGACGTCAACCTGAACTACGGCGACATCACCATCAGCACGGCCGGCGACGACCCCGACCGGGAGCTGGCGTACGGCGACCACGAGCTGGTGATGCGGGGCACGCGCCTGGTGCTGCCCATGGACGACTCTGAGCCGCCCTTCACAGACCCCGGCTGCCGCTTTTGAGGGCGGCGCCGCCCGCTTCTTTTGGCGCCATCTCGTCCGCCGTGTCTGTAACGTACTCTTTATTTATTTGCCACTTACTTTCACGTGGCCTTTTCACTCACCTTATTGTAGCAACGCAAAGCATGTGTTCTCTATGGCGAGCATTTATTCCACATTCTACTAGTGCCATGTACTAGTACGCTCTTTGTCAGTCCATCAAGTCAACACACTAGTTTGTCAACTGTCTTTCTTACTAGTGACATTTTTTCCCTCTATTTTGCACTCAGGCCAAAGCCATGTCTAAATAGTGCTTTGGCGCCATCTTGTGGTATCTTGGGGCCAGTGAGGGGGAGGAGCTACACTTGGTGCTTTACCGCCATCTTGTGGAATCTATAGGCAATTACAAACCTCAATTACGGTACTTACTGATAGTACAGAAAAACTGTAAGACTTTTGTTTTTTTTCACTAGTATAGACCAACAACATGCTACTAGTGAAGCAAAGCTGTGCACTAATTGATAACTTTGTACTACTGGTAAGATTACAGAAGTCAAGTTGAAAGGCACTTGTGGGAAAACGTTACTAGAAAGATAGTCACTGTACTAGTGCGCCCTAGGTCTTCTATTAGTGTGCCTAGTGCATTCTGCTCATTCAACGAGTGTGCCCTAGTTCTTCCACTAGTGATCAGAAAAGCACTAGTGGAAAAAAGTTACTAGTAATAAATGGTCATTCTACTAGTGCGCAGGAATGACATTCAATACAGTAACAGAAAAATGTCACTATGAAGACGTTGTTGAAAATTTTTTCTTACTAAATGATGACAAGAGCGTACTAGCACATGAACTCATGGTACTAGTATGCTGACTTGCTTTGCATGCCGACGATTCTTCTTGGCTTTTTCTTTGGATGGCGAACGTCGGCCACTTGACGGGACGCGCGCGGTCAATCAAGTGCCTGCCAGCTGGACCGCCACTTTCAAGCCAGGTGGAGTTCTGGCAAGCCAGGTAGCAATACGCTCCACGTTGGGGGCGGGGCCTCCAGTGGATCGGAGCCGCTGACTGTCAACACTGTGTGCGCGCGTGCGAGTGTGCGTGCGTGCGTTGGAGCGAGTTTTAGCAGCGTTCGCCAACCTTTAAGTTTTTTTTTATTTTAGGAACTACTAGTGCATCTCAATAAAAAAAATATATATATATATATAATTCAGGGCAGTGTTGTCCGGCTATTTGGGGCCGAGCCCTAACGCAAATAGCGAGGAATTTCTTTTGTTGTGCTAAAAAAAAAAAAAAAAAAGTGTTTAAAATTGCCAAAAGATGCCACAAGATGGCGACAAAGCACACATTTCGTCCCCTCCCAAAAAAGTTCCATTACTCACTTCAAGATAGATCCTGGACATCAAGGTCCAGCAAGATGCCGGCAGAGCCCTACTTTTATCAAAAGGAACATCCTCAACTCACTTTAACATAGTTCTAAAATGCCACCGACATCGCCAAAACACAGTTTTCCAGCAAGTGACAGGAAGTTTCCTAAAAAAGGAAAAACCCTGTGAAAACGTCCTTAAAAAAAGTCTCCGTGTACTACGAAAGTTGGAGAACTTCTAGCATGACGTCTTTTAAGGATGATAATAATAATAACAACAATGATCATGTGTGTAAATGTAGTGCAGATGTGTTGCCGTGACGACAAAGGCCCTGACTCGAGGCTATTTTGGGCCAGCACGGGTGCTGCAACAGGAAGTGTTGATAGGACGTCGCCATGGCAACCGCCATGTTGTCGTCCACCCCGGCCAGAAAACACGCTGCGCACCAACCGTGTTTTATGTGTGTGTGATAATATGGAGGCGGAAGGAAGAGGAAGGTCTTTTTCTTCTTCCAACTTTTATCTTCTGCTGTGCAGGAACTTGAAATGTTTTATTTTATGACCTGAGATCCTCAGAATTTGTTTTCCTGCCATTCTTGCTTATTTTTTGTGTTCTCTTTCAGTGTTATATTTTCTTCAGAAAGGTTATTAAGAACAAACAAAAAAGAAACTTTATATTTGCACATATCTGTCACTTTGGGTAAATTGTGAGTTAAAAAAAAATCTAAAATGTACTGAATGAAAAGTTGCGCTTGTCTTATTGATGTCAAATGATCGAAATGTATTTTGCTTACTGTCTTCAATCCATCCGTAGCATTCAGAGACTTTGGTTGCGTTTGTATGCTGTTGCCATGGATACGACAAAGCTGACGCATGAGTCGCCTCCTGCTGGACTCTGAGGGCGACACACACAAAAAAAGAAAAAAAAAGTCAGAAATCGAATAAAGACGAGTTTTTCTGTTGATGACGCAGACGAAAACGCTTCTTATGTCCACTTTCTACACCGAATTGTGCTCTTTGCGTGACGAGTCATTCATGTGTGTGCGTGTCAGTGTAAATAGCCTCTCACCTGTTAATGATTTCGCCTACTTTGTAATATAACAGATAAGTTTCAGCACCAAATGGCCACCCACCGGGTTGGGCCCACTTTTTACAATCGAGGTTTTGCTATCACGCTAAACATAAAGCGAAACACGCGTTGCGTATTAAAACAACCACTTCAAGTCTGCTTAGCTTAATGCTAGCAATTCAACACCATTGGCATGCTAAAGGTTAGCAATAGCGTTGCTAGACGAACAGTAGAAACACATTCAGACAGATCGTATGGCAATATTCACAATTATATGATTCATATTATTTATCCACAATGAAAAATGACATTACATCATCTTACAGTTGTTGAAGAAGTAGTCTATTCTTTGCTTGTGTCTGGACAGTATTATACTGCCACCCAGTGGCCAAGGGGGGCGCACCAAGACGGAAAAGCGCAATGAATTGCATTGCAGTATAAAATCATTTTGGAATTCTTTTGATTGTGTTTAATGATGTTACTGATCTGTTTTTGTAAAGCATGTTTAGAGATTAGATGATCAGAGCCTGACATTTTTCCAAATGTTTTCGCTGCTAGGACCTGACTAATAGACTTTTTTTTAGGTCAATTCCAATGTTTGAGAGAATACAATTCTGATAAACAATTAATCGGCCAAATAAATTGAAAATTATATAATGAATAAAATGCCTTGCTTTCTATTAATCATATGAATTACAGTCCAACAGAGGAAAAATTGGCCGATTTTCATTGGAAAAGGATTGGGGGACTGAATTTCATTTTTTTTTTTATTATATATAAAAAAAAAATTATTATTAATGCCATCATAGCACATCTAATGTTTTGTGTTAATTACGTGTAAAAAAAATATAGAATTTTTTTTTAGCAGATTTTAGATTTAAAAAAAAGAGCTAACACAGCATCAACCAATTAAACGTCCGGCTCATATTTATAGCCATCTTAACCAGGAAGTAGAAACCATTAGATTTTGTTCTTATATAAAATAATCGTATGTGTTGTTCAGATTGTAATATCTAATATGTGCTTCCTTATTGCAAGAGTTCAGCATCATCTTGAGTCTTGCAGGCGCGCTTGAGACGTGACCTCATGACTTCGAATACATTTTCTTCTCCACTCAGGAATGCTAAAGTGTGTGAGTGTCGCTGATGTTTTGCTTTTTTGGCAGCGCGAAGGTGAAAGCAGACAGATGTGCACATACTTTTCTCAGAGAATGACTCATCTTCATGTCGTTCTCTTGCTCATGACCAAAGAAGGAAAGCACAGAGCGTTTACACTCGTTCACGGATTGTTTTTTTTTTTTCAGAAAAGGTTGGAATGTCGCATTGTTCAGATTGTTGATATCACGCTTTTAACAGCTGCATGTTCCTGTGAGAATCGATGAAAATGTGGTGGTTATACAGACAGTTCACAGGAATGATTCACTGTCTGGATATAAAATACGAACGTTTATGTGCATGTACCGTTTCACAGTCTCAACATTACCAACGTTTTGCTTGAATACATTTGAGCGGTTGATGGGTCAAATTTTAGACAAACATTGAAGCATCTGAGTTAATGATTTTGAAATATTTTCATTTTGGTGTATTTGGATCACTTTTGGGAAAAAGTCATCAAATTTCAAGGTGAAAAAAATGACATTTAGGCCATTTGAACTACACTTCTTTTTTTTTCTTTTTCTTTTTTTTTTAGAACAATTGCACTCAGAAATATTTCAAGCCTAACTTAATATTTATGTAATTTTTTTACATGACAAATTCTCATTAACTTTTTTTTTTTTTTAAGATCATTTTAATACAAACCTACCAAATAAAACTTATATGATATATATTCAGTAGTCTAACAAAGCCTATTTATTTGAAATATTCCTCAGGTTTATGCATTTAGTATTAATAAAGTATAATTACTTTTTTTGTACGTTTTTGGGATGTCTGCACAAACATTTTTGGTTTGTGTTAAAATTATCTTAAAAAAAAAAAGTAGGCTACATGGGAATTTGAATTTATGTAAAAAAATACATAAATCTTAAATTAGACTTGAAATATTTATGTGACTTTTACATCATTATTTGACATCTTTTTTTTTTAATGTCAAGTCAACTTTAATTCTATAGCGCCAATTCACAAGTTCAGAAGGAAGGGAAAATAAAACCATGTTGTATCAACAACAGTGATTTGTGACAATTTTACACTTGTACATTGTTTCCTCATTTATCGCTGGGAATACGTTTGAAAAAGATACCCGCAATAAGTGAAATCCACGAAGTAGTCAGCTTTGTTTTTGTTTTTTTTAGTTATTATACACGTTTTAAGGCTGTAAAACCCCTCAACACACAATTTACACACTTTTCATCTTCATATTCATTTCTCTCTTGTTTAAACACTCAAGGTACAACAAAAACAAACAAAAACGCCAAATTGCAAAAAAAATCCGTAGAACACTGAGATGGCGAAAAGTGAAAATGGAACACTGTAAAAAGTATCACGTTGATTCATTTGAGCAGTGTTAACTTTTAACCTTGAGTTTGAAATCAACAACAACAAATTCATGGGAGAAAGTCACTTGGTCTTGATTTTGCTCCTAATCTCATCGGCCGCTGCATCAGCTTCCAAATTCCTGGTTGAGGTCATTGTTTGTGAGCGCGTACGGAGGTTTGGCTCATGTCCTGCACTTTTCCCCTCTTTTTTTTTTTTTTTTTTGCTCGTTCCTCCCTCTTGACTTGACTTGCGGCCTTTAAGAGGCGAGCGCATTTCACAGCTCGGCCAACAGACGAGACACTCGCAATCGCATTCTTGCACAAGGTGAGTCCAATGGCATGATTTTTTAAGGCTAAATTTGTCCCAGTGACGCGACAGCTGACCTTCGATTTGATCTCCTTTGTCAAGTGATGTACTGTCTGTTGTGATATTAATCCTCCTTAAACGTCCTTTTATGAAACTGGCGGCCGCCTGTGGTTTATCATTCACGGTTTTGTTTACATTTCTAAATAGCTCGCGCATAAATCATATATATATAATATAATATAATGTATAATGCGACAGGCGTGATTATTACATTTGTTACAGTCGACCTTTGTGCACTCCAAATGAAATTAGAATGAATTCATTGAAATGCCAGAGAAATATTTGGATTTTGTGGGTGATTAAAAAAAAACAACTACATATTAAGCAGAAGTCCAAATTGAAAAGTTAAAATAGTGTTGGCTCAACTTGATTATCCCCCTCAACTTATTTATTTATTTTTGTGTACAATTAGGTACGACAAAGGGATAAAGAAAAAATAAATAAATAACTATTAGAACTCTTTGTGTTGATTTATTTTCAATTCCCTGAGATTTTTTGAAATATATGTTTGCATTTTGACATTCCCAAGAAAATATTCTAATAATTGTAATATTTTAATGTCAATTCAAACATACTGTATGGAGTAATACTTTTCTAGCTTATTTTATTTATTTATTTTTAAATCCAAAGATCAGGGGCATTTTGAGTAGTAGATAAAAGGATGGTCGAATGTTTATATGTTAAAATAAAGCAATCAAAAGTTAAATATGTTTAAGTCAATACTAGATTATATATATATATATATATAAAAGTATGTACTGTAGCATCAAATTGTATATCAATGACAATTATGCTTAAAGGAGGAATTCCGGCCAGATCCAGTAGGTGGCACTGTGGTGGAAAAAGCCCATTACAGTACAGTATTTATTCTGGTCTTAGTGTTGCATTTGGAATATATATTTTCTTTGTGTACTCCTTGTTCCTGCCATGTGTCCTTGTCCTTTCTATGCTGTGTAGGTCGGGAGAAGCCACTGGATCCATTTCAATACCGTACCGCATTTGCTGCCGCTATGTGGCCTACTGGCCTTGCTGCAGGGTCACCTTTCCCTTTTTCTTTTGGGCCTCTCCCAAACCAAACGTATGATGTCATCATGTACCAGAGCCGCTGCTTCCTCTCCGTGATGACATCATCCGCCTTTTTGAACCCATAAAACATTTCCCAGGCCTGCTCGCGCCACTGAACAAAATAACCCGATATCAGTTTTGCGTGCCACCATTTTGTGAATTTCTGGTTTTGGAAATAGTGTTCGAATACTGTACGGTGAACCTACTTTTGTCTAAATGAAGCTCTTCAGCTCACTTCAACATTCATTTGGCACTAATGTGGCACAAGATGTTAGGGTTAGGGTTACCAAGATGCCACAAGATGGCGGCAAAGCACTACTTTCAAAAGCTCCTCAACTCACGTCAACACAGTTCCTTAGCATAAAGACAGCAACAAAGCACTACTTTTGTCTACATGAAGCTTCCAAACCGACGACAACATAATTCCGAGGCTGCAAGATGGTGGCAAAGCACTACTTTTGTCTAATTGGAAATTAAACGGGGGCCCTGAGGGAAACCCCAACGATGATGTGACCTGTGATGTCAACGAGTTGCGCACTCAGCGACTTTATGTAGCGCGCAGCTTCTTCTTCGTATGAACGTGAAAGAAAATCACATCGACGTGTCGTCGAGCCCGCAGTTGCTCATCGTATCAGCAGCACAGGCGACTAAATTTGAGCTCCAGTGCTTTTATCTGCTTGTGTGTGCGTGTTGACAGACGGTTGCCTTGGTGGCCTTTAGTGCGCACATACCGCATCCTGCATGTGTGACCTTTACTTCACAAATGTGTGTGCGTGCGTGTGTGCGTGTGCGATAATGCAGCACAGTCTGCCACTGGTCTGTCCGCACCCAAACACAATATCGAGCATGCACTCACATTTTCTCGGGGAGGGTCGCGTTGAAGATGAGCCAGATTTCCTGTTTTTGCAAGCGCACTTCTGTATTCTAGTAAAACATACAGGAAATGAGTTTACCAGACAGCCAAGACTTAACACCTATTAGGAAAAACAACACCTATTTAAAAAAAAACTAACAAACTTACGTGAACCTAGAATCATGTGATTTTAACCAACCAATCAAAACTCCAGAAAAGAAGACTAATTAAAAAATGAGGGTGAGCGCATTATGCAATATTATTACGTTACAAAGAAAATAAAATAAAAATTATATAAAAATGATGATGTGACCCATTAAAAAAAAAAAAGACCTCAAAAAAGGTCCCTGGGGTCAGAGGTGACAAATCAAGGTCCGGAAAGTAAAAACCCCGCCACAGTTTGGCTTTAGCCCCTGCTGCTAGCTAGCTAGCTAGCTCCCATTATGCTCGTTTACCTGCTAGGGAGCTAGCTAGCTAGCTAGCAGCAGGGGCTAAAGCCAAACTGTGGCAGGGTTTTTACTTTCTCGACCTGGATTTGTCACCTCTGCCTGGGATTCTATTATTATTATTTTTTTTTATAATTGTGCTTTGAACATTTTAATTTAAGGTTGTGCTCACTTTTGTTGCTAGGATCTTACAAAAGTATGAAATATCATTACAACCTATTCACCAAAGTGGAATTTCACAGAAAAGAAAACGATGGGAAACACCGTAAAATACAAATGTAAGCAGAAAATAAAGAAACCCTACAAGTTTATTTATTTGAAGTTTATTTTAATTACCAGTAAATGTAATAAAAAATAAAAAAATTCTTAGTGAATGATTTTTCTTTTAAATTTAAGGATGTTATTAAACTAATAGCAACTATGATAACCTCAAACATTAAATCAAAGCCTAACTGGTTTTAAAATAAAATAAAAAATCCAGAAATTGAAAGAAATGAATGAATAATTGCAGCACTAAAAACATACATTTTGTAAGATGACTCCAACTACACGACTGTCACTTTGTAACGCTCACGTAACCTAAATCAAGCTTTCATAAGTGCTTTCATTGGCATGATATTAAATGTGTATGACTCACTATACGGGGGGGGGCATAAATCAAGCCTTGCTTTTAATTTGATTCCATTTCCTGCCGTCATCAGTTTGGCATTTCATGTAAACCACATTTTAAAAGCAGACGTGAACGCGCCACAATGAAAAAGGTCAAACAATTAAAGAGGAAGAGAGTGATTGATCGCTTGTGATAAGCAATGCAAACATCGATTAAAATGTTCTCCCCCCCCACAAAAAAAATGTGCGGGAGTTGCTGAAAAACAAACTTGACTGCGCTAAAGTACCTCATGATGAAAAATGGAGCAAAGCCGTCACATGACTGCACCGACCAATCACAGCGCACTTCTGAGCCCAAATACAGTAAATGCGCGCTTGCCACTCTCCCAACTGATGGCCTTTTCAAATTACAACGAGAAAAAGTTGACACCAAAATAAACTTCAAAAGCCAACACTCCACTTATTCCCTCGTGAGTCATCGGGACGAATTGCGACGTTGACGCGCTCCAGCCGGCAGAGACAAACATTCGATGGCAAGGGAGGGGGGGGGGGGGCTTTGGGAGTATTTGTTGTCCTTGCGGGTCCGCCATCATTCAGAAGCTCTTTTTTTTTTTTTAACCCTATTTTTAACATGCGGAATCTAATCTCCATCGCCTAATCTATCCTGCCGATTCCAAGGCCTAAAAAGGAGGCGAAGGTTGGATTTGGACAGGGCCGGCGGGGCCGGCGGGGTCGGGGGTGGTCTCGGGCGGGTGTTTGCAGGGGTGTATATACGGACGTAAGCACATGTGGGGTCCAACCTCTCTTTCCGCTGCCTCCATCTTTTGTTTTCACATCTGCTACTGATCCTGAAGACCAGCAACATGACTTTCTACAAGCACTCAGGTACGATAACGGCGAACAACGTGTCGGTTTTAAGTTGACGCTAAAAAAGTAAAAGATTTCCCATTTTGGATAGCATAAAACAAACGTATAATAACACAGGATGTTGCGTAATTTGTCTGCAAAGGTGACAAGTTGGTGCTGAGTGACAAGCATTCGCACCATGCCGTTAGAATGCGTGACTGTCCATGTTAAAATTGTAGCCACATTATTTAGTTACAGTTCATGCGCATGCTGAGAGACGAGCATTCAAACAGGTGCTAATGCGCGTCAACATTTACAGCATTTGTGCCAATGACGAAACGAGCATTCGCACCGAGGTTTTTATAATAACGTTAGAATGAGTAAGCGGCCACTTCAATTACAATAGTCAATTTGACAGGTTTGAAAACCGTTCTTGGTCTGATGTCTAATGCAAGGTTCAAAAGGTCACGTTTGACTTGAACTGGTTTCCGTTTTAGAGCTTCAGGTTCAAGTCATTTTTTTTGTCTTGATTGAGCTGCGATACGATTTCTGCCATTCATGACTTAAGGTCTAAAAAATACAGTTAAAAAGAACTGGACCTATAATTGAGCCTTGAGGGACTCCGAGATTCACTTCATATTTTGTAAATGAAAATGAATTAACTAGAAATCACTTCTTAATGAGTGTGACTGCTGAGAGAAATATAGCAATTGTGTCCACGTTATTTAACTATGAATGCTGAAAGACAAGCATTCACATAAGGTGTTTTGAAAATAGAATAGAAGACATTTTAGAGAGAGAGAGCACTGTAGACAATTTTGTTCTCGTGAGTATTAGTATCAAGCAACATGCTCTGTAAAGGGATGAAAAGCTAACGAGAATGCCGAGACAAAAACATTCAGGCCTATGTCATCGTGTATCCCCAAAAATTGGTGTAAACACAGTGACGAGCATTACAACACTAACGGGTAGGGATGTAACGATAACGGCAATATCATGATATCGCGATATCAAAACTGCCACAATGTTGTTGTCGTCGTGTCCCGATATTAAAAGCAGCCATCCATCCATTTTCTTAACCGCTGAGTCATCTGTTAAAAAATGTCAAGTTGATTTCCATTTGTACAGTTCTAGCACCATCTGGTGGTTAGTTTTTTTTAGTGCAGTTTAATTTTCATTCGGCATGTGTTTTGGCCCTTCTATGTTTAAAATCCACGCCGATTGTCAAATGAAGGGGAATGTAATATGCTTGTGAACTCAATGTGTGCGTAATATTCATATTATTAAGTGTTATTTGAGATTGGAGGTTTGCAGTTGTGTACAAAAGCACAATATTGTGACTTTTATTTTTATTTCTTGTATCGCCATCCTCCCCACAATATCGTGACAATTATCGTATCGTGAGCTTCATATCGTGATAATATTGTATCGCGACGTTTGGATATCATCCCTACTCATGGGTAATGATTTTCTATTTGTTTTTAGCTTGAGTTTTCGGCATTAGAACTTTTTAGCCAAGCAAGGCTCAAGTCCAAAAATTGATGACTTGGATCCGACTCTCGTCAAGTCATGTGACTGGAGTCACACCTTTGCATATTTTGTTGATATTGCATCGTCTTTGATGTCAAAATCATGACGAGCGGATTGGTCAAAGACATTTCTCACAAATAAAAAAAAAGGGTCCAATGATTGCAGGGATGCGGTGACATCCCCCAAAAAACTCAAAAGGTCAACTCCCCTGTGGTGGAACATTCCAGCTCTATCACCCTCACTCATGTTTGTAAACAGAAGAGCCAACATTGCGCTGTTGTGACTCACGCCCCAAAGCGGTCTAACCTCCCCCAAACGGCTCATCTTCTCGCAGACATGTGGTTGGCGGGCAGCTGTCGCATTTGGTAACAAAGATGAAAGGCCAAGCGAGTACTGGACTTGTCCCAGTGGAAGCACAATAGCCAGAGGAGGCTTAGTGGGCCCCAAATAGAACTTGGACTTTGGAGAAGAGCCGCTGCGATTTGTTGCCTGACGACAACTCAGTTCTCAAGTCACCCGCTTTACCGCCTGGGCCCAGCTGCGCATTGATAGCATTCATCCAACACACACGCACGCACACACACACACAAACATATAAACACACCCCTACATACATGCAAACACAGACGAATACAAATGTTTAGGGGTGTCAAAATGAGTGCGTTCATTTTGAGTTCCTTTTAAGTTCCTCTAATGGCACTAATTATTTTAACGCGCGATTCATGACCACCCCGCTTACAACGCCGCAGACGCGTCCACGTCAAAATTTAGCAGTAATAAATGTAATACAATTTTTAAAATGTTTCGAATTTCACAAGTTGCATACTTAAAGATTAGATCGCTCTTAATATGAAAAGAAAAATGCACTGAGCTGTCACCAATGTCTTACAAATGCAATGATGCCATCTAGAGGCAGATATATGACCAACACAAATCAATATCACAATCGCTTTTAACTTTAACTCAATTTTGTGAATTATTACAAAATTACTGTTCCAATGACTAAAAGATGTAGCCATATTTGTATTGGTTTAATATTTTTTCCACTTTCATGTTAAGAGTATGAAAACTTGGGGAAAAAAATGTATTGTACATTTAGAACATTTGCGATTAATCATGAGTTAACTACTGAAGTTATGCGATTAATTGCAAATTTTAATCACCTGACACCCCTACAAAATATAGACACACATGCACACACAGCGGCTTCCAAATATTTGCATGTTGCCATGACTAAATGTCACGACCCCTGACCCTTGGCACGCAGCTCCAGCTGTCGTAGTTTAAACTGAAACGAAGCGCCACCATGAATCACTTTTGTCCGATGAGACATCACCACACGGACGAAATCTTTTTTCCATGTTGGTCTGTCTGCATTCCTGCGATGGAATGGCCGATAACCAAAGCGGATCGCCGATAACGAGTCGTCTGCCTCGACCGGGGAGCGACGCAGTCGACCCCGGGGCACATCTGAGCGGGCGGACGTGGGATTGTGATGGAATTTTGGCATGGAGAGTTGGATAAAAGTCACTTTTGGTTTTGCCTGCTTGAGATTGATATCACGGAGTCTCAAAAAGGATTTTATTTGAGCTCTTATTAAAAAAAAAAAGAAAAAAAAAAAAAAGGATTTTCAGTGGACGAGAGGGCGGCCACGGCAATCACATACCAGGCAGACTACAAACAATGATGAGTTGATCAGGGGTCTCCAACACAATTGGTCCATTTATTTTTGTTTGTTTGAGCGGCGCATATTCGCATAACCTCCCTGCATTGACAATTGCCTGCCAAAAATGTGTCTGTGCCGAATCCCCCTCCCGGCAATTGGCAAATTTCTCGCCAAATGCATCCACCGCACCCCAGAAACGTTAGCAATTGCCTTTCGAAGAGGCGACTCGGTTCTCCCAGCGCGGGCCGACACGCAGAAGTGACATTGTATTTTGTTGCGGCAGGCCCCAGGAGCTACCTGACCTCCACCATGACGGATCGCTTCGACTGCTTCTACTGCCGCGACAACCTGCACGGCAAGAAGTACGTCCAGAAGGACGACAAGCACGTGTGCACCAAGTGCTTCGACAAAGTCTGCGCCAACACCTGCGCCGAGTGCAGGCGGCCCATCGGCGCCGACGCCAAGGTCAGAGAGCAACACGCGCATGCGAGCGCACACAAAAATGGTTGTAAACAGAACTAGGAAGTGAGGTTGTTGGGGTTTTTTTTGCATGCAAGAGGTTTTTGGGTGTATGTGAAAGTTGTTTTTTTTTCTCCTGTGAATGAGTTTTTTTGAAGTGAGTGCTTTCCCCTCACCCCCCCATGGGAGCAATCGTTTTTTTGGGGGGGTGTGAAAAAGTATTTTTTGCTGTGCTTTTTGATGCTTGAGTTTTTTGGATACCGGTAAGTGTGTGAGCTTTTATATGAGTGGAGGTTTTTTAGTGTAAGTAAGACATTTTTGGGTGACTGGAAGTTTGTGTTCGAATGAGAATGATTTTTTTTTGTGTGTGTGTATGGTATGTGAGTGAAATGATTCTTTGTGCACACATGTGAGAGTTTTTTGGGTGCTTGAGTTTTTGGGTCAGTGTGGGAGTTTTTTTTTTTTTGTGGCGTTTTTTTGGTGCAAGAAGTTTTTGGTGAAAGCAATTTTTTTTTGATGTGTGTGAATATCTGAGTGCAAAATATCTCATACTCTCAGTATGAGATATTTTTGATGAATAAGAGTTGGTGTGAGATTTTTTTTCAGATGAGAGAGTTTATGTTGACTCAAGTTTTTGCGTAAGTGAAAAGTTTGTGTTGACGCGAGTTTATTGGTGAGTATGAGACATTGTGTTGTGAGTGTGAGTTTTTAATGTGAGAGTTTGTGGTATGAATGAGAGTCTAAGGGGAGTATGAGGGGTTCTTTTTTTTGCAAATTTGAGGGCATTTAGGTGTGTGTGTAAACGAGTTTTTAGCATGTGCGAGTTTTTATCTGAGAATGAGTTTTTAGAATGTCAGTTTTTCTAAAAGTGAACAATGTGAAAAAAAAATTTGTGGTGAGTAATTTTTTTTAATGTACGACTTTTTTGTTGTTGTTGTGAGAGAGCCTTTTGGGGAGATGTTTAAAAAAACAAAATAAAATACTTGGGAGATATTTGAAAAGGTACGGCCCCATCCACTGGAGCGGCCGAGACCGACACCTCCGTTCCCTCGCACTCAGGAGCTGACCCACAAGAACCGCCACTGGCACGAGGACTGCTTCCGCTGCGCCAGGTGCTCCAAGTCGCTGGCCAGCGAGCAATTCTGCGCCCGCGACGACGGCAAGATCATGTGCGGCAAGTGCAGCTCGTGCACGGACGGCAACCGCTGCCAGGGATGCTACAAGGTGGTCTTGCCAGGTGGGACACGCCCCCACACGTCCCTTTTCTATCCTAGCATTTCATTTCAAGTCTCAGCTCTGAGAAATGAAAAGACTTTTGGTGAGAGATTTGGGGCACACCATCGGCCGGTCACCCGCAAATCAGTCAAATCAATGGACACAACAAACTGTATTGAACTCATTCACGGTTCAAATGTTGTATTTGACGTCTATAGCCGTCAATGGCAGTGAATGAGTAAAGATTAAATACAAACATGGTCATTTTTGAACACCTCAAGTGGAACACGACGTGTGTGTGTGTGTGTGTGTGTGTGTGTGTGTGTGTGTGTGTGTGTGTGTGGCAGGTGCCAAGAACGTGGAGTATAAGAAGAAGGTGTGGCACGAGGATTGCTTCACCTGCTTGGAGTGCAAGCAGCCAATCCGCACGCAGAGCTTTCTGACCAAGGGCGACGACATCTACTGCACCGCCTGCCATGAAAAGAAGTTCGCCAAGAAGTGCTTCCACTGCAAGCAGGTGCGTTCAGCCAGCATTTCCTGGTGGAGAAGGAAGAAGGCACGCGTCAAGATCGTCCTGATTGTCTTCAAGCGATGACGTCTAAAGTATACATTGACCTTCGACGACACTTGTGAACGATGCGACGTGCCTTTCCTTCCCAGCCCATCACCTCCGGCGGGATCAGCTACCAGGAGAACCCCTGGCACGCCGAGTGTTTCGTGTGCACCACCTGCCGCAAGCCCCTGAGCGGCACTCGCTTCACCCCCCACGAGGACGCCTTCTACTGCGTCAACTGCTACCGGAGCGACGTGGCCAAGAAGTGCCACGGCTGCAAGAACCCCATCACAGGTCAGACCACAACATCAACAGAAGCGAGGGCCTTGAATCCGACATTTACATAATCTGGAGTCCTGTACGTATTGATATTTATTTGTGGCAATTATTTTTGTTGTTTTTCTTCACCCCTAAAATTAATGTAAATGTATTTTTTAATTCATACTTCATCCATTTTCTTAACCCCATAGTCCTCACAAGGGTCGCTGGAGCCTATCCCAGCTGGCTTCGGGCAGTAGGCGGGGTCACACCCTGAAACTGGTTGCCAGGCGATCCAGGTTCATTTCATAATATTGGTATTTTTTTCTTAAACTGTAAGAAACACATACATACTGTGCTATAAACATATAAATATACTAGGGGTGTCAAAATGAGTGCGTTAAGAGTACATTTTAAATTCCTTTAATGCCACTAGTTATTTTGACGCGCGATTAATGACCGCCCCTTACTTGGAAAGCCTGTACTGGAGGAATTCCAGTCGTAACACAGCAGACACGTCCACGTTAAAATTTTGCAGTAATAAACGTAATAATAATGCGTATATTTGTGGAGACTCGGGTCAAGTTATATTTGACCATTTTTAAAATGTGCAGAATTTACTTCATGTTAAAGATTAGATAGCTCTTAATGTGAAAAGAAAAATGCACTGAGCTGTCACCGTCTTACAAATGCAATTATGCCGTCTAGTGGCAAAAAAATGACCTCAACACAAATAAATATCACAACTTTTGTTTTTACAGTACAGTAAAACTCAATTTTGATGAATTATGAAATCACTGTATTAATGACTGAAAGATGGTCTTATTTCTATTAGTTTAACAATGACTATGAAAACTGTACATTTAGAACAGATAAAAAATATGTGATTAATTATGAGTTAACTATTGAAGTCATGTGACACCCCTAAAATATGCATATATTCGAAAGGGCCGACGAGTGCCCATGTCATCAGGTTTCAGATTGCCCATCCTTGATGCGTAACTAATATAAGAATAAAAAAAAACAGGTATGGCAAAAGCTTAAACATTACGCTGTTGAGTCTAGAGACTGCTGCAGGTTCTGTTCCTGGCCAAAAGTGGAACACATCCTGCCCAAAAACAGAAGCACCGACCTCACCTGTCTTCTAGAACAACAGTACATTGATCAATAAAACCCGTGATTGTGCCTGACTTAAATAATTCAATCAATCACGGCAAACTTCATTAATGGTAACTATTTGTCAACGTTCCATGCGTGTCCGCAGGGTTCGGCCACGGCACCAACGTGGTGAACTACGAGGCCTTCTCCTGGCACGAGTATTGCTTCAAGTGCTACAAGTGCTGCCTGACCTTGGCCAACAAGCGCTTTGTCATGACCGGGGAAAACATCTACTGCGTCAACTGTTGTAAACTGTGAGATGACGGGAAGAAATGGCATCTGTCACACCCTCTGAAAAAGAAAAAAAAAAAAGCAAGAAAAAAAAAATTGAAAAGTGGAATCAGAGGGTGCAAAATTTAAGAGGTATAATTCCAGTTTATCTGACACTACAATAATGCTTACAATCAGTTAAAGTCCATTAATCAATACTATAATCAGCTCTGAAAATATTAGTTGGATAGTCAGCATAACAAAAAAAATATATAAACCACATTTGGCTGAATAAGGTTTTGTGTGTATATTTTCTATCGATAGAAACATGCAAGCAGCATTTCATGTCAGGGTAGGTGTTGCTTTCAGTAGGAAAATACAGAACACGGTTGTGCATGCCTGCTTAACATACATACAAGCTTTGATGAATAAGCTGCGTTTTTTGCTTTTTTTTTTCCTGAGTGATTTGAAATTGTAGCACTTAAAGCTGAAATACAAGCAACCTATGTATTCAAGAAAAAAAAATGCATAAGAATGAATAAAGGCGTTGCAATCTCACGTCTAGTTTTGCAAGACTTTATTAACAGTTTATAACATCTCAGAACACTTGAATATATTTACAGTACAAATGTTACTTGGGGACAGACTGATAATGGTTGCTGGGTGAGATTTTTTTATTTATTTTTTTTATTCACAAAGGACTTGATTGTCAGAGGCCGAGGTAAGGACACGTTTGTTTGTTTTTTTAATTGTTAGTTAACAGCAACATTAAAAACCTCTAAACCTCCATCTAAGGCACAGTCCTATCTAGCAACTAAATGGTACGTGTTTGGAAAACCATTTACGTATTTGCTTCCATATATTCTCTATATCCCCCTTAAGATCTACTTACTTTGTCCTTACTACAGTTGTCAGACATTCCAGCAACTGTCAAGCAAGTGAGGAGAAGAGAGTACTCGTACCTTCAGGCAGATGTCAAGGATATGGAAATAAACGCTCAAACGGCTTTCTTTTTGCTATCTGATCGAGCAGACAAGCAGCAGTCGCAGCCTCCCCCCAGCAGGCGGCGCTCATGAGCAGTTGCTGCAGCAGAGCGCCTGTCCTGGAAGTGTCACACAGAGGTCACACAGGCTACTAATAAAAGGTCACGTCACATGACAAGCTACCCGAAGCATTGAACATGGCGAGTACAGAACGCGTGGAGGACGGCTGGATGAACAAAGTTTTACATTCCTAAAGCCCTCTCAGGTCCTTCCGTTGGGATTGGCGAAAGTGCCAAAAAAACAACAAGGCAGAAAATGGAGGCCCTCCGAAATATTCAAGATTTCAACCGCGGAAACAAGCGACGGCTGAAGGCTCAAAGTCTTCGGCCGCTTTCAGAGTCGGTACTCGGCCCTCATGGCTTCATTGGCCTAACACTGATTACATATACAACCACTTTAAATATTTGCAGAACTGTATTTTCATATATAAACAGCCATGTGTCATATTAAATAAAAAAAAACAGCTGAAATGCATTTTTTTTAAACTTACAAACATAGCAGCTAGCGTGTGCAGAGAACAAGACGATGGAACGGGGTGATGTTGCAATTTCATTAAAAGATGGAAATTCCGTATTTTTACATTTTTGGTGTTTTTTTTTTTTTTTTGCTTAAAAGGAACAGAGTGTCGTAAACTATAACCATCTTGTTAGTAAACAGAAGCTCCATATACAAATGTACAAAAATACAACAAAGCAAACTGAGCCCTGAATAGCAACAAACAGAAACTGATGCATGCCTGCTACGCCCTCTGGTGGCCAAAAAGCAGATTGCAACACAGGATGTCTCAAGCCTCATGTGTGTAAAGCCGTTTGAGCATTATTCCATATTCGGGATAACCAACTTGAAGTCAATGTACTAGTACATTGTCCTCACTAGTGAGACAATCCAGCAATAGTAGAATGACAGTCTTACGAGTAACATAACTCACTAGTAAACTACTTTGTCGCACACTAGTAATAGCACAGTACAGTCGCTCACTAATAATGTTTAATTGGGTATTAGCGGGCCAGAAGTGACACTAGAAGTGTAAAAAAAGTGTTTACAAGTCTGACTAGTGAACCGACCTTCAGTTTGACAATGAGGGTATTGAATAAATGCTCAAACGGCTTTCTATGCTTCATATATGACAGGAAACCATGCGCGCACGAGCAATGAGGGCAGAAGCGACCCCACCAAAACTAGAGTTGTGAAGAAAAACAAAAAAAATGAATAAGGCCATATTAGTTAGACGCTACCAAATCGACAGCAGGCGGTCAAGTAAATTTCGAAGAGCCACGCACGCGCCACAATCCCCGAGAGGTACGAGAACAGGACATCTTTAACGTTTGTGCACACCAAAAACGCTCATCTAAATAACAAACAAAAATGAATTAATAAATTACAACAGCGGACCCCTGACAAAGACAAAAAGAACACTTTAAAACATCTGGGACAGCACAAGAAAAGAAAAGGAAGAAGACAAAGTAGACCTGACGCGAGAAGAAGGAACGTGGAATTTCCCTGAAGCTTTCGTCATCTTGTCGATGAGACACTTAAGCACTTGAGGCGAGGTCTTTACACGTCACCTTGGCCTTCTCCCTCTGGAATTAAGAGGAATCTTTTTCAACTAAGCTCGGGAAGTTGAGGAGTGCAACAGTGGAGAGGCTTTTTGGTGCCGGCCGGCCGGGTGCAGCATCAAATCTCTGCAAATAGACAAAATGACTTTAGGGGTTACTGTTAAGGCGTCTTTGGATTTGACAATTCATCATAACGTTACAAGTTCTTCTAGGTGGCAACAGCCGAAAAAGTTCTCCAATGACTTGTTACAAACAAATCCTTACTTGCCATTTGACCAAGGCATACACACACACAACAGTGGCTGTAATTTACATTTCAACAGATTAAGTTCAGTAAAAAAAACAGATGTTGCAAAAATTCAGACATAGTGAACGTGATCATTGGGGGATTGCCTCATCAATTCAGGAGATGGCAATACAGCAGAACCTTGGGTTTCGTGATTAACTTGTTCCAAAAAGTGACAAAATTGAAAAAGTACGAAAACTACAGCAATATTTCCCATGGGAAATAATATAAATCCAACCCCCCACCCCCCCCCAAATTATTTTTTGAGAGAACAACTACACTAACAACCAGAAAACTGTGAAATAAATAATGACTGATAAAACAGCTAAATGAACATTAAACATCACTTTTACCTGGGAGTGAGGAGGGGTTACTGTTTGGAAAGGAAATGCGACATTTTACATGCTACATGTTCTTGAATTCTATGCCGTTTCTCATCTTCTTTATCAAAAGCACTTGGAAATGTCTTTGGTCCTATGACGCCTTACTGAACAGTCACACAATATATAAAAGCATAAAAACTAATTTTTTTTTCTTCAAAAAATAATTTTGCCTAAATCTTCTCCTCATGATGCAAATGGTTAATTTTTTTGTGTTTTCTGAAGAATCTGAAAAAAAAAAGACGATTATTTTAACTCATTTACACTAAATGAACCCCCTTCGCTGCCGGCCGTTTTACTGGGTTTTGGCTGATTTTGCAAGGCCCATAGAATATTGTGTTCTATTGCTATGAAAACATGGAACCTACCAAAAGAAACATTACAGGCTACAAGTACATTCGTATGTGTTTCCAATTTGCAGCAAATGGCATTTGAATAGAGCCAAGTTTCATCATTATTCAAATTCCTGTTGAAAACTGTCAAAAAGAGCTTGTTGCAACATGGCCCTGGCTGATCTCTTATACTTTGCTACCACCTGCTGGCTACTTTTTGTAACAACTACTTTAGCTTTAAGCGACCTCTTCAGGTCAGAAGCTGCATCAAATCCTTCGGTATGCTCTAGCATAAAAACACACACGTATAAATACGTTTTTGTGAGTGCATAAAGTATTAAAAATGCGTTTATACATTTTTGGGTTTGAATGAGTTAAAAGGTGTCGAAATGGTTCTGATGAACACACAGGGTGACGCTGACTCATGTGTGGCGGAGGAGGAGCACTATTTACCGCATCTACCTGATTTATCCTCCTCAACCACAGGTTCCGGTGGATGAAAGAACATTAAGGAATACAAAAAGGAGTTAAAGCTCAAATAAACCATCAGCATCCACGGCACAAGAATATTCTGCTCACCCGAAAGAGCCTCCATGGCTTGACTGGAGGAATGCAGGGAGTTCACGGGGCTTCCTTTGGTCCCGTCCGACCCGTCACAGTTGATCAGGACCGGGTTACAGTCCTCGGCCTCGATGAGGGCGTGAGTCTTGGCGTTGCGGTCCATGAGATCCTCAAAGCTCCACTGATTGGACTTGCCGCCCAGGCCCGACACCAGGTCCACTTTGGCCGAGTCCTGCTCGTTCTGGAACTCCGAACCCTCCACCAGACGGCTCTTTGAAACTGGACTGGAGAGAGGAACGCCAGCGTGGTTATCTCCAAGTCAGTGATTCACAACCTCATTTTCACGCCAAGTAAGTCCATCTGTGAGTCAATTGATCAAGGCCTTCTTATGCTGCGTTAATGAATTAAATGGATTAAAAAGGAGCTCGAGAAACAAATCCAGCACATGGACAATTAACGACGTTGTCTTATGTAATGTTTGGTCATGAGTTAGGGGGCGCTAATAGAGCTTTTGCTTGCATTCCATTAGCTAAATCCACTGCCTGCGCAGCTTATGTGAAAGTGAGCGTTCTAATCATCGCATCGTTATTACTTTGACTTAAAAAGGCTTTTCAGGGATGTAGAATGAACTAACTGCTGGTTGTGCCAAATATCAATACATCTGTGTTTTGATAAAGATTATGGAGCTGTGCTAAAATGAAGTGTGTACGAGTGACTGTTTCAAGGCCACCGTACCTGACTGCTTGAGTGTCGTCCGGGGCGTTGTTGTTCTCCTTGTCGTCCGTTTCTCCTCTTCCGTTCAGGCAGCCCAGCGGTTCTTCTCTCCGTGGCACTCCGTCGCCACAGTTGTGCATCTCCATGGCAAAGTCCCCCATCGGACCTTCTTCACCTACCGATGAGACCAGATTTAGAACTAACGGACGTGCACCCGTTTTATGTTGACGGAATGTTTATTTTGAGCATGCACTATATTCTCAAAGATTTTCAATGTTTTCTGTTATGTTGAACACACAAAAACATCATCGTCATTATCAAAACATCACCCCAAATAATTGCTTTTGGACCGCTTTGCCATCTCAGGGCCTGGCCACATTTGTCATGATCCATGAGAAAATGAAATGTCAATCAAGATATTTGACAGATAAGATACTGTTTTTCAGCCTTATAATATATATATTAGGAGCACTATTCAATATGCTGCAATCTCTTTCAATTTTAAATGATCTGATTTTAAGAGTGAATTAGCGTGTTCCAGAAAGCTGATTTTACGAATGGTGTTTTTTTTTTTTTTTTTTTTTGCAAGCTGAATTTTGGACACTACAGAGGGCTTGTAATGCGAACATACTCTTTGCATCAAAGCTCATCATGTCCATTCCATCTTCATTGTCTTCCTGCTCCTTGTCATCGTCTCTCTGCATAGGAGTGACACCACACTTTGTAAATGACACTATTCTGTAAAAATTACAACCGGTAAAAGGAATGTCAAAAATGTCCCACCTTAAAGTCACTTCCATCTCCTTTCCTAGTTCTCTTCATTATTTCTTCAATTCTCTGAAAACAACAGAGATTGTTATGATTGCTTTCCTCTCATATAGATGATGACTTGTAATAAATACCTTCTTCCTTTCCATCCGCTCTTGCTGGTTCTGCTGCATGACGCGCTCGCGCTCCTGGCGGACCCTCTCGGCCTCCTCCAGGGCCTTGGCCTCGGCCTCCTCCCGCTCCTTCTGCAGCTCCGCCTGCTTCACAGCCTCCTCGGCCTCCAGCCTCTCCCGGTCTTCCTCCGCTCTTTGCGCCTCCTCCTCTTCCTTCACTTTTCTCTCCTCCGCCAGCTTCTTCTCCTCCTCTTGGCGCTTCAGGCGAGCCTCCTCTGCCAGACGCTGCTCCTCCTCTTTCCTGAGCCTGCGAGACCAAAACAAAAAAGGGGATTTATCCTTCACTTTCATACTCATACGTGAGAACATCTGCGCTGATGATGCTCCTCATGAGGAAATACGGAAAATGCTCACTTTTCCTCTTCTTCCCGCTGTATCCGGAGTTGTTCGTCTTTCTCCTTCTGCTCACGCATCTGCCTGCGGTGCTCCGCCAACAGCTTGGCTGCCTCGGCAGCAGAATTGGTTCCCGTCTTAGAATCTGACAGGCAGGAAAGACAAATACAAGGAATATGATTGCATGATTGCTGTTGTTAACATTCTGGTTGTTGGCTCATTGCTTCCGCCATGGGAATATTTTTGTTAATGCATTCAAGGAATTTATCGGGAGGCTATTAACGCCCGGCCTTACGGCACACTCATGCACCATGGCACAATGGTTGGGAATCACTAACGTAGTTGGCTGGAAGCTCAAGATCCTTATCGCAGACCAAGAATTTTTTCCCCCACTAAACGTTAATCATGCATCAACCATTACTGAGTAAATACAAGGTATCCCTCCCCTCGCTCCCAAAATTACATCATTGCCGAATCGAATAACAGCCAATACTCGAGCAAATGACCAACTTTAATGTTAAAAACTTGGGTTAAATTTGATGTTATTTTAATATTTTACTTTGCAATGAAATGGCCTTTTGTGTGTTAAAATATGCTCCAACAGTCAGACAAGAGTGCACAATGTGCATACTTGAGATAATTCTATAACCCACCAACTGGAAAGAAGATTTGCAAAGGAAAAAAGAAAAGAAAAATGAGCTGACACAAGCAGTGTGAATATTGAACACGTGGCTTCATGAAATTGCCTATAAAATCTATTTCAGTTTTCACATTGTTGTTGGAATTTTGATAAATAAATCTTTCATTTTTCAACATGAAGCCAATTTAATTTTGTTTGCCTAGGGCGCGTAGTTACTGAGCCTTGTATATTTGCAGGGCACAACTCTATCCAGACGGTGGCAGCATCAACAACTCTAAAGTGGGACAGGAAGTGACAGCAGCTGCGATTTGCTTGAGCTGCTCCATTGAGATTTACTGCCACATCACTGTACACCAGACACAAACAAAAGTACACACCAGAGGGAAAACAGGCCAGCAATCGCTGACAAAGCTAGTGTTGTGTTCAATATAAAGAACACGTTTATGCTTCTGCTTTTGTGGCATCACAATTACAAATTCTTTGAAAGGAAGTTCCAGCTATTCAGTACAATGTTATAAAACACATTGTTGAATAAACAGTAACAAAAGCAAGCATCGGCTTTATACTGTGGCTTCCATGTTGAGATACTCACCGTCTTTCTCTTTGGACTTGCTCGAGTCAGTCGCCTGTGGCACGCCCGGTTGTAGAGGTAACAACATGTCCTTGGAACGGGAGTCCCTCTTTCGCAAGGTAGGGGGCCCTGGTGGGGTGAGAGCTGGTTTCTGGATCGGAGGGGGTTTAGCTGACGTCGGCTGAGGGGATGAGGGATGTTTTGTTGCAGGTGAGGGTGGACGAGCCTTTGAATTCTGCCTGTCAGAAGAAAAGATGCTCATTTAATAAATATCACTCCTACAACCTGGAAAAATGGATGCTCATTGTCTAAGGCAGCAACTTTCTAATACAAAGTTTGTGTATTCCTCTTTGTGTCAAAGCCAGGCGACGCTACCAAGCCATTAAGATCTGACAAAGGTTCGCGTCCTGGACGTTCTGTCATCTTTTGTTTCCCCCCGCAACTTTTGAACAGGCCCAGGGGTAATTCAAAGTTGTTTTATGCGACACGGGGGGCAATATAGTTACGTTTTGGAGCAGAAACAAACACAATATTCCCATTTTCATCCCTCCTCAGGTCGCGACAGAACGGCTATTTGCTAATACTCGCTTGCATGTAGCATGCCGTGCCGGCAGATATAAGCAATGCCTCATTGGCTTGGAGCGATGTTGTGAATGAACTGTAACCAATCACGTTAGTCACTGGCCGCATCGAGGATTGTGGGATTACTGTATGCAAACTGTAAGTGTTGCATTTTATTAGGCAGATGCATGTTAAAATAGCATTTTAAAAGACTGCTAACTTACTAATTTGGTCTGTAACATGTCGGCGCAATACATATGCAAAAATGTTGATAGCTGTTTTCCAAAATAAAAGCAGATGTTTGCAAAAGGGGTGCACCGATCATAATTTTCTGTCCGATCACCGATTCCCGATCTTTTAAAAAGTCTGACCTGCCGAACATATACCTTCAGTGTTCCAATCTTGTTTTATTGGAAAACATTGAACAATATCGGGGAAATAATACAAATGGCTTGTTTTAACTGCACATGAAGTAGTTCTCTCAAATAGAAATGAAAATCCTATTTGTCATTTCAGCAGAACAGGACAGTGGCTGACTTTTTCAGACCTCTGAGGAGGGAGATGAGATTGGTGGAAAAGATCAGTTTATTTTTAAGGGTTAGGCCGATCACGATCTTCCAAAATTAAGGAAATCGGGGCCGATAAATCGGCAGGCCGATCGATCGGTGCATCCCTAGTTTGCAAATGTGCAAATTATGAGATTAGATCATTTTAAATTAAACAAGATATTCAAACGATTAATGGAGTATCAAAAATAATTATAAATTAATTTGGCAGTTGACTAGTTGTCAAGTAATCAAATAATCGAACAGAATCGAAATCTTACTGAACCGAATCGTTCCATTTTAAAATCGAACCGTCCTTGCATCGGATAGCACCTCATGTATCGAGATGCGCATCGAATCGTCTTGATTGGAGAGATTATATATTGTAATTTATACACGCTGGCTGGAATATATCCCACCGGGTCATATTTTTTTTTCTATGCAAAGTTGAGTTGAAACATAACATTTGCTTGACTTCTTACTTTGATGCTGCTGGAGAAGGAGTCCTCTTTGGAGATGGTTTTGGGGCGGGGGATGGCGAGCGGGTACGTCCCATGGGGATGGATGGAGAGGGCGGGCGTTGCCGCCCGGACGAGGTAAGCGTTTTTTCCTGCTTGTTCTGTTTTTCCCCCACACAGACGGAACAGAGATGGAAAATTAATTCATGGCAACTAGAATTACATCAGGTCACATCTTTTACACAGCCACGGATACTTGAACTCATGAAGAGTGTCATTTTGTGACATTCAGAAAGGTGAGCTTCATTTATCACAAAAGGGTTTCATGACTTGCCTGCTCTCATAATAAAAACATGTTAGCTCTGGTTACAAGCTTTGGATAGGCTATCAGCTTGATAACTGGGACAAATATTCATTTCCGAGTTTGAGACAAAGCACCAGTGTAAAAAGAAGCCATTCAAACACAATGATGACCTGCAAACCTTGTAAAAAACCTTCCTTGCAACATGGTTTGTCACAAAGAAGCTTGAACATAACACACCAAGATATGATTTTAAAAGAAGCATCACAGTGCGAACCACAAGGTTATAACTGTATATGTACAGCAGTTAATGGAGGCAACCACAAAGACAAAGAGATGGAAAGCCAAACAGCCCCAGCCTCAGGGCGTAGTCTGCTTTGCATGACCCGATCTGTCCAGAATCAGGCCACAAGTTTGTCTCATGCCATGTCAACGAGTCCTTTCACAGCCTCACAGAGTCTAGACTCAAAGTTTATGTCGACGAGAGTGCAACAAGCAACAGTGACAGACGTCACTTCCTCGTGCCAGTAGATAACATTGTGCCAAAGGGAGAACCAGCAGGAATTAACCTTCCCTGTCATTTGAATCCAGCTAAAGCACTTTGACTGGCAAATGTCAAATCTACTGTACTTCCTTTTGGGATATACTTACATAAGAAGTGCTGGCTCAGGCTTGTCCCAAACCATCCCTGAGATAATCTTGTATCGGCCAACACAGACATTTTCGCATAATGCATTGCTCTCTTCTCCCTTCTGCCGCATCAGTAATTTTCCACCATCCTGCGCATGAATGCTATTTTTTCCCTCTCTATCACTTGTAGTTGCTGCTGCTGCCTCCAGAGTTGCAGACTAATCAGCTCATGGGACATTTAACGATTGACCATTTTTAAAGGCATGTTCTAACACAGCTGTTCATACATCACATCGTTCTTTTAATGCTGCAAACTAGAGGAGTAAATTAACTGTGAAACAGCTGGCTGCAGCCAATCGTCACACTCCATTTGGCCTCAGCTGATTAACCATCCATTCCACATAACTTACAAATTACCAGTCAATTAATAGATCATTATACAAATACTGGTTGAGTGGACATTTTTATATATATATATATATATATATATATATATATATATATATATATATATATATATATATATATATATATATATATATATATATATATATATATATATATATATATATTTATATTTATATATATATATATTTATATATATATATATATATATATATATATATATATATATATATATTTATATATATATATATTTATATATATATATATTTATATATATATATATATATATATATATATATATATATATATATATATATATATATATATATATATATATATATATATATATATATATATATATATATATATATATATATATATATATATATATATATATATATAAATATATATATATAAATATATATATATAAATATATATATATATAAATATATATATATATAAATATATATGTAAATATATATATATAAATAAATATATATATATATATATATATATAAACATATATATAAATATAAATATAAATATATATAAATAAATATATATATATAAACATATATATATAAATATATATATATATATATATATATATATATATATATATATATAAAATAAAAATAAAATACTGATTGAGCTCTTGGTTAGCTTTTAACAAGAGATGCTCTCACCAGCGAGGGGTCGAGGGCGCCGTCTGCAGACACGGAGGTGGTCATCCCGTTTTTCTGCCGGTCGATGCTGCGACTGCGCAATGGCCCGCGTGGCGGGTGTACGGGCGTGGCAGATGCTGAGCGAGGACACAGGTGACACTCTGGTAAAGGACACAGTCATCGGCAGGGCACAACCAGCGGGGAGGGGTGATAAGCAGGCCAGGTTGGGCAGCGAAGCAGCAAAGAACCAAAAGGTGTAAAGAAAAAAAAAAAAAAGGTAGAAGAAAAATTAAGATACAAGGAGAGATGGATACAAGGAGGAAAGGATGACAGGTGATGAAAAAAAGGCAGGAAAATATTTTTTAAAGGGGAAAAAATTAATTCAATGTGTTAGATGTAGCATTTAAGCAGGCAGCAGTTTCGATCTGTGTTCACGAGGGACAACAACCTCAAAAACCAAGCAAACTCAACATTTGGGTGTCAGTGTCAGTTGAACTAGAACAGAAAGCAAACACTAACACACCACATTTGCAATTATTTGAATATTAGTATGTAATAAACAAGAATACAGTTTGTGATTGTCTCAAACAGTTATGTGTATAGCTCAAAGATAAAATGTATACTGTATACAGTGGTGCCTTCAGATACAAGTTTAAATCATTTAATGATGACAATGGCCAACGGGGGCAGTATAATACCATCAGACAGACATAAATGGAGAAAAGCTTCACCCCTACTATAAGCAACAGTAAAATAAGCCACTTTTTGTAAAGGATAATAAATAGTTATGTTGTCTCGCTACATGTTTTGATAGACTGTTTGTGCTTAAATACCCAATGCTAAAATAGGTTATAACGCTGAGACACTGATGCTATTTGTTAGCGGACCATGGTGTTTTGCAGTGTTTGTTAGTTTTAAGACGGGGGGCTTTTGTAACAGGCAAGGTTATATATTGATTTTAAAAACAAAACATATAATTCCCTTTCATTTATGGTGAACAAGTTTAAGTCCACCATTAGATTTATTGGTTTAGAAATGCTGCAGCGAAATTCAATGTGAATATTTATCAGTCTGTTAATTAGACTGAGAATTGATTGTGACCTCTTGCACTCCAAAAGCACTAAGCTGCTTCTATTAAACCTAAGTGGACAGAAACCCTAATTAATGTCATTGCTGACACCGGAATCTGTCCCACTAGTGAGCATTTTACCAAGTCAAAGTGAGAGACCTTCAGGAAGAGACACAGCACCCTATTTCAAATACCTCACAAGACAGGACACAAAGAACAAGCTCTACTAATATTTGAAGACGATTTTGAGCAGCCAAATGACAGCAGTCTGACAAAAGTATTTGTTTCTGCAGGACAGGGCATCTTGTTGTCGGCTGACTCTTGACTCGCTGTGTCAGATTGAGGGATTAGTCATGATAATCCGGCAACCTGGAGGACTCTCGATGCCAAAGCTCAGTCACAAGTGTCTTCTGTGATTCTGCATCTATGATGAGAACGATTCCTGTCCACTGCGCTGTTGCAAATACAGCGGATGGGTCATGTTTCCACTGGGGCCATACTTGGCACACGATCCATAAGTGCTAATGGGTGTCTAATGGCTGGTCAATAAACCGCCACACCCAACAACCTACACAGCTTGAATCTGTTGCAGAGATTCAAATGGCTTTCTAGAACAAAACAGTAATTGTATTTATGAATCAGACAGTGCACATCTACAATTAGATGACTTTCTGGTAGTAATGTAGTGACAAGTTATCTACAGTACATTACCACGCAGAGAAGAGTATAACTTGCTCCTTGAATAGTGTGAGCGCCATTTACTACAACTATATTGTCCAGTAAAAAGCCACCTGCCGCCACCGGGTCTCTGATCTTGGTGCCAGAACACCTGTAGCCGCACAACGGTTTCGTTCGGACACAACTACAACAAGTAAGCAGCTTAAAGAAAATCTCCCAGCATGGACCCAGAAGCTCCTCAGATGCTGAGAAATGCGGCCGGCCTGATCGGCTAAAGCCAAGGCACACTACAACTGTGGCCAATTGTGTCACTTGGCAAGCGCATGTGAGCCGGACGCATGTTGGTCCATATTTACAGAGGAACTATGTTCTCTCTCTCTCTCATGCGTCTGCTGCAGCTTCGCTGACGATATTTAAGGTTCATATGAATTGCAAACAGCTGACTGTAAACACCAGCTGAACTGGGCAGTGACTTATTTTGGCAATTACTTGAAAACTTGGTTGGCGCAGCACTAAAGGGGGTCTTACTAGATGTGGAAGCATTGACCAAGATGAGTAATGCAGCTTCTCCATTGCGCAGCACTGGCTCAGCTGTACATGTGCTGGTTTGGGGCGTTATGCTCAGTTCTCCACCTTTAAAGAGTTCTGCGAAAACCATGCTGCCATTACCAAATACACTTTGAACAAAGGAGGAGAAAGAGGGTCTCCGGTATTTTGTGGCTGCATCCATACCGACCCCAAACCCGAGCCAAACAAAGAAAAGCAAACGATTGTGGTGACATCATCTTCCCCAAAGTCCTTTTTAAAGGTCATCGAGCCATGCGTTATGTAATCAATAAAACAATGAGCTAATCAAGCAGCCTAATAGGTGGAAATAAACGCACATTTTCCCGTGGCTGACGAGTTTCTTCAGCACCAAAGCATTACAGCAATCTATTTATCTTTCATTATTGTTGAAAAAAAATTCAATATTGCGGCAACATAATGCTGCAAGGCCCCCGCAGAGTGGAGCAAAATGAGTCTTACAACGCCTTCCAGACAATTGAGTTATTCTCAAGCTATTTTCAACATTTTAATAAAAATCAATTAATAATGCTTCGACGTGGAGAAAAAAAAAAAAGGGAAAAGGACCGTATTTGTACATAAAATATTTCTACCTTACAGCAATATTTGTTCAAAAGGAGAACAAAATACAGACTGGAGTAAGGCCCAAGAGCAAAAGCACAGCATCATGCTACTACCATTTCTGCCAATGCAGCCTTCGCTTTCAGTTTTACAATATAGGCGGCAATGACAAACTTGCTGCCCAGTGAGCTACCAACCGTGGTTGAAGTCCTGCATGGTATTGATCTGGTACACATGGATTCCCAATTGACTGGCTACTAGAAACGGTACCGTGTGCCCAATTTTACCAGTGGAAAAACATCAATTGCAAGTATGGCCATGTTGGGCCAAGTTCAGGAGATTGTCTGTTAACCACACGACTCACGAAGTTTCAAGGTACAAGAAGGCATGCTACGATATTACCCTACTTTACTTTTTTTCATGTATACAATATTTTATATAAACAGACTAGGAACTTTTTTTTTTATATATAAATATCTGCTGAAATTATTCATTTTAAACTGTGTTAGCATTAGCTAATGATCAACTCCAGCACGCTCCAAATTGCGCACGAGCTTTGGTTGTTTCAGAACCCTTTCACAGACTGAAGACCCTCTGCTAACTTACAGTAGTAGAAAAGGGGAACAAATGAGAACCTTCCTCTGTCAGACTATTTGAGAAGAGGGGGTTACCTGCAGCATCTGTTCCTTCAGGGGAAAGGGCGGCAGCACTCTTGCTCCTAGCTAGTGAGGCCTGGGTGGGAGTGAGCAGGCGACTAATGACCCCTCCGTCCACAGTGCAAGTCGCTTGCTTGCGAGCTACGAGGCGAGCCCACCGAAAAGCGAAACCCAAAAAAGAAGACAGCAAAAAAGGACAAGGATGGGGTGTGGAGGGGGGCGGGGGGCAGGGATAGTAGCAGAAAATGACAAAAAGGAAGAAGGGATAAAGTAGGGGTGGGGAGTGGGGGATTGTCAGTTAGATAAGTCACCATGTGATTTAACCATCAGGAGAGAATCAACAACATGCACCAAAAGGTTATGTCTCAATAGTCTCTCAGAGCTTTTCACTTCTACTGGTAATCAATGAAGTCATTTCATGAAAATAACAAGGCAGTGATGTCATGGAAGAGTACTGAGACAGACCACTGATTGTCTAAGTTGGATCAGTCGACAATGTGGTCAAATCAATGGTTCCTTAAGGCAGTGGGAGGTGTGCTGATCGGACAGAGAAAACATTGAATCATTAGTCAACAGCAAAAGATTATTAGGGCAAAAAAGATAGAGAGCGTTTAAGACTGCCTACTAGAAGTGACCCATAAGTCCTCGACCATCGACTGTTAAAACATTTCTAAGGTGTCCACAAAGTTACCCAAGTCACTGCCATAGATGTTTCAATTCGATAACTGTAATCCAATTGTTTACTGCCATTGACGTATATATTCGTCAAGTAAATTTTTCAACAGGTAGGTGTCCAAGAACGTCTTGTGTGTGATTTAAATTTGTAAACCATCCCTGTAGATGGAAGTGTTTGTAGAGCTTTGGATTTGAGATCCGCACAGCTTTTGAGTAAAAGATAAAGATGGTGGTAAATCTCAGCTTGTCACGTCAATTGTAAGAGAAAAACGCCATCACATTGGGACTGAATGAAGTTCAGGCGCCGCGCCTCACCTCAAGCTCAGCTCAGTATGTACACAGTAGGTAGTAGAAAGCTCGTTTTCTTTGTTTCACCAAAAACACATTTCTGACTAAAAAAATTCTTATGATCGACTGCTTATTACAAAAGAAAGCAATGAGGAAGAAATAAATTTTCCTGGCAAAATACACAGAACATAATACAGTATTATGTGGGTTTTGAAAGATTGGCCAAAAACCTACAGCTGCTGACAATGTTGCTTGAAAACGCGAGGCAGTGAATGAGTTAACTTCTTCTATTAACTTCTTGAAATGGTGAATTCCCTGCGGAAACAATGAGTTCCTGCATCTAAAAATGACAAGAACTGAGGTCTTTGTCGCCAACTGTGCTACAAATGTAGAATTCACACCGGAGTGAAAGCGTTTCAAGAGTTTAGGGTTATAGACTAAATGTACTCGCTGCTCAAGTGGCGGATTCACACGTCTCTGAGGAGTTTCTTTCAAACAGACATCTGCAACGGACAGATGCTTTTTACATTTTAAGAGCTAGCAGGCTGCTACTATGCACCAAGGTATTAAGAGGCTAAAAGAACGGTGGTAAGGACTTGAGCGGCACTCAGTAGAGCACAGATCGCCGCCAAGGTTCAGAAATTCTATTTTAGTTCAAGCGCCAAATTGTACATTCTATATGTACCTGGATTAATGACCGCAATTATACATGCTCAACATCATCCCCTTGATAAATGCTATGATGCCAATCCCTAATCCAAAACATATTTAGTGCAATCCTACTAAGTAACAAATAGATATAAAATACAAAAAAAAAAAGAGATTTATCATTCAGGTCACAACACGTTCCCTCACTGGGAGCTGCAGAGTCTAAAGAACAAACAAAAGCTTTGGTGATTAATACACAGACTGCACACTGGCACTCTTGAAGGGATTTGGGTGCCCTTGTGGGCGCTATGATGGGATGGCACTGGTGCACAAGCATAGCATCTTAAATCCAGCTAGGAAGACGTCATCTGTAGGGAAGGGAGAACACAATCTACACTTTGTGACAAAACAAAAACAATACATGGTGTTAGTGGGAATATACAACAAGACCATTGCTGGACTTGACAATGGCGAAAACGGCGACGAGGGGTGACAGTTAGTAGCCAGAGTGCGCAGCAAAAAGATTTGGTTAAAAAGGCAAGAATATAGTGTTAAAAGCAAATCAAATTGAAAATATGACAACTTGCCAAAGATGTTATTCGGCATTGTGAGTTTTGGGGGGTAAAGGGAGTGAGATTACATCAAGCCAAAAATAAAGTAGGGCAGATTAAAGCATCAGATACTTCAATGATGCTTAACTGAGACAAATAAAGATATATCCCTATCCCCTCAAAACATTTAGATTCAGAACAAGCAAGCTGGTAATGTGAGAGCATCATGCATGTTGCTCCCCCCCAATAAAAATTTTTTTAACCCAGAAGCCAGCATGAAAAAAAGTGATCGACTGATTGTTCCATGCTAGCCACCTTGATTGTCTGCTGTCCCCTTAGCAGCCTTGGCAGGAGTCTGTGCTCTGCCCACACTTACTCGTGTGAGGGACGCACTCCTCTTCTTCACGGACGCACCTACGGACGTGAGCGCAGGGTCACGTCCGACGAGACACAGGCAGAAAGTCAACAAGAATATCCCCGCGGAGAGAGTTTCCAAACGGGTCATGTGCAGTTATGGTCTGTGTGGGAGTCAGCAAGCATCACGGCAGCTGATGCCGAACTGGTGATCTTCATCAAAAGTAAGACGTGAGCAAAAGCACACATAGACACTATTGTAAGTGGTTCTAGGACATAGAGACTGGGAGGAAAAGGGGGGGAAAAACTGTTTGGCCTTTCAAAGCTGCCATTAAAAAAAATTATCTCTTAATGGATTTAATGACTGTTTCCTAAAGAAGTCTTCATCACACTTAATTATTCCGTAATTAGTATTATTTTTAAAATAAATTATTATTTTTTTATGTTGCACTATAAAACACAGATTTGGGTTTTTATTTTATCTCCTGTTGCAGGGGGGAAGAAAAATCTAATGAGATTGATCAAGCCCGGTGATAATGTGACTTGCATGGAACAGTGAAGCAAGTGGAGAAATGCAGTGTTGCACGGAACGACGTCTATGCACCTGTCGGGTCTGCCTGCAGCTTTTTGCCTTCCTCCTTAGCGGCACTGTCTTTCCGAGGTAAACGGTTACAAGACGAACTCCTGGATTTTAAACCTAAGAGACAATGATGACGACAACACTCAATGGTGACTTCCACCGCATGGTACCTAATGAATGGTACTCAAGTCCAATCACATGTTTGGATATCAAGGAAAGTCAAGTAATCAAGTTGAACAATTATCTCATTGTCAAGAAGCTCTACGGTCTGCCCCTGTAAGGTCGTGTGCAAAGGCTGGGATAAGGCTAGACCTGGAGGTCAGAGGTCATGCTAGGCTTCTGGGACGATGGGTTTGTCATAGTTTTGATCACCAGCTGGATTTCAGGACATTAACAAGAAACCTAAATATTTTTTTCCATCTGCTACTTCATCTCGCATCTTTACACAGCTACATGTTGGACCCGCAAAAATATATCCACTTAAAGCCGGTGGCTGAAACAGGACCGACCGGGTGCTTTTTCACACCGTGACAACAGCCAGGCTGTCATGTCAGACTTCTTATTTTTTTCTGCCAAGAAGTGCGCACACTCATGGCAGACAATAAAGCATTCTAACATTTTACAGGGAAAAGTACAAAAATCTATAGTTTTTCCTTCTTTTTTTGGGAAATAAACACAGCAGACGTGAACAACAGTAACAACTTGTAATCTGAATTGTTATGGTGCGAAAATCCTAATAACAAATATATTATTGCTATAGCTGCTTCTGAAAACCCTGGGAATAAGCGGTTGTTAACATATGGCTAGCGTTGACGTCTGCTTGCCAGAAGATGAGCAGCACTGCGTTTGTTTACAAAATAGATAGGTGGGAGTTGCACTTCTTGTCCCTTTCCTAAGTAAAGACAAATTGTTGTAGGACATGGAGGGCCAGATTTGCCCGGCAGGCCTCGAGTTTGACACCATTCTAAAACATAAGATACCATGTAACAATGTACTACTTAGGAGGTGAGGAGGTTAGATACAAGGGTGGGGGAAGCAGGGGCTGTGGGGAAGGGAGGGAGGGAGGACGAAGTAGTAATCGGAGACTTACTTTTGTCAGGAGTTTTGACGAGGGTGGCGGAGGACGAGGATAGGCGTTTGCTGATGCTAGCCTCTGCCGGCTGTTTGAGGTTGACGGTGGATGTGGAGCGCTTGTCTACAAGTCGGGGTGGGGGTGGGGGTGGGGGTGGGACAAACAAGGGAGGGATTACACTACAGCTAGCTCAAAAGGGAGGTGCACACAGTGGAAGGGTCTAAAGCAGGGATGGCAAACTGTGGACCTAGAGGGCCGGAGTCCTGCAGGTTTTAGAGGTTTTCCTACTCGAACGGCAAATGATTCCAATTAACAGCGTCGTTATCAGGCTTATGCAGAGCTTGCTGATGAGCTGATCATGAATTAGCTGTGTTGAAGAATGGAAATATCCAAAACCTGCAGAACTTGGGCCCTCGATGACTGGATCTCGCCATCCCTGGTCTAAAGGGTGCAAAGGTGCTAAAAAGTTATACATTAGAAGCACCTAAGATAGCCATTAGCTAATGAGATCCAGTACAGATTTGTATCGAAAAACATCTGCCTTTGCAAAGGCAATATTTTGTTTACCTTATTACCAAGGCAGACTTTTTGTTACATGTCCTTTTATGAATCTAGATTAGATTGTCTCTCTTTATGACCTAATTGAGTTGACTAGTGACATATTAATAAAGGAATGTGTTGGCCCTTTCATGCTTAAGCCTTTTTTTTTTTTTTTTTTTGTAACAACCGCAACGCTGTGCGCTTACATCATGCGGTGAAGTTAGTAGAACAGACCGAGGAGCCACAACATGTCATGATCTGCACCCAAAGTGACATTATTAGTTCAGCCTGGCATTTCACTGGGCTTCCATGCAAAGTAGGCCCGATGACCTGGCCCTTCCCCAAAAGTCTGAGTGGGTCCAAGACCTAAAAGCAACACTCTCCCTGCGAGTAGAAAGCATACTGACAGGGAGAGGCTTCATCTATTTAACCATCAGTGTTAGGCTAGGCTGCAAAAGAAGGTAAGTGTGAGGAAGAGAAGGTACAGTATAACCCAAATATCCCATTGCACCAACATGTGCCCATGCTGAGGATTTTAAACTGGCGGGCAAATTCGCAAACAAAACCTTGTCGGTTCCTTGGAGGCTTTTCTGGTGAAGAAGTAGAGACTACTATAGTTACTGGAGATGAGGCTCCTGCATCCGAGTCTCCTGTGGGGAAAGAAACCTCTCAGCGGCGCAGTGATAGCACACGCGAGGTGTGGCGATCTCACTTTCCAAGCCTTTCTTTCACGGTGTCTCAAGACACAATATGAGCAATATGTGAACACGGAAGTTAGGCAAAATAGTTTATCTAGATGGATAAAAACTGCTGGATTTTGCTGTTAAATTAATATTCCACAAACACAATATTACAGTAATCAGAATACCGTGTGTTTAGACTAGCTGCATAGAACATATTCTTGTAGAGAACATTTTTGGGTTGACCTCCCCTTTTAAGTGTAAAACCCTCTTCTAAATACAGTACAGCAGTCTCCACCAGTTTTAGCACCCACTAGGTGGAATCTCAGTCATTCAGACCTGAAGTGCTTACAAAGAAAGAGCGGCAACAACAGGTTTGAGATGGCGGAAATAAAATCAAATGTTTTAATGGCCCAAAACAAACAAAACGTCCATTACCTGTTCGCCCATCTGAGTCTGTTGACAATCCTCCCCAGGACCATCTCTTCTGTCTCTGGTCGGCCCGCTGGCTTCGCTCTAACGTTCGTCTCATCACTGCCTCGTAATGCTCCTGACACATGAAAAAAAAACAAAAAAAAACGGAATAAAGAGATGCTCTCTATTCACAAGAGCAAACTTGCTGGCACACAGGCTTCCTTTGTTAACTACCTTCTCCTCCTCCTGTTTCTGCTTCCTCTTCTCCTCCACAGCCTGACGCTTCTGCTCCTCTTTCTTTCGCTGCTCCGTAGCTTTCTTGTGACGTTCCTCCTGCTGACGCTCCACTTGCATCTTAGCTTTGCGCTCGCGCTCCATGATCTGAGACTCACGCAAAACTGATGACAAAACATTACATTTAAAATTTTCAATTTAATAAGATATTGCTTGTTTCATAGACACAATATGGACATTCAGTCCAACAGTTTCTTACATTCTTGATATTCTATGATCAACAAAAAGTGCCGTTCAGCAACCAGAGCAACTCCAGCATGTAAAGCTCGAGTGTGGATGTGGAGATTCTGGAGACGTATGCAAAAGTGGCCTAGGAGTTCCAAGCCTCCTCTGGTATGAAAATCAGCATAAACTCTGTGTGTCAGGAGGTTCAGGGTCTGACTTTCATGGTCAAAGCAGCTGCATGCAAGCATTACATCACCAAAGCCGTAACTGGACGCTTGAAGAGTGGAAGCGTGTTCTGTCGAACAACAAATAGCGCTTGTCATGAGGAAATCTAGGTGAGGTCGGCCCATGCCTGCGGCTTGACTGATTAGGTAAACTGGTGTTCTAAGAATAAAGGTATGAAACCTGGGTTTTGAAGTACCCTTGAGCAAAACACGAAAACCACAGTCGCTTCTAATGAATGAGGATTCAAATGAATAATTCAGTGTGCGAATCAACCATTAATTTTCCGTCAATGGGAATGTGTATCGCCATCATGAGTTGATGTGTGACTGAGATGACACAGATAATGAGCTTTGAGTTCAAGATTAATTTCTTTCTCAGGCTGACATTTTGGCCTATTCTTTGTCAAATGTTTGTGGATTTACAATGAGACGCACACTAACCAAAAGTTAATATTTGACTTTTGGTTGACATTTCAGTGAACCTAAAGTCTGACGCAGATTTTAGAACAATTTTGTGGCAATCCGCTTCTTCACTTGACAATCATGCCATTAGGGCTGGGTGATTGATTGGACGATCAATATCAACACAAAATGCATTTGATAGAAAGAAAAAAAATCATATTAATAGTAAGCAAACCCGACCCCGGCATTGTGTGTGTTGTTGGCAAAGCATGGTGTTTGATTTGTGCCACAATTACAAGTGTGTAAGACAGGGGTGTCAAACTCATATTAGTTCAGGGGCCACAGAGGATTATATATTATATTAAGCAAGCCGGATCGGTAGAATCATGGTAGGGTAGGATAACTTAAAATCAATTATACGCAGATTTTCGCTATTTGCAGGCCAGTCCTAAATTGCGGAGCGCAACTGTAAATAGATAGTTAAGATTGTCTTCCTACCTTGTTGCCTGTCTGCCTCCTCTCGTCTCTCTTTTGCTACCCGCAGTCGATCGTCTACTCGAAGTGTGCCGCCGTCGAGGACTGCAAACGTGTGTCAGAGCGGTCAAAAAAAAAAAAAAAAGTACACAGATGGAGGCTGCAGCTTAAACGGACATATATTAGCGTTGCACCAAGTTGTGAGTGCTGGTGGGGGGGGGGGGGGGGGGGCTATCATTAATGAGCTTCTCAAGTAGTAAGGTGATGACTCAGGGCCTCATTGCAGTAAGCCATGCAGAGCAGGGGGGGGCGGCAAGTGGATTGTTTGGTAGCAAACTGTTCAAGGAGATAAGGACATGTCGGGATGTGAAGTGGGTTACCTGGCCGACAGCCCTGAGGTTTGGCTGCTGCGTTTGCTGGAGGTGCTGGACTCACGGCCTGGCTGCGCCGCTCCTCGGCTTGGGCCTGCGCGGCTGCAGCTGGACCAGGGAAAAGCGCACAATTCACCATTTAGAGCAGAGATTCTCTACTTTTTGAGTCCACTTGCACGGGAGACATTTTTCCAAAGATCCACCTCATACACAGTGGAAACTCATAAGTCAAAAAGAAATTCAATTTGGAGATGATCAAATGAAAATTTTCTGGAAGAAATCTGCCTCAAAATTCACATCGAAAACATTGACAACTGGGCGACGTTCATTCTCAGTTTCGTCTCTGTCAAGTGTCGTCAATTCTACTGTATAAATCACACAAATTTTGGGCCAGTGCTTCATTCGAAGGCTTCCACAACCTGAGGTGTCAAAATTGCTTGCACTGATACGCTGCATTTGAATTTAACAACACAATCCTGGCACCTCGGAGAGAAACTCTGACTTAGCATTCAATGTCACCTTCCAACGCTCCAAAGTGAGGCGAATAAAATAAAATGATTGTTTTTAATATTTGAAAGCACTTTGCTCTTCACCAAGGCAAAATTGTGCATTGCAGACGTAGTAGGAAGGAAACGGCACATGATCAAGCGGCATCAGCTTCGTCCTCACGGCATTTCTCAGCGGTGCGCTCTCAGCAATACTGAATTGCTGACGAGTAGGCAAATTAGATCTTCTGTCATGTGATACGCAAACAAGGCTGCTTCCCACCTCACTCGTTCATTCATTCGGGTTCTGCTGATGTACTTTGTGTTACTAAAGTCGATTAGTGTTTCCATTTCTTGAGGAAAAAGCCTACGAGACGATCAGTACACTGAACCAACCCATTCACTGGCAAAATTTTGTCATGGCAGAAGTCCCCAATTTAACTAGTAACTAAGTAACTTAATGTCACGTAACAAACCCAGAAAACAGGTGAGCAGGGACGTTCGGAAGCTGGCACTATGATGTAATTCTCAGTCGACGGCAAGTGGAAGAAACTGGAAGATTTCCTCCCAAATCTGCTGACAAGCATAACGTTAAACCCATTTCATTATTCATTCATTCGCCACAATGAAAACAAGTTTGTAACTGCAATGTAGTTACAAGATGCTAATCGTTAGTAGCTTCTGCTATCCCAAATACGCTTACTCACTGACAGTGACACCCATGTCACTCACATGGCTAGGCCCCACCTTGTTGTTTTGTGTTGCAAAATGGATTCTTATCCAATTATTCAAATTATCAATGGGATAATTGTTAGAATACACCTTTGAAAAAAAAAAGTTATTTAGCTGCAACCATTTTTTTATATTGAACTGCCACTATTTGCAATAAGGAACCGAGTTCTGCCGCTAACAGCGAATATCGGCAATTTAAAAGAAAAAAGGATTATTAAGTACTTTAGCGTCCTAAAGGCTTAACAATGTTGATAACGATTACTTTTGTCTAAGTGAAGCTCCTCAACTCATTATCAGAATATTGACACCAAGGCAACAGCGTTACTGTTTTGGCCTGAGCAGCTTCTGGCGTGTCAATAAATCAAAACAACAACTATGCACGGAGACAGTCGCCATGGAGCAAAAAGAACATTCATGTGCTAATTGAAGTGCTGCGATTAGACTGCAGAAGAGGGCCTCAAGAGAACCAGGTGTGTTCATAGAAAGGACGAGCCAATCACAGACAGCGCTACATCCCTGAGGAGATTTGTGCATATAAACAATCAACAGTGGCCACTTCGTCAAAACATCTTGCCTGAGACGTATCACGGCCATTTTAAGAGGCCAGCGGGTTTCCGAGCGACGCTCATTTGTCTGGCCACCAATCGGTCCAGGCTGGGGCTGCCAGCCAATTATGGCAAGCAGCAGTGCAGACCCCCGTGGGGGCTTGTCATTAAGTGGAGGAGGAGGAAGCAGACCGGCCGGCGTAAAACGGACGCTCCAATTCTAGCGCTAATCAGGCGCTACTTCTCTAAATTGCTGGCAAAACATCAACGAGCAGCCTCTCAAATGCACACTCTTAAGGAAGTGCATACGGTCTATATTTAAAATAGCATCTTTGTCATCCATCTGGTAAGGGATTGCGTGATCCTATGTGGCCCCGAGTGGCACTGATGAAATATTGTGGCCCCCTCCAGTATTTAGGTTTCCCATCCCTGATCTCAACTGAACACCTCATTTGACAATTAGCTTCCCGGGATCAAGCGACGTAGCCGGAAAGGATCAATTTTGGCTGGCAGCATCCATGGCCGGCTTAACGGCAGTGAAGAGTCTTGATGCCACGCGCACATGCACACTTTTAAACACATTGCCAGATCCTGGACGGGATTACTCCAGACCTTGTCATGCAAAGGTAAGCCTGGGCTATTTGCAGTGCGTCCTGGCACGGTGACACAACCCCGGGGAGTCTTCCAGATGGACCTCAATCTCCCTCTCACTTAGTCCTTTATCTGTTATTTCTCATTGAGAATGGTCAAAAAAAAAAATTCTACAAGGTTGACTTTAACATAATGCTCAAACGTGAAACGATACATACCAACTTTGAAGCTAAGTTTTGCTATTCAAATTTCCTGCGTGACCTTCCCGATGCAGCGCGTCAGATCAGCGACTTTACATAAAAGCACAGGAAGGAAGAGGAGCAAAGCGAAGAGAACAAATCACATAGAAACCAGAGCTGCTCCACTGTGGTGGTTGAGTGAGTGCAACCATTTCAAGAAATACTTGTCATGCTTTTAATAATTTGGCAAGAGCCGATAACCTTGCAGCAGTGTAAAGCCATCATTTTCACCGGCTGGCTTTTCCCCTTGCCTGCATTCTTGTGGAAATGAGCGAGATTCCTCACATTACACTGCCACCTCGAAGGTCCAACGCCTTCAAATTAGAAGGGGGAAAGCATGTCTTAAATGTCACTCGTGTGCCAAGTGAAGAAGAATATCCACCAGAATTGACTATGAACTAAGACAAAAGTACATTTATCCAACGCTAGCGAGTGGCTCAGTGCTAAACTAGTTGAAGATGACCATTGCTTATGATATATTTACTCTTAAAAACTATCAACATACAATATTAGTTAAGAAAGTGTTTTCTCACTGTTCACGGTGGGTTTACTGTATTTTCATAAAACCACAAATCTGGCCGGCTGAAGGTTCCGGTTTGAAAGCGCTGGATGGAAAAGTGACCGGGGAAACAGGAAGACCATCAGCACTAAATGTGGCCACTTGTTGCCAGGAGTAACACCCGCCTACGCCCACGCCGGGTATGCATTAAGCCCCCCTTCCGTCTCTTGGCTCCCAAAAACACAGAGAAACTGTCAGCTGCGTCCCATTCAAAACAAAATGTGCATTCATGCTCCTGCACAGACTGAAAGTCCACTGATGCAGTGAGCAGTCATTTTTGCAACACAAACCCTTATCAGTGCATCAGCTCTCTATACGGCCTGTCTGCATGTGTGCCACTGATGCTTGATGGGGGAAAAAAAAATCAGGTCAGACATTGTTATGGTAACCCTGCAAATATAAAGGGGGGGGGGGGGACATGGGTCATGCCATATGTCAACATACACTTGCCACCAAAGGGCATGACGAGACACGGGCACAAGAAAGCAATTAGTAAACTGGCAATCATATGAGATTAAGATTGAAGTAATTAACTTACTTCAAAGTAAAAATTGGGGACGGTGGGAACCATTTTATGAACAGAATCAAATGAAGTCCAAAAGCGCATTTGACAAGCAACTCTTAACTCTTCTGGGTGAGCTAACGCGGCTACATTGTCGATGCCAAGCGCCAGGAAGTCGATCAATTTTGACTTACTCTGTCTTATTGAAAATGAGAACTTAATCGTGACATGTTGAATAAAAAGATCCACGCAAAATGTCGCCGAATAAACGCCAACCCGGTCCGGCGAGGAAGATAACGTTACAACTTCAACTTAGCATTAGCCGCCAGTGCTATTAAGCCGAGTCGTTAAGTTCCCTTTAGGGATGTGACCCCAAAATGTAACCTTGTCACGACGACATTTTGTTATCGTTAAGGTGGAAAAGTCTCCCTTTTGGCAGGTCCATTGAGACGGCGACGGGAACTAACGTTACCAGCCCCGGGTTGGTGGAGGAGGTGGGGGTTTGCTGACCGCGTTACAGCCCGTTCAAATCACCGCCAAAAAAAAAAAACCAACTCACTAGAACAAAACAATTAAAAGTTAATCCTTTCCTTACCCATTTGGCTCCGCAAGCCTTTGAGACTCACTGTGGCCTCCTCCATTTATATAGGGTTCCTCCTGAGTGTGTTTTTTTCTTTCTTTTCTACAGCGAGAGCACGTAACACATCGCGACCGACCGGCAGCGAGCTGGCAGGCAGGCAGGCCAGGCAGGCAGCAGTCGTCAGGCTGGGACCGGACGCCAAGGAGACGTGGACGTCAAAGAGCAGCGATTAAATCGAGAGCAACGCCGTATCTCGTTTCCGGGCAAACGAACGTCGTAAAAGCCTAGTGAGCGTTTCTTCAACTCCTTAAAATACATTCTCAAATACCTAGTTAGTTTTCAAAGTACCATCACAATACAGTAACGTAGTAGGCCTTTTCTTAGCAAAAATGTGGCAGTGGTTTTATTCCTTTCATTTGCAAACCACTGTAACATTACGCAGTTCAATAATTGATACTGTACTATAGAGAACAAAACACTGTAGATAAAGTGTACTTAAAAAAGAAGAAGATTTAATGCAACTGTATTTTACTGTTGTTGAAACTTACAGTACTAATTCGGTATTTTTAGAGCATCACTGGCCAAGTACTAAAAAATTTTTGAATCACTGGCCTCTTAAAAAAAAAGATTAAAATGATAAGCAAACTATAATATGATATTATAGAAATATAATATTAGGAAGATCAGGTTCACACACACGAGTCGTCCTACAACTGCAAATAAAGGCTCCATGTATTCACAGTAGATCACAAATATTGCTTCATAAGCACAATGTCAACATTATAAAAAGTACGCAAACAAAAATAAACGCAACTATACAGTAGACAGTCGACATACTCGCGGTTCGGCACACGCGGATTCGCATACTGGCCCGGCTGGGTGTTTATTTATTGTTTTCTCCCCCGTTCCGAGATGTTGCACCATTTATCCCACATATAGAATTGTTCTCAGTTTTTGGGGGGGAATCATTTTTTAGGTTTGTAAAAAAAAAAAAAAAGCCAACAAAAAAAGAGTAATTTGTATTAATTTCTATGTGCGTCACTTATATAATTTTGGTTATTCGCGGGACAGCCGGGTCCATATTTCCAGCTAATTGGGTTGGGGTCTATACTTACACTTGGATTACAAACGATTTTCGATCCGTTGTGGTTGTGGTTCTTCCATACTGTTCCACTCGACAATCATGTGAGGGGCGGCGCTGAACAAGCGAATTTTCACCAGAGCAATACAATGGCTCTGATTTTCACAAGTCAAGCACGTCCCCTAGCGTAAATGGGCGATTACTACATTCCAAACACTTTACAATCAGTGAGTGGTTCTCAAACTTTATTTACAACTAAACATGTCAACTACCATCCTCTCATTTGTACACACATTTTTACTAAGTATGTGAATGTGTTAAAAAATACTTTATTTCTCCAAGTGCAATAAACAACAAAAACAATAAAATACTCTAGCCTATAGGGGGCCGAAGAAGGCTATGCATGGACCACAAAACAGAGAATTTATGCATAAAAATAATATTTAATAGCGTTGGGAGCCACTGTGACATTATGCACAGTTTGAACATTAACACTGTGCTTAACTATAGGAGAGAGAAAAAACTGTATTTACATAATGATTTACTCAAAATGTTTTACATAAAAATGTACCTAAATAAAAGTTTATCATATGAATTTTCAACAACAAAATGCATTTGTAATCGTAAGTCATAAAATGTGTAGAAGGGATTTTTTTTTTGTGTAATATCTATTGAAGTAAAGAAAAAAAATTTACCAAAATGAAAACAACAAATTCACTGAGCAAGAAACCTGAAGTAGAAGCACAAATTGCTGTAGTGGGCCGCATAAAACTGTGGCAGGCCGTATCTGGCACCCGGGCCTTAGGTTTGACACCAGCGCACGAGAAGGCGCCAACCTACGACTCGCGGTACAATTGCCACAATTTGAGAATCACTGGTTTAGATCAATTATTATTGAGGGGAAAAGTCCTTTGTACAACATCAAGGTATTAAAATGGATGTGCTCTAAGATTCATAGGGCTATAAGCATTGAACTAATCCTGCAATTAACTCGTTAAGTAGGTCTGATACACTCAGATGAGTTTTGAGGGGATAAAAGAAATATAAATCTTACCCGGTTTGAAGAATCTGCAGAAGTTAAGAATACAAGAAATGCTCCCAGGCCGCTGGAGGATTCTCCGAATGAGAGAAGATCATATTATCGGATTGCACTTATGTTTTCTCTCCCCCTCCATGAACACTAACGCCTCTGTTCTGGTCCGTCTCACATGCTTTCGCCACAGGGGCCTTTCATCTGTTTGACACGGTAAACAGGAAGTGAAGCCGCATGTGGGGTTCTAGTTCAATAACCTCGCTTTTGCCGTAGAGTCGGACTCCAAAACAATCGGTGTCCTTTTATCCATGGTGCGGCCCAGTTGTGACACAAGTCAACAAAAGTGGGTCAGAAAAGCGCTCGCTTGTGTGAACGTGGTCTTGTATCCGAGCAACCGGGTACCACCCAGAAGCTCATCAACGACTTGCTGGTATCTGGGTGTGGAAGTTAAGACCGTAAAGTTGAACATGTGCAGACCACCGTGGGGAACTGGAGTCTCTAAACGGCGCTCACATGGTTCAGCTGCATCCGTGTCACAGACCGGAAGAGTCAATGAGCGCTCCCTCGGGCCACGGGCAGAATCCTGATCCGAGTAACACACACATAAAACAAGCAAAGAGAAACTGAGTAAAGCAAAATATAAGTAGTAAGCTAATCAAGACCCATGAAAATGTCATGCCAGATGAGGTCAAATCAATCATTATCCATCTCAGGGGGCGGCCATTTTGCCACTTGAAGATGACGTCAATGTTGCTCAGGTCTCAGGTAACAACCAATCACAGCGCAGCTTAAAAAAAAAACAGGTGAGCTCTGATTGGTTGTTGCCTGAGCTTTGAGCAACATTGATGTCATTTTCAGTCAACCGCAAGTGGCAAAATGGCCGCCCCCCTGAGATGGATAAAAAACGGCTGGATTTCGCTGCATAACTCATATTCCACAAATGTCATGTTTAGACGAGTGAGGTCACATTATTGTCAAGAAATGTAACAGGTTGACTTCAACTTGAAAAAAGAAAAAAGTATCGACCATCCCAGATTAATAATAATAATAATAATAATAATACATTTTGAAACAAAAATATACTATTATAAGGGCTATTTCTGCACGTGGCATTGACCAGAGGGCATGACTAATATGAATTTCTAAAAATGTAGCTATTTAAACGTTTTTCACCACTGCAAACTAAAAACGAGCAAACAGTTTTGTTTTGTTTTTTAAATGAATACCTCACCAACAAAATAATGGACAACAGTTGGGACAAGCCGTGAGTCGCAACAAGAAGTGTAATCATACTGTCATATGTTATTTGACCAGTAGGTGGCGTTATAGAGCCATATTGATCCACAAGGGTAGCGACGTTCAAATTTCTTCTTTTTTTTCTTTTTTCCTTCATGAGAAAATACAAGAGAAAAAAAGAAGGAAAGGAAAGAAAATAAGGAAAAAGGATAAAAAAAGAGAAAATAAAATACGGGAAAAGAAAGAAAAGAAAAAAGAGGAAAGAAAAGGAAAAAAGAAGAAGAAGCATGACCCCCAAGAAGACAATCTTACTGACATGGGCCCGAAGATGACACAGAAGGCCCAATTAGATTTGTTTGCCAAGCGATTATTTGACAATATTGTGAGGCCGCGGAATATGACATTGGCTGTTTGCAAAGACTTTTACGATGTCCAGAGTGAACAAGTCCACAGAGTTTACTGATATCCGGCTTGCTGGTTAATCTTATTGCCTTGAGTTTAATGAGTAACTCCAGGAACGAAATAATAGAGGGTGCGGGGATAACTTCTTAAGCACAGGTGACACCCATGGCTCCTTCACGGCAACATCTACCAGTTTAATACATCAACATTTTTTTGTTTTTAAGCGCTTGCTTGGCGTATTTGACCACTCGGACGAGACCGTCATGGTAAGTCAATAACGCAGAGCCTTTTAAACAACATTAGGGGGTTTAAAATAGGAGATTGAACGCAAATTGTGCATTTATCTCTTTTTGTGTTGTAGCAGATGTCCATTTGACCGCCTCGGGGGTTCCAGATTTTGCTGTTTTTTTTTTTATTTATTTTTTATTTTTTTGCTGCTGCAATGAACTCTGTGACGAGTTTATCTTCCCAGACTGCTTGCGTGCTCCTCTCAGTGTGTCTTCTGGCTTCACGTAAGACTTCCGATTCAACTTTGAATGACCTTTTTTTTTTTTTTTTTTTTTACAAGCTGTGTGAGAATGTTGAAATGTTCCGCTTAAGAATGACCAAATACATTTGGAAGTAAAATGTTGAAATGTCAAAGACGAAAGCAACGTATCGGGTTATCAGAAAGTGACATTTGCAAGGTGCGATGACATCAATGCCACAATATTATATTATAGTTCGTGTTAAATATTGTAATAATATCGATATCCCATTTTTTCCCCAATATCCTGCAATTTGTATTTGAAGCCGTGCTCTTGCTTTCAATCTTCCAGAAATGTCCAGTTGTGATTTATTTGCCTGACAAAAGTGAAAGCAGACTTGTTGAAGATAAAACACATATGTTAGTCTTTGATGGAGTGACAGCAAACGCACTCAAAATCGTATTATTGAGGTACTGTTTGTCATGCATATCATTCCAAAGCCACTAGAACTATTAGGTTTATAATTCATATATTAATATTATTTAGGGGTGTCAAAATTAGTGCATTCATTTTGAGTTAATTTTAAGTTCCTTTAACGCCACAATTATCATTCTTTTACGCGCAATTAATGACCATAATTGGAAAGCCTGTACAGGGGGAATTCCAGTCGCAACGCAGCAGACACATCCACATCAAAATTTAGCAGTAATAAATGTAATAATAATGCAATATTTGTGGAGACTGGGGTGAAGTTGTATTTTACAATTTTAAAAATGTGCAGAATTTCACAAATTACTTATTGTTTAGATTAAGCTTTTAATATGAAAAGAAAAATGCTCTGAGCTGTCACCAATGGCTTACAAATGGAATTATGCCATCTAGTGGCAGAAAATGACCTCAACACAAATCAATATCACACTCGTTTTTTTCCCCTTTTTACAGTACAGTTCATTATTTTAAATTTAACATTTTATTAATTATGAAATTATTATATCAATGACTAAAATATACAGTCATATTTCTATTAGTTTAACATTTTATCCACTTATGAAGCGTATGAAAACTTAGAAAATAATTATTGTACATTTTGTTGTACATTTAGAACATATATCAAATTTGTGAATAATCGCGAGTTAATTATTGAAGTCATGTGATTAATTACGATTAAAAATTTTAATCGCCTGACACCCCTATTATTAATACTTATTATGATTGCTCACGTAGTTATTTGTCAGTACAAGCAAGTGCAACAAAGCCATGTCTGCCATCTAGTGGGGAATGGTGAAGCTACAGTGGACCCCTACATACTTGTGGTTCGGCACCCGCAGATTCATAGTATTTTTAAAAATACTTTGTGAATTTATAATCTTGTCCCATAAAAGAAAAAAAACATAATTACTGTTTATCAGCATTTTTTGAAGATTGTTTGGGTATGAAAAACAAACTTCTTTTTTGTGGTCATTGTCCGCCGGCAGTTGCTCATCCTAATCTATGTTATTACGTCGCGTAATCAAATGTTTACATTTTTGACTCTAAGAGCAGCCTTTACTTGCCTGATTGTTCCATCTGCGTTGCGTTTGTGTCAGCCTCGGGCAGCAGCAGCCTGTGGGGCAAGAAGGTCCACTTCAGGCTTCGTCCATGCCTGTGGCAGCTGCATCCAGACACCGCGATGCCCCCCCTCCACAACCTGAGCGTATGCATGCAACTGCGACGCGCTTATGACACAGAATGGACGGCCTTTGTCTACAAAGCACCGGGAAGTAGACATGTGGAGCTGGGCCTGGGGGGCGCGGGGGAAGGGCTGCTGGTCTGGATTTTTGGACAGGAATGGCATCTCAACGTGGGGTTGAATGTAAACCAGTGGTATTCAGTCTGCCTCACCTGGTCTGGGGGGTCCGGTAGGCTGCGGCTCTTTCTGAACGGAACCATGCACAGTGACGTCCCTATTGCAAACGTCAGCGCAAATCAGCATTTGGCCCCGAACGGCACCCTGACTCTGGGGGTCTCGCACTACGTGGATGCCGGCGGCGCCGTCAAAGTGGAGAAAGGGAACAACCTCCTGGGGGAGATCGGTCGGTTCAGGATGTGGGCCGGCGAATGGAGCGAGGAGGAGCTGGGGAGGCGGACGTGTGCGGACGGAGATGTCGTGAGTTGGGACCTGCGCCAGTGGAAGCACGACTGCCCACCTGAGAAAGACGACAACCTGCAATGTGGTAAGGAGATACACAACAAGATGTCGCAGTGGTTCTCAATTTCCAATTGTTGCAAAGTTGCGGCTAGGGATGTTCGAAACCACTTGTTTTTAGTTCTAATCTAGTACTTTTGACGTATAAAATTTAATTTAACACAATGACAAAAAAAAATTATGAAAAATGATCTCTTTATTAATTTACTTGTTTGTCAAATTTCTGCAGTATAGCACCAACTACTGCTGAGGAGGACTTACTCTGTCAGATTTGTTTTGTTTTATTTTATTTTTTGCCTCAAGTATTGGTGTCTGGTATTGGCAGCCTGCATGAGTACCCGTTACATAAAAAAAAAAAGATACCTGGCATGGGTACCCAGGACCACCCATTCCTCGTTGTGACCCATTTTATTAGAAAGTCGTAAGTCATAATTTACATAATCAAAGGGAGTATAAGTACACAAAAAACGTGAATAAGCATTCAATACAAACTTAATTTATATACTCAATAATAATTGACATAATCTAAATATGATGCTTTATGTTTTTTTGTTTTTTTTTAATAGCATGGTCCTTCTTCAAAATCAAAATGCAAACATCCCTCGGCCAGCAAAAGCAGGCGGGAAATTGTTCCGAGTCACTAACAAAAGTGACCGCACAATGGGTATGAAGCAAGTAGCAGCACGTGGAAAACATTTGTCAGATTTGTCGGGAATTCACCGTTGCCATCTCTTATCAGTTGGAGAACATTTTCCCTCGGGGCATTTCCATCAGCAGCATATCTGTGGACTCAAATGCCAGGTAACTCTGCCGTGAGATGTAACTCTTTTTTTGGGGGGGGGGGGGGGGGTTGATGAAGAGGAAGTCACATGACCCGGAGTTGACGTAATTGTGTCGTTTGTTTTCCAAACAGGCCTACGTGCAACATGCAAGTACCTCAGGTACAGTATGTCGGCAATCACGTGAAAAATGAGCATCTTAAAGACAATAGGTGGACGTCTCTTTTTGTTTTCTTTTAACTATATGCGAAACTTCATAGTTGTGGCAGGGATGAAAAAAAAGGAGATCAACAGCAATGACAGGGCATAACATTATAATGAAAAAATGTTGGTGTAAAGAAAATGCAGCAAAAAATTATTTAAAAAAAAACTAATATGATTTTTCCAGGAATCAAGAGTTGTGTCATCTACCGCCTGTAACAAATGGTGAGCTCAATTCAATTCTCCAAAATTAAAATTATAGTGGTGCCTTGAGATACGACTTTAACTCATTCACTGCCATTGACGGCTATAGACGTCAAAAATGCATTTTTAACTATTTCTATTAGTTTATTTAGTTCATTTATTTCCACTTTTGTTAACAAGAGTATGAAAACCTAAAAAATTGTTTTATTGTACATTTAGAACAGATATAACATTTGCGATTAATCGTGAGTTAATTAGTGAAGTCATGCGATTAATAAAGATTAAAAAATGTACTTGCCTAACGCCCCTAATTTTTAATAGTCAATTTTTTTTAATTGCGTCAGGTGATTAAATTTTTTAATTGTAATTAATTGTATGACTTCAATAGTTAACCCACAATTAATAAAAAAAAACATATCTGTTCTAAATGTAAAAAAAAAAAATCCTAGGTTTTCATACTCTTGTTAACAAAAGCAACTAGTAGAAATATAAATTGAAATCATATTTTAGGGCAGCACAGTGGTTTCGTGTAGCGTTTCTCTGAGTAGCAAGTCTTCCATTCACGTCAAGTTTTAGCTCGGAAGTCAACGTCGTGGTGGAGCCTGCAGCTAACGTCCAAGTGGTTCAGACCAACATTTCCAAATGGCTGAGTTGGACCTTCTCCAACGGCTCGCTTATCCTGACGGCGGAACCCAACAGCATCCGCGTGCTGCCAGTGGGTTAGTTGCAAGTCGTAAACAGTCCTTCTCGTGGCGTTAATATCAGATTGGTCAAATATGGACTGGACTTCATGATTATTGATCTCAAGAAAACATCATTGTGTGTCATGTAGCAATTCAGACACTTGATCTTTTTGTACAGAATCATCTTCGCCTGTCACGACACAAGCGGCGCCCACTTTGCCATCCTCTGGTAAGCATGCAGAACAGTATATAAACAATTTGCTTAAAAGTATTGCTTCTGGCAATAAAGTGCCATTTTGAGGCATCTTGGCACTGAGGCACAATGGTGAAATGTGTTGAGGAGCTTCATTTGGACAAACATAGTGCTTCGACAACATCTCTTGGCATTTATAAGCAATTGTTAACAATTACTGGCACGTTTTAGTTTTAGCTATTGATAAATACTACACGAACGCTTGAATCCTTGCTTCCTGCTCTCATCTTACATATATCTTCAATGCATGAAGATAGCAATTGTCAAGAAATAGTAACTTACTGCGATTGGCTGGCAACCAGTTCAGGGTGTACCCCGCCTACTGCCCGAAGCCAGCTGGGATAGGCTCCAGCAACCCCCGCGACCCTTGTGAGGACAAGTGGTACAGAAAATGGATGGATGGATGGATAGTAACTTACTGCTAACCACGGCTAAACTTACAGTAGCTCCTATCCAACATTCAAAGATCTTTGAACAGCTGTAACGTATCACTACTACTTTCCTGTTAGCAAGTGCTTCAGCGGCATCTTGCTAAAATAATGATCTCTCAGTTTACTCGCTAAGTAAATCCAAGTCCAGAAAGTAAAAACCCTGCCGCAGTTTGGCTTTAGCCCCATGAGCTAGCTAGCTAGCTCCCATTGTGCTCGTTTACCTGCTCGCTAGCTAACTCCCGAGTTAGCTCCCATGGTGCTCGCTTACCTGCTAGGGAGCTAGCTAGCTAGCTAGCTAGCATCAGGGGCTGTCTAAAGCCAAATTATGGCAGGGTTTTTACCTTCAGGTGCTAGCTAGCTAGCTCCCTTGCTAGCTCTCATGGTGCTTATTTACTTGCTAGGGAGCCAGCTAGCTATCTAGCTAGCATCAGGTGCTAAAGCCAAACTTGTTTTCTTTTCTTTTATTGGCTAAAGGCAAACTGTGGTAGGGTTTTTACTTTCTGGACCTGGATTTGCCACCTCTGACCAGGCAGAAATTGAAGACACATGGAGAGATTTCAAGTCATAATCTTGAGATTCTTAATAACATTTATAAACCTATCACTGGATTATCTGGTAATCAAGTCTACTGGTTCATTTGGTGTGTTTTTTTTATTTATTCAATTTGACTTATATTTCTGCACTTTATAGGAGCAGGTACAACCCAAAGGGTTCCTGAGCAAGCCGCTAACTTGTCAACAACACGAAAACCTTCAGATACCAACGTGACTATAGGTCAGTATAGACTATAGTACTCTTGCTATTCATCTATATGAAGACACTGATCATGTTAGCGTTTTTGTACAATTATCAACAACGATTGAGCAAAGTAGATGCATAGCAATAGGCAACACTTTCTATAAATATCTGCACAAACAATTACTTCAACATTCCTGGTGAACAATTTTTTTTAGAACAGACAAAGTTGATAACCACTGACGTTGTGTGACATTTGTTTTTTTAATGGCCCAGTGCTAGCAGACGTGTTTATGAGAGCCAAACAAAAATTGAACTTCACCGGCAACGCCACAAAACCAAAAGAAATAATCGAGCAGTGGGTAAGAAAGATCATGACAAACAAATCTTATTAGGATGCATTTGCATGCAATTTGCATTCATTGAATTCTCTTGTGTCGAAAGTTGAGAGAAAAGCTGGAAGTGAACGGGACCACACTCGTGTTGAATGCCGCCATAGCGGAGGGTGCCCGCAGGTGCGTTATATGATGACTCAACCGCAAGCATGCATTGATTAAAAAGTCCGCTCTGAATTGATTGTGCATTCGCAGGAATGCAGAGAGATTTCATGTACAGACGGTGAGTGCTACAGTATGTAATGAAAGGATGTACAGTCATGTAATGTTGGATGAACCAATATTGGTCTTTGGTTAACACAAGCCTCTGGCTTCCTTTCTTGTAGCGTTTCCATCAGCAAGTCATACAGTAAGTGACTTTTCTGTTAGCCCCCCCCGTCTCTGTTTTCTCCTCATCTTAAAATGGCGCCTTGTGCGTTTCTTCAACAGGTACACGTGTGATTTCCATGTTCAGGATTACAGCGCAAACCCTATTGAGTATATTACATCTTTTATAAGCACCGCCTTGGCGCCCATGTATGAACACGACTCCAATGTTATTCAAATGACGGATATAAATCTCAAACAAATATGTAAGTATACCGTGTCAATAAGTTCAAATGCTTTTTTATTTTTTTATGACTCAACGTTACAGTGGAACCCCGTAATCCAATATCCATAGAGAATAATGCAAATAATGTTATTTCTAGTTGTTTTCAATTACACGCGGATGTTTCCCGCTGTATTTTGCTTTATGGATAAAAAATTAATAACGTGAACTAACCATTAACCTTAACTTAACTTTCAATTTAGTCACCGAATCATCAATAAAAAAAAAAACAATCTCACTAGTGAGTTTCATGACATCATCTCATGCGATGATCATATTTTGCACCATTTTCGAGAACAATCAAATCATCAATCAATCATTTTAGCAGCATGTTGACTATTTGGCAATTAAATGTTGCCAATAAAAAAAGTCAAATGTAAAGTTAAACACGTGGCCATATTTAATCATTTTGAGGTCATGCGGACATTTTGCGATGGTAACCACCAAACGTTTTGTGCAACTTCAGGGGCATTTGACTTGATGGGTTCCACTGTATTTTATTGTGTGAAACATGCGAGAGATATGGGTTTTTTTTTTCTCTCCTTGAGTTCCTCAAAACTGTTTGGAGAAATTGACGACGACAATCTACGGTGAATACGTTTGGCCTGAAACCTTTCCTCAAGTTCTTCAGACCATGGGCTGCATAAAGCCAAGCTCCCAACGAGCTTTCAGGCTTTGGTAAGCTCTCATTAGAGTCAAGTGTGACTTCATGTCAACTTTTAGCTGGATACAAATTCCTTCATCTTTGCTTGTCTATGTCACTTATCTTCAATCATGACTGTGGGTGAGGTTGGGTTTATCCCGGCTGACGTTGGGCTGGACCTTGGGTTGCTCGCCAGACTCGCCAGTCAATCGCAAGGCTACACGCCATATTCTCCCATGTGCCTGTGTCAAAAAAGCCGCAAAAAGAGAAGTTTAGAACCGACTTCTCGTCACACTTTTTGACAGGTGTGACTTCCCTCACTGCCCCGCCCCTTCACTTCCGGTCTAAGTCCCGCCCCTCACTTCCAGTCCCACCCGCTTTCCCCAAATATGGACTTCCTATGATGTCATACTTCCGGCGGCTCAGGCCACGCCCCGACATGTCCCTGTTTTGACCCCGCCCCCTATGCCCAAATATGGACTTCCTATGACGTCGTACTTCCGGGAGTGGCGTTTGATGAGAAGTAGATGCTCGCTTTTCAGCTGCATGGATTCTCCCGTCTATTTGAGTCTTTCATTTACGCACCTTCTCTTGGGTAAATATTAAAAATCATGATGTGGAAAATGAAGCAATAAGAGCGACCGAGCGTCAACGTGGGCTTAGTCATCTCAGCAAAACAACGTTTATCTTGGATGATGCTGAACGAAGGCGGGAGTTCTTTTCATACGGGTCTATTTACTTCATAAATAACCTGTTAACCTCGGTCAGAAGAATCTGTTTCCATGGAGACGGCCCGGCACACGCAATCGAGAAATAGCTTGAGTAGTTCATGTGATGGTGGGCCTGACGTCTCCATGACATTATATCACTACAGCAAGGATGACGCGTCCCAAAATCTTTCATCTTGGTTCATTAACAACTCTCAATTGTTAAGTTGAGAATGTGAGTCTGAACGGTCTTCTGTCTACGCTGTATATGCTGTGAACAGTCCTGAGTGGTTTTGGCTTGGATTGGCTCCAGCTCGCTCACACGTGACTCTCAGACGATGTTTTCAAGCGTTATGCGCTAGGATACGTCTTTGTGTTCGGTTTAGGTGAACGGTATGAGATTTTTTCTAATAGGTTTTCTGGTGAGCTAACAAATACACGCACGCACGCACGCACGCACGCACGCACATACACATACTCACCCACACACACACACACACAAAAAAAAAAAAAAATATATATATATATATATTTAAAAAAATAATAATAATAATAATAAAATAAAAAATAAAAAATAAAAAAAAAGAGCAATGATGATGACATTTCCGAATGAACAATACTGAGCTCTTAAGAAAAAATAAATAAAATAAATAAAATAAAAGGATACGTCTTTGTGACAAGAGAAGCGATTGAAGAAAAACGTTTGGGATAAATGACCTCGCGTCATATCTTCTATTCGACTGACACTTGACGCGCTCAAATTGCGGCGTTAAGAGAAGAAGGCTGAAGCCATTTTGTCAGGATTCTCCCATCACTCTGCCTCGGTCGAATGACATACAAGTTGTTTTGTTTACTCGTGCTGCCAGCTTGGGAGTGCATGCTGATGTCATGGAGAGACGCACGCAATTGTATACAATGCCTAATGGTTATTTATCTGCCATCCGGTTGTATTCAGTGAATTACACCTCGAAAACGACACAACCAGCTGGGCCCCTCCGGATATGACAAATTGCAGTCCACTCACGTCCATTTCCGACCTCGAAAATATTACCGTCACTACTGGTAAGAGAAGCAATCACATCTCAGATCCAAATTCTTATTTGAGTCTTTCCAAAGAGGGGACATTCGAATTCCTTGTGTTGCTCTTCAGATAACGCCGCAGAAGTCGTGGATTTAATCCAGGGCTTGGTAAACGCCACGCTGGGCAACGCCACACAGCTTCCGCCCTCCGAGCTCAACACGGTGGTGGAGAAACTCCACCAGGTGGTCCAAGTCACCACCGTCACGCCAGCACTTGGCAACGACATCATGCACGTTTTCTCCGACATTTTAGTATCCGACACGGACGTGGCCCCAGTGGCTGTCAGGTAAGGAAACAGACGCAAGCTAATGCTGCAAACAACCGTGACGCTAATCAACGTAATCGGCAAACTTTGAGGCACATTAGATGCCGCTCTTTGCTGCCACCTTGTGGCATCTTGGGCTCAGGGAACCATGTGAAGAGAGGAGTTTCATTCCATTTCTAATAGAAAAGAGTGATTTGCCGCCATCTTGTGCTATCTTATTAACTTATTCACTGCCATTGACGGCTATAGACGTCAACAAATTATTGAACTATTTCTATTATTATTATGTTTATCATTTTTTTCCACTTTTGTTAACAAGAGTATGACAACTAGAAAAAATATATATTCATAACAGATATAAAATCGTGAGTTAACTAGTGAAGTCATGCGATTTATTACGATGACAAATTTTAATTGCCCGATGCCCTTAATTTTTAATATATATTTTTCTTTTTAAAGGTTTGCTTTTGTTTAAAAGAAAAAATTATTAAAAATGAAGGGCGTCAGGTGATTAATTTTTTTAATTGTAATTAATCGTATGACTTTACTAGTTAACTCACAATTAAAAAAATAAAATAAAAAATTATTTAAAAATTAGGGGTCGTGATAAATTTTTTATAAGTGTAATTAATCGCACTTCACTAGTTAACTCACGATTAATAACACATTTTATATCTGTTCTAAATGTGCAATAATTTTTTCTAGGTTTTCAAACCTTAAACAAAAGTGGAAAAAAATTGAAACTAATAGAAATCGTTAAAATTTATTTTGGACGTCTATAGGCGTCAATGGCAGTTAATGAGTTAAAAACCCTTCTGGGTGGCCGTAAATTACGTGTGGATTTTTGCTTCATCGTAGTTGTACGTTCTGCCATCTTGGGAAGAGAATTTGATCACTATCAAAGATCGATGAACACAAAAAAACATTAATTGCAAATTGCAGGAAATAAATAATAACTTTCAGACCAAATGAGCTCAATTGGATCATTTCCCACACCAGATGTCTTTTGGCACAGCATTTGGGAATCACTCAGTTACCTTCTTCCGATTGAGGCTCATTTGGGCAAATTCCCTTGCCGGGGTTCGAGAAATGGAATTTGCCTAAAATGACTGCTTCGACTTCTTGTTCAATTTTTAGTCTTTTAGATCTTTTTTTTTTTTTTGGTGGCGATTACTGAAATTGGTGTTGGCAGATTGACTTTTTTGTTTTCATTTTTTTTTTAATATCCAGGGGTCGCTACTAAGTAAGTCTTGGGGGCCCGTGGCTGAATTTTCAGAAATGATTCTCTCACAGGTGTTCATTCGCTGGAAGAAAAATTTGGTTTTGTGTATTTTTACGACATCGAATTCAGTTTTTTTTTAATGGTGTAAAAAGTTTGAGACCACTGCAGTAAATGAGTTTGGCAAACTTCTACTTGGACGAACATGTACTCAACATTTTATTCATCTCTCCCTTTGCCAAAATAGCGTCCTGAACCTGACGGATAAAATGGGCAACACTATGAATTTCCCGAATGAATCGCTCAGTTTGACGGCCCCTTCATTGGCTCTGTCCATGATCGACGTGGATCCCGAGCGATTCAGCGGCCTCACGTTCGCCGCCGTCTCCATTTCCGGGTTGCAGAAGCCAAATGTAATACACATCATTTCCTATTTTTTTGCCACGCTCGTCTAGTTCTAATGAGGAATCATTTTTTTTGCTTGTGTTTTTCAGGTGCTTGTCAACCAGAGTTTTGACGGCAAACCAACCCCAGAGGCGAATGCGACCATATCACTGCCCTCTACTCTCTACAACTTCCTTCCACCTGGACAGAGGAACAAAACCCGGGTCCAGTTTCAGTTCTATGGAACCCAAGACCTCTTCCAGGTAAGCTTGTGAATCTTTTTTTTTACGTTTTTAAGTTGATTCGGTCTTTCCGCTCTTTAAAGCATCCTAGAAATTGATGATGATTGGCGGCACGGTGGCTGACTGGTTAGCACGTCCGCCTCCCAGTGCAAAGGTTGTGAGATCAAATCCGGGCTTCGGCCTTCCTGGGTGGAGTTTGCATGTTCTCCCCGTGCTTGCGTGGGTTTTCTCCGGGTACTCCGCTTTCCTCCCACATTCCAAAAACATGCATGGCAGGTGAATTGGACACTCCAAATTGTCCATAGGTGCGTGTGGATGGTTGTTCGTCTCTGTGTGCCCTGCGATTGGCTGGCAACCAGTACAGGGTGTACCCCGCCTACTGCCCGAAGCCAGCTGGGATAGGCTCCAGCAACCCCCGCGACCCTTGTGAGGACAAGCGGTACAGAAAATGGATGGATGGATGGACTCAATTTGCAGTCAGGAGAGCCAGGGTGTATCCTTAGCTAGGCCAACCAAGTAAGCTAGCAGCTAGCTGCAGTCGTATCTCCGTAGAAGTGCATCCTACTCTCTTCCTGTACAATAAATTGAAAAGAGAACTTTGTCCTCTTAGCTATCTCCTGCTATCTACCAATGACGCGGTTCCGAACGTACGTGACATGAGTTGAGTAGATTCCAGGCTAGCGAACTGGTGGCTTTTAAGAATCACCTTTTTGGTATCGCCGACAGGACCCCCAAGCAGCAAACGCAACGCACAGCAACTTGATGTTGAACTCTTACATTGTGTCGGCGAGCATCAACGGCAGCCACGTTAGCAACCTGAGCGACCACGAGAGGGTGGTGATCACGCTGCGTCATGGCAAAGCCAAACAGGTGAGACCGTCCACAGACTCCAAAAAAGGGACTTTGGAGGACATTTCAAGGATGACGTTAAAATACAATACAGCTCTTACAGGAGAACTCAGGTGGACGTTGTTTAAACCTTTGAATGCACATTTGTGCAAAAACCTTACTTTTTGTAAGCAACGTGTGTCTATGGATGAAAAAATAATAATGGCCGTCCTGACTTTTTTTTTTTTTTTTTTTTTTTTAGGATGCCGACAAGGTGCTGTGTGTGTTTTGGGATTTCCAAGGCAATGGTGAGTTTGTGTTGGGGTCTCGCAGGTCTACAGTGAGATTAATGGAGCTCCCTGGTGGAACACTTCAATAAAAGTGCAGGGACTTTTCTGCCACTTTAATAATGTGTGTGTGTGTGTGTGTGTGTGTGTGTGTGTGTGTGTGTGTGTGTGTGTGTGTGTGTGTGTGTGTGTGTGTGTGTGTGTGTGTGTGTGTGTGTGTCCACTGTATGTGTGTCAGGTGGGCGGGGCGGATGGAGCAGCCTGGGTTGCGAAACTTGGCCTCTTTCGCCTTATCAGACCAGATGTTTGTGTGAGCACCTCACACATTTTGCTCTGCTGCTGGTGAGTCATACTGCATGGCTACGTTTTTACGAAGGAAAGCGTTGCTTAGCGGGGGGGGGGGGGGGGTTGGGAGGATCAAATCAGCTGCTATAAATAACCACACTTAGGGAGTTCAAAGCGGTCAGACAGTTATGTAGCATGATTTTTTTCCCCCCCCGATGGATTGGTACTACCACAGCATTAGAACTCGCAATAGTTGTATCCAAAATTCACCTGTAGAAATCTTTTCCAAATTGTCTTCAATGTTGACAAAAACACACGTTAACAAAACACGCATGCTGGGCTTTGATAACTGTAAATTGTCTTTGATGTTTACAAAAAACACGTTATGTTAGGTTAGTGAAGATTCTAGATAGCGCCGCTCAGTTATGAAGAAAATATTCATCACAATTAATTTGGTAATAATTGAAATCACGATTAGGATAATCATTTGTTTTTGGTTTTTCTTTGAAACACTATAATTATGCAAGTTCCTTTTGGACCAAACAAGATTGATTAAATTAGTCATTTTAAAATAAAAAAAGTATAAATTTAAATTAAATTATTTTAATTTTTGTTTACGATTATGCCGATTTTGTAATAGACTCAATTATCTTCACTTTACAAAAATGTGTTTGAGTTGAACTTGCCTTTGGTGTTTAGAAAAACACTTATGTTATAAGTTATTGTAGACCCAAAATTGCCTTTGATGTTTGCAAAAACATGAGTAAATAAAAAACAACAAAACATATGTTATGTAATTGAAGACCCAGAATTGTTTTTGATGTTTACAAAAACACAGCAAGTTACTGAAAACTGCTACTGTTTACAAAAATCACATCTTTGATGTTTAAAAATGTTAAATGAGTGAAAATCACATTTGCCTTTGATGTTTACAAAAATGTATGTTTGATTATTGAAGACTAAATTGTCTATTTTGTTTACAAAAACACATGTGCTATTGAGTACTCTTAATGATCTCCACAAGATCATTTATAAATTATTTTTTAAAATGATTATTGATACAAATCTTTGTGTTTTGATTACAGGACGTGTCCAGAGCTCCCATCAGCGAGGCTGACAGTCACATTTTAAGCGTGATCTCCTACGTTGGCTGCGGCATTTCGGCCATCTTCCTGGGCATCACCCTCCTCACTTACCTCGCTTTTGAGTGAGTCATCTGAATGCAAAAGTGAAATGAGCTCATTTGAGCGTGAATGAACAAAAAGAAACTCTGTGTCATTCACCTGATTCCAGAAAGCTCCGTCGTGACTACCCGTCGAAAATTCTCATCAACCTGTCGGCCGCCTTGCTGGGACTGAGCTTGCTTTTCCTGCTGGACCCGTGGCTCTCGTCTTTTTCCGACTACAGCTTGTGCATCGTCACCGCCGCCGCGTTGCACTACTTCGTGCTGGCCTCCTTCACCTGGATGGCCCTGGAGGCCTTGCAAATGTACTTCGCCCTGGTCAAGGTCTTCAACACATACGTGCCCGCGTACATCGTCAAGTGCTGCGCTGTCGGCTGGGGTAAGGAAAAGACGGGAGAGTCTGAGAAATTAACTCATTTGCTCCTAAAAATGTGTAAAAACTATTTTAAATATTGGCATGGTCCCAAAAACGTATTTATATGTTTTTGTTTAATTCTAGAGCATACAGAAGGCTTTGATGCAGCCTCTGAACTGAAGAAAATGCTTAAAGCAATGGTAGTTATAAAAATAAAAAAACGGCCAGCAGGTGGCAGCAGAGAGTTCAACCAGGGCCATGTTGCAAAAAAAGGTCACAAATTTGTGAATAATGATAAAACTTAGCTATATTCAAAACGTAAACAGATACAAATATATATTTTTTCCTGATGAAAGAAGAGACTCTAATCTTTGTTTTGGTAGGTTCCATGTTTTTTATAGCAATAGAACACAATAGTCTGTGGGGCTTGCAAAATCTGTCAAAATCCAGTAAAACAGCTGGGAGCGAAGGGGGTTGCTTCAGTGAAAATGGCTGGGAGTGAATGAGTTAAAAGAAGAGAAATATCGCCGACGATGGCCTTTCACTTGTGTAGCACTTTTCTAACTTCAACGTACTGAAGCTTTAACATTGTCCTGATTCACCTTCTGATGATGCAGCGTCAAGAGTACGGATGTTTAGTAGCTTGCGTCTAGATACAAACTTTCTCAAATAGGACATTTCTTGAAGGCACATTCTCCATATTTGCCCTATTAAACGTTAGGATGTCAAGCTATTTGGGTCCAGGAAATGTAAATAAATAAATGTCCATGCCGCTATATAGGATGCCGTTGTTTTTTGTTTAGTTGGTGGAAGAGAGTCAAGCGCAGGGAGCTGCAGTCCAAGATTGACCATTTAAAGTGGCTGCTTGTAAAATGTTGTCAGAAAATGAGGCTAATGGTGTTCTGGAAATGTGCCTGCGTCTTGTTGTGTCCTCACAGGCGTTCCTCTGCTCATTGTCAGCTTGGTGCTGGCCATAGATAAGGACGCCTATGGGTACATTGGGGTCACAACGGCTGCCGCGCAGAGGAACTCCAGCGACCAATTGTAAGTGCTCCCAACTATAGTATGCATAGTATGTAGCAAATTTGTGCAAAATAAGGTTACATCCAATTTTACGGATTATATTGGAAATGATGACACCATAGTTTCCTGTCTACCAGCAGGCACATGCACGCAAAATTGTGCTTAAGCATCTGCCCTTTTGCCCTGGACAAAAAGTGCCCTTCTCTGCTACAGCCTATTTTTTTTTTATTCTTCTTTCATATATTTCGAAAAAAATCTAACTAACCCTCTCTGTCATCATTTTCATCCTTAGTGTTTTGATTCTTGAGGGGCATTTATTTGAGAATTGTACTGTACAAAAAAAAAAATTGTCTAGTTGCAATTTCTAGCAAATACATGCTCACGTTCACACGAATTAGGGATAGAGACCGATTGTCGGCTGGGCTGATTATCGGTGCCGATATTTGGCATTTTGACAAATATTGGCATCGGCCTTTTTAACGAATGTGAGGGCCGATAAAGCTGGTATGTTTGTTTGAGTGGTGAATGCTTGCGAGCGTTGCCAATTTAGGGTTTTCATCAGGACTTATAAGATGTTTGTTTACAGACAGTTTTTACTTATTCAGACCATTTTTTTCTGTTTGCAAAGATCTTTTGAAACCTTTTACAAACCCGAAAATCCCAAATTAGCTCCCTTCGCATGCGTTTGTCGCTCAGTGAGATACTTTTTATTTTATGGATTTGTTCACATTTTCACTTTATAATAACGATGCTGACACTGGGAACTCCCAACATTGTTTCTTTTTTAATAAATAAAATTAAGAAATGATGTTGAAATTTTTGAAAAAAATATTTACATTTTAGGGAACTATTTCCTTGCTTAGTTTTTAATTTAGCTTAACACGTGCTGATGACCCTGGAACCTCCCTGCAATTTTTGTTATCATTTTTCAACAAAGCTGTCAATTCTCCATATGTTTAAAGGAAAATAAAACAATAATATGTTCTCTTTTACTGGATGAATATTGGCTTAAAATATCAGTTATCGGTCCCCTTGACTACTAATAATTAGCAGCGGTATCGACCTTGAAAAAAACATATCGGCCTATCACTATAATAAACCAACCAAATGAGCATTTTGCACTCTGATCATAACAATATTGTGGCTGTATGATGTCTTGAACTTCGTACCTAGCTGCTGGCTGCGGAACGACACCTTCTTCTACGCGACGGTGGTGGCGTTCGTCCTGCTGGTGCTGTTGTGCAACATGTCCGTGTTCGTGGTGGTTCTGCTTCAGATCCGGCGGATGGCCGCCAACAAAAAGGCGTCGGCCAGCAGAAGCGGCGCCCTGCGGGACTTGCGGGCGGTGGCCGGCCTCACCGTCCTGCTGGGTCTCACCTGGCTCATCGGCTTCTTCTCCTTTGGACCAGGCAAAGTGGCCATGATGTACCTCTTCGCCATCTTCAACCCTTTGCAGGGTAAATAATAAATACAAATATAAGTAATGCAAAGACATTCAAACATATATTGAGCAAGAGCACAAAAGCGATGCATGACAAAAATATTGCACAAAAAGTGTGCTGATATCTTCAGTAAACTAATACAGTACACATAATTCCCAAAGATGCATATTAAAAAAATAAACTTACAACTGTTGCTTTCTGTAGGCCTAAAAAGCAGGATTCAATCGGATTACCTGCAGCTACCTTGCAACGGCGGAGCCCAACCCGCGACACGCTTAAAAACGCTAACCAACGAGATTCAAAAAATTTAAATAAATAAATAAATGTGTAATAAATACAAAAAATAAATATATGAATAGAATTAAATATCAATCAATAAATAAAAACGCTCTGTTCGCCGATCCGCTCACTCTAGACAGTTTGCAACAGCGGAGCCCAACCCAAGACACGCTTAGGACCGCCCCCCTCATTTGAATAACATTTCGACCTGACAGCTTCTGCAGCATGAAATAAATAAATGTGAGAGCAGAGAAATTTTGTTTATTGATTGATATTTAATTCTCTCTCTCTCTCTCTCTCTCTCTCTCTGTTTTGTATTTATTTCGACATTTATTTTTTGAATTTTTTTTTTTTTTTTTTTTTACTTTTATTTATTTATTTAGGGATATATATATATAAATATATATATATACCTTTGTTGGATATTTACCACAATGAATTAATCACACCTTATGTTGAAAAAAAAAAAGCAACTGTGAGATGTGTGCTGTTTTTTTCTTTTCTTCTGAGTGTGATTTAAGGCGCGAGATGAAAATTGGACAGCTGTCTGCTTCATTGCGATAGCGGTAACGTTTTTTCTTTCTTCCCGCAGGGTTCTTTGTTTTTCTCTTCCATTGTGCGATGAAAGAAAACGTGAGGAAACAATGGCGCACGCATTTGTGTTGTGGCGCTTTAAGACTGGCCGAGCGTTCAGGTACTGGACTTTCCCCGGAGGAAACGAGTTCCGCACCGGGTGTGTAATTGAGGTCCGTGTTTTGTGTTTTCAGACTGGAGCGCGTCAGCGGGTGGTCACCGCCGGAAGGAGAAGCTTATTAACTCCGGCTCCTCCGTCAACACCTCCTCGCTCAGGAACATTTCGGAATCTGAAACGGGGACAGAAAACCGCAAGGGCGCGTAAGCAGGCCCTAACTTTTGATGCCTTCAACTTTGCGTTGCCGGGCGGAATTATCGAATTTCACTTAACTTTCATTTGTCCCATGAGATTTTTTTTTCTTTTTTACATGGTAGAATATATGTGCCTTGGTTCATTCAAAAGTCGGGAAACACAAAACATGAAATACAAGCAGCTTCATGTCTATAAAGAAAAGACAACCAAATGGAATGAAAATCCAGAACAAGATAATGATTGAATATTCTGGCAAATACACCAAATTGCAGCGTTAGCACACACGTAATTTACTCCAATCCCAGAATGAAATGCACTTCTTTTTCAGCATTCCGACGTTGTGCTCAATGATTCTAAATGTGAGTTCAAATGCAATGGAAGGATGAGTGAAAAGTTGTATTTTGATACTGCCTGTCTGCAAGCTGTGAAATATATTCACGTATACTTTACTTATTGTGTTGTGTGTTCATGTTTATCCTGCTATGGTAAAAAAAAAAAAAAAAAAGAAGCCAACATAATAAATAGCACCATGACTGATTTGTTGAGTTGTTACTATTAGTTGTATGCAATTAAAGGTTCACCTGGTTCTGCTTCAAAACATGAACAAACAAACGCTTGACTTTTCTCTTTATTTTGCCCTGATGCTTGACTCGTCCACTCGCTTTTCCCGATTTCTTGACAAACATGCTAATTTCTCCGATTCTTGCCTAACAGTACTGACTCTACGCCATTTCCCTTCGAACAAACGTTTCCCAGTCCTGACTAGCACGCTTGCTATTCCCTGATTTTTGTCTAACATACCCTTTCTGATATTTTAGTAACTCAGACTCAAACACATTTTTAACCTGATTTATACTGGTATACTTGCTATTCCCTGACTCTTGCCTTATATACGTTGACCCTTATTCTTGGCTAGCACAATTACTAAAAGTCACAACAAAAAAAAATGTGTACCCAAATATTTGACTAACATGATTGTTAATAGACTCTTGTCCAAAATATATATATAGTTTTCCATTTCTTTTCCTGGATTCACGCAGGCTTTCTCATTTGAATCAGTTATCGGCAGAGATGCTTGTTGTGTTTGGGGATTTTTTTTTCTGTTCATCTGCCTTGAATGTTTGGGATTCTGGCTGAACTTGCCGGATGACATTCTTTTCATAGTTGTGCATAACACGCTTCACACACCCTTTCACAAGCTTACATATCACATCATTGAGGGATGTGTTTGGACGCTGCACTATCGAAAAAGAAAAGAAAAAGAAAACTGCTGTTGCTATTTTTAACCCAATCAATGACGGACGGTTTAACGCGTAGCCGAGCAACAAAATCTTCCCGGAAATTTTGGCAGCTGCTCATGTAGGTAAACGCATCAAGTTTGCAGTCAAAGTTACGACGCACCCGTTGCTCACCTGGTCAGGTAAGACAATCGCAAATATGTATTTTCTATTGTTAATGTGATTGGATACAAAAAAAAAAAAGTACAACGTTAACCGTGACCATTTCTTTATTTGTACTTAAATCATCCCGCGCGGAAACTTTACACTTAATTCATGCTATTGTCAGTCGGTTAAACTTTTCCGAGGTTATCGTGACAAGAGTATGTGGCACGCGACGAAAAAAAATCATCTAATATGTGTGTGTAAAGTAAATGTTATACACTGAATATGATGTGCATATTTGTTTTCATTAGCACGTGACTTTCTTTACTGCCTTTTACAATGTGATGTTTGCGTAGTCTCATTTGACCTTAAGTTTAAATGAATTGTTTTATTTATTTATTTATCTTGCCCCTTCAGCAGGGCTGCGCGATGACACAAGTTTGAGCTTGTGGTGCTAGTAGTCGTAGTAGTACTTTTTAGAGCGTAAAGTGCTTACCACGGCGTAAAAAATGGACAAATGAAATAAAAACAAAGAAAGTACAATACATGTAAATAGATATACCAGGTGGAGCTGCTTGATAATGAAGAAAATATTCGATTAGGACGATCATTTGTTGTACACAAAAAAATGTAAACGTAAAAAATATGAAGACAAATAAATTATTTGAAACACTATAATTATGCAAGTTCCTTTTGGATTAAATTAGCTATTCTAAAAAATAAAAATAAAAAAAGTTGCCAATGTATACATTTAAACGTCTCAAACAAATCAAAATTAGCATGAATATTTGTATTTTATTTTTTATGATTATGCTGATTTTGTAATTGAATTTCAATTAATTGCACAGTCCTAGTTGCCAGGGTTAAGATCCAGATACAACAAAAACTAAAAACACTCTTTGAAAAAAGCTGAAAATAATATAATAATGAAACAATGTTTGGAAAATAATAAGAGAGACAGAAAAGATGCCTTTTCTTGTGATTTCTTATTAGCATTTGTGGTGTGATCTAATTCAGTTTTTGTTTTTGAAGGCCGACTTGATTAACATAGAATTCCCCCCCCCCCCCCCAATCTTTAAAAGGAGGGGGGCAGAGACTGTTGGTCGTGTTTACCAACCAAGATTTTCTTTAATGTCAAATATTTGCCTTGGCTCAAAAAAAGGTTGGAAAGCAGTAAAGAACAGAGTTTAAGACTGTAAAAAAAAAAAAAAAAGGTTCACCTGCATACACATATTTCCTAGCGCGTTTGTCCTTCTGTGGTTTTCAGTGCCGACTGAGCCATGGAGGACTGCATGGAGAGTCCGGTGCCCGTCAAGGTGGAGGGCCACTCCCGCAGCGTGATCCTCAGGTACTTCCGGGGCGACATCGGCAGCATGGTGGACGCCCACTTCATCCGCGCTCTCAGCAAAGACGCCAAGGACAACGCGCCGGCTGTCAAGGCCAAGAAAATGCGCAAAAACATCAAGTTAGGTAAGCGAGTTTGGGAAGGAAATGATGAAGGCATCGTCTCAATGTAGAAAAAATTTAAGTAGCAATTGAAAGTAAGTCAAAATTGTTGTCAGGCAACCACCCAAACAGGTTTCTAATTGCCAATGGGTGCCACAAGTTGCCAGCAAAGCACTACTTTTGTCTAAATGAAGCTCCTCAGCTCACGTCAACATAGTTCCGCAGCACAAACATGTCACTCGATTGTGCCAAAACGCGACTGCTGTCTAAATGAAAATGCTCGACTCACCTCAACATAACTAATTGGCTCCAAGATGCCACAAAATGTCGAAAAAAAACACTACTTTTGTCCAAATGAAGCTTCTCAACTAACTTCCAGGAAGTTCCCTGGCATCAAGATGCCAAAAAAGATGTCACAAAACACTACAATTTATCCTAGTTCCTTGGTACCAAGATCCAACACGATGTTGCCGTAGCACTACCTTTGTCTAAATTAAGCTACTGGAGTCACCTCAACATAGTTTGTTGGCATCAATTTGCCACCAGATGCACAAGCTTTGTCTAAAGTTGGCTCCTCAACTCACTTCAACATAGTTCCTTTGCAAACAAGATGTGAAATAGATGGCAGCAAAGCACTACTTTTATTGCTTTGGCTTGAGTATAGAAAAAGGAAATTGACTTTTTTTTTTTGCACATATTGACGGATATGCAACAACAAAAATGCCAAACTGAGAAGCAGCGGGGGTCCCTGTATTCACCATTTAAACTATTATAGACATTACTTGTGTTTTTTTTTTTTTGGGGGGGGGGGGTCATAACTTTTGGTCCAGTTAAGTGAAATTTCCTGTGGCAGATGATTACTAAGTAGTTGGGAATACACAACATAAGGGACCTGACGTTAATATGGACCGCTCGTTGCCCATCAGAGGAGAGCAGCGCCTGCCACGCCAACCTGGCCGAGCCCCCGCCGGTGGCGAGCCGCCACCCGTCCTTCGTCCCCGCCGACGTCCCCGCCGGGCCGTGGCACTCGTTCATCGGCAGGACCGGGGAGACGTCGGGCTTGCCGGCGGCGGAGTATTCGGCGGACGACCTGAGCTTGACGGGGCAGCAGTACGCCTCGTCGCTGCTCAATCTCCTGCACGCCGACCGCGCCGAGATGGTGCCGGGCGTGGCCTCCGGCTCCAAGGCGGAACATCTGGCCAACTGGATGGTGCCTCAAGGATTTAGAGACTCTGTGGAGCCCGCTGGAGGCTTTGAGCCTGGTAAGCCTTCGTATGCAATACAGCATGTGCCGTCAGGCTTTCTTGGTGGCTATCAAACCTTCCAAAATGGACATAATTAGAAGCATCATCCAAGTGAACGCCTTTGATGTCCCTGCTAATAAATGATGGCTACGTTGTTCTTGAACTGCGGTGCAAGCTGTACCTTGGTAGGTGAGCAAAATAATTTGCAATTAATTATTATGTTGTCATTTTTATTAACTCGTTCAAACCCAAAAAACGTGTAAATACGTTTTTTAATACTTTGCCCTTCACTCCCCAAAACGTACATACGGGGTTTTTTTTTTTGGTTTTTTTTGTCAATTCATTACATGTTCAAAATGAACTCCCAAAAAAATTATAAATACGTTCTATTTTAAATATTGCCATGGTCCCAAAAATGAATTAATGTTGTTTTTTTTTATGTTGTTTTATGCAAGAGCATACAGAAGGCTTTGATGCAGCTTCTGGTATGAAGAGGTGGCTTAAAGCAATGGGAGTTATTACAAAAAACGGCCAGCAGGTGGATAAGAGATCAACCAAGGCCATGTTGCAACAAACTCTTTCCCCCACTGTTATAAAAAGATTTGTGAATAATGATGAAACTTAGCAATATTCTAATGCTAATTGCTGCAAAATGCAAACGGATACAAATATACATTTTTCCTAAAGAAAGAAGAGACTCTGAACTTCCTTTTGGTAGGTGAAATAAATGTTTTTATAGCAATAGAACACAATATTCTGTGGGACTTGCAAAATCTGTCGAAATTCAGTGAAACAGCCAGGAGCGAAGGGGGTTGCTTCAGTGAAAATGGCTGCAAGTGAATGAGTTAAGCACACTGATGTGTCAATAAAAGAAACATAATAAACTAATTACTTTTCCCTAACTTAGTTCTTGTAAAGAGTAAAAAATAAATAAATGTTGAAAAAATAAAAACACATTTGTGCTCTTAACTTCACAATGTGTTTAAAAAAATTAATAAACTAAAATAAAAAAATAATATATATATATATATGTATATACAAATGATTTTGTTATTGTGACTAAAGGGCTTTTTTCTCTCTCAAAAAATAGCATTTTTTTTCATTCTTGTAGCAAAAAATGGTTGATATTAAGAATACGACGGGGTCCTTGCTTGGGGAAAAAGTTTCCCCTGGACCCAAAAAGTTTACCAATGAATCCTTGTCTTAACATATACAGCCACAAACTCATCTGGAATCAACACTTGCGGTCGACTATCTGACCACAATCGTCTCCACAGATGTTTGGACAATAAAATGTGACTTTTCCCCATTTTTGAAGCCCTTGAAACAACACCAATGCTGCTTCTTTACGGATGATCCCACTTGTGTCACATTCCCATTTATTATTAGCTCCTCTTGCGTCGTGTTTACTGTTCATGAGATCTTTCAATGTGCTCCATGTCCAAGTGTTAACTGTTCACTTTTTTAAATTCAAATCTGCACGCAAGAAAGCAATGAAATCGGCTTTCAGGATGGCCACGGCAAAAACGTGACATTCTATTTGAGCTGTCAAATAGCAGTATTTTTGCTTCTGCGTTAGTTTGTACTGCTTTATCTTGTTTATTTCCTACCTGCAGTAAGGTTGACACTGACAGTCTTTTTTTTTTTTTTTTGCAGTTGGGCAGATAGCTAAGAGCCCTCCAAATGAGAAGCAAAGTGTTTTTGCTTCAAGCTGTTTATTGTCATGTTCCTTCAAAGTACTTTTATTACTGTACCTGTACTGGAAAACTTTGCTCATGACTATTTCTCACTTTTTCACAAACACAGCAATAAGACATACAAACTGAACTTCCAACAATCCTCACAGGCATATACAGTACCGTATATTCTTTCTATTTTGTGGAAACAATTTTTACCTTTTAGTTTGCATCATCAGCAATTAGCTGTACCCCATGTTAAGCTGTGTAATATGTGCATCTTATAAACCAGTGCAGTTGAAGTTTTTTTTTTTTTTTTTACTATTATAGTGGATGTGATTTATATACTGGTGTGTTGAACTGACCAAATTTTACGGTACATTCCTGCAAAAAAAATGTCCCTATTTATATCAGAAAGCAGGTTCATGTCTAAATAAATAAAGTTTTACTGCGATATCTGTGACTTTGAACGTGTATGGCTTTAAAAGGCGGAGCCTGGCCTGGTGAGTGACGTGGGTGTCAGTGAATGAGAGTGTAGAGTTGGCTGGCTGTTAAGAGGCTAGCCTGAGGATTTGCTTTGACCTTTATTTGTAATTGGATAGTGCAAGTATTTTAATCAATCGGCGCAGCCTTAGTATTGTTGGAAAATTGAGTTTCCTTGGTGGGGGGGGTGGGGGGGGGTTATTTGCAAGAGTAACTGGATTTGTATATGCAAGGTTACTAATAAGACGCAATTTCCCTTATTAAAAGCCATTTTACAAGCAAATGGAAGATGTTTTTGTTACCAACTCAATCTTTAATTCAGTTTACACTAAATAGACTGAAGCTGACTAGGATGACATCATGTGTGTGTCGTCTCCATTAGGACAACTTCCGGACAAGAAAGACTTGTACTGGTCAAGCTGAGTCATCAGAAACTTTTGACGCTCTCTTTGCACTCATTGGCACTAACATGACTTCCGCACCTTAGCATACGGCGTCAGGAATGAACCAAACCTGTTAAGTGACTTTTTGCGGCTGGAAGGAAATAGTTTATTTTGCATCATCATCATCATCATCATCAGGATATGAAGCATTACCAGTAACGTGTGCCTCCGGGGTGGTGACATCAATTCAGCGCGCTTGTTTTGTGGTGCATTCTTCTTGGTAGTTTGTACAATAAAACAGCACATCAACTGTAAACTCATATATATATATAGCATATATTGGGGGGGGGGGGGGTAACCTACAATGTGGTGAAGCTGTGGTTTCCAAACTAAGAATATGCTGTATTCCTGTGGTAGAGTATACAATAGACACCCACCTTTTCACTTTTTTTCTTCTTCTTTGGACTGGATCTTGACAGCCTTTTCCCAGCCACTTACACGCTTGCCGAGTGTGATCCGCTAATTTGTGGAGTTGAATGGATACCAGCTGCTGCTGCATGGAGATCAATATCTCCATCATCATCATCACGCTTCGCTGAATGGCCACCATTTTATCACCTCCAGCAATGTGTCGGATGGAGATGGGCTTCAAATTGGGCCGTTATTTTGACACTCTTCATGATCAGCTTCCAACCCATTTTCTGCTTGACGGAGGACAAAGAGGAAGCTCATCATAACAGTGGACTGTTTCTCCCCCCCCCCCCCCCCCTCCCTTTCCCAACTCATCCGGGCTGCTTTCATTGTCGAAACCTTTTTGTGCCTTGTTTGGCTTTGTGAGACGGATTCTATTTGTAAGGTGTTGATATAGTTAGCGACTGCCACATTAAATGGATTTGCTCCATTTTAGTCGTATTAAAATCAAGGTCGGACTGTATTTGAACAGTCTTCATCTCATTTCTTGATATAACGTAGCATTCGCCTGCAACATAACTGCCTGAGTCATTTGTGATTTTTTTCGGGGGAAAAAACAAAAAATATCTATCTATCTATCCATCATCTTTTCTAAAAGGCAATTTTGTAAAAGCACTTCAATGTAACTTTTAGAATAAAGTGCTTCCTAATTGTATTCATTTTTATTCGCATAATGCCATGCCACTGAATATACAGTAATGGCTACGTAGGTATGAAGATTATTGCCATTGACATTCAACAATGTCACATGCACGAGTGTCAGTAGGAAGGCTGACGAGCCGAGTGGCTCAATTCAGCCAATATGCTTAAGAAAACACCTCATCTCATCTCTCGAATCTCCTGTGAAGAGCCTCCGCATCATCGTCTGATTATTTAAGATATTCTGCCGGGATTTCACTTTGACTTTAATAATGCATTTCTTTGCTCACTGTTGCCTTCCAATAGGTCATTTGTGTTTGTCTTGCACGGTACAGTATGCAGATGTCACTTTACATGCAAAAACCAGCATTGCGTTCACTTAAAATCAAATGCATGAGCCGTATGTTAGTCACAACTGTTGTGAATTATATAATATTGTGAACATGTCATTAAATGCATGACTTAACCACATTTTTTCATGTCATAATTATTTTTTTCTGGATTGCTAATGTCCAGAAAGCAGGGGTAATCTAAAAAATATATAGCAATTAATTTACACAAAGGGGCAAACAAGGTGCGTAGAGGACTCAAAATACTCAATTAACAAAGTCCAAAAGAAAGAAACATGACTACAATAATTTGACTAACAGCAGCAACACACAAACCAACAAAGACAAAGAAACCAGGGATCGAAATACCAACAAATTGACAAGACAATGAGGCTCACCTGGACAAGACGGGAATAGTTGGAGGGAGCTGATTGGTTGGCACAAGGAACAGGGCGGACCAGAGCAGGTAGAAACAAAAACCTGAGTAGACAGGACATGAAAACCTCCTGTAAAAATTGCTATTTTAGACAGTTTTCTAAATGAGTATGCAGGAAATAAGATTTTGACATTTCTTGCCAATGTATACGGCATGCAAGAATAAATGATCACATACAGAGGGTATTGTGAGCATAATCACAATGCAACCGGCATCAAAAACATAAAAAAAGGAGAGTAGGCAAACGCAAAAGCTCAAATCAGATATATTGAGGAGAGACTTTAACCTCTAAATTCATCTCATGCTGGGATACTTGACCTTACGTAAAAAGAGATTTCAGATCGATGCTCCATTGCTTATATCTGAAAATAACATATTATACCACCATGTTAAGTGGCGAGCACTCCTCATCCTTGCACGTGAGGAATACTGAAACAGCTTGTAGGTCAATGAGGGGGGGGGGGGGGGCACGTGTGGCTATTACAGCCCCCTGACAGCAAGCCAATAATGCTAATTGCACGGAGAAAATGCAAACTGCATGGACTGTATGGCTTATGCATGGAAATTTCAAATGCAAAATCCCCCCCCCCCCCTTTGTTATGCAGTTGCCATTTATACATACTGGATGCACACAAACCCCCGTGTTGGTGATTACCTTCACAATGTAAATATACGTCAGCCTACCGCTGCGACACCAAACGTATGAACCGGTCCACGGCAGAAAAAAGTTTGGGGAACACCATCCAACTTAATACACTTATGCAATTGAAACGAACTGTCAATAGTTCTTGTGGGGGAAAAAACCAAAGGCTATTTGTGTGTTTTTATTTGGATTTTTGGGACTTCACATATTAATACAAACAAGGTAACACTCGCAGGCGTATATTGTTTATCCTCTGCAAATAACAAATAATATAAAGTGCTTCTGCAGCGTTGTGTTGATCTCCCTGTATATGCACGTCTGTATTATAGTGAAACTTTTTTTTTTTTAATGTCAACTCTAGTTCGACAAATTGTCTTAAAAATCTCATAAGAAAAAAGTTATGCTCAGTAAATACTACTGCATTTAGTCATTTTTAGAGCAATGAAGCAAAACTGGATCATTTCCCACAGGGGACCTGATGACCACTCAGGAATCAATGCTCAAGCCGTGTGTGTGCGTGCGCGTGTGCGTGCGTGCGCACGCGCGCGCGCGTGTCATATAGCCTACATTATCGGGGCGCATGGCTGAAAGTGACACTCGTCTCTTTCACTCTCAAGTTGAGAGAGCATTGAGTTGCACAGACACAGGAGTCCGGACTCGCACCCACCCACAATGGTGGTCAACATACGCGTCCCCAGCAACTTCAGCACCGCGGACAGCGGACTCCCCCCGGGTCCCACGGACGGGAGCGCGCGCGGACCAGGCGGGACGGACGCTTCCGGCGGCTTGAGTCGCGGCGGCCACACGGCGGTGGCGGTTTGCCTCGGCGTCATCCTGGTGGCGGGGATCGTCAACAACTCACTAACGCTTCTGGTGTTCGCCCGGTTCCGGTGCTTGTGGACGCCCATTAACGTGATTCTGCTCAACATCAGCCTGAGCGACGTCCTGGTGTGCGTGTTCGGAACCCCGCTGAGCTTCGCCGCCAGCCTGCAAGGACGCTGGCTCATCGGGGAGTTCGGGTGCAGGTGGTACGGCTTTGCAAACTCCTTCTTCGGTGAGTTCCCTGTTTAGTACACGCAACTTTTACCGGGGCCACTTTGGGGGAATTCGGATCAAGTTCGGACGCGAGTAAACAATGAAATGCGAGCATGATGTAGCCACCGGATGATTATTGCCTTTTTTTTTTTTCTTTTTAGCTTTGTTTCATTCATCTATCCGCTTCCCCTCTAAAGATTGTTTAACTATTTGTTAAACTTATGTATCTCTTCAAATTAGTGGTTCATAAAAAAAATACATGTAAAAACAATCATGCACTTCCGCAAATCACATATAAGTCATATTTTGATTTCTCTTAGTAAGCCAATTAGTCAAGCTGAAGGCTAAAACTAAGTAAGTAACTAGTTCACCAGTTAGCTAGCTAGCAATCTTGCACATCCACAAATCATGTGCAGCAAGTAGTGTTTTCTCGAAATCAGCCAGTTAGTTAAATAGGGAGACAGGCTGGTAACTATAACTAACTAACTAATTATCTAGTCAATGTTGGGTAGCCAGTAAAGTTGCGCTTCAAATCACAGTATGACACGAAGCGACAAGTAATGTTTTGATTGTTCTTAGTTAGCCAATTAGTTAGCTAAATTACTATTTAACTAGTTAGCTACCTACCAAACAAATCAGACATAGGATTAGCGTTTTCATTGGGGGAAGTGCAAAATTGCTAGCTAGCTAACTGACTGACCGACAACCTAACTGTTTTGTTAGTTACCCCATCATTTAACAAAGGCATGTTTCTGTAAACTAGTGAGTGGCTAGTGCTAGCTAATTCATGGTTAGCACGACAGACCTGCCACCCTTTCCCCAACATAAGGTGTCACGATCTTCGTTCATAGACGCTGTTGTCGCCAAGCAAGCCAATTTAGATGCCATCGCGACCCAAAACAGCAGCAGCTCCCAACGCATGTGATCAGTCTCTTGTTCTTTTCCAGGGATTGTGTCCCTCGTGTCCTTGTCCGTCCTGTCATACGAGCGCTACACCACGGTGCTGCGTTCCTCCCAAGTGGACATGTCGGACTTCCGGAAGGCCTGGTTGTGCATCGGGGGCTGTTGGCTCTACGCCTTCTTCTGGACAGTGCCTCCGCTGCTGGGTTGGAGCAGCTACGGGCCCGAGGGTCCCGGGACCACGTGTTCGGTCCAGTGGCACCTGCAGTCGCCCAGCAGCATCTCTTACGTGCTGTGCCTCTTCATTTTCTGTCTGCTGCTCCCGCTTCTTCTCATGGTCTACTCTTACGGGCGCATCCTGGTCACCATCAGACGGGTGAGATCAGACACGCTCATTCAAAAGTACTACTGGTTACTGTACTTTAGTAAATTTAGCAGGTATGTGTACTTTGCTTGAGTATTTTTCTGATGCCTTTTTTGTGACCGGATATAAAAATGGGTATAACTGGGAGAAGAAAAAAAAATCTATTTTCTTTTGTACTAAAGTATATTTCAGTCTGTACTTCTTTAATTAAGAACAAGGGTTTTGTACGCAAGTATTTGTATATATACTTATTTAATATATACTTATATATGGCTATTTGATATTAACAGAATTTTTTTAAATTTAACTTGAAAGAAATATTTGCCGTATTTATTTTAATATGTAGACTTGTAGAGTACTTTTCTAGCTCTGTCCCACATTTATCTGCCAGTGCTCTGTTGACAATCTTCAAATACAACCACGTAACCGTCAGGAAGGAGGGCAATTTCTTCCCTAGGGGGTCTTCCTGCATTTACAAGGTCAACGACCCCCTCTGGTTTGGCGGTGACTCATGCGTGACTCCATGCGTCTTTCATAAATCCGGCAGTCACACAAATAAATCCTAATGAAGACTTGCCAAACGCCCCCCCCCCCCCCCCCCCCCCAGCTCACAAGCGCCATCAGTGAATCACTCCTGAGGTATTTTTAAGTCGGTTACTATTGGATACCTGCCCTTATGTAAGCGCCTCTATTTTCTAATAGCGTGCTCACCCGGGAAGTCATGAAAGAAGGTGGCGGGGGTCTTTGCAGACTTGATTACTGTACAGCCGGGGGGCTCAGTTTCCTTCGCAGCGAGAGTCCTCAGATCTCAGCCTCGGGCTTTTCTTAGAAACACGGCTATCAGACTGTAGACTTTCCGCTAGGCTCCTTCCTCATCACAGCTTGTTTACTTTTCTTTCGGGCCACTGAACTGGACACCTCATTAGGTTCACCTGAAATTAAAAGGGAAGTCAAGTTCAACCTTTTCTTTACAATATATTCTTGGCGCCCGCACTCAAAGACGATATTCTGATTAATATTGCACTTGTGGAAGGTGAACTAAGCAGAAAAAAATAATTGTTTTTATCAATATCATAAGGCGGCCAATTTGCCACTTCCTGTTGACTGAAAATGACATCACAGTGCCCAAGGGCTCAGGTAATGACTAATCACGGCACCCCTGTTTTCTGGGTTTGGTCATGCGACGTTAACAAGCTGAGCCCTTATTTGAGGAAAGTGGGAAGTCGGACATATTCCAGTTCCGGCCTCAAAGCATTCAACGTAAATGTTAACAACAAACATGGCTGACCTGATTCCGATAAATTGTTTGTCAGTCAAAATCACGTTTGGTTACGTAAAGTTACTTTTTACAAATAACTAATGTTATGATAATGTTTATAGCAGAGGTGTCAAATCTAGGTCCAGAAAGTAAAAACCCTGCCACAGTTTGGCTTTAGCCTCAGGTGCTAGTTAGCTAGCTCCCCAGCTTGCTCCAATGGTGCTCGTTTATCTGCTAGGGCTAGCTAGCTAGCTAGCTAGCTAGCTAGCACGAGGGGCTAAAGCCAAACTGTCGCAGGGTTTTTACTTTCTGGACCTGAATTCGCCACCTGTGGTTTATAGTCATGTAAATTATGCTTTGCCATTCACTGACTGTGTCTCTACGAAGTTCACCATTGTCTAGTGATAATTGTTTATGAATAATATCTCTATCATGAATGTGAGGTTTACTCAGCTGTTCAACGAATATAATCGCAGTTGATTGAAATGAGCCAAAGTTAAAAATGAATAAGGAGCACACAATAAGGTGAAGGCGTAATGTGGTACTTGACTCTACCACTAGATGGCACAAAAAGCCACTTGCTGACAAAGTAATTGTCACACATGGTTAAAGTGGAGGAAAATGTGTTTTACAGCAAAATTGCTATGTAATTGAATGCACTGTAATTTAAAATAAGACATTGACCATGCTCTATCTTAAAAATATATATATTTTAATCCACTCAAATAATAAACATGAAGGTGACGGTGTAATGTTGTACTTGACACTTCGACCACTAGATGGCACAAAAAGCTACTTGTTGACAAAATAATTGTCATACATGGTCAAGGTGGAGGAAAATTTGGTTTTACGGTAAAAAAAAATTGCTATGTAAATGAGTGCACTGTAATTTGAAGTAAAACATTGACCATGCTTTATCTTAAAAAAAAAAGTATTTTAATGCATTCAAATCATTAATAAACATTAATTTAGGGCTTTAATGGGTTTTTATAGGAAAAAAAGGGAATATGTAACCAAATATTTGCCTATTACAATATATATCTCCTTATTTATTATAAATTAATTTATTTTAAGAGATTTAAGATAGTCCTTTTAGTTTCAAATATGGTAATTGAAAACAAATTAGACTCTTATCTCAAGGCACCACTGACATGATCTTGACAAAGTGCAATTTCTGCAGAAATTGCGTGGGAATGCAAAGTAAGTAAATTGAAAGATAATTTATGTGAAAATTGCACATTTTTAATTGTAGTTAAATGACAAATGAATAAAAATAAAATTTGAACTGAAAATCTGTCTAAGGTGGGATTTAATGCATTTTAATAATCATTTCAGAGAAATGATAATCCATTTCCTGATATGATAGTCAGTTGGTATCGAACCATTGAATGTACTAAAATGTGGTCCAAAAAGCTTTGAGAATGGGTCTGCATGATTATTGTATGATTCGTTCTTGTTCCTCAGATGGGGAAGACCAACCCGCTGACGGCGCCGCGTCGAGAGCATCGCATCCTGAGGATGGTGTTGACCTTGGTGTCGTGCTACCTGCTGTGTTGGATGCCGTACGGCGTGGTGGCGCTCATGACCACCTTCGGCGGCTCGCGGCTGGTCACGCCCTCCACCAGCGTGGTGCCCTCCGTCCTGGCCAAGTTCAGCACCGTCGTCAACCCCGTCATCTACGTCTTCTTCAACAACCAGGTGGGAGCAACAGTTTTGATTTTCTTTTATCGTAAATAGATCATCGCTAATATTCCGTTTGTGTTTTGTTTGTCCTAGTTTTCTCAATGTCTCATGACCTTCGTGAAGTGCAAAGCGCGGCCGCTGTCGGTCCGAGAGGTGCGGCCCGGCCCGAGGTCACAGAGGTTATGCGACTTGTTCCCTGGCGGGCGCCGACGTCGCTCGCTCGGCAGCATTACCGACCACGGCCTTGGCGACAGCCGGCGTGCCCTCGTCGTCCGCTACACGCCGCAGCGGCCTGTCAATCTCAGGACTGACGTAAGGTGACCGGGCCAGTCAGTGGATTGTTTGACATCGGACCTCTACGCACGCGCTGTGAAGAAAATGGCGTGAGAAGTTGAAAGCGCACTCACGCTGTGCTCAAGAAGAAGTACCGGTATTTGAGAAGAGAAAAAAAAAAGACTGGGAAAAGTAGTACTGATTTAACTCCTACTTAAAATTAGTAGAGACTCTGAAAGGAACTCAAAGATGAATTTTTATTGTCATTTACTGTATATACTATACTTATTTTGATAACTATTACCTAAAATAATAAAACTTCTCTGCACACGAAATACGTTTCCTTCTTTTAGTAACCCTTTTCAAGTAGTGATAGACCGATACGATACCGATTTTTAGTAGTCAAGGAGGCCGATCATCGATATTTCAAGCCGATGTTTATTTACAGTAAAAGAGGAAATATGAGCATAAAAAAACAACTAAAACTTAACTCATTCACTCCCATCCATTTTCACTGAAGCAACCCCCTTCGCTCCCAGCCAGTTTACTGATATTGCAAGGCCCACAGAATATTGTGTTCTATTGCTATAAAACATGGAACCTACCAAAAGAAAGACTAAAGTCTATTTTTTTCATCAGGAAAAAAAGTAAATTTGTATCTGTTTCCGTTTTGGAGCAATTAGCATTATAATATAGCTAAGTTTCATCATTATTCACAAATCTGTTGAAAACACTGTGGAAAAGAGCTTGTTTGCAACATGGCTCTGGTTGATCTCTTATACTCTGCTGCCACCTGCTGGCCGTTTTTTGTAATAGCTACCATTGCTTTAAGTGCCCTCTTCAAGTCAGAGGCTGCATCAAAGCCTTCCGCTCTAGCATTAAAAAAATAATAATCAAAAAATAAAACAAAACTTATAAATACGTTTTGGGGACTGTGGGGAGATAAAAAATTAAAAAAAGGAGTTCCCAGTGTCATTATCATTTATTTTTTTATAAAGTGGAAATTTAAATATATTCATAAATGAAAAATTTCCTGTCGATAATCGGTCTATCCCTACTTTCAAGCGCAAATTATGATTACATCAGGATTTTTAAGGATTTTTTTTTTTTTAAGATTCATTCGTACATGAGAAAGCAACTAAATAACCTTCACTTACACTGACATGCAGGCACTCATGGCCAACAATGAGGCGCTCTAAAGAGGCAACAACAGCACTGAGCCCCGGTCCAGCTGTCAGATTTCACCCCATCTGGTGTTTTGTCACACCATGATGTCCGCACACTCACAGCCAACAATGAGGCGCTCTAAAGTTGCTATGCATTTTGGGGCTAGCTCGCTAACTGCATGTTGCAATGGTGGCATTTAACAACGGATAAAAATGACGGCAATTAGTTAAGTGAGGAGTAGCAACTCCAAAAATTGTGAAAAACTCAAATGTTGAGCGTAAGTTTCACGGCACAATTCAGCACAACATAATCATCGGTTTTGCACACTTATCTCGAACTGCACACAGGAAGTCTGCAGCACAGGTTCAAACGCACAACTTCGACTGTTGGACACGACACTGAACATTCACACGCGCTATGAAGCCAACAATGTGAGAAGAAAAAACGACTGGGGCGGTTTGAACGCCTCACTTTTCTTTCAACAGTTGTCTTGGTGGTAAGCATCAGGAGGGTCGTGTGGGCCCATGCTCCAATTTCAGCGTTTCACAAATGCCACAGTCGCCGCGTGGGCGCCCCAAATGGAGACAATCGGTCTCGCTAATACGCCGCAATGCGCTAATACTGTCGGCCTCAGCGAGCACTCCTGACCTGGTTCTCATAAGAATGTTGCGCACATAGCAAGGCGCCACATACCAAGCCAACAGTCGAACCTCCTGAACTCACTTTAGCAAGATAAGCACACGTCAGCAAAGCACTCATTTGGAGCCTTTTTTTATTTATTTTAAATTGCCCAAATCCTCAGATTTCAGCATATCAACAGTAATTGTTCACTTATTTATGTAGTAACTTCATGAAAAAAAAAAGAAGAACAAATATCTTCTGTGTTTAATCAAAATAAGACATTTGCAAACATCTGTTTTTACTTGTACCTTTTTTTTTTTATCACCATACAAATAGGGAATACGAAATAAACACCAATGATCGTTAATAAGCAGTAATCGGGTAAGAAAATGCTTTTGTAATACATTTGAATGCAAAACTAAAATGAATCCGATTAGTCGAGAGATTAATCGATTCTAAAAATATTCGATAGTGACAGTACTAATCTTAATGAAGCTCCTCAGCACACCTCAACATAATTCATTAACACAGGGATGCCACGAGATGACGGCAAAGCACTATTTTAGTCTTAACGAAACTCCTCAACTCAGTTCAAAATAGTTACACCAAAATGCCATAAGTGGTGACAAAAACTCCCAAATGGGAAAAATGCTTGACACTGCTGGAAATAAGCTAAGACAAGATCAACTTTTTAAAAATGACCAAAGCCGAGTTGATTTCTCACCTTGCCAGAGAGGAAATGCAAATGAGAGCAAACATTTTTTTTTTCCATCAAGAAGAAGAGGAGGGAAATATGACGCTGCAGCGGCGCTTGGCATATGACAGCGTGAAGCGTACGTGGATGCCACTTTGCGCTGGCACGTCTCCATTATAATGATCAACACGTACCACAGCAGCGTGCCGTCGCTCGCGCCGCCGCTGCCCCCGCGCCAGTCTCAGGTGCTCATCCAGCCTCGGGCCTCGTCTGTCGGCCGCAGCAAGACTCTGCTTCGCTCTCTTCTGGGGGTCGCGGTGCTGCATTTGCTGCTCACTGCGGGGGGATTCGCCTTCCTCTACTACACGGGCAGAACGGTAAAAAAAATAAATAAATAAGTAGTTGCTTTCAGTTTGGGAAACTTTCAAATTTTCAATGTATAGGTTTTCTCACTTCACACATTTCAGACTTCAGAATGACTTTTTCTCAGCGTCACATTTAAAGTGATCATGTACGAGTATAAACATTTTTCCTGAAGCGGTAATTGCTATATAAATATTTTTTTTTTTGATGAGCTCAGAAATACCATGGATTTTACATTTACCAACAGAAATATGCGACTGCGAAAGTCAAAGTAAATGCAATAATGTAAATGAATATACAATTATTACCGCACTACTGGACACTTTATATTGTTTAATGACTATGAATTTTAGTATTTATATTCTAAAGAGGCCTGTTCGCTGAAGGGGACAAATTCAAAGTGTATTTTTGCATACTTGGCCAATAGAGACAATGCAGATTCCAAAACTATCCTGTCTAAATATTTCAAGATAACATTAAATTGTAATCTAGAAATTATCTGGTTAAAAGCACTTTTAAAAAAAATAGGGAAAAAAAGGACATTTATAAAACTCCTTAAATTATGAACATGTATAAAAAATAGTGTATAAAAATGTTATATATACACTATATATAAATTATAATCAGTTCATAATTAGAAAAGGTATTGAATTAAAAATAAAGAAATTAAGTTTTACTTTTAAGTATTGTATTGCTTTTATATTCATATTTTGAAAAGATACTTCATTTAAGTTTTGTAATGTACGGTAATTTGTGGTCTGAAAGCACAATAAGATATAGCAAGATCAATTCATCAAGGGAAACATTCTTAACCATCCGTGGATGATGTTTACAGCGACACAATTTTTCCTCAATAGGCTCTGCATTTCTCGTGCCTTGCCACAAAAACAAATTACATTTCCATCAAAAAAAAAAAGAGTGTCTTTAGGAGGCATACATACTCTTAACATAGCGACCTACAGCCATGACACGTTAGTATTTTGAATTTAAACTTTCATTAAGATTGGAGGTGTGCCTAATTTTGGGACAACTCAATGACCTTTCGCATGTTCTGTCTTTCAATCCAACAGGAAAAGCCGCCACTATTATCTCAAGGTAGAGTATGTTTCTTTTGTTTCTTTTTGTCTTGTCTAAGATGAGCAAGGCCAGTGTTTCCCAACCTTTTATTGAGCCATGTCCAGAATAGTTAAAATAATAAAATAAAATGAAGTGTTGTGTGAATGATAACAAATGGACACACGGGTTTATTGTACCTTCTAACATCTAAACATTTAATTGTTCTGCTTGTCATTATACTTCACTGGCTTAAGTAGATTAACATGTTCTGTAGTAACTGAATACCATTTTTACGACCAATATAAATGAAATTGGATCATGCTGATTATTTCTCAAGGCACAGTGGTTGGGAATCACAGTTAGCCACATAAAGCTGGAGATATAATATATATGTACTGCAAAAACATGTACTATATGTTTTGTGTTGGTTGCAGCTACTTTTCAGCAAAGTTCTTCCAGAACGTTGGCCCGCATGATTGTGTCGAAGCGAACACACTTATCAACATGTAAGCAAAATGACCTTAACTGCTTTCTTTAATTCTTTATTGCGATGCATAGCTAGCCAACTCAATGTGCTTCACTTAGTAACAAAACATCAAAAAATCAAGGAATATTAACTTAAGACATTTAAAAGCAAAGTAAAGAAATCAAAAGTAATTTATTACGATTATTAAAAGAACGGACAGCGCAAGATTATTATTATTTTTTTTAAAATAAGGATTGTCTTAAAAATGAATGACTGACAATTTCGCTAGCTAAGAGTTAGCTAACGGCTAATTTGTTAACGCTTGCTATACTAGCTTACTTGTTGGTAGCTAGCTACGCACAAAATTGGATTGCTGTTCATTCTTCGTAATGCTAACATATGTTCTTCTAATATTGGACATAAAAGTATTTAGTAAGTTCGAACTTTTCTCACTGACCGTGTAGAAGAAATACAGGAGGAAAATGGCACGAGCTTGTCTCTCAAACTGGAGGAGCGAAGGCGGCGCACTGGAGCTTAATTAATGACATCTGCAGAGTTCAATCAAATATTATCACTTGGTTTGCATACAAAGATACAGATATTAGTAATAAAAAAATATATTTATTATGGAAACTTCATATTCACAAAGCCTTTTAAAAATTTGCTCGTGTTTTAAAGTATTTTTGATTGATATTAGATATAAGAAAGGTAAGATTTTGGAAATAAATTCTAATGTATTTGTTTAGTTGAAGTTTGTCAATTATTATATATATATATATATATATTTTTTTTTAAACTTAAGATTACATTTACATTTTTGTTTATGTAACATCGAACTGGAACGTGAGTGTTTGTACATATTTTTGTTGTTGGTTCTTATTGTTATATTGACAAGATATGTTACAGAATTGTCAATAAAAAAAGGAGTAAAGGAATTCAGAGGTGGAAAATGGTGCTGACTTGGCAGAGTTAACCTAACACTGTTGAAATAATCTAACTCTAGGTGAAATAACGCCGACTCTTAGACATCATTGAACTCTAAAAATGTTAAAATACAAATTTAACTATGGAATTTAATTTTGGCTGTGCATTTCTAAAAGGTTAAAATTACTATCATTCATGATCAAGCAAAACATTTTAGGAAGCAGGGACAGGCAACAAAAGTTGTGTTTCTTTTCTCAAGAACATGTATTTTACAGTTCATTGTATGTATTTATTTTTTTTTTTTGTATTGTACACCCTACAAAAGACTACCTGACAGGCCCGTTTGAGAATGCCAATTTGAACAGACCTGCTGATGTCTTCCCCCAGCAGGTTACCTCGAGTGGGACATGAAGCACTCGGTGCGAAGAAACATCAACTACTACCACAACAGCTGGCTGACGGTCCTGCAGCCCGGGGACTACATGGTCTTCTCCAGGGTAACCTTCTCCAAGGCCGACCCGGAAAGGCCGCTGGCTAGCGCCGTCAAGCTGAGGCGCGGCGAGTCGACCGAGGAGACGACGGTGGCCATGCGGGCTTACTGCAGCATCGACGCCTCGGGTTCCGGGTCCAAGCCCCAGCTGTGCACCGCCTCGACGGGGGAGGTGATTTCGCTGGAGAGGGGGAATCAGCTCAGCTTGTGGGTGCAGGACCTGTCCCTTGTGGACTACAGCCAGACGGCCACCAGCTTTGGGATGTACAAACTTTGAAAGTGTGGACAAGAGGACAAAACTTAATTTATTCTATTGGACAAACTTTTCAGGACGACACTGAGAATGATTCTTTTGTGGTTATTATTCATTACAGCTGGACTGCTTGACAAGTATTTGTGCTCAAGAACTTGTTTGTGATTCTTTATCTTTTTTTTTTTTAGCAAAAATACCGCTCTGGAAAACATTAGAGATCACTGTATAAAAAGTCTACACGCCCCATTCAAGTGGCAGGTTTTTGAGATTTAAAGAAACATATTAAAAAAGGACAGGGGGCATGTAGCTAAATAATTTCTAAACTTTTTCCACCATTAATGTTACAGAAATTCAATTCAATTACAAAAACACATTTTAATCTTTTGGAGAAAGATGTATTTTTTCTCTCTCTTTTTTTTTTATTTTTAACTTGTGGTTGCAAAAGTGTGCACACCCTCTAAGAACTGGGAAATGGATGTGATTTTTTTTTTTTTTTTTATCAACTCAGATGGGAGTCAGCACACAGCTGCTGTCGTTTAAAGTGCCTCCAATTAAGCCTGCATGAAGTTTAGGTGTTCAAGGTGTTCTGAACTCCTGTGTGGGTTTAGTATGTTTTCAAGGAGAAAAAACAAACTACGCAAGCATGGGTCACGTATGCAACAACATTCCTTTTGAGTAACGGTCAAACTTGAGATAATGCTGTACAGTGTACACCACTGCAAGCATAATAATAAATATATCGTAACACTCAAGACGATTGTTAAATTGTTTTGGAACAACTTGGTCATATGTGAACAGTTTGGAAAAATTGAAAGTCACATACCAACAGGATGTGTGTGTGTGTGTGTGTGTGTGTGTGTGTGTGGATGTGTGTGTGTGTGCGTGTAGTCTGCTTGCAACACCTTCCATGATGTATGGTAAAGATCAAAAGAGTCACTATTTCCTTTTGTCAAACCAACCACGCTCCCAATATGAAATTTTTAATAAAAGAATGACAACGTAAAGTACAGAGTGCTTATAGAAAAAAATATGCAATAATACAATAATAATAATAATTGCATAGAACCTTTACAAGCAGACTTGGGGTGAGATGATAATTGCCACTGCAGTGAAGTGCTCAGTGAGGCTGCAGATGTTTTAAGCTATAAAAACACACGCACGTACACGTACACACACACACACACACACACACACACACACGCACTCACTCACTCACACGCAACAAAATAAAGTATACAGGAAGGAGAGTGCCTGTCACACTTGCCACAGTGCTCTTGAGCAAGACACCCTCCGCCTTGTACCGATTGTTTGACGATGTTGAAAATTGGGACCTGCGCAGCAAAACTGTACGCATTTTTTTTTTGTTAATAAAATTGAAATTCTCTCTCCATTATTGCTTTCTTGTACTATATTTGTCATATTATGACAAGCTTTTATTTAAAAACAACATAATTTTAGTTCCAAAAAAAGCCTTATCGGGAGGCACTTTTAGGCTCAGCTCATAAATCAACAAGACTTTTTGACAATTTGGATGTAAAACATTTTACGCCATTTTTGCTTATTTGAGTGTATTTCAAAGAGTGAGACACCACAAATAAATAAATAAAACATAAAAAAAAAATCCAAACAACAATTAATATGTCAATAAAAACAATACATATTTTAGAAATGAGAAGCACTATTTTCGTACTCATCAGTTTAAGCATCGGTCTATAAATGTGATTATCTGACTTAATATTTTTAAATATCTACACACAAGCTGCGTGAACGTTCAAAATCAAACATTCATGTAGCTTTTTAACAAAAGAGTCGCACGTGACATTAATGGGGTGGACATTGATATGAATGAAAACTCTAAATGTCCAGTCCATAGCTTAATTTTTCGATGACCTGACAGCACGACATACAAAAGATGGCAAAGGGGAGAAATAGTTGACATTGTAACAAGACGCGCACACAAAAACAACGGCGGACCTGATAGCTTCCTGTTCAGACATCAGCATAAAAAAAAAGAAAAAATTGAAAAATGAAGCAGAGGCTGCCATGAGCTTTTTTTTTTTCACTTCCTGGTTGAAAACTGTTCACAGTGGCGCTCGGCAAAAGAGGCGACGGGGTGTGAAAACGCGAGTGTGTTGAGACTTTTTTTTCCTTTTCTTTTTTTTGAAGGAAGGTGTAGACGCGTGCTCATTTTTCAAGGAGTTTCGTTAAGACATGTGCAGTGCTTTGCCAACATTTGGTGTCAAGGGACTATGTTGAAGTGAATTGAGAAGTTCAATTTAGACTAAAATGCTGCTTTGCTGCCATCTTCATGTCAAGGAACTATGTAGACGTGAGTTGAGGTTAGAAAACACTGACAGAGCGCAACCACATGTATTTGCAATGTGATGCAACCAGAGGTGGCAAATCCAGGTCCAGGAAGTAAAAACCCTGCCACAGTTTGGCTAGCTAGCTAGCAAAAGAGCTAAAGCTAGCTAAAGCTAGATAGCTCCCTAGCTAAAGCTAGATAGCTCCCTAGCTAAAGCTAGATAGCTCCCTAGCTAAAGCTAGATAGCTCCCTAGCTAAAGCTAGATAGCTCCCTAGCTAAAGCTAGATAGCTCCCTAGCTAAAGCTAGATAGCTCCCTAGCAGGTAAATGAGCACCCGAGGAGCTAGCTTGGGAGCTCGCTAGCTAGCACCTGGGGCTAAAGCCAAACTGTGGCAGGGTTTTTACTTTCTGGACCTGGATTTGCCACCTCTGAACGCAACTTCTGGAGCTTTGCGTGCAAGAATGTCTACACCTTGACCTGTCCTCATACAAAGAAACACACACATACGTGCACACATAGCTCGTTCAGTGGCCGCCGCCGCCGCCGCCGCCGCCGCCGCCGCCGCCGCTGTCGTCCCACGTGCAGTCGTTCTTCTGCTTGGCCAGCTTTCGCACCACTCTCTCCAGCTCTTTGCGAGACTTCTGCTCCTCCTCCAGAAACTGCTTCATCCATTTGTTCTCCTGTCGCACAGATGACGGAACACATGTCGTACTTTTAGTCATTTGTCCTTGTCATGGTGTGAAAAATGGCATGTTGGGAGTAAAAATGTCTTGAAAAAAATATACTGCAAAAAAAGACCCATTGTACCTATTACATTCCAGAAAAAATATCAATGATAACAATAAAATTAAATGCAAACTATTGAGCATCTTCTGCTTCAGTCGAATGGACATTTTGCTGCTCGTCGGCCACACCTGGAGACGGTCACAGCTCCTCAGTAAGCTGCTGTAATAGTTAGTCAGCGACTGAACAATATGGAATTTTTGAGGCCCGGGTTCAATTCAAACTAGTGCCGTCAAAAGTTAAAGCGTTAACTCGGTGATTAATCACAAAAAAATATCGCATTTATCATGCATTAATGCAGATTAATCACACAGCTGATTCTTTGGTTAAATTAGAGGTAGCACATGTTGTGTTCGAGCAATAAACATAACTACATGCATTAAAGTAAAGCATTTAATAAATGGTTATGTCAAACTGCTGGGGTGATATTTTTTTCATTTTTAATTATGCAAGTAATTAACTGGTTAGAAGAAGAGGGGATTGAGAGTGTGCAATGGATCTAAAAATGTTGAAGACGTCCTCATAACATTAAATGTCGAAATAATTAACCCAAAACAGGTGCTCTGCAAATTTGGCGAGCAAATTTTTTTTTGATAAAAAGGCTTTTTAATTAAGTGATTAATCAAAATTCTAAGATGTGATTAATCTGATGGTAGCTGATTAAAGGGCCAATTAATAATAATACAAATGAAAACCTAATTAAAAAATAACTCGATTTTTGTCGATTAAATCAGCCAGTCAATTAATTGATCAGGCCTTTGTAATATTAGTCATTTTTCACAGGGAGTGTGAATATTGTTAGATTGTCTGCCTACATTTTTTCCTCAGCTCAAATTATTGTTTACAAGTTAAAATATGAATTAAAAAAAACACACACAGCCGAAAAACAAGTATCTCGCGCCACCTGGATCTCAAAGCGGCACTGTAAGTACTGTTAAACATTTGCTGATAGAAAAGGTGTCGAAATTAAGACTCCATTTGGTTCCGCTTGAGAAAACGCACAAGAACAAACACATTGATTGCTAAGTCGATACAATAAAAGGTGACTAATACCTTTTTCAGTTCATGGACCTCATCCTTTAAAGCATACACCGCATCAACCAGACTCCTGGGAAAAAAAAGAAAGGAAAAGAACCCGAACATAGTATCCAGTTTTGAGTAGGGATTATTTCTAAGACGAGGTGCACCTGCACAATCAATGAACACACCTTGAAATAATAGCGAGATAACTAGATAGAGCGATAAAAACAGATATATAGAGCAAGCAATAGACATTGATAGAAAGATGTTAGCCTCCGCGCCAAATTCACGGCGACTCAAGTCCAGAAAAAGAAAAGTGCTCCATTTGGGAACCGCTTACTTCTCCTCAATGACCGTCTGCCCGTTGCTCTTCATCTCCTCCACAATGATCTTCTCTTCCTCGGGAAGGAGCACCTGAGGAACGCACTCCTTTCGCACAGCTACGCAAACACACGCAGGACAATGACGCACGGTTTGTCGCATGCTCGTTGTCAGCCGGCAGAAGGTCCGATAAGAATGAAGGAGTACAAACGAGTGTTGGTGGAGTGCAAGCTGGCTCCGGTGCAGTAGGCCTCGATCACCCGCAGGATCTGAGCGTCCTCCTCCAGAGCCACCGTACCTGGACACAATCCAGCCATTAACTATGCGACCAAAACAGGCCTTTAATCAGTTTGTTTGTTAGCACATGAATCTCGATGACAAAATTCACGCACGTGCAGAAAATTGGCCATTTTTTTGGACACGTACTGCGCACAGGAATGAGCTGAGATTCAAACCCTGCACCTTACAACTGCGGCGCAGGTGTGCTAACCACTCACCCATCGTGCTGCCCAAAACCATTAGCAACTACATAAAGTGCATTTACTGCAGAAATTGGGAAAGTAGTACTTGGAAAAAGTTCAATAACAGTCCTATTGAAAATGAACGGGGAAAAGTTGATATTTAACGTTAAATTGTGCAAATACTGTAAGTAATGTGGAATCAGAAGATTTATACCACGAGAGGCGTGAATTTTGGACGCAAGTTGAAATTTGAAGGGTGTAAATGGGAAGTATTATGTGGGAGTTGCTTCGCGGAAAACAAGTGTGCTTCAGCATTCGCACAATTATTTCTTATAGGGAAAACGATTAAGAATGAGACCTTTCAACAGTAGCAAACATGAACATTTCAAATTTTAATACATAATTGTTTTTAATCAGTCAGCCCTACTTCTCCTCGTGTGAACATCGTCATCCGAAGGCTTCCTTTCCTTCTTCCGGTTTCCAGGCAGGAACTTCTTCATGGGCCGTGGGCTCTTGTTAGAATCCTGCGGGAGCAAGTAGAAAACAGTCGGTGGGTCTCGGACTTGACTCTCCTTGAAAAGAAGCCAAGACTGCAAACCAAAATCACTGCACAAGCTCTCAAGAGACTTAAAAGGACGACAAGGCGGCAAGCGCGTGGCGATAGCTGTGACCAAAGCAGGCGAGTATTCGCACCTTTTCTTGCAGCTCTGCAGCTAAGAGGCCTTTAGGTGAATGTGGAATTGATTTTACAACAATGTGTCGTCACATCAAATGGATTTCACAGGAGACAGTAACAGATTTGAATTTGTTTTTGACTTTTTTGCTGCTAGAACGTTTGATGACTCGACAATCGTACCCTGCTCATAACTCAAAGCCCAAATAAATGTCATTGAAATGAATGAAATGCCATTAGTCTGTTCCAACCTCTCCAAAAATATATTTTTTTATTTAAATAAGAACAACTACTGAATATTACGTCCCTATTGTCAAATTATTTTTAGTTTTTCTTTCAAGCTTCTGCTCTTGAATGGATGAAGGTCATTTAGTGCAGAAAATAAAAAAACACAGCACACATGCAGGCTTTCGCAGGAAACCACATTGAGGAACGAGTAGTGTTACTTCAACAGTGGGCGCACACATTTGCTTAGACACACACACCACCACCACCCCCCCCCCCCCAGAAACGCACACACAGACACAGGAATCTAACCTTACCTTCATGATATAAGACATCCTCTACAGAAGACAGAGTAGAGAAAGAGAAAAGAAGTGCGTGAAAATATGACGGGAGGAAAGGCCGATGCAGAGTTACTAGTGTCGACATTTGCACACCACAGAAACACCCTCCACTTTTGCTGTACTGTTTGGAGAGAAGGGCAATGCATTGTGGGACCAAAACATGCCAATTGTGGATTCAACTGGATTCTGTTTACTTGGCAGCATTTTGTTTCAACAGACGGCGCTCATGCAAGGAGGAAGAAGGACATGCAAGAGAAAGTCTTATGAGAATACTGGAAAAATTGACTTTTTTTTTTTTTTTTATAATAAAAAGGTAAAATCTACACTGAAAGGTCACTAAATTAGGTACATGAGCAACTTAATGAAAAATATTCTACATTTTATTTTATGATATAATGGTTAATAAATGTCATGAATTATAAATACAAGAAATAAATGAGCTACAATTATTTTAATATATTTATAAATTCATTCATCACATTAAACATTTTATGAATTAATTTACTAAAAATAAAGAATTTTACACATTCCCCACCAAAATGCAATAAATCATTGACCAATTAATTAAAAAATAAGAAATATTGAATTTATTAACTAAGAGTAAAAAATAAACAAGAATTACTTTATTATTATAACTATAACTATTTCATCAGTTATTCTCCTAAAAATGATTGGTTAAAATATACTTAACGGTTTTTGTTTTTATTCATTTTTTATCATTAAATAATTTATTAACTGATTTATTGTAAGTAATAAACACTTTACATAGATTTTTCTCAATTTTATTAAATTGTAGTAACTCATTAGAATTCAATGTATTATTGATTTTTTGGCCCGTGAGCACAAAAGTTTGCACACCCCTGCTTTGCACGCTCCTACCTCTTTGTAACCCAACGCGGCCGAGGGTTTGAGGGGAGGCGCCGGACGCAGGCAGCTGAGTGACCAGGGCTTGCTCATCTTTGGTGGCTCCAGGGGCCCGCGACTGCCGGCGCTGAAGCTGCCAAGGTGGGACAAGTGGGTTGGGGTGCCCACCATGCTGAGTGGCTTGCCCTCCACCGTCTGCACGGGGGAAACAAATGCAAACGAGGACGTTCAGTGATGAAGGTTTCCCATCACTGGAAGCTTCCCCATTATGTGTTGAATGCACATGTTGACCTTTAACTAAGTCAATTTTATTTACACGGCACTTCTCACGGAAAGACTCACAAAGTTTTGAAATATTTTAAGGTTTTAAAAAGGTGGTCATAGTTCTAATGTGTTCATCCGCAAGCATGGAACTGAGCTCAAACCTTCAAGATGGTGCCGGCAGGGCTGCCTCCTTTGCTAAATGGCTGCAGGTGCTCCAGCCACTCCTGCAGCTCCTGGGCACTGCTGCAAAACACAGTCGCACGCTCCATCATGCTTCCTGCAGAACACAAAAAAACACACGCACACACACTTCCTTCCTTTAGCACAAAGAGTCGGAAGAGACCACATCCGCTTCTGGGAATGTGTGTCTTTTGTAGAAGCGGCGGCTTGACTACATACAAACCTGTGATGTCAAAGGCAAAGTGTGCATTGTCCGCATCCTCCATGTGTCTTGTTACAGTGGTGCCCGTCAGTGACAGTCGTCCCTAAAGAAAGACAATAGACATATATATGATCATGATTTGTACTGGAGTCCACAATGAGGGTAAAAAGTACACAAATAATAAAGATTTTTTTTTTTTAATCCCTATCGGTTGGGCCTAATTGTAAATAATTGAACAGTTTATGCATCATGATTAATTCACTTTTGCTCCTTCTGGTGTGTGCGACTTCAGTATATTACAGTCTTGCAAACACAAACAAAGACAAGTTTCACCACTACTGTAATGTGACTCAGTGACTGCAGCAATATTAATCACTAGTGAAGTGAGTTGGGTTGAGTTCAATTGCAAGGCCCCACTCTACTCAATATTTATGCAGAGGTCAAATGTCTACCACAAACAAAATAAAACAAAAACCTCACACACGGCTTTTGTTTGAACAGATCACGAGTGGAAACGACTTGCCTGATAAATGAAGCCGCTCATCCGCGCACTGGAGGACAGCATCACCAGCACGTTGGGGAAAAGCATCAAATAGCGCTCATCTTTGTCCTGAAACAGACACGCTAACTTTATGATATGAACTTTCACATAGGCGCAAAGTATACTAATTTGGGGAGCCGGGGCTATTTCTTGGAATCAATAAATCATATATAAACAAAATGTATACCAGATGAAAGACCAAAGTCTTAGGTATATTTTTTGTATTCATGTCATTTTCATACTTTGTGTCTGTGCAGTTATAAGCCATCAAATAGAGGGAGTGAACATGTGACATATTACCTAACCAACGGGTAAGTTGTCACACTATATGTAGTAAGATGTCACACTGGATTTTGCAACTATTAAAACAAAGACAAATTTATGCCTGTTCTCCTGTTTTTGTTTGTTTGTTTTTACAGCCAGAGAAATTGTTTATCATTGATTTTGAAAATTGACCATAGTCATTGAGCAAACTTTGACATAAAATATTATGAAATAGATTAAACTCCTTAGGACCTGCTGCCATGTAGGTCATAGCTCTCAGCCTCAAATGCCTGTTTTGCGTCCCTCAAACTGGAAATTTGAGATTAAATTGAATTTCAAAAAATAAAGCATTTTGGGTAATGGATGGTACGTGAAACTTAAATCAGTCCTGACGTGGGCATACTGGAAAAATCGTAAAACCCATTTTTAAACAATGAAACAAAACCTAGCAAACTAATTTTCTCACGCTTCAGACTCATCATCTGAAGGGCAATTCTGGCATATGTAAAACCGAGTTGCCAGAGGTGCATTTTCCATTGGCCAATTCTTTGCATATGTGACAACAAACCCCAAAATGACTGAGACAAGTTGCCCCAAACTACCATGTTGGCTACCACTTGCTCGAGTTTAAAGTTAGCTTAAAACAGAGCAGTGACTGAGGCATGACAAGATGCCCGAATCTCTCCTCTAACGAGGCCACCTGATTTGCTGCTAGAATTTGTCTCTGTACGATGCCGGTTTCAAAATATATGAAGTTGAAAATGTTTACTTTGGGTTGTGCAAAACAGATATCTGGCACTCATGTCAGCTCACAATGTCTCTTCTCAGACAGTACACAACCCCTAACCATTTATACGAAGAAAACTAGTATTTCACTTTTCTGTTGCGCCCTCTGGTTGAGAAGAAAATTGCAATGTGACAACTTACCCATGATACTAGCCCCGGTCTCCCTACTGTTAACAATGATGCTAATTTCGTTACAGCAAAAGGAAAAAGGTACTGGGGGGAAAAAGGTGTTAGTTCAAATGTGTTTAAAGCATGTTAGAGAGTTAAAATTATTTAATTTCAGTGTGGATGTTATCTTTTGCAAGGTTATGCATCCCTGTAAAAAAAGGCAACTATGAAACTATAACATATGCTAATGCTAACTAGCTTTAGATATGAAAAGAAAATGAAACCTGCTGAGGACGATGAGTCCAATATTGCGACTGGTGCAGCGGTTGACACTGAAACGTGCATTTTTTTTCGTCTTCTTCCAAACCCCTTGTCAAACCAGACCCCAACGCAGAAAACCCACAAGAAAGACGACGTCGCTCTTTCATGTGCTTCGGTTTAGCGACGTTACCCACACAGCTGTCTTTGGAGGTTTTCAAGCGGGCACATTGCGGGACCATTCGCGGCTTTGTACGGGATCCAACCACTCGCTTACCTCGCTGGAGCCGGTCCTCATGTGGACCTGGGACATGTAGACCACGTGACCCAGACTCTTCATGCTGTCTCCTTCCCAGCTGCGCACCTGTTCCGACAGGATCTGCAGTTCCAGGTTCTTGCGCTTCCGCAGGTCCTGGCACTGGGCCTAGAGACGAAAATAAAAAATACATTAGGGGTGTCTAAAATAGTGCATTAATTTTGAGTTAATTTAAAGTTCCTGTAACGCCACTATTTTTTTCCCCTGTGCAATTAATGACCGACCCTTACTTGTAAAGCCTGTACTGGGGGAATCCCAGTTGCAAAAAAATTAACAGTAACAAAATTAATTGTAATGCATAGATTTGTGGAGACTGGGGTTAGGTTGTATTTTACAATCGAAAAAATGTGCTAAAAAGTTACTTCATGTTAAAGATTAGATAGCTCTTAATATAAAAAGAAAAATGCACTGAACTGTCACCAATGTCTTACAAATGCAATTGTGCCTTCTAGTGGCAGAAATATTACCTCAACACAAATTAATATCACACTGTTTTTGTGTGTGTGTGTTTTTTTTACAGTACAGTAGGCCTACATCTTTTTAATTTTAACTCAATTTTATGAATTATTATGAAATTGCTGTATCAATGACTACAAGATGCAGCCATATTTCTGTTTGTTTAACATTTTTTCCCAGTCTTATGTTAACAAGAGTATGAAACATTTTATTGTACATTTAGAACAGATATAAAATTTGTGATTAATCGTGAGTTACTATTGAGGTCATGTGATTAATTACAATTAAAAATTAAATACATAAATAAATAAATATTCATCAGGAAAACACTACCATTAAAAGTTTGAGGACATTAGGAAATGTCCTTATTTTTTAAAGAAAAACATTATCTGATTAATTGTGTGTCATGGCCCTTAAAAAAGTGCTTTTCTAGCCCAAAAGGACATACGAGTACATTTCCAAGCGGCCCCAAATGTTTGCACAGTAGTATAAAAATGGTGGTTGAAAAGTGAATCCCTATTTTAAAGTACTTAAAATTATTTAATTGTTGCAACTCGAAATCAGAGGCAGCTCAAGAAGTTGGTAGCAAATTCTGGTGCCCATATCCAATTTTGAATAAAAAATATATGTTTTTAAGTCATAAAATAAATCAATCACAAAAAAATTTAGAAAAATAATGACTAATTATATTTTTACTCAATAAACAAACCAAAAAAATAATGGAAAAAAAACCCCTCTTCTTTCCCAAATCCCTTAAAATAATAATTAACTCAACATCTTTGTGACATTTCCATGTGCTAATTTTGTCCTCTCTTTACTCAAAAAGGAAATAACGAGAAGGTTAACGTTGTCATTTTCCGTGGCAGATCACGCGAGGACGCTCCGTGGGCTGAGAACCTGTTGCGGTGCTTCATGTCGGTCCGCCTGACAACCTCATTGCAAGCCACAAAGTCAAACAACACGAGTATATTTCTAGGAACTCGGTGCGTCGCTGAGGAACCTTGTCAACTGCTCTCGGGCTCAATGTGGTTTTCAACACATCCCGTCTACAAATGGCATTTCAACGCATCCCCTCACTTTGATCCCCCCCCCCCCCCTCGTTTCAGGACACCAATGAATGAACACATGAGATGACAAGATCGCGCTATAATGTCACACACTCACCACTAAACTTCTGAACGCTGCTGTGGCCTTTACAATGTCGGAGAAGTCTGGGTGGGCTTCCTGTGGCGAGGGCATCAAAAACAAACAACATGAGGTGGACGTTTGTGGAGGTGTAATTTTTCATCTTTGACAATGCGGATGCATCTCGACCTCAACGTGTCTCTCCAGCTCCTGCAGCAGGGTGGGGTACTTGTCCAATCTCATGAAGGGCTTGCTGAGGCTGGTGGTCAGCGTCAGGATGCCCGGAGCGCTGGCTCCTTGGCTCTCCATGAACTTGTCGAGGTCCTCGCTAAGAGTGGGGCGGGTACGAGGCTTGGCGTCATGTTATTATTTCATAGCATGAAAACTGTATTTGCCACTAAGGGACATTAACAGGAGAAAGAAAAAAAACAGAAAAAAAAAAAAAAACAGGAGAAAGCTAGTCAGCTAGCTTAATTAGCGGCATTCATTTGCAGTCTGAATGTGGAGTGGTGATCGTTCTCGCAAGAGGCTCCAGTAACATCACATTAAAAATATATACGTTGGTAAATAGTCAGATAAGAGGCCCGAAAAGCGGCTCAAGCTACCGGTATGTCGTCACTCACTTTGCATGCCTCAGCTCTGTCCCGGGTTTTCATGCTAACAAACTTGGCATTGGCTTCACACCCCAAAACGGTGTGATTGTGACGCGAATCAGAGTGTGACAACTTGACAAGTGGATTTTAGGAGCGCTGTCATTTTTTCCCCTTCATTTGTGTTTTTTGCCCGAAGAATGTCAGAGACCGCTTACGAAATCACTTGTGAACAGTTTAAAATTGTGAACTTAAGAGCACAACGTGTCAACAATGACATTTTTTCCCAGTTATACATATTATCCAAAACTTCCCATCACGCCTTATAAGCAAAATATGTGTAACTTGTTGAACTTCAAATGTTAGACAAACAAACCCCTGAGGAACATAAAAGCCTTCAGTGGAAAAGTTTTGACAGAAAATATTGTGACTCATGTCTGTTTTACGTTAACTTGAGCTCATGGAATAACTTTACTTTTACTTGGGTTCTCTTACTCTCTCGTGTGGCTAAATAGGATTGTCAATATTACAAACACCTCCCAATACCACATGTCGCAAAAACGAATAAATAAATAAATAAATAAAATAAATAAATAAAAGTGATATCTGTCACCTACGACGGTGGCTGAAAGGAAATAATGAATCACACTTTTTTTTCCCCACATTAAAATACTTTTACAAATAGTTAACTCTTAATAATATAAATGAATATTTAGGCTACTTACAGCAAAACAATGTCAAATCAACATCATGCATATTAACAAACACTCTCTATATTATTAAATCCTTATCCACCTCTCAAAGTGCCCCATTTCCAAATCTGACTGTGATTTAAGTGACTATTTTGCAAACACAATTACATTTTTATTATTTGAATTCTCTCAAGTTTAATATGGAATGCAACTACTGTACAATTGCATACATATGGATATCGACAGATGCATCAAACTGCATACAGGTGTATTAAAATTAATCATATACCACTGCTAATAATATTGTGCTTCCCATTTTCCTCTAATTGCACACACCGTATTACTTTTACATCATTACATTATATTTATTACTTAGTCTATACCATCATGCAACATATTAATCTTCCATTTGTTTTTCTTGTTTAGTTTATCATTGCATTGATTGATTACAGATTTTCATATCAATTAATATACACAGTATATTATATTTAAATGTTATTATTTAAAAAAATATATTTTATTGAACAGATAATTTGTTTTGTTTATAATTTGTTGTTTGTTTCTATACCATTAATACAAGTGTACATGTGTAAAATGATCGCTTGCTGCGACAATTTAACTTCCCTCATGGGATGAATAAAGTACGTTTCTGTCTTTACCGCTTTAGTAGCATGGCAGCAAAACCGCGAGCGTGTGTATCCTGTCAACATGTCGCGCTGGCTTCCTGTGTGCAGGTCAAACTATTCTGCAGCTCAGAGCGATGACAGTCATCATGGGAGCGATGGCAGCATTCTACCACCACCAGTGGAATTGGTATCTTGTAATTGTTACGTCAACTATTTAAGGATGACAGCATGACACCTAGTGCCTTAAAATCGCGCTGCAGCCGGCCATATCATTAGGTACACCCGCGCCATCTAATCAGATGCAATACACTTCAGATCAGCAATTAAGCCTTCGGTTAGAGATAGTTTGCAGTGAAGAACTGAACGGTTTTTAATACTTTGTCCCTAACATTGAGATATTCTCTGATCTGAAATCATATTTCCCCATTGTGATTAATCATCAAATTTTATCGCCCCATAAAACACCAATAGATGGTCAACATCAATGCTCGTATCACTAGCACGTCTATAGTGTCGTGCATTGTGTGTTTAGCATCAAGCAAGCAGACATTGGTAAAACAAAATGATGTGCTTAGATAAAATATATAACGACATAATTTTAAGAGTCCCAAAACAAACAACTCAGAACTTCCAACAGATTTTGAATGCAGAAAAAAAAAAAAAATCCCAGAAGATGTGTACAGTGATTTCTAAAAAACCAAAAAATGATGCATAAGAAAATTACTGACCTGTGATCCGTAAGGATGCAGACGGCTGACGGGTGGCTGGAGCAGTAGGCCAGGTAAAGAGACTTGATCTGACACAACACATTCAAGAAGCATCCGGCCAGCCGCTGTTGGCCTTCGGGGAATCTGCAATGGGCAATGACAAAGTCAAGGTCAGAAAAGTGGAGCGACAACGGAGAGCAATAAAAAGAGCAAACATAGGGAGCAGAAAGGGGGCATGTTTTATTTCCCTGGAGGTCCATAAAGATGATCTCTGGCAATAATAAGAAAGTGGAAAAAAAGACAGCTTGTATTTCAACAGAGCATCTGTCATGGAATCTTGTACTCAGTCAATGCAAAGAGAGTCATAATGACATCATTATTCATGAAATGCATCAATAAACGCTGACTTACTTGATACATTCCTCCAAAGAGACAACGAGGCCCTGCTGGAAGGTGAGGATCTCCTCAAGGTTTCCACACAGGGTGGCGCTGTCTGCACTGCTCAGCCTGCCGAAAGTCGTTGAACAGTAAAATAACTCAAAGGCATCCACATTTGCCACTCAAAGTCTGTACTAGATATACAACTAAATTTTAAAAAAAAAATGCTCTGGCTTCATTCTTTTATCAACTTGCTTCGTGCTTGTATTGACATGGAAATTAAAAATAAATGGACACAGCTTTTGACAGCACAATCATCTGTGAATCAATGAGGGCTTAAATTGGTATTTGAATGGAGTGCCTACAGGAAGTGACCTGGTTTTTTGACGTCTCTCTTACTTGTCGCTGGCTTGTAACGGTCGCAGGTAACAACTCAGCAGCATTTGCAGCTCTTTGACAAACTCTCGCTCGTGTTCCAAGATGTCCTGCACCACCTTAAACAAACACAACAGATACGGCGGAGGTGTCAGGTTATCTCGTTGGATTATTTATTTCTTAAAGCTGCTTAAAATACACTTTTCTAACCTTTGCATATTTGTGGTTTGGCATTTATGAAATTTGGCGCGATCGGGTGTCATCATGGCACAAAGGAACTGTTGAATTCTTGCGCAACAGGACTTAGAAACCGTAATTGAGTCCTTTATCACATCTCAGATGGATTACTGTGATGTGAATTTATTTTGGAATCAGCCAGTCCTACCTCAAACATCTCCAGCAGGACTCAAAATGCTGTTGCTCAACTCTTAACTGGAACATAACCCTGATTCTGGTCTTCCTTCATTGGTGCTAAGCAGGTCCAGCTGGATCACTAATTTTACATTATAGACGATGGGCCAAGTGCATTTTGGGTAAAGTGATTGTTTGGTATTAAATTGTTTTGTTTTTTTAGCTAAAGCCAAATTGTGAAAAGTAATCTTGTAAAAGAAAAAGAAAAAAGGACATCCAATGTATCTGTGCTGTCAACTCACCACGTTGTAGTAGCTTTTGGTCAGCTGAGCTCCTTTAGGAGAAACTGGTTTTTCTGCAGGGGACATATTGACAATCATGAGAGTCATAACGCAGTGCTGTGACAAATCATCAGTTGTGCCACCAGAAATGACCAAATTTCACTTAGTCGGTTAGAAAATGATCATCTTGTGACTTTTTATCACTCAAAATCACCATGAAAAAAAAATTAATCATTTTATTATTGTTATTGTTTAACTCATTCACTCCCAGCCATTTTCACTGAAGCAACCCCCTTTGCTGTTTTACTGGATTGTGACTGATTTTGCTTTTGCAAGGCCCACAGTGTTCCAAAAGAAAAAGTAGTCACTTTTTTCATCAGGGGGGAAAAAAAAAAGTATATTTCTATCTGTTTCCGTTTTGTAGCAATTAGAATTAGAATATAGCTAAGTTTCATCATTAGTCGCAAATCAGTTTAAAACACTGGCAAAAATAGCTTTTTGCAAAATGGTTGATCTCTGATACTCTGCTGCCACCTGCTGGCCGTTTTTGTGATAACTACCATTGCTTCAACCATTCTCTTCAGTTCAGAGGCTGCATCAAAGCTCTAGAATTAATTATTTATTTTTATTTTTATTTTTTTAACGTATAAATACGTCTTTGTGAGCATAGTAATATTTAAAATAGAACGTATGTATACGTTTTGGGGAGCAAATGAGTTCAGAATAATGGCAACTGCTAAGTAACAGTAGCCGTCATTGCGACAAGCGACTCACCGCAGGCCTTGACGTCGCGCACGTAGTTGCTGGGGAACCATCCCATCTTTCCGTTGAGGTTGCCCTCCCACCAGCCGCCTTCTTCCTGCCGCGTCACCACGATGACGTCGCCTTTGCTGAACGACAACTCGTCCTCGTTGTTCTGCTTGAAGTTGAAGCGGGCCTTCACCATCAGCTGCCCGCCGCTGCCGCCGCCGCCGCCATTCTCCGCCATCTCCTGTCAAGCGGGTGTTTACAGGTCAAATGAAGTTCATTTAGCCTTTTATGCTCATCCTGAAATTTTAATACAAAGCCGAATATCTTCCCCCGATCTTTTTTGCGACGAGCGTACGCGAGCTTGCAACAGAACAAGAGAGGAGGATGCAGAACATACCGCAGATTTGGATTGTCGCCGCAGAGAGCCTTTGGACTTGGCAGAGGAGATTGTGTGCGAGGACGCCGTCTGACTAAGTGATTGGGCGCCGGACTGCGGACATGACCTCTCTGCAGCGCTGTCTGTGGTGGACACAAAATATGTAGCCTCTGTTATCTTGTTTGCTTGTCTTATTCAAACTGGATAGTCAAAAGCCCTCGGCACCGGGTGACGGTGTCTTCTTGACGCACCTAAATGGAATCGTATCATTGACGTTGGAATTTCTGGCCTTTGAAATGAACTGATGTCTAAGATGTGTTGCCATTGATCTCTCTCTCATTACTTATTACAATTTTACAGTGAGATGTTAAGACTTGGGCAACACGATGTAAGAGTGGTTAGCACGTCTGCCTCACGGTTTTGGAGTTCGAGGTTAGAATCTCCTCACCAGCCTTCCCGTGTGGAATGTGCATGCTGTCCCTGAGTTTGTGTGGGTTTTATCCTCCCAGTCCCATATTTCAAAAATATTCATGATTAGGTTAAGTGAAGACTTTAAATTGTCCTTACAATTGCTTTTTTAGCCAGCTTAAAGCTACTTCACAAAACAAACTGTGCAGCTATTCTGAGAATCGGTAAGCATTGGATAAAGAGAAAGATCACAAGGGAGAAGGCACAGAGGCCTCTTATGTTGGATCAATTAACTCGTGACTGAAGAACCTCAAGTCAAGATTGCAGCACATATTTGGTACACCGATAAAAATTCAACCAAAAAAAAAAAAAAAAAATTAAAGTGCAAGTAGCTGATTCTGTCATACTTTATATTGTCACCCTCTTAAAATAATTGCCTAAGTCTTTTTTTTTTTTGCAAAAAAATATTTTGGGTCTAAATCATCTGCTCATGATGCAAAAGGTTACATTTTTTGTGTTCCCTGAAAAATGTGAAAAAAATGACGTAGTGATTATTTTAAGACGGCATCGCTGTGAAACAAATGATCATAATCAAGTATTCATGCAACATTTCAGTGATTGCTTGGCAAATTCATGTTCTGTCAAGGCTTTCTATGAAAGAAACGCGGACGCCGGGCATCCATTGGTCATCTCAACTCATCTCCAATATCATTGTGTCGTGATCAAGAAAAACAAACGGCAATGTCCAAATGTCTTGATACATTTGAAAATCTGCAGCAGCATAACGTGACGTGCACGGGAAGCGAATTTTCTCTTGACAAAAAAAGCGCTGACAAAATAACACTGGGGCTGCGGAAAGAAAGTGAGCAGAGACTCGCTCTACCTCCTGAAGCAATTAGCCTCAATGCATTGCGGGGCCCACAGCACTGCAAAGATTTCAAGTAGAGAGAGTGGGTGTATATTAAATTTCACCTTATTGATTCTTCTGTGTAACACCGAGCCTTCATTTGAATGGAAAATGAACAAAGCAGGATATTAAGTCTGGGTGCATCAAGCACGGCAGGCAAAGATGGCACCCAGCAGGACACAACCACACACCAGCTGGCCTCGGCCAGTAAAGCCAATCAGCTTGATCAAACGTTGCATGACACAAATTGAGCAACACAGATTGGGCGGTTGCCTCTTAACCCACCAAGTGGTGCAGTTTGCCGCAGTACAATTTGAAATAGCAAAACCTTGAGCTGACTTGGTTCCCTGCGGTGTGTGCGATGATATCTGCATGAGCTGCATAACCGTACAGTGCCATTAAAGCACAGCCAATTCATTCAACAAAGAGGAAGAACGTCAAACAGTAAATAAGGAAACAATTCAAACTGAATTGAATTGACAGCTTTGACTGTCATCACCATGTTTGCAAATAACAAATTCTGCTTCATTTACACACAATTTAATAACTTCCTGAAAAAATATTGCTAATAGTGAAGTAACAATAAAATAAATGAAACACACTTCAAATAGAAAATACACCCTGCATCGTCCAATCAGTCACCAATGTGGACGCTTAATTTCAATTTGGAATCTATGCGGGGAAAAGCATTATAAGTGAAGACCATGTTTGGTTCCTGATTATAAGAATGGCAACCCTTTTGCATTCACTCTATTCCCTTCCTGTCGCCCAAATGGAAAGACTATTCTCTGTCAACCAATCAATATGCTGCATTTGGGCGAGCTCCATCCTTTAGGGTTTATAACGATACCACTGTGGTTAGCAATCTAATGTCCAAAATTAGCACGTCCCATTCGTGTAACATGGTTAGCTAACATTACACATTTAGCGCACACTTACACAGTTAGCGCTCAGACTGGTAACTAAAAACCCTGTTGCCTCCGCGTTTTAACTCTTTTAGTGGTAAAAAAAAAAAATACTTGCCAAAATTTAATTACATTGAAAAATGTGCGTTAGATATCCGTTAGCAACTTACAGTCTGACAAATACGGTAGCTTGCAGCCCATTCCTGTTATTAAGCGTGCAAGACAATTACATCAAAGTCTCTATTCCACCCTTTGGGTACAACAATACTGGCAAGGGGGTACCCAAACAGTTAGGTGTTTATAATAAAAACAACAACAACAAGTGGAGTACGTACCAAAAAGGATTTTGGCATTACAGTGCTAACTCGCTATATTGCTTTTCACCTTTCGCGGCCTCGCTATTTTGCAAATTTCTTTGGTGCAATATTGTGGTGTTGTTTTTTTTTTTTTTACAGCAGTGTACCTTTTTTAATGTATACGGTTCAAACAAGAGAGAAATGTGAGAAAATGTCAAAGCCTGTCTGAGAAAAATGTATAACGATGTGTGGTGAAGGGTTTTACAGCCTTAGAACATAAAAACATTAAGTTGACTACATGGATTTGACACATTGTGGGTATTCTTGGGGAACGTAAACTCAGCCATAAACAAGGCCACGGCGTAGTGGTTTACTCGGCTGACTTCAATTACCATTGGGATATTACTCAAGGTCAATGAAAAAGTGAGTCTTCTTAAATGAAGGCGAGTCCATTAGAAATCAGAAGAACCATCAAAGAAGTCACCGTGACCTCTGTGCCATTTTATTTTTGTCACAATTACACAGCCCACATGAATAATTGATTAATTGTGGAAAAACTGTTGAAGCGATCGATGGTGTAAATTCACCGTGGCCTTGTTTGGCGAAAGCAGCGGGATGCCGGAAGGTCACGGAAGGACGGCGCAAGCGGCTCTTACCTTGCGTGGCAAAATTGACGGCCAGCAACGTGGTTAGGACCTTGCCAAAATTCTCCCCACTGTACAGACACTCGGGCTCAAACCCCTGGATAAAAAAAAATAAAAAAAAAAGACAAAAAATGAAAATCCCTTCAAATGTGCATGTCACAATTACAAATGGGGGCTGTACGCCAATAATTGGACACACAATTGAACACTCGCGTGATTTAAATGAGCCTCAGCCGTACACACATAACTACTGGCACATGAAGCATGACCCATATTCTGTGAATTAGCAGTCGATAAAAGAGCCAGACACCATTACGATTCACCGCACACGCACAGAAGCTTTCTTGCTGCGTCTCAGGCAGCTATCTCATTTCCTTCCGAGCCTTGGGTTTCACATTTTAAATAAAACATCTTAAATATAGAGTTTGAGTGGCACAGCTTCAATCTGCCGCTGTCCAAGGACCATCACATCAAACAAATGAGGATCTTGTCAAACACAACATTTGCACTTGGGGTGATTTTATAGAACCAAAATACAAATAATCCTTTCAGGTCATGAAAATAATACCTGGAATTAATTCCAACAAAAATATACCAACTTATTTGTAATGATACATATAATAATATAACCCAACTCAAAGTCCTTGAAATTTATTTTTTGCAGCAGTGGGAAGTAACTAAGTATAAATACTTTGTGAAAAATAGTGTACTTGAGACTATTTTTTTTTAAAGACGATTTATTTTCACACCCTCCATTTAAAGACATATTTATTATACTTTAATGTTCTTTGTCAAAATAGGCTTGATGCATTTTTCAACCTTTAAGAATAATGACACAACATTAAAAAACAACAACAATGTATATAGATGTTGTGTCTGAGATCTGAACAGAATGAAATCTTGCCACCCTGTAATCTAAAGTTTAAAAAAAAGAGGTTTACTTTTACTCAAATACATTTCAGAGTATGTACGTTTTACTGTTATTTAAAGGGATACTTTACTTATGTAGCCCTTTTCATTAGTAAAAAGTTCATATTTGGTCTATAATTAATTTGACATTTTCATTATTTTTCACGTCCAATACCTTTAAAAACACATTTTGTCAATTGCTGTCCACTGAAAATGACATCACATGTGCTCAAGGGTCAGGCAATGACTAATCATGGCTCAGCTTGCGAACGTCACATGACCAAACCCAGAAAACAGGTGAGCCGTGATTGGTCGTTACCTGAGCCCTGAGAACATGTGATGTCATTTTCGGTCGACAACAAGTCGCAAAATGTGTTGTGCACATGAAAAATAATGCAAATATCAAATTAATTATAGACAAAAAAAAAGAAGTACTTTTAGGTATAGGGGCTGAATTAGTACCTCTTTACTTTTACCAATCTTTGTTACTCAAGTGTCTCTTCTTTTAATACGTTTGACTCCTCTGCTCCAGAACACAACTACATCACATCATCACGTTTGTTCACCTCCATGTACGTTTGTACATTCATGCAAATTGAATCCATGCAGCACAACACGGCGGGTCTTCCAAAAAGGTGTAAAACGTGGCCCAAGACGTCACATGATTTGCAAACGTAAAACGGCAACAGTCGGCCGTAACAAAAACTCAAGTCCAACCGTGACCACAGGGTCGCACACTCATAAATCATCCCCATTCAGCTGAGGAACGGAGCAAGAGGCCTTGCGCAGTTAATGGCGTTTCCTCTTTTGGCGTGTCAGCGAAGAAGTGAAAACAGTCTTGAATGTCTTCTTTGTGCAGGCATTGGAGAAAGGAGCACTATTTCTGCGGTGGCGGGAAGAATAAAAAAAAAACAAAAAAAACCCACATGATCACGTCAGAGGCCAAAAGATGGGCATGGCGAGCTCGAGGGCTTCAAGCTACTTGGCCGCGAGCTGCTGCTGGCTTCACAAGGTCTAATTATGGGCTGAGCGGGACCTCCCAGACATAACAAGCCAGCTGGGCATCGGGCGCTCCACCACGCCACCACGCCACTGTGCAGTGAGTCAGGCTGGCACAAAGCAGATGATGCGATTCAAGACCAGGCCACGAGTATTTATAAATTGGATAGTACGTGTCCAGTGTGGCACACAGTGAGGGAGAAGACACTCCCAACATCTGCAACGCATTGCCTCCATAATAATGGGAGCATTCTTCAAAACAGACCAAGACAATGCATAGCGTTACAGCTCGTATGACAGCCATTATTATATTCATCCAATTCTGAAACGCCGTACCTTTTTTTGCTTTTAAGCTAGTGCTAATTTAAGCCTCTAGTGCGTACCTATCTTTATTGAGTCAAGTCATACCTTTTAAATTAGGAAACTATCACGACACTTCAGCAAACAAAAGTTCGGGGGTTGGTTTGCAGGTTTCTTTCTTTATAGATTGCAGTGAAATTGGATAATTTGCTGCTGCTGCTGCACACACAAACTTATTGGACCCTTAATATCTCAATCGCAGTGGACTTTACCGCTCTTCATTTAGATATTTTTACTTAAAAAGTAAAGAGTAAAAAGTACTGTTTTCTAATGTAACGAGTAAGGAGGATGCACTTCAGTGACAATACTTTACATCTGCACTAGAAAAATGTGCTGATACAACGCTGATGCCACTTCACCAGCCTAAGCCTTGCGTAGGAGCCATGTCAGCCGTCTGGCAAGCGAATTTCTCAAGTGCTGGAGGCTACCTGGTTGATCCTGCCAGTATTACATAACTTGTGTTCACAGGCAACATTTAAAAGTTACATTTTGTGGCAAGAAGTGACAAGTCATTGCAGAAAGTGATATACAGAAGTAGAAGTTTGCGTTTTTTAAACAATATTTGACAAAAGTAAAACACGTTTTCATCACAACTGGAATTCCCTCACATAACTCAAAGGAAAGTACTTTTAACCTGAAATAGTGGAATTGGTGCCTCCCAAAAAGGGGGTAAAAGTAGTCAAATATATCGAAAAATCGACTAAAGTACAGTACGAAATATTCGTATTTCGTTACTTGCTGACAAACAGGACGCCTGTTTATGTGGCTTGCTCCACATGCGCATGCTGGGAAACCCGATACAGTTGGAACGGTCCAAGCAAGCAAACTGAGCGGATCACAACACGACGAAGCAAGTGGGTCTAAATGGGAGACGTGCACACCAAGGCTAATAAGTCGACGCCGAGACTGTGGCAACGTTTCGTCGCCACTTACAGCCGCAAACTTACCTCTACTTTCAAGGACGAGCATCCTCTCAGAAACTCTCGAATGTTGCCGATGCAGTCGGCTTCGGTTCGCGGGTCCGGGCAGTACTGAGCACAAACACACGGGACAGAAATGTATCAGCACGTTTGACGTGGACTCAACACCTTTTTTTAAAACCCGCCGACTCGAAGCTAACGCCATTAAAGTCCAGTTAGAAGTGGTCGTAGGAATGCGAGTTTATGAAATATGGAGTAAATCCGCGTCCTCTTCGTTGAAACATAGCCATTAATGACATCAGCGTCAAGCTAGCGCCGAGATGTAAACATCCGCTTATTTATTCGACTTTCGAAGTAAAATAATTAGTGAAGGCGCGTTCTAAAGTCAATCGTTCCGCAAATGATATAACAATTATACGAAAGATGTACGTACGATGTAGGTGGATCAAATCTTATTCGTAAACCTACGCCTACGGTGCACAATTTATTTTTCTATTATTATTATTAATCCGCGAATGCATGACGTGAGATTGATTTTGTTATTCTACACAACACTTCCCTCCAGCACTTCATGCTTATGATATTATTGACCGTTTACTGCGCAAAAAATAAAAACTATAACACTTCAGATCTATTTCCGGTATTATTGTTGTACGCATCCCCGTCTGACACCCTCCCCTTCTGTCTGTCGCCAACTTTACAAAACAAGAGGTCGAGCAACTGGGAAGAACTTTCGAGGAGGAAGTGACGACGCCTGTGTGCAAACTTATCAACTTTACTATCTATTGCGCTTTCATGTCTAAAATAACACCCTATTACCTTTAAGAAAAAAACGCAGTAACAATGCATTTGGTCGTGTTTAACTGTATTTAGCAAAGCGAACGTTCTTCCGGTTTCTCTTCTGACTGCTGCATACAAGTGGCGTCGAAAATGCGGAACATATAAGTGTTTCTTGGCAATAGTACAGCAATTATCGCCCATTTTGCTTCAGATCATAAACATTTAGCGACGTCATTAAAAGCAAAAAGTTCGTTGCAACTTTTTAAATGGGCGGCCTGTGCCCCTAAGTTCATATCAAACCCCTCCCTTCTTGTCTACTGTCGCACCACATTACAGTATGTCAACTTTTCTCTCTCTTTCCCTCTCTCGCTCTCTCTCTCAGATTTCTGTACCTTGGCGGTGAAACCGGGCACAAGTCTCTCGACCAGCTTGCATAGTACGAGGCCATCCTTCAGCGAGGCTTTCAAGAATTCCTCCGGGTCGGCGATGTTCTTCTTGGGGGAACTGAGCACTCCCAGCGATATCAACCACGTTACGGTCTGCTCCTCGGGGTTCATGGCGCCGTCAGACGGGCATTGCCTTGGCGACGGTCGTCCTCCTGATCCTCCTTCGATGGTCTGGTTCCGTGTCGGCGTGCGATATACCTCGCAGCCCTGCACTTCTGCTTGAAGTTCGGCAAGAGGCGTCAGAGAGGGGAGGGGGGGGGGGGGTGGCTGTGTTACTACATGCCAAAAGTGATGATCACCCCTGCTGGTAAGCAGACACTTTTAACAATAGACAGCAGCAGAAGTGCATTGCCAAGTGCTTGCTTGCCTTACAGATAACATTGATCCGTACCAGCCTCCCAAAACCTTCTTTAAATTTCATTTAAATAACGAAAAATACTGTATTGTTAACACACACGTAAAAAAAAAGAAGAAAAAAAGTCATGGTTGTGTCTTTGAATAGGCCGCCTTCTTAAAAGGGCTCAGCTAATTTTTCTCTTTAATCTGTAATTTCCCACCTTTTTATTTAATGTTCATTATTCATTGTCATGAAAAAAACAACCTTTGTGGACTGTTTTTGTCATTTTTAGCCATAACATTAATTAGAGGAGCATACTGATTTTTGTATCATTCTGAATTGCGTGGTGGTCTTTGTTGAAACTAGCAGAAGACCACATACAATACGACCAAAACAGTTCAACGCCTGATTTTCTATCTTTACGTGTGTTGTCTGTCACTGACTAAAAAAAAATCAAATAAAATCTTAAGATTTGAAAAATCTTTTGTGTGTGGCAATTTTGACGCACTTTCCCAGCCTTCTGCTCCATCATGACATTGCCTGGTCAGAAGAGTAGGCAGGTTGCTTCAGCACGGCCATGTTCTCCTCAAGCAGGAACTGTCGGATGCTCGCGGCAATAATGTTAGCATACATGTAGTCCTGCTGGAATGCTTGCCTCTTCTTGTAGTTTTTTTTTTTTTTTAAGACACCAGTGTTTTGAACTCGTCACATTTTGTACATCTGTTCAACAATTTGTCTTCTCCAACACTGCATGCACCGAGAAGAGCCCGTTGGGCATGTTACATACTCGCGACTTATTGTTAGCTGCCGCCACTACCACAAATAGCACCCGGTGGTCACTAAATTCCAACACGGTTCCTACGGTATATGAGACGCTGCCATCTCTATGGTTGTAACGGCACTTGGGCAAAGAACTGCTGCAAACTCATGATTTGACTCACTCGAGTCACACCGTCTCAAGCTCATATTCAACTTTGGCTTGACACAGCCTAAAACAAAACTCACCAAGCGACAGCTCGTAACTTAAGAGAACAAAAGACAGTAAATGAAAGCACCAGAAGTGCCGTCTTCCTCTCCCCGAGTTGCCACAGGGACCAGGAAGCGAATCTTGATGCATCAGCATATTTTGCACAAATGAACTATTCCAACCAAGCTGCCTTGTGTTGTCTGTCAACTCAACTGTGACTTTATATTTCCCTCTAACAGATCAGCTTTGCATTTGTGTAAAAAAAAAAAAAATGAACAGAAAGAGCATTAGTTAGAGTCATGGGGAAAAGTCACAATACGCAGTTGGAAGCTAGCTGAAGGCGGCTCATGTTTTTTTTTTAAAAACAAAAATACTATTAATTTGGGTAACACTTGGCTCATTTACCATCGTTGGCAGCATTAACTCTGGGATTTGGAAGGGTGACAATGCTACTATTTTCAAAAGGTGAGTTTTGTGTCACAAAAGGATCACAAAATTCTAGGTTTTGATATTCTACCGGTATGGGCCTAAATGCGTAAATAACAATTTCAGATGCAATTCTGAAATTGACAGCAACCATTGACTTCATGACCACATTATCAGCAGAGCAGGTTTTGGCCATTTATTACAATCTACATCATCTCAAGTCAAGACTCAGCCTCTTCTCATTTTCCAGAAGTCTTTCAACCAGTTGTCTCAGGATTGTGGCAGACACTAAAAGGACAAACATTCAAATCATCAACGCACATAATAAAGCGGTATGGACTAGCCAAACAAATTGATGGGGCTCAGTACCTGCACAAAATGGAGCGTGCTCTTGATTGGTCTACTGGTCCGAGTACGCATGGACAGAGTTGCGGTGCACATAACAAGGTTTGTATGCCTTCAAGCGTTGTTCACCCTGCAACAAGACGACAAAATTAACCTGCGCCCTTCTCTCTATTGTGTATTCATGAAACATAAAAACGATCTTGAAAGTCCTTGGTCCCACACTGCTTTTCACGTGAACGATTGTTTCCAGTTGGGTGGTTGCAATGGCGGTGGTTCTTCCAGAGGTCTCCTTTGTTTGAGCAAAAGGTTTTGAGACTGACTTTATGGTAATTTCACGTCGACAAAGAAAGCCTGGGAAATTGTTTTGTCTATACTATTAAAAGCATTTGTCAATCTTGCTTACTTTGGGCAAGTACCTCGATTAGACAAGTACTTGGTGTAAAAGGATCTCCATTGTCAGGGTTGAGCTGCCCAGGAAAACAAAACAAAACAAAAAACAAACTTTCGCTGCAGGCAAGGGACAAAAGGTCTTCACTTGCCTTGGAGCTCGTTTAAGTCCCTACAAATTTAGCTACAATTAAAAAAAAGGTGCGTTCAAGCTGACATCCTTTTTTTTGCAGTCCTTTCGAAGCACTACTGTCTTGAATTGAGCGACGACTGCAATACAGGAACAATGAAAGGCATTTTACAGATGTGAAACAAAGAGGTTGGCTTTGCTTACCAGCAGTTGACTATGGTTTCTTGTAGGATAGAAGCTTGCATTTGGTTGCTCTTGCCTTTGGTTTTGACGTAGCGTGCCAGCAAATGGCTCTAGGATGATGGATCCATTTCCCAAGGAACTACATTGGAACATTTTGACAGTGACATTTGCCGAATCCCTTCAACACAACAGTGAGCAATTTCTCTCTTCAGTGAAGTTCCAGAGCAGAGACGCAACTCAAATTTACAGAGAACTTTTTTTTTTTTTTAATTTTAAATTCATATCCGGGCTTCTGGTTTTGTTGGCATATTGATGCTCAGTGGTCAGGGTACAACTAGTAATTTTATTAAGAGTAGGAAAGCCAAACTTATAGGGCATTGCAGATTCCAGCAGCACTGTACCAAAAAAAAAAAAAAAAAAAAAAAAACACTTGGTAACTGTTACCGTTACATAAGAGATATTGGAAAAAATGAAATTAAAAAAAGTGAACACATACAAAAAATTGGGAAAGTCTAGATACAATTTAAAGCGAATTTAAATCCACAGATTTTTTTTTGTACGTGTCAGCCGTCTCCCACAGCGCTTTGAATGCTGCACGAAGACTCAATATCTGCGCGAGACTCTTCCATGTCCATTTCTAGTATCTGTTGCGAGCCATGCCTCTGTCGGGTCGACTGCCTCCACGGCCACCGCGTGGCCCTCCGCGGCTTGAGCCGTACGAATCGCGAGGAGGGTATCCTCTCTCGCCAGGGGGCGCAGCCCTCTCCTGCCTACCCATGCGCTCGCCACGGGGAGGTGGGTACGGCTCACTCCGACTGCTGTAAGTGTCGCGCCCGCCATAGCCATCCCGGGAACTGCCGCCATAGTCGTCGTAACGACCGCTTCCGCTGCCCCCACCGAAGGACGGTGGGGGGCCCCGTGAAGGTGGGGCGCTGCGAGAGTTACCTGCAGGGTCAACGGGTCAAGTAATTGGCAAGATATAATTGACACATTTTTTTTGTTGTTCTTGCAGGTTTTGGTTCTCTTTTTCTTTGCCAGTACACTGAATTCTGTGATGCGCTAATTGAACAGATGGTGGTTTTTACAAGTACCAACTGTTGGTGGTGATGGAAGTTCTAAATTCAACACGTTTGTTGCAGACATTTGGGGCAGTTAAGATCCAGCCACATGGAGTACTCGAGTTATTGGTTTCAACATGCCATTGATTTCTGAGGCCACTTCTCCTTTTTAGAGCTCCAAGTTTTCAGAGTGGTCTTGATGGTTATTTGTGAAGGAAACTCCTTGAGGGAGAGCGTTTTGATGGGCAACATATTCTGTTCTGCGTTTTCCAAGGACTGTTTCTGGCTCCTTATGGTAGTCAACTCTGGTCTTAGCCAAAATTTGCGAGGCACGTTTATCTTTTGAGGAATGCAGCGGTAAAAGGAATTGGGACAACGGGATGCCAACGCTCGATCAACCAATAGCTGAAGAATTTACTTTTGTTGGCAGCAGCAAAGTGTATGAGAACATTTTAAACGTCGTTTCCTCTGGGTTGCTCTTTCTTGGAAAATGAGGTTGGTTATCTATGCAGCTCCTCTTCATGCCACTTTTGGTTCATCTTACACCTGTGTAGAAATAAATCTTACCGTAACCATCAAACGAATCTCTGTACGAGCCGCCGCCGCCGCCACCTCCTCCTCCGCCGCCGCCGCCGCTACTCGAACGGTCCATGTAGTTTCTGGAATCTCGTCCTCCACCATAGCCTTCACGATCACTGCAATAAGTACACAAAGTTACTCGGTGATCGTCTGGAAGCAACTTTTGCTATGCGCCTAAACTGGAGGCTGAACGCAGTGTTTCCCACAGATTTGAAATCTACTTGGGTGTGTGGACTCCGGTGGGGGTGGGTTGGTTCTCAGTCGTGTTACTCGCGTCTCCTCTAGCCTCAAGATCCACAAGTGAGTGACGGCGTACTAACGTTACATGCGGTATATCTGTTTTTTCCCCCTCTTTCTTTCTTTTCAAATATATTTCTTATTAAATTTTCTTGAAAACTTCTTGGGTGGCGGCCAGTTTACTTGGGTGGCCCACCCAAGTATTAACATGGTGTGGGAAGCACTGTGAACCAGTTAGTCGACTTTACTATTGTGCATCAACATTTTAAAATTTGACGGAGACGAGTCTGGGTTTTTTGGAATCTTCCTATTTATAGAATAATTTCAACTCGCCCTCTGCTTTGTAAATACAACACGCAACAACGTCGCAACACTTGTACTATGCTACAAGCGTGTCAAAGTATTTCACCAGTAAACGAGTGAAAGTGTCGCTGATCGTAATTAATCCATTTGACTTTCATCTCTCTATAGTTAACTATAAAATCTCCAGTCGTTCAAACCCAAACACTTACTTGTAACCTCTTGACATTGAGCCACAGTCATCCCGGGAACCGGAGTAATCGCGGTATGAATAATCTCTCGGCGGAGGTCCATAGTCCCTTGAATCTCTTGAGTTGTAATCTCGACTGGAATAGCTGTCAAGGATGAATTGAATTCAAACAGTAACTTTCACCGAAAAGCTTTTTTCAATGATTAATAATGTCTGCCTACATGTGGTGCAATGCATGATGCTACAAATACAATTATATGTAAATAGAAGAGATTAATGATAAACAGAAAAAAAAAAGGATGGATAAATGATTTAAAACACCCTACCTATCCTTTGAGTTATAATGATCATCTCTGGGTGATGGATAGTCATCCCTTCTGGACATCACGGAGTCTCTGCGAGGGGGTGGGCCATAGGGGTCCCTGTCCCTTGACATCGGGGCTGAAAAGCAATGTCATGACGTAACAATCAATAGGAAACTACGCCATTATTAAATTTAATAATTAAAACATTGCATTTTTGGGTCTTTTATTTATGTTTTGAACCTTTGGCATATTATACTATTATTATTTTAATATATATATATATATATCTGTCTTATGTTCTTAAAAATTATTATAGTCTGGTAATTTAACTTTTCCAGTATTTCCTCAGAGGGAGCGCTCTGCAGCAGAAGCTGGGGTTGGGCCTGTGGCCGCAGCTTTTCGCCTTCTCCTGGCGCAGACGGCTCCCCGGGATCACGTTTTCGTCGCCAGGTTGCCCTGTGCTGAGGGTCAGTATTGGGGTGGGCCGGGGATTTGTTTTTAAACTACATAAAGCACTTTGAGTTGCATTTTTTGATATGAAAAGTGGTATGTAAATAAAGATTGATTGATTGATTAAAGGCTTAAATATTTCGCTAATGTAATCACTCAGAGCTCGTTTAATTTTAAATCCTTTGAATTTCAGCCTCTCAACAGTAAATACTCTCCAATTCTGCAGTTCTACATGAAAGCAAGACTGATTGTGTTTAATAAACATAATACATTTGCAAAGATCTGATTTTACTTTGGGAAACCGTGATCAACATTTTTTGTGTGCTAATTTTCTGACATGTTATGGACCCCAAACGAGCAAATAAATCTTCAATTTATGCATCGTCAGTGTGAAATAATGTCCCGTTTACTATACTTTGAAAGGGCATGGGGCAAAACTTACGTCTGTTCATTGGACCAGATGGGGCAGACCTTTTGGGTGGGGGGCCTCCATTGCGCATAGGTGGTCCTCTCTTCATTGGTGGGGGCCCTCTTGATGACATCCCCTTAAAGAAGGGTTCTCCATTGTCGTCGTCATAGTAGTCTGCAAGTACAACAGAAAACAGAGACAAGATGAGATGAGATGCAATAGATGCAAATTCCATTCAAAAATGTACAAATTCAACTAAGACTTACCTCTGGATGGGCCTCTCATCCCACCTCCCCTGGATCCACGGAGGCCTCTGGGTGGGCCACGACTGCGAGAGTGCATGGGTGGCGGTCCGCGTCTGCCCCCAGAGTCATAATTGGGCTTGGTAGCCTGCTCCACTTTGATGGCCTTGCCATCAAGCGACTGTAGTACAGAAAAAATCAGAGCCCCTCATATAAAAATCTGTTTTATTATTTATCACTAAAACGCATACGTTAATCCAATCCATACCTTTCCGTTCATTTCACGTGCGGCATCCTTTGCGTCGGTTGGACTATCGTACGTCACAAACGCAAAACCCCTCGACTTGTTTGTGTCACGGTCTTTCATCAGAAGAACTGGAAAGACAGGAAAATGGAGGAAGCACATTAGTTGGGCCCACCTGCAGGCAACTTAGTCAAATGATAAGCTGTTTTTATTTCAGATGTATTGATTTATTCATGGTGGGCAACCACAAATGAATTTCAGCTGCTGCGAAAAGATTTTGAAGAGCGCTACCGATGTGCAACTGTTGTTTTAACTTTCAATGCTGCAGGGAAAGATGCTCAGGTGCTTGTGTGAGTCTACTTGTTGATACAAGTAGAACATAATTGTTAATTGCAACACTATCTGTTATGAGTAAAAAAACAAAAAAGGCAGTGGTTATTTTACCATTAACAGCTCAGATTCACCAATCGCTGGTGCGATATATTCAGTAGATTGGTCGTGATGTGTAGACTGCTGGAAATTTGTTATTTTGTCCTGATTCATGCTGTGCTTGATTCCCTTCCCACACTTAGATCTCTTTTCACAAAGTTTTTATTGTTTTGCCACTGAAAAAATGTACTTTTTTTTGTACTTTTAGTCATCTCGCGATTCACGGTATAATAACGCTTGTTGGGGAATTGCCGGTTACGGCAAAAAATAACCTGGATCAAGCCTGCCATTTTGTCCTTGAATTCAATGACCACGTTATTGTCCTACTAGCACGAGTTAAGGTCGACAAGCAGCACTAAATGTGACCGCTGTGTCTATGTTGTATTCGTACGGAGGTAAGAGATTTCAGTACTTCACGCTGCAGCGATCAAACATATCTTCAAATATCTAACGGTAAATTGTGAACGAATAATAAAGCTGTAAATAGTCAGTTATTTCTCACCTTGAACAATCCTGCCATATTTGCTAAAATACTGCTCCAAGGCCTTCTCGGTGGTCTCGGTATTCAGGCCGCCGATAAATAGCTTGCCTGGTCGGTCTGCTTCAGCCATGCTGCACAAAATCCACAAACAGAAACGTCGAACGAATATTAAACAGGGGCGTGTTTTCAAGACACGTGCAATATATTACTTATTGAGACATCGGGCGTTACCGACCTCGCTTGGGTTGCTGAATACCGCAAAATGGCGATAGCCGCGGACCTGGCTGTAGCGTGTTTACTACTCGACACGCCAAACGAAGCGGCCGATTGATTAGTAGCGTGATCGACAAGATGGGTTTCCGTCGATCACTGGAGATGTTATAAACAACGAACAACTCGCTATGATTTCTCTTTTTGGCTGTGGCACGAATAAAAAAGAGAAAGGCGGCTACACAAAAGAGAAAAGAGCGCTTTTCAACAGGAGTGTTTCAAGCTCCACCCCTTTCTTCTTCGCCGTCTTTTTTCTGTATGGATTCGATTTCGGGCGGCAACTAGCGTCCAAGTGTATTACTGCCACCTACCGGACTGGAATGTGGCAGAGGGGACAGGCAGGAAATTGATTTTTTTTCAAATTCGTTTGAAATATTGATGTCCTTTCCTATAGCTCGAAAGGAAGCCCCTTTAAATATCTAATTGATCCGACGACGTATCCCAATAACGATTAAAAAGGTGGCGTAAAGATAAGGCGATTCGATTTTCCAAAGAGGCCCTTATTATAAATGTCGTTCAACAATGCTAGTCTGAGCGCTAACTGTGTAAGTGCGCTAAATGTGTAATGCCACCTAACCTTTTTTTTTTTTTTTTTTTTTTTTTACAAATGAAGCATTCTCATTTTTGTTACAAATGAAGCATTCTCATTTTGGGCATGCTGACATTAGATTGCTAACCATAGTGGAATCGCGTTACGCCGACTTCCGTGTTGAGACAATCATTTCCGCGTCACGTGCCATAGTGAAACGTCACTGTAGTGTTCACTGTTGGTTGAGGCTGACGGGACACTGAACGACCGTTGCTTTAGCTAACGTAACTGTGTTTCGACCAGGCAGTGCAAAAAGAACTAGCTATTCTTGTTCCGCCATCGCAGCCTTTCCCACGGACAAGAAATACTCCAATTTAACGCGGGCGTGATATTCGACGACTCACACATACAATGAGACGGCGAATAGAGTTTGGTTATTTGCTTCTTTTCTTTCTCGTCTCGCATTTCTGCTCGTGCTCGGCGTTCTATCTTCCGGGTTTAGCCCCAGTTAGTTTTTGCGAGGAAGGCGAAGGTGATCCCGATTGCCAGGTAGGAAGAATTGGCCATTTTCGGGTTTCTATAGTGATGCTTTGGATTTCCTGCCGAATTCTGCGCTTTTAACCTCTGTTGGTGTCAATGTTTACGTTGCTAGCTCACGTTAGCATTTCTTTAAGGCCCCGACTATCGGGTGCAAACAGCATGAGCATTGTTATGTCGCTGGATGTTAGCTCACTGTTTTTTGCACATTTGCACATTGTCGATCCTTTATTTGTAAGCAAATATGTATAATGGACTAAAATAGTACGTTACGGTAACCACAAAATATCTTATTTGACGCGAGTCTCAATCGATTGTTTCTTACCTTGTATTTAATATTTCAATTTCTTTACATCTCGAAGGCGCAATGATGTCGAGAGGACATAAACGAAAATAGCGCAAACATTAGTAGTTGAAAAGGCAAACGTTTTTGATCATTGCAATGGTGCAATGCGTTATAATAATTGTGTCGAGTTTGAATGATCTTCATGATCTAAGACAGTTCAGTTGTATTTAGGTACAACTTTTTGTCCTTATGTAAGGGCAGTGTTCAAACTCGCAATGTTAACAGTGGCTTAAGACCTCATTAAATGTACGTTATAAGAATTAAAAACCCCATAAACTAAAACTAAATTATTTTTAAGGTGGCATGTGGTGTAAAACTGCATTCCAGAGTATGCAGCATAAAAAGAGAAAGCCATTAAAGCACTGCAGTACAAATGTGCACATAAAGAGTGATCAGTGCTTAAAAAAATACTTAATGCTATGTCAGCAGATTTTCTTTTAAAATGACTTCTAGTTTCAAATTTACTCAAGTCAGGAAAAAAAACAGGGATTTATGGGATTAAATTTCTGTCCCTCCCTTCTCGTAAATAACAGTAGTGGCTTGTTGCCTTTAAATATTTTGTAAATAAAATTGAGTAACACTGAGTAACTTAAAGATATGCGACCAGTTCAGTGTGTACTCCGCCTACCACCAATTGATAGCTGGGATAGGCTCCAGCATGCCCGTGACCCTCATGAGATTAAGCGGTTTGGAAAATGGATGGATGTTTACAAACAGCGGCGGAAAAACGTCAGACCGCACTTTTGAGACACAAACCTTTAGCAACATGTTGGCAACCTGATATTATCCTTCAATATCGACTGTTTCCTTCACCTTGCATCCAAATGACACATGACTTACACATTTCGTGTGCCTACAGAAAGAGATACAGCTGTTTGTCAATCGCTTGGATTCCGTAGAGTCCGTCCTGCCTTATGAATATGACGTGTAAGTGACTCTCTTTGCACATTCTGAAAGCGCATTGTCAACAGGAGTAACCCTGCCCTAATCGTATGTGATACATTTGTCACAGATTCGACTTTTGCAAGGATGCCAAAGAAATGAGGCCTTCGGAGAATCTCGGACAGGTGTTGTTTGGGGAGCGCATCGAGTCCTCGCCATACAAAGTAATGTGTAATTTGTTGCTTATTTTACATGCTTATTCATCCCCCTTGAGTCTAAAATAAATGTCTTTGTGTAGTTCAAATTCAAACAAGATGTCAAGTGTGAGGCGGTGTGCACCAAAACGTACAAGAAGGACAACCATGAGGACATTACCCGATTGGATTTTATCAAAATGGGAATGCAGCTCAACTATCAGCACCACTGGTTTGTGAAGTTTAGCCGAGCTTATCTCGATATCTACAGATAGATTACTGGAGCTGAGAAAAGAATGTTTGGTATTTTGAGTGGCACTTGTCATTGTTTCAGGATCATCGACAATATGCCTGTCACGTGGTGCTATGACGTCGAAGACAAGCAGATATATTGCAACCCCGGCTTTCCCATTGGTTGCTTTGTGACTGCGGATGGGCGACCTAAGGATGCTTGTGTTATTAATGTAAGCTGAAATTCTCTTTTGTTTGGTATACAAACAATGTGTTGAACTTCTTTCAAATTTCTAACCTTAATCTTTTGGAAAAAAAAAAATGTTCCCCCCAGGCCAATTTCAACCAGAAGAAGACCTTTTACGTTTTCAACCACGTTGACATCAAGATCTCATACCACAAAGGAGCCACTGACGGGTGGACGGGAGCTCGGCTGGTTGGTGCCACACTGGAGCCCAAGAGGTAAACATTGGAACCTTTAAATGTGCTATAATCGGGGGCCATTATGATCATGTGCTCAAATTTGGAAAGTTTTATAAATGTTGGGAAACAATAGAAATAAGAAAAATAAATCTGCTTCAGAAGAAAACTATTGCCAATGTAAAACCAACATTAATTGTAGAACAAATGTTTGAAGTAAGGATTTGATGCTAAAAAGCTAATTCGTGACAGCCAACCAACACAATGTGTACTCACTGCTTAAACTCTTGATGACTTTTCACAACCAAACCCATTGAAGTAACCTTTGAGATGTTCACTTTCTACCAAGATTAGTTACGGTTTGAATGTAAGTGGCTTTCGAAGCATAGATTTGTTAAGCATGGTTTTTATGTGGCTTTCAATGTGTATTTTCCTGACAGTTTTGGTTGGTATTCCATTGTATCAAGTATTTTTGCTTTAGCTGTTTTATTGTTGTAAACCATGGTACAAGATTATTATTTTTCCGCCCCTCCCACAACAGTATCAAACACGCAGATGAGAAGAACCCAAACTGCGAAAGCACCACCCCAATGGAGGTGCCGAGCCAGTTCACCAACGACGTGTCCATCGTTTACACCTACTCTGTCACGTTTGAGGTCAATCTTTGCATTAATATGAAAATAGAATACATGTATTATAAATGCTACACAGTGGAACATGTGACCTCCTTTTACAGGAAAACAACGAGATCAAGTGGGCTTCCAGGTGGGACTACATCCTGGTCTCCATGCCGCACACAAACATCCAGTGGTTTAGGTAGGAGCACCTTTTTCACCTTCATATTTGAACAACTGTTGTCACCAGTTGCTTACGCACATTCTGTGAATGTCTTGGCCGTTAGCATCATGAACTCCTTAGTCATCGTGCTCTTCCTGTCCGGCATGGTGGCCATGATCATGCTCAGAACGCTGCACAAGGACATTGCCAGATACAACCAGGTGGACCAGGTACAAGCATCATCCACACTTGACATTTGCACCATCATTACAAAAGGTTCAACAGGAGGACGACATCAAATGGCTGACCCCTGAAGGCTTACATTAGACTGTGGAACAGAGTTAAATTGCCACAACAGAAGAGCCAGCATTATCCGCCATTACCTTTTACACAGAACTCGGCTAAGTGGGATATTGAAGCTCGGTGTGTCCTTTCACACAGCATCCTCCAATCAGATAATTAGATGACGGGGAAAAAAAGAAAAACCTACAATGGATGGGGCATTACTGTATTCTCAACAAAGCTTTGGTAAAAACAAAATGTTAAAAGTGAGCTATGCATAAGCCAGCAATTTCCCCCTTTGAGCTACAATGTGAGCCGTAATGGAGGCACAATGGCACCAAAAATGATTCCAAACGTTTTCAACATTTTTGAAACATGTTTAAAAAAAAATATATATATATATATATATATCACTCTACATTATTGTACTTTATAGAAATAATCAATAACAGTGTTGCTGCACTGGTTATGTTCAAAATGCTTTACGTTGATGCTAATTTTGTTAGCCTGTTTAAGACGTTTTGCGTTGTCTGTTAGCAATAAGCTAGTAGACTGTTGTTCAGTTTTGCAGTTGTGGTTAGAATTGGTATCAAATAATGGGAATCATTTAATAAGGGTGTCTTGTAAATTGACATCCCGTTGTACTTCACAGCAGACGGTGGTGCTGCTGTTATCTCACACAATTAACCGATGGACAGAATGCGCCAAAGCGCTCGCATTTGCTATAAACAAACCCCGCGATATTTGCTTGGTTCTGTGTAAATGACAAAGATAAAACCCAGAACTTCTCTTGGCTTCAGTTTGAATCACATCATTTTTCTTTGTTAGGTATGGATGAAGTCATGTATTATACAACTAGTAACTATCAAATAAAGACACCATTTTAAATGGCTTTTTAATCAGCGGTGGCCTAGAATTGGCGACTCCCTAAAATCTAAGATCCACTCATCTCGCGAAGGTGGAGGTTTTCCTCATGGTTGTCACATCAGTGAATTCTCCAGCGTGAAATACTTTTTAAGACCTGAACGTGTTGTTACATTTCACAGGAAAACTTGATAAAGGTTCCATCGGCCAAGCAGAAATCCACTCCCTTTTATGTAAGCCTGCTGAAAAGCAAACACACTTGTGGCCCTTCAATCGGGTGTCTGGGTGAGATTGAAGCACAAGCACACGAGAGGAATGTAAAATGTGGTGTGACTATTTGAGTATAACCGTATAGTTATAAAGTTTCTGCTGATTGGATTTGCAGCACACCAAATTTTACAGTTCTCAGCGTTCACCTTTTGTGGCTTTGCTGGCAAGCTTTGAGCCGCCAGGTTACAACTCACTTGCGTGGTGGCTGGTTAAACTTTAGCCTGTCATTTGCACGCGATTGATTTGTCGTCTCGCTTACCCTTTTTACAGGAAGACGCGCAGGAGGAGTCGGGCTGGAAGCAGGTGCACGGCGATGTGTTCCGCCCGCCCAGGAAAGGCATGCTGCTCTCCATATTCCTCGGACAAGGAACGCAGATCTTCATCATGACTTTCATCACACTCTGTAAGATCACACAATATATAAGGAATGATGTCACGAGGTAAACGGGTAGAACTACTTGAAAGGTGAGCCAGAGTTCAAGCGTGAGAGATCGTATTGCTGTGTAAGGTGGAAGGTATTTTTTTCGGGGTGGGGATGTGTGGGGGGAATATTCAGAGAAAAATTTGCGAGTAAAAAACTCTGAAACTTCCAACAAATACACGTAGCGTAGCTTTAGTCTAATGTGAGTATTCGTTGGTGTTTAATAGGAAACTGTTTATATTAATGAAAAGGTAAGATTCTTTAAACTTTATTCGTCATACACGGCAGCTAGAGCGACAACACTTCCTGATCCCCTGTCAGCTGACTAACACTAACCAATCAGAAGCTAGCATACTAATAAATGCAAGTGAATGACGGAGAGCAGCAGATTCGACGCAGCAATTTAGCTTTTTGTACAAAAAACAAAATGTATGAATGTATAAATAATAATGCTGGAAACATAAATGTACAAATACACATTTTAACAAATTAACTTAAATGCAAGATGCTCAGGGTCTGGACCTTCGCAAACCCGACTGAAAAGTATTTGCACAAATATCCGAGTCGTACGCTACGTGTATTTCTTGTAAGTTTCTGTGGGGTTTTCTCGCAAATTTGCGACTTTATAAAGTCGCAAATTTATTTATTTCTCGTAAGTTTCTTGAGTTTTCCCCCCCCCCGCAAATCTTTAACTGGAGTTTTTTTTTCCTCTGAATATTGCCCCCACCCTCTAAAAAATATATATTTCTACATGGCCCTAATACGGCGTCATAATTTTCAAACATCCGCTTAGTTTGCGTTTAAAAAAAAATAAAAGTGTAACATGGCTATTAACACAAACACAGCTGATAACGCAGGAGATAACAAAATAATTCATTCAACATGGTGGACTGGTACAGGTTAGGGCAGTGGTGGGCAAACTCGGTCCTGGCGTCCTGCAGGTTTTGGAGGTTTCCCTGCTGCAACGCAGCTGATTCCAATCAACAGGATCGTTACCAAGCTTATGCAGAGCTTGCTGATGAGCTGATCATATATCAGCTGTGTTGAAGGGAAACCTCCAAAACCTGCAGGACTCCGGCCCTCGAGGACCGAGTGTGCCCACCCCTGGGTTAGGGTCACGTTAATGGTGGAAAAAGTTTTGAAATTATTGAACTTGGTGAAATATGCCCACGAGTAGGGTGTGTGTAGACTATTATTATTATTATTGTTATTATTATCATCATTATCTCTGAATATGTTACACCATTTCTTGTTGGTGACAAGTAAAAAAATGTAACGGACTGTTCCTCCGTAGTTTTGGCCTGCCTGGGCTTCCTCTCCCCAGCCAACAGGGGCGCACTCATGACGTGCGCCGTGGTCCTCTGGGTCCTGCTCGGCACCCCCGCTGGCTACGTGTCGGCGCGCCTCTATAAAAGTAAGATGGCTGACAAGAAGCTGCAGACAAGTGAATATGTGCCCCTTCTTAATGTGATTTGTGTGTTTATTGCAGCTTTTGGCGGAGAGAAGTGGAAGACAAACGTCCTGTTGACGGCGCTCCTGTGCCCGGGGTTGGTTCCCTCACCAAAAATGGCTCCTATGTGCTTCACTCATTTCTATCCTTGTGTCAATATTCCCTCACCTCCGCCTCCTTCTGCAGGATCGTGTTTGCTGACTTCTTCCTGATGAACCTGATCCTCTGGGTGGAGGGGTCCTCGGCCGCCATCCCCTTTGGGACCCTGGTGGCCATCCTGGCACTTTGGTTTGGAATTTCTGTGCCACTCACCTTCATCGGCGCCTACTTTGGATTTAAGAAGCCTGTACGTATCTGTCCTCTTGGAATGACGGCGAACAACTAATTTTCTTGTGGAAAATGTTGACTTCACAATAACAGTGTCAAAAAGTATGATAGCAGCTGGAGTCTTACTGCTTGTTGAATGAGTCAACACAATTCATTGTCTAGATCAGGGGTGTCAAACTCACAGCCCAGGGCCCCTTCTTGACATGAACGTAAAAGTTAGCGCAGCCCCACACTTTTTGTTCCTAATAAAGATTGGATTAGTTTTTGTTTTTTGAGTAATTGAACCTTTAGATTGGATTAGTTTTTGTTTTTTTTTGAGTAATTGAACCTTTAGATTGGATTAGGTTTTTTTTTGTAATTGAACCAATTTTTTGTGTGGAATACTTAATCTGGAGTTTGAGACACCTTGTGCTAAAAAAAAAAAAGCTAAGAAAAAAACAATACATGCTTTCTTTTGATACTTTTAACCAAGGTTTTATCAAACATTCTGCCAATTTTACAACTTTCCATGCAGATGTAAAGTCCCCACTTTAAATCCATGATTTATCTTATGTATTTTTTTATAAACTATTTTTGTTCTTCAGGCAATTGAACAACCAGTGAGAACAAATCAAATCCCGCGTCAAATTCCCGAGCAGTCGTTCTTCACCAAGCCCATCCCGGGCATTGTCATGGGCGGCATCCTGCCCTTCGGCTGCATCTTCATCCAGCTCTTCTTCATCCTCAACAGCATTTGGTAAGCAGGCACAACTCGAACCCTCGCCCCGAACCAGCGCTCAACTCGCCGTGTGAAATGTGTGGCACTCGTTAGGTCCCACCAGATGTACTACATGTTCGGCTTCCTGTTCCTGGTGTTCATCATTTTGCTCATCACCTGCTCCGAGGCCACTATTCTGCTCTGCTACTTCCACTTATGTGCTGAGGTACCTTTTAAAACGATGTATTATGCTGTCACATACATTTTGGTTGGTTAAAAGTGATGATTTGCAATTGTAGTGCAAGCAAAAATGTCATTTATGAGCACTAGATGGTGCCAGCAAACTTTAAAACCAGCAGCTTTTTTGGCTGATTGTGAACACTACATAAAAAATAAAAAAAAAAGTCAATACAGTCAAAGTCCATGTGAACAAATGATACAAAACCTGAAACTCGCAGTGATGTGCTGGTGTTCGAAGCCTTTGAGAAACGGATATTCGAATAGGCATATTATAAATTATATCCTCTGTGGAAAAACTGCTAATATTACTGTAGCTCACTGTGAAATAGTTGTAGTCAATTTACCAATTATTTAATAGTTTATAGTTATATACAATTGTTAAATCAATAAATACATTCAATTGTTTCAATTATAAAACCTAATTTAAAAAAATTACATTCATAGTTAACATTTTATATAAAATTTGAAGTTTATTGTTATATAACATATATATTTGACATTTTGTATTAAGTAGTGTTTATTTCAAATTAAATATTGTAATACAAATGAAAAAGATCTTATTTATTTACAATAAACAACTTAGCCATTAATGCGAAATTTTAAATGTAAATGCAAAATTGTTTTCATTCGTATTTTATAATGCGCAATGAAAACACTTTAAAAAGATGTATATCTAAAATGATAAATTTGACGAACTTTTGATATTATTCACAAGAAATCAGTAAATTATTGAAAGGAATCAACCATTAAAAAAATAACTATCAGAGAAAAATAGTCAGGCATGTATAGTGTGTGTGTAAAACAATATTTTAGTATCTAAGTATTTGCGCATTCTGACGTGTTTTAAACTGTGTCATGTTTTAAAAAGATGCATATCTATCATTTTACTAATTAAAAAAAATATATATTATTTGCAAGAATTCAACTGGTATTAAATGAGATTTTTTTAAAAAAGAAGAAGAAAATAAAATTTGTCAACCTATTAGGAGGGGGAAAAAATTGGCAGAGTCATAAATACGTGAACTGTGTGTGTAAAACAATATCTTAGCAAGTATTTGTGCATTCTGACTTGTCATCCTTGTATCACGCGTGTGCAGGACTACCACTGGTGGTGGCGTTCCTTCCTGACTAGCGGCTTCACGGCGGTTTATCTCTTCATATACGCCGTTCACTATTTCTTCTCCAAGCTGCAAATCATCGGCGCGGCCAGCACATTCCTCTACTTTGGATACACCCTGATCATGGTCCTCATCTTCTTCCTTTTCACAGGTGAGCCACACAAGAAGATCATTAATATTGTGCAATTTAGAAGCCTGATGACGTTTTTACAACAGGGCGCGTTTGTTCGAAGTCCAACGGGTCTTAAAGAAACACAACACCGGGGAAGTCGTCTGAGCTCTAGTGCAACGTATTGTTTGCTCTTGATTGCGTCAGCACTGATAAAAAGCCCATTCACGAGCAGTCATGCCTTTACAGTCACGAGCCACTTCTCGTCTAAGGCTCTGTCAAAACAAACGGGTCGCGACCAAGACAATGAGGCTCACTTTTGATTGACTCAGTCGAGCCGGGTCGACTCCATTCCACCATTTTGTGTTGATGCCATTTATACCGGTGATTTTTAGAGCCGTTGCCCTTGGGGTTCACAAAATAATCTGCCATTTAAATGATTATGTTGTGCATTCTTCATAAAAGTGCTACTGCCATATGGGGACCAACTCACCAATAAATTGAATAAACCAATTAAAATGGGATACGTGAGGAAAAGTTTTCTTCTTGGAAACATGGCTTGTAAACATTGAGTGGCCAATACAGTTTTTATCGGATAATACGGTATTCATATTTAAAGCCATCTTGGATCCTGATATGTGAAAATAAATCCTACAAAACTGCGTATCATGTAATGTTTAAAAATAAAAAATAAAAAAAAGATTTGGGCTGTTGACTTGACTCTGGTGTCACAGGTCAAACTGTGTTAATCGGCATGTGTTTATAAATTAGCGCACCGTATTAAAATGGACACATGCACAAAGAGGATAAAAGCCGCAGATGCACCAGTAAATGGAACATCTCATCCCCACCATGTCACACAGAGGAAGACGCTACTGCACTATAGTGCCAGATAAGAAGAAGAAGAAAAAGTTCTAACCGTTGACATTATCTTAAGACGGAGCTGCAAAGTCGCGAGGGGGGACGAGATGTCAAAATATTATCGCCGGGGAATTATCCAAGCAAAACATTATCACGTTCCCTCCTTGCTTCTACTTTGCAGCTCAATAATCCTAATCTTTGCTATTTTGGTCTTTTTCATCCCGTCCTTAATTTTGATCTCAACGTAATTCACGCGTGGACTGTAAAGCTTGCAGAGAAAAGACAGACTTCTTAAATTTAGCGAAATATATTTCAATTTTTTTTGTTTTAATGACTTAAGTGATCCACTGTGTTTTGTCTTAAGTTTGTGTTGCATGGATAACTTTTTTGGTTGCAAAGAAGCAAAAGTTGAAGTGATACAGTATGTCACAAAAGGTAGTAACATTTTTTGTGACTTATCTGCGTCTCTTTACTATTTTGCTCTATAATGGCTTTAAAAAAATCATGTAGGCTTTTAAACATGAGGCAACAAAATGTATTTTGTTCTCGCACCAATTTCAACCCTTTAAATTGATTAAAAAATGTGCAAAAATAACATGACCAAGACGTGTTTTTTTTTTTCCTTCTTCTCAGGAACAATCGGCTTCTTTGCTTGCTTCTGGTTCGTAAATAAGATCTACAGTGTGGTCAAGGTGGACTAGAGGACGGAAGTGGATCGCGAGCGGGAGATGGTGTAAGAGACTGTTGTGGCCGTCTGTCCGCGTGACAGCGACATGTTTGAAAGGACAAAAGAAGTGAGACTGTCATTCATCACCGACGAGACCCCCACGAGCCGAGCCCGTCCTCTTTTTTTTTTTTGTGCTTTAAAAACCTCTTGTCGTCCCATCGTTTTCTTTGGAGCGTTTACTCTCAACTGCTAATACTCTGAGCGACACCGTTACAAACTAACGGTGGGGGGTGGGGGGGGGGGGGGCTCGCTGTCATTGTGAACATTTTGTAGGATTTAAAAAAAACAACTTCCCCCTCCTGCTAAATGTTTATGGTCTTTTTTTTTTTTTTGTTTACTTTAATGGCGGGAGAAAAAACTGCTTGTACATATATTGTATAGACAGAACGAAGGAAAAAAATGCTCATGACTTTCTGTTCTCATTTTAGGGCTTTAAATCTTGAACTATATCAGCCTGTATTGTAGTTGGGAAAGCATATAAAACACTGACATATGTTGCTGATAACATGTCTCTTTTCTCTTTGTATTTATGTGTTTGTTTTGAATGAAAGGCGCCTGGCGTCGTAGATTTCTGCCGCGCGAGCGGCTTCGGCATGTTCCAAAATGGAGGATATTTTTAATTTCATAGGCATCTGTGAATTCACTGATTAACTTTTTTTTGTTTCCTGCACTGTTTGCTTCACCGGGGAAGAGGAGGGATGGGGGTCGGTTGGTCGTCACACACGGTGATATGTTTTGCAAATATATACAATAATACAATGTCACACTTTGTATAAGCCACTTGAATGTATACGAAAACATTGGATACCTTATGTATTTTCTTGTTTGCCGTCTGGTTTGGAAATGAAGACAACTTTGATCTCTCAGTTCACAAGCAAGATGCAAATGTTTTTTTGTCCTTCCCCACTCAAATGTTGGATACCTGCCTTTTGGATTTGCGCGAGATGAGGCACGTGTCCTGCTAATTTGTGAAAAATACAATTTTGTCATCAGACGCCCAATTTTATGAAGTGCCAAATCAATTACCACTACACATGTTAATTGTGCATTACGAGCGTTTGTGGATTGTTAAATGTATTGGGGGCTATTTAACAGCAGGACCTCAGTAGTCTGAGGGCTTGTTTTGAGAATTGGATCAAATGTTCTCACAGGATGTCGTTTGGTCAGCACTGCTATAAACATCACTTGTTTCAATTACCTAAGTGATGTCCTTTCGTGCACAAATTGTTAACCGACATCAGGATTTTTTTTCTCATTAGTTCATAATGGCGAAAACAACTTTTGAATAGCTGTCCACTATACCTCGTGTTTCTTTCCGGTATAGTAATTTTATAATTTCATGTATCGTATAGGCTACATATACTGTTTTGTTTTTTTATTAAAATGAGAAAGAGAAGCGGAAACTGAGCATAACTTTAGCTAACGTCACTTACTTTCGATTTAGTCTCGAACCAGCTTTCCGCCCAGCGCAACTTTTTCTCCTGGACAACAAATCACTTTCCCCCGGACAATTACACGAATACACAAAGTATAAAAAACGAGTTTCTGCTGGAGTCCCTTAGAACTAAAGTGTTGCAAATAGAAGCAAGGTACTAATTTTAACATAGTTCCTTCCACCACATGGCTTCAAGGTACATTTCCACATCTGATAATGCAGAAGAATGCATTCAACATGGTGGAGCTGCACAGGTTCTAGTTCACGTTAATGGTGGGAACAGTTTTGAAATGATTGAACTTGCTCCCATTTATATGGAATTATAAATTCTCTCTCTCTCTCTCTCTCTCTCTCTCTCTCTCTCTCTCTCTCTCTCTCTCTCTCTCTCTCTCTCTCTCTCTCTCTCTCTCTCTCTCTCTCTCTCTCTCTCTCTTATATTAGATTGTGAATGTGTGGCACCATTAGTTGTTGGTAACAGGTACAAGTATGAGAATGTAATGATGATCTTCCGTAGTCTTGGCCTGCCTGGGCTTCCTCTCCCCAGCCAACAGGGGCGCACTCATGACGTGCGCCGTGGTCGTCTGGGTCCTGCTTGGCACCCCCGCTGGCTACGTGTCGGCACAAGAAGATGCAGACAAGTGAATATGTGCCCCTTTTTAATAATATATATATATATATATATATATATATATAGTATTCGCCCGAATATGCTCGTGTTTTTAAAAACGTGTTTTGAACTGTGTCATGTTTTAAAAAGATGCATATCTATCATTTTACTAATTAAAAAAAAAATATATTATTTGCAAGAATTCAACTGGTATTAAATGAGATTTTTTTAAAAAAGAAGAAGAAAATAAAATTTGTCAACCTATTAGGAGGGGGAAAAAATTGGCAGAGTCATAAATACGTGAACTGTGTGTGTAAAACAATATCTTAGCAAGTATTTGTGCATTCCTGACTTGTCATCCTTGTATCACGCGTGTGCAGGACTACCACTGGTGGTGGCGTTCCTTCCTGACAAGCGGCTTCACAGCGGTTTATCTCTTCATATACGCCGTTCACTATTTCTTCTGCAAGCTGCAAATCATTGGCGCGGCCAGCACCTTCCTCTTTCCTTTGGATACAACATGATCATGGTCTTCATCTTCTTCCTTTTCACAGGTGAGCGACTTCCCACACATGAAACTATTATTCTGATGTTATTAAGCCATGGCACAACTGATCCTTTCTGATTTTAAAATACAACACCAGGAAGTCGTTCTGAGCTTGGGCCACTACCCTGCGTGTTTGAGATGTTTCCTTCCTCCAACACACCTGATTCACATGATCAGCTCATCAGAGCTCTACAGAAGCCCGGACCGGAGTTGCCCACCCCTGCACTAGCATCACTCCCAAAAAAACAAAAAACGTTCCAACTGTTGACATTATCTTTAAACGGTGCTGCAAATCATGAGGGATGACGAGATTAAAAAATATTATCAGTGGGGAATAATCCAAGCAAAACATGCTCATTTTCTCTTCTTGCTTCCACTTTGCAGCTCAATAATCCTAATCTTCACCATTTTCCAATGTCATATTTTAGTCTTTTTCATTTCCTCAACTTTGATCTCAACCTAATTCACGCTTAGATAGCAAAACTCACAGAAACAAAGATTGAAGCGATACACATTCTTTTGGGTTAAGTTTGTGTCGCATAAATATATTTTTAGCTGTAAGGAACCAAAAGTTTGTTAAAGGAATAAATGAATAAAAAAAGAAAAATATATATTATTAAAAATTCAGGGCGTCAGTCGATTAAAATGTACAATAAAAAAATTCTAGGTTTCTTACAATTGTTAGCAAAAGTGGAAACAAATTTAAACTAATAGAAATAGTTAAAATGAATTTTTGACGTCTATAGCCGTCAATGGCAGTGAATGAGTTAAGAAACAAAGCAAATGAAAATGTATCATTTTGATGTTTTTTTTTAATGATGTTTTTGTATATAAAAGCACATGTAACACTTAACCATGAATATAATCCACTCTTGTTCAACAGACATTTTCTGGTGATACTGGAAGTAATACAAAATCACACACACACACAAAAGTTTAAAGTCACATAAAAAAAAAAAGCAACAGCACTTAATGTTGTCATCAATTATGCAGGCGTACAATGAAATAATCCTGAATGAGCGGCTGACAAAAAAATTGCTCGCCTTAAAAGCTGCTCATCAGTTGTCGCTAAACACTGCGTAACTTATCATACCTCAACTATTACAATTACTTGGTCCTTTTAAAGCTGCTTTACATATTAAGAATGCGTTTTGTAAGGTTGGGGTTGCAAATACTGTTGTAAATTATTCAGGCAGTAAAAGTGCAACAGTCCCTTGTCAGGTTTTGAGGGGTCAGCTAACTTTAACTTCAGCAGATTTTGTGCCTGATGTTAGTTGAAATGAACAGCCAGCAACCGTGCGTTGACCTCAATACTTCAGAAATATTGCAATAACACAGAAGTCTTTCTTTAAAATGTCACATTTGTTACCAAATTGACACTGCAATCTCTATTGTACAGTCCCTTGTCTTTATTGACAGGTGCAATCAATCACCATCTATGTTTGGAAAAATTGCTTGTTAATTTTGCAATGACGTGAAAATCTTCACCCGCTCAAGCAGATTTATTCCAAACACGAGCATTAGTACAAACACTCACTGTATCCAAAACACACCCTGAGTCGACTGGCTGGAAGCGAATTTGCTCCCGCTAAAATATTAACCACGACGGAATCGACGAGCAGGATGGCCTCCAGATTTCAAAATGTCCAATATCATTTACCAAACAACAGCAAACATTGACATTTGTGCAGAGCCACAATCGGCCTAAAAGCAATCACAGTACGTTTTTAACGTCTTAACTAATTTCAATAATGAATCAAGCTACAGATCCATTCCTTATTGGATGTTGTTCCATTTTAGCCTACGTCACAATAATGGAGTCTGACTGCATACGGAAGAACATACAAAACAATCTGCCATCCTAAATATTGAACAGGGTTAAATTGACCATCTCTGAGCAGAACGCAAATGATCCGCACCACTTAATAATCGTTCAGGATAAACTTTTAGAGAAATCTTTTTACACATGAACGCACAAAAAGTTTGGGCTTTCTGGTGACATTTCGGAATGGACCTAAAATGCACACGGAATTTTACAGGTTAACTTAATTGTATCTTCTCTAAACTAACTGAGCTGAATGGCAGAATTGACAATCAACACATTTCCAAGGATGTCCACTTCTATGCCTTTCTGTGACCCTTCCAGTCTCTCTCTTGCAACCTGCTACGTTCAGCAGCCACGTTCTGAAAACATTCAGTTTGAATTCTCACAAGCTTTGCTTTCAAAAGTTTACAAAAGGTCAAATTTTGGATTCACCCGTAAAATTATACAGCAATCCCCCCTTCCATTGTCATACATAAATACCCTATTTAAATACATCCTAAACATGTTTTAACAGCATTTACAGCACTTTTTTTTTTAAAGGCCTTTAAACACACTTTAAAAATAATACACATTTTAAAACAAAATACATTTAGAGAGAGCAAGAGCAAATAACACAACTATTGCACAGTGTTTCCTCTAAGAGGATTTATTTTCACATTGTTATATGTATTTGTGGGGATCTATTTTGTTTCTGATTTGGGGGGACGGAACTACAGTGTTGTAAATGAGCGCGAGTGGCGGAAGGATACATTGTAAAAGAAACAGCATTCGGAGAGGGAATAGCTCCAGCACAACTTTATTGCAGTCCAGTCAACACAACCTGTCGGAATGTATCCTTCCGCCACTCGCGCTCATTTACAACACTGTAGTTCCGTCCCCCCAAATCAGAAACAAAATAGATCCCCACAAATACATATAATATAACAATGTGAAAATAAATCATCTTACATAATCATCTCACAATATACATCAATAATCATGCCCAAAGTTATGCATTTGAAAATGAATGTAGAGCAGTTGCTTTCTGTAGGTGTAAAAAGACGGATTTCAGTGGATGACATTCAATTATTTTCAACAAAAAACTAGGCTGCACTGAAATACTCCGTTTTGTTCTTCATCTTTCTGATTTACACCGTCTCAAACTAAATTAATTTGGCGCCACCTAGATGGCGATCATGGAATTACAACCAATGTAAACAAGAGTCAGCCCGAAGAAAGAGGAGTTATTAACTGTACAAAAAAAATAGCAGGACGGCGAACGTGGAAATTACAATGGAGGTGTGTTTACTGAAATCCGTTTTAGGCTCAGCCTAAAAATTCACCTGAAAGCCAAATAATCCGTAAAATTGTGTGAGTTTGTCCCACCATTTGACCTCTATGTACTCTGTTTGCCGTGGACGGCGGGCTCCTGGTCGGAGCTGACGCTGGTCATGGTGGTCTCCTTGCGGCTGTCCCTGGATCTCCTCTCGAAGGTGGGCGATGACGACGTGGTGCACTCCTCCCACGTCTGCAGCGGAAAGACCCTGGCAGCCAGGCTGGGCAGATGAGGGTTGGCCCCGGCGCGGCCTTCCCCCGCCGCGGCGAGGCAGGTCTCGGCGGCCGAGCTCCGGCCCTGCTTGCAGAACATCCCGCAGAGCAAAGCGAGGAATTCCTTCCTCACGCTGCGGTGCATGTAGCCGTAGATGTATGGATGCAGGCAGCACTGCAGGAAGAAGAGCACCAAGGCCAGAGAGGACAGCCAGGCGGGGACGTCCGCCCTGGCGCTCATGGAGATGGTGTTCAGTACGCTGTAAGGTCCCATACTGAGGACGTAAGACGCCATGATCACAAAGACGACGCGCGCGGCCTTGCAGTGGTAGTGGAAGCGTCGGTGCCTCACCCGGGTGGGGCACCCCTTTCCCGACGAGGGGCCGTCCGGCGAACTGGCCTGCCGGGGCGGCGAGCCCATCTGTCCCGGGAAGTCCTGAGGGCGGGGCTGGGAGTAGGATCGCGTCTGTATGGGGTGCACCAGGGCGTTCTGCCTCCGGGCCGCCCGGAATACCATCCAGTAGCACCCGAGCATGACCAGAACCGGCAGCCAGAAGGAGAAGGTGGCGACGACCAGCGAGTAGGACAAGCTGTAGGACCAAACCACCGAGCACATCTTGTGATGGCGGTTGAAGTCGATGGAGCCCCAGCCGTACAGGGGCGGCGTGCTCTGCAGGAAGCTGAGCACCCAGGTGCAGATGATCAGGTTGGTGCCCAGGTGGGGCGTCATCCGGGTGGGGTAGGACAAAGGGTGGATGATGGCCAGGTAGCGGTCCACGGAGACAACGATGATGGTGTTGACGCCGGCAAACGCGAAGAGATGCATGAGCACCACCAGCGCCTGGCACAGTCGGGCGTCCAGGGGCCAAACCCCCGGCACGGTGGCCGCGATGGCGAAGGGCATGACCAGGACGGTCTGGAGAAGGTCGGCCAACAGCAGGTTGAGGACGAAGCGGTTGGCCACGTGCAGGAGCTGAGGCTTCCTCTGGAAAACCAGCAGCACCACCACATTGCCGAACAAGGACACGCAAACGATCACGGATATAAGCGCGATCTTGAGAACGCTGTTGGCCATCGAGCCCCACGCCGGAACGCTACCGGGAAAGCCGGAAGCCAAATCCCAGGGGGCGTCGGTTACATTGAGGCTAAAGGCGGGCGCCTGAGAGCTTGGCATCGTTGTCTGCCGCGTCCTGTCAGTTCATCGTGAATATCGACGGGACATTTCGGTTCCAGACAAACGCAGCTTTTCGGATTTGATGCCGGGATGTAGACTTTTTGGCTTCTCAGTTTGCATGCTGACCTCTCGTCAGACACTTCCTCTCACTCGGCAAAAACATGTCACGTTAGCAAAAAGCTGAAGGTGCCATCTGGCCATTGTTTTGGTTCGTTTGTTCGCTTACAAACATTTGAAATTGACGTCACTTGCTCCCCGTACAGACGATGCAAACTGTCGAGGAAATGTCGACATACGATTGCGTGAACGAAACAACCAAAACGATAACAGGCGATTGTTGCAGCGTTGATGCTTATGACCGCATTACTGTAAAACCAACATCCAATAAGTCACATCGCCATCTACTGGCCTGGCATGCGTATTTCAGCATTTTCGTCAACGCTTATCCAGGTTATTTTTTTTTTTTTTTTTTACTTGGTTGTTATGTAAACAAAAATTGCACTTCAGCGTGATTAGGGTCTCGACTGCCGCTATTCCTGTGACTGTCGAGCAATCTTGGATGATTTCGCTTCTCCCTTTCAAAGTCGACAACAACCAGATTTGGCCTCTTCATAGGAAGTCTAAAAATGTAGTTTGAACGTTGGTTCAACAAAGTAGAGCCAGTGGATATGAGACTAATCCACGGCAAAGCGTCTCAGGATGAGGTCCAGATGCAAAGGTCTTCTCGTAGCAAATGTTCTCTTTCTCACCCAAAGACAGCAGGAACCAGCGGTGTATTAAAAGAAAAATGTTTGAATTCAACGCTCTAGATCCATAGGATGTAAAAATAGGCCATTGTGTAGCTTCCAGAGGCAAAGGCCTTCTCGTATAGCTCACATACAACACCAAAAAAATCACAGATTACATTTTTTTCAGTTTTTTCGTTTTTGTAATTAAAAAAAAAATAATCCATGTATGAAACTACATGTTTTGCCTGAATCCCTAAAACTGTACTTATGTGTCTGATCGTCACTCCTGTGATTGACAGGTAATCAGTCCTGGGCGATCCCGCCTCTTTCTCGTCCCAAAATCAGCAGGAACCAGCCGTGTACGTGTTTGACGACCAGTTCAAGCAATGTACATCCATTTCATCCATGTTGCAGCATCCAGATGTCAAGGGGGGCCTTCGTGTAGCTCACATCTGCAGCAGCGCGCACGCGAACGTCCACAATGGACGCTCCAGCACACACACAGGAGCGAACATCGGTGAGCTGGCGGGTGTACTAAAAAAAAAAAAAAAGAAGAGCGTCTTTATCCGCTCAAAAAAAATGACGGTGGAGCAGTCGGTACGGGCGAGGTGGCTCGGTTCTCATCATTCCTCCCCCCCCCACCGAACTCCTCTCGCAACCTCCCCCGCCTCCATTTCGGGGCTCCGGTCGATGGCAGCGAGCAGATGCCGCGCGTCTTCACCGCCGCGGGGGGTCTCTCATCCAGACGAGCACATCCTTCCTCTTTCGGATTTCACGCCTCATCAAATATTTAAGATGGGATCCGCTTTGCCGACTTAACCGTCCGCTCGTGTCGCCGAGGTGTCACACATGCACGGGCGAGGACACCTGCATGGTGCGAGGACCGGCTGGAAATTTGTCACCAGCCCCCTCCCCAGTCATACAACATCCGCCCCCTCCTTTTTTCATGTGTATGTGTGTGTGTGTGTGTGTGTGCGTGTGTGCTAGCACGCACCATGTCTCACACGTCATCTTGCTTTTTTTTTTTTCAATGATTGAATTTGTTCTCCTCATTGTGCAGCAAAAACATTATATTTTAGGGATCATTCAATTGGAACTTCGAATGTCCAATAATACACAATATATAGAATCACGCACTCAAATTATGGCTGTCCTGAGACAAAAAGTCAATCTATTATATACGTCGTAAAAGTGATTCATATGATTTGAACTTGAAATGAGCTTATTTGGGGTCTTCCTTGACGTTATTCTACAGGTAGAGAAGACCAAAGGTAAGCCTTCTCTTCTATTTTTCATACCCTTTTTTTATTGCTTTCACCTGTTTCTCATATGACCAAGAAAAACATTAAGTTCAGTTTAGTTTATTGCTAACGTTGCTGTAGCATAGCAGCTAACACAGCTAGCATGTACTTTTGAGCCAAAATGCTAACATCAGGCTTCATGAGTGACACTCAAGTTAGACTTCAAATGAAATGCAACTTTCTTTATTTGATTCAAAAATGATTCCATTGGCAATATGGTTTGCATTAGACCCACACTGTTTGTGAGGTGGTGCTCGAGTATTTCTCACTTGGCAAATAAAATAAACCAAATAGCTTGTTTTGGTGCCTAAATTGACCTCCAGTTCTGGAATACCCTCCTGTATATAATTTATTATTGTGAAAAATTTCTCCTCCATTAAGCCACCCAGATTGAATGACTTAATCAGTCGTGCTCTTGATCTAAAACAGGACGACTGGCTGTCAGGGCAACGCGGTCTGAATAGCACTCCAGTGATTATATAAAGAGTAGGGGTCCAAGAACCTACTGAAACATCAACATCTTAAATCTTTTACTTTATGTAATGCCAAATGGCTCCTTGTGCTGTATACTGATGGTTTGTTTTCTTTTAATTTCTAGAACCCTCAGAGGAAGCTAAAAACAAGCCCTCACAAACTAGGCTATAATAGTCAACATTTGTTTGACGCGGACGTTTTGGCAATGGGATTGCAGTGAAGCCATACCAAGACAAAGCCAAATGGGTAAGCAGAGCTGCAGTGTAAGTACAGATTAGCATTGGCTAATAACGAATATATGTTGACACGGGAGTGGAAGGTTCTGCATTTGTGAATAGCCACAGTTCTGACTGGTATATTTAATGCGCTTTGCTGGGAGTGAGTGAAAATTCAATTGATGCTTTTACATTTTTGTCTCCCTTTTCTTATTTGGTCATACTAAAAAAAAAAGAAGACTTTCAGTATGGCCTTCGGAGGATATTTTCAAGGGCGTCATCTTAAAATTAATTGACAATAACAAAGTCAGCTAATTTTGTCCAACAATAAAGTAAGAAAGAAAATTCCTTAGCATCATTTGTTTGGGTTTTACAAGCCTAGAATTGTATTTTTTTACTCTCAGTATGGAGGATATTGTTCACTTTTGGTCCATTTTTGCACTCTAATGAAATGACTTTGAAGCTCAACGCATACCCTGAAAGGGTATTTAATATCGCGCAGCGCATACTAACAACTCAAATAGGTTGCATGCCGAACAAATACAAATATGAAATAACAATGAGCTTGAATGAATCATTTGTTGTATCAATCCACCATTTGCAGTCCATATCTAAATGACATGTTGTTCCATCCACTCATCAAGGACTTTGTAATGAGCTGTTTTATCCGAAGGCCTTTTGATGTGATGCATTCACTAGATTTGCAAATGACACGAAACAAAGGAGCCAGTCCTGCTCTTTTTGCTCTATTATGTGCACTAGTAGCATGCTTCAAAGGGACCTGGCGTAGAAACGCTCTTATTGAGCTGCCTGGTACAAACACGCTCGCGTGGCATTCCTCATTTCCTGCCACTCACTGACACCTATTGGTCAACACAATGAAACACAGGCTTTGTCGCGGCGCTTGCATTGCATAAGCACACAAAAATCATAATTCAAATGAAATGCATTACGCTTATGCCAATGTTCAAAGTCTGCCTTTAAAAACTTAACACTCTGTTTTCAGATGTTGGGCTTTTACAAGCAGTTTTGTAACTAGGCTAAGTGTTTCAAAGAAGGGTTTCGAATGTAGGTTTCGAGACAAGATTAGGATTTCAAACTCGACTTTCACAGCAAAAGTTAGGGTTTCAAATTGGATCCGACTGATATAATTATTTTTTTTAGGCCAATGGCGATTCCAGTGCTTAGAATATAATTCTGATCGGCTGATTAATTAAGAGATATATAATGAATAAAATAATGGTCCCCTGAGGCTTATAAAAGTAAAGATAAGAATGTCATACAGAAATTTGTTGTATTTATTTAACATTGCAACAGAGAGAAAAATACCACCACAAAAAGTAGCCAATTTCTTGCCCTTTTTTTGGGGGTGGGGGGGGGGGTCGTGTCATTATCTTTTGTCTTCTGTTGTAATGTGTAATATGAACAAAAAAATCCATTCAAATGGGCCTCTTTTTTTTTTGGTGCCTATTTTAGCTTATTTTGTCAAGGCTCACCCGTTTTTTTTTTGTTTTGGTACATTTGCAAGGGAAGCCTGTGAGCGTTGCGATGGTAATTTCAGTCAACAGCAGGTGGCAGTACAGGACAAAATGGCTGCCCCCTCAGATGGCTCAAATTGGTTGTTTATTTTGCTGCTTAATTCATATGTCACAATTGCATTTAGAATACTGTGTCTAAACTAGTAGTGGGAGCACATAGTACATATTCTGCAAAAAAAAAAAAAATAATTGGACGTGACTTGCACTTTAATTCACATTAGAATTTCCCGTGATGCACGTACTGTGTTAATAGTGAGTGGTGGGAAAATAAATGAACTTGACCTGAAGCTGACCTGAAAATAGAAGCCTTTGCTTCTGGTTGATGTCCTCCTGTCTGTCAGTGAGAAGTGGGTCAACCTCGTGGACACACACACACACATATGATGGCGGTGCATGCAGCAAAGGGAGAAATCTTTGTAAACAAACAGATTGAGAGCGAGCGTCAGCTTTTCATTTCCGAGCACAATAGCAGTCGTCTCCCGAGCCCAAACAGTTTAGAAGTAATTACTGGTGTTTTCCCCCCCCAGAAAGGTGATTACGCCGCCACACTTGGCGGCCATTGTCGCCGGCCGCACACTCGCGCTCTTCAAGCTGACAAAGGAGGTGAGAGAAAAGTGCTTTCAAGAATTTAAAAGTACTTTTTTTTTTTTTTTTCCTAACAAGCTTCTTTTGGGAGATTAACTTGCAATGAGGGCTACCTGCCTCTGACTGACACATTCCCTCTCGGCATTCACGGCGAAGGTCACAAAGAGGAGGCACAGCTGCATGAAAGCAAATGATGAATGGCTAAACTCACGACAAAAGACAACAAACCTCAAGTGTGAAGAAATAGAGTTGTTTTCTTTCTTTTTTTTTTTTTTTTTAACATGGGAGGCTTGCATTCATCGCCGAGGTCATTCCTTCTTTTTTTTGAGCAGACACTCCAGCGCACAAGGCCTCAATCTAATTATTTTAGGACATGGGAGGCAAGGAGAAAGCACTCCTTACCACTTTAATTCAGTCATTGTCGTTGACGGCCCCCTTTTGCCTTCCCTTCCTTTTTTCACAACTGACGTCACACATCAGCGGCTCCACAATTTCGGAGGCTCTTTAAGACTTCATATTTGACAGACATATCATATACATCTGGTGCGCGGTGGGGATGGACGAGGCCGTGTTCAGAAAGACACAAACGCATGTTGTTTAACAGCAGTCAGCACACACCTGCCAACATTTAAAGCGCCTCTAATTATCCCTGAATCAGCTTCAGCTGCTCTAGTAGGCTTTTTGGACTGTTTTTGTTGTCACGTCCGACAGCGCAAGTCTTGCGAGAGCTTCCACACGTTCAGAGGCTTTTCAAAAGTATCAGTCAGGAAAACCCCGGATACAAGCGGCCGAAATGAGTTTCCTCCGCAGGGTAGCCGGGCTCTCCCTTAGAGAACGGGTGAGAAGCTCGGTCATTCGGGAGGGACTCAGCGTCGAGCCGCTACTCCTCCACGTTGAGAGGAACCAGTTGAGGTGGCTGGGGCATCTGGTTCGGATGCCTCCTGGGCGCCTCCCTGGGGAGGTGTTCCGGGCATGTCCTACCGGCAGGAGGCCCCGGGGACGACCCAGGACACGCTGGAGAGACTACGTCTCACGGCTGGCCTGGGAACGCCTTGGGATCCCATCGGAGGAGCTGACTGAAGTGGCTAGGGAGAGGGAAGTCTGGGCTTCCCTGCTAAAGCTGCTGCCCCCGCGACCCGATCCCGGATAAGCGGAATTGAAGACGGAACGGAACGGAACAGTCAGGAAAAGGGTACAAAAGCCTTTACAAGGCAATGGAGGAAGTGGAGAAACAACATGAGGCAGAAATGTCAGGCAAGTACTTGCTGTTTATTGTACGTGACATCAAAGTTTCCTCGTCTGCGCTGCAATTAGCAAACTTTATACTTTGGGCCAGTTTTCCTTCAGCTGGAACTGGCGGTCAAGAAACGGGAAAGCTACTGCTTGCAAGAGACAATGATGTCAGGGAAAGCCTGCTAGAACCATCCGAACTTTATTTGGGGCTAATCAGAGGCACTTGAAATGGTGGCAGCACAGAAGTCTGAATGTGATTGGTTCATTATGATACTGTAACTGTACCTAACTAATTACCAAAGTAACTGCAATTAGGTAACTAAAGTAAATAAAGCAAATAGCTAAGGAAAAAAGTTTCTTAAGTATAGTTAGTCACTTATTAGTGACTGTAACTTTACACCTAAGTAACTGTAACTAAGTATCTATGTAAAAATACAACAAGTAACTGCACCTAAGTAACAAAAGTAAATCAAGCAAAGAAATGTCATGAAAAGCCAGCTCAACTTGATTTAAGGTTAATCAGAGGCACTTTAAATGGTGGCAGGGCAAAAGTCTGAATGTGATTGGCTCATTCTGAACACAGTTACCGCCCCATCAGTTTGTAACTAAGTAACTGGACCTAAACAAAATGACCCAAATTAAGGAAAAGTCTATTAGAACGTCTGAACTTTATTTGGGGCTAATCAGAAACACTTCAAATGGTGCCAGGTATGTATCTCAAGTCTGAATGTGATTGGTTCCTTCTGAACGCAATCACATCCCCAGTTTGTAACTAAGTAACTGTAACTAAGTAACTGTAACTTGACCTAAGTGGCGGTAACTAAATGGCTATGTATCAGGATCTAAGTAACTGTAACTAAGTATCTATGTAAAAGGATTCAAGAAACTGTGACTGAGTAAATCAAACAAATTAATACATGTTGGGAAAAGCCTGCTAGAACATCTGAACTTCATTTGGTAGGCTACTTGAAAGGGTGGCATGTGTGTGCTGCCGACTGCTTTTAACATAACTTTGAATGTGTTCATTCTGAATCAGCGAATTGTTGTTGTTGTTTTCAATTGAGTTGAACAGGTTTATGTAAAAAAAAGAAGAAGAGGATTTCAACAGGGGTGTGTTGACTTATACAACAGTGCGGAATTGTCGACTTTTTCGCAGCCATCTGCGTGGATTCGTACAGACTTTATTGATGAATTGTGGAACCCAACCCATTCACCATCAAAGGCAGATTAGACTGCAGACACTCCACAAGTGCCCCCCCACCCCTGCTGCCCCCCGCCCCCACCCCCTCCCAATTTTATCCCATTCATTATGTCCACAGAGAGAGAAACTGCATGTGTCCTCGCTCGCCTAATGTGAAAATTGCTCATTCCTTTATTTCAGATGGGAAAGCGGGAGCTGAATGGATGTGCTTTAATATAGCAGACATGGGATACCACATAAGTGTGAGTGTGTGCGTGTGCGTGTACGAAATGTGTGTCAAGGGGGGGGGGGTTTAGACTTCTTTGCTTTTTGCTCACATAGTGGAAAGGCCCTGACAGGTGCGCTTTTGTACGTGTTATATGCCTATGTGAGTGTTTGTGTGCTTGGAGATGTGAATGAACACAGATATGAGTGTGTGTGTGTGTGTGTGTGTGGGTGCGTGTGTGTGTGCGCGCGCGCGTGCGTGTGTGTTTAGCCGCCACTCCCTGGTTGAAGCCAAAGGCCTTCTCACTAGAGCTCGCTCTCACTTTTTAGAGCAGGCCAAGATTTGACGCTGACTTTAGTGTAAGTAAGAGCTCCTAATCAAAGTGTATGCACGATTGGAGTTCTCGTCTTTGGCGTTGTCATTAACCGTGAGTGACGCCGGGTCGTGCGGGAACATTCACCGAAGCCACTTTGGTAAGCAAAGTCCACTTCTGCTTGCTTTACCCAAATGAATTGTACGTGTGATGCGCGATGACGACTTCCATTTGGACATCAGTGTCATGTTCGAAGTGTGTTCTTATATATTATGTATGTGTGTGTGTGTGCGCGTGTATTTTGGAAGGATGGGGGATGATGGGAGGGAGTGCCCTCTAGAAAAGGTGAGGGGTCAACCTCACGATATCATATTTACATTCTTTTGTTAGTTAGTTTTGTTTCATACAGTCAGTTTATTGGGAATAAGTTTTGGCATATTATGGATCTTTGGAAATATGAGAAAGTTCTTGGTATGTTTTTTAAATTAAAAATATGAAAATTAATTTACTCTAGTGTTTTATTATTTAATAAACATTTTAAATGTATTAGTTGTTATTTGATTAATTTATTTTGAGGATAAGGGACCTCTAAATCAAATTTTGCATGGGGCTTTAGGACAGAAGTGACAGAATTTTCTATTATTTTTTCCTTTAAAAAAAACTTACAAATATTTAAGGGCTTTATATTAGAATTGCTTAGTGTTTTTTTTTTAAATACATTATCAAAGAAGTTTACATATAATAAATTAATAATTACTATGTTGACCAGGGATCAGTGACATTCAAGAATCGTGTGTGTGTGTGTGTGTGTAGATCAGGAATATGTTGTATACATTAAATTATATTAAATTAAGTTACATTTTGTTTTTAGTCATTTTTATGTCCACATGGACGAGCTACACACACTTTTAAGTGTGTTAAAAATCTGTTTCACTGAAGTTTATTCTATTATAAATTATATATATTAATATATTAAATATCTTTTTTAGTTTTGGCGATCGGAGAAACTCAATATGGACAGACACTTTGATTAAATATTTCAATACAATTTGATATGGAATTATACTGCGCCTGTATGTAGTTGTATATTCGGCCGCTAGATGTCAGGGTTCGCCTTAACATCCGAAACCTGCACCCTTGTCCCCCTCCCACTCGTCTTGCTCCCCCTCACCAGCGTGTACCTGGGGAGGGGGTAAACTTGCGCAATCCTCCACATGCTATGACAGCTTCCCCAGGAAGCTCTGCTGACATTTGCCTCACTTAATGACACAAGCTAATTAATCATTAGCTGTCCCCGAGGTATTGCAGTTAGAGGGGCTTTGTCGTGCCTGCGCCCAGCGGGGGGGCACCCGACCTCGACACGTTATGTATGCATAACTGCCTCGTTTCCACGCCGCAACATCTCAATTCGCCGCCGTTTAGCTGCTTTGACTGAAGCGACTTCTCCCTCTTTTCAGGCCTCCGTCGCAGATCAAGTGTAATCTGCTCACAGATAGCGGCAGCACCTTAACTTTGCTGTCAGCTTTCTGGTGTAATGCGACGTCAACTGTCTGTCCCCCCCCCCCCCCCCCACACACACACACCCCAACCCCAAAACCCGAAAGGCAACGTTGGGCCTATTGGCGTCTGTCTGTAGTAGAGATCAGTGCTGCTAAATACCGCCTTTTCCAAGTTAACAAAAAGCTCAGACGGTTTTCTCAAGTAATCATTATTATTATTATTATATTTAAAAAAATACCACATTTTCAGTTGATATCAGTTGCTCAAGTGAAATGACAAAAAAAGAAAGAAGAGAAAACGCAGCAATTGAGGTGCTTTAAACAGTCAAAAACACAAATACAAAATGAAAACACTTGCAAGGAGCATGGGACAGATCCTCACTCTGAAGTAACTTGTGGTAAACACATTACCAATATGGCCCTCACGGTTTACATCGCCACTTGTACTGACAACTTATGTTGATGGTTCTGACAATATGATGAAGACAAATATTTATACCATATCAGATCAAATTTAAAAAAATCATTTTCTTAGCGATGACATGTGCATGTACGCTTCTCCCAGACTTACTGGTACAACTGTATGCCATACGCTGTGGCATTTTTCAGAAAATAACGTGAAAACACAATGGAGAAATTATTGTATTCAAGTTAAACAGGCTTGCCGGGTGGCAACGCAAGATGGCTGCCGGTGGCTTTACTTCTACCAATGGCAAGTAAGCAGCACGCCGACTTACACACGTTACTGAGTAAATGAAGATTTCAAATCTAAATTTAGAAACATAACAAAAAAAGAATGTAAAGAAATGAGTTGGTTTCATGAGTTGTACATTTGTGAGTCGCCTCTTTCGTCGACTTAAACACTACACAAGCTTAATTCATACGAAGGGATGACGAGGAAAAACGGGGAATGTTATTGCCCTGCTCGCTAATTGCTAAGCTAACCCAAGACTGACACTGCTCGGCTAGCGCGTTTAACACCGGAATTAAATGATCGGGGTGATTGAGTCACTTTTCACTGACGTCTGGCTGGAACCACGTTAAAGAAGAGAACATCCAAATTTGAGCAACAAAATAGCAGGCATATTAATAAGACTACTCGCTAAACAGAACCGGAACCGGAAATTAACTACATTATGCTACGCTACGCTATGACGTTCATTACCCTGGATAAGTGGCCTATAAGGTTAAAAAAAATAGTATTGTATAACATATTTATATCAGTGCTATTCTGTGTATGTTTTCACATTAGACTACAGAGTATATATATATATATATTTTTTTTACTTAATGTAAATTTTTTATATTATTTTTTTTACTGTTTAATAAAAACCCTTGCCTCAGCACCATGCGATTAACCTAGGACCCCCACCACCCCCCAAAAAAAAAGCTCCACAAAAGTTGCTTCTCAAATGAAGTCATTTATTCGCAAAAACAAAATGATTTCAAAACTTGGTGATTTTCACACAAGCCTTTTCTTTAATTTTCACATTTTGATGTTGAATTGAAGCTTGTCAAGAAGAAAACACAGAATTTCAGCCACAGTTATTGTTTTTCCATTTGGTTGTTTAACGCCTTTTTATCATTTTTATACATATATTTACTATAATTAGCGCTGCGTTAGCATAGGTTACCTGTGACGTACAAAAACGGTGACCCATTTGATGTCACTTGGTCTCGTTGACTCTTTCACACACTTACGCAATGAATGCCGGATGCTAAAATAGCGCTCATGAAAAAATCTGCCCATTGGTGGATAACGACGCTCATTATTTCCATGTTGTAGTTTGATGTGGCTTGTTGTGGCTGCGTCTGAATAAAGGTGGTTGAATATTTGAAATCCGTGCATGTGTGTGTGTGTGTGTGTGCGCGCGTACACAAACCCGAGCTAACAAGGCCACGGAGGTCGCGAGTAATGATCCCTCATGGGGTGAAACCTTCTCCATCTTGGCTTTGACGCCGACGTGAGTTAAAAATAAATAAAAAATCCTTTATGTAATGTACGACGGAAAGGAAAGGTGCCCCCCCCGCCCCCCCAGCATCACGTATAGGGGGCATGGGTGCTGGGGGGGGGGCTCTCTGATGAGGGGTCGGGCAGCGGCAGGGCTTTGAAAACTCTTCAAGGTTTTGGAATGAGACTCAAGGTACCCTTGGGTTGCTGTGACCCCTGACCCCCGCTCTCTTGCCCTCACTCTTGTGGCGTGTTGGGGGAAATGATGTGTTGAGACATCAAGTACACACGTGAAACAAATGTGCACACTGTATGTTTCAACATTTCGATCTATGTTTTTGCACATGTGGAATGAATTCATTGTACATGTGGATACACATAAAACACATGTTGTGTGCTGCACATATGGGCACACCTAATACACTGTCGTGTTCATTCATGGTAGAAAGTCAAGTTTTTGCATCATCAAAACTTGGTGTTTTTTGAAGGGGTGTGTAGACTTTTTATATACAGTATATGGGAAGTAACAACTCGATAAGGCCCCCCCTGAGAGTGTAATGAATAAAAGCTATACTTTTAATTTCCTATATTTAATAACAGTAAGTAACCCATGTTTGGCCCCGTCAAAAATAATATCTATAATCTAAGACGGTCTTTTGAATTATTCCATGTACCTCATGGGCCTAATTATTGATATGCAAAGAATAATTTGCCAGGCTTTGGTGGCCCTGCTGTGCAAGGTATGATTTTCTATCGCTTGGATACACAGACAAAATCTTCCCTTGCGACTTTAATCACGGCTCTGCTTTCACGTCGCCATGAGCGGCCGTTCCAAAAAGAGGCAAGAGTGCTCCAAATTAATTATTCGAAAACAAACATGAGTCTCGAAATGACCTTGTCCAGAAAATATAAGATTTGTATTTTATTAGATTTTGTTCTATTAAAAAAAAAAAGATTATTATGCCCCTAAAGCACAAGTTATTTTATTCTTTGTAACACTTCAACAGTTTTCTTCTCATGAGTCTAATTTCAACAAAAGCGGCAGTGTAATTGAACTCTAACTTGTAATGTAACTTTTTAAAATGTTATTTTTTAAATATGGAACAGCAGTGTTTTTGTGGCAAAATATAGTTCATCAACTGTACATTATATCAGTCATTAAATGGATTTAGCAAAAAAAAGTAAGGCCTTAAATTGCATCAAAGAGCATTAAATACAATGTCGAGAGGCATTAAAAAATTATTTAAATTGTTCATTTTATTCCTTTATTTAAAAAAAAAATGGGACAGAACATATTAATGAACATTTACAAATAAATATGTATGGCATTATAGCCGTTTTGCATGCGTTGTATAAAGGAGTCACTAATTTAACAATAATAAATGTGATTAAAAAAAAAAAGTATTTGTGGGGACTGGTGACGAGTTGTAATTTACAATGAAGAAAATGAACTGGAGTCCACGAGTTGCTTACTTGCTTCGTGTTCTAAATACTTTGCTCTGAATTTGAAAAGAAAAATGTCGTTTTCGCGTCACCAACGTCCAACATGAAACACTAATGCCACCTAATGGAAGGAAATAACCTCAACAGAAATCTATTATTCTTTCTCACTCCTTTTAAACGTAACTGTAACTTTAAGAATAACTTACTATAAAATAACTTGCATCAATGAACTCAAATAAATTTGTATTTGGAAACCATATTTGCTAACTTTTAAGTTTAATAACAAGAGTGTGAAAAACTTTTTATTGTACATTTAGAACAGTTATAACGTGTGATTAATTTAATTGAGCGATAGCTATGAAAACCATGCGATTAATTAATTAATTAATTAAATCGTAATGACTGAAAGCCCTATTATGTATGTGTATGTGGGCGCGTGCATTAAATTAGGGGCAGTAATAAGTTTTAAGTTGCATTATTAAAACGACATTAGAAAAGCATGAAATAAAAGTGATGATTTACCATCAGGAACTAGAATTTGAACAATAGAAATTTGCCATTAATTCCATGCAATTGTAAGGAAAAATGCTATTTCTCTATTTAGCATTAGCATTGTGTGTTGCTTATTGTGAAGTCCGTTGAATCGTAAATCCCTCTCAAGTCAAAGCAAAGCACCAGCCAAGCTTTGAGATGCAAAGACGACGAGGCCACAATTTGCCGCAATCTCCGTCCCGCGACACACCGGGGCGTGTCCGTCCCGCGGGAACCCCATCTGTCGGCACCGCCCCTTCCGCCGCTTCCACCGCCGCTCGGCGTCTCGGAGGCAAACACGGGCCCACGCTGGGAAGCCGAGTCGGCTGAGCAAATGTACCCGACAGAGGAAGCGCTTGCGCCTGGAGAACATATTTAACAATGCACACTCAACACCTGTCCCGGCTCGGCGGGGGGGCCAGGCGGGTCGATGGGAGCGGCGGCGGCCTCTGGGAAGCCCTCCCAGCATTTATTCCGTATCTTACTAGTGCGCTGACTTGTTCATGTACTTGTACGCTATTTGTCATCACTAGTACGGCAAGTAGGACGACTGTCTTACCATTTTTTTTTTCCCACTGCTGTGTTACATTTCTGCGTATTAAGTAGTACAGCTACTGTATGTCACTTGTGAGACAATATAAAATTATACTTGCAAACTTCACTAACAGTACTAGTAGCACACCGAATTTCGTGCCATATCCGGTATAAATGTGTGTTATGTCAATTACATTTCTTGAATCCTTGAACATCACTAGTAACATGTCTATGTACGAGTAGTACAACAACGCACACTAGTAGTAGGATTAGGGCGCACTAGTAGAACAACTAAGGCACTAGTTGAACAACTACATATTACTACTAGTGAGAAAACTAGTTGACATCTGCATGCTGCTAGTACTAATAGTGAAACGCTAGATTTTATTCAGTAGAAATGTATAATGTCACTATAGTAGTACTAGGTTGTCAGTTGTCAACTAGTGTGCAGTTAAGCCTCACTGGTAACATGCAGTTGTTGTCCTTGTGCACACAAATGTCGTATAGTAGTTCTAAAATCGACACAGGATATACAAATGTGCAGGATTGTCCATGCACTAGTACGCTATTTGTCATCACTAGTTAGACAAATCGAATGTCTTTCAACGACTGTATGTCACTAGTGAGACAAAACGATACCGTACTTCTAGTGACACTATAAAATTATACTAGCTAACAGTACTAGTAGCACATCAAATTTGGTGCCATATTTTCTATAAATGTGTGTTGTTATGACAATTAAATTCCTTGAACATAGTAGTCTCAGTAGTAACATGTCTAAGTACTAGTATGACAATATAGTACACTAGTACAACAACGCACACTAGTAGAACAACTAAGGCACTAGTTGAACAACTACATATTACTACTAGTGAGAAAACTAGTTGACATCTGCATGCTGCTAGTACTAATAGTGAAACGCTAGATTTTATTCAGTAGAAATGTATAATGTCACTATAGTAGTACTAGGTTGTCAGTTGTCAACTAGTGTGCAGTTAAGCCTCACTGGTAACATGCAGTTGTTGTCCTTGTGCACACAAATGTCGTATAGTAGTTCTAAAATCGACACAGGATATGCAAATGTGCAGGATTGTCCATGCACTAGTACGCTATTTGTCATCACTAGTTAGACAAATCGAATGGCTTTCAACGACTGTATGTCACTAGTGAGACAAAACGATACCGTACTTCTAGTGACACTATAAAATTATACTAGCAAACATCACTAACAGTACTAGTAGCACATCAAATTTTGCGCCATATTCTCTATAAATGTGTGTTGTTATGACAATTAAATTCCTTGAACATAGTAGTCTCAGTAGTAACATGTCTAAGTACTAGTATGACAATATGGTACACTAGTACAACAGCGCACACTTGTAGTATGATTAGGGCGCACTAGTACAACAACGAGGGCACTAGTTGAACAACTACATGTTACTACTAGTGAGAAAACTGCACTAGTTGACATCTGCACGCTACTAGTACTAATAGTGAAACGCTAGATTTTATTCAGTAGAAATGTATAATGTCACTATAGTAGTACTAGGTTGTCAGTTGTCAACTAGTGTGCAGTTCAGCCTCACTGGTAACATGCAGTTGTTCTCCAAGTGCACACAAATTGCATATAGTAGTTCTGAAAGCGTCATGGGATATGCAAACAGTGCGCAGAATTGTCAATGCACTAGTATGCTCGTTGTCGTCACTCGTTGGGCACACCAACGTATTAGAATAACAAGTTCGGTGAACGACTACGGTGTATGTTATTAAAGAGGCAAATCTGTGCACTGGTTGACAGCACACGTACGTGCTACTAGTGCTTTGAGTTGCATCAAATTCTACTCGTCGAATTACGCAATCAATTATGCTGCGCAGCACTCCAGCTGCTACTGTGTCGTCCTCTTAATTCCGTTCTATGAATCCAAGATGCCTTCTGATGGCGTTGACATTGCAAGGCCTCCCCCCCCCCCCCCCTCTGTTTGTTTATGGAAGGTAACGCTCGCGACGTCCCTCCTCGGCCTCGTCCCCGCGCCGGCGTCCGAGGGTGGAGCTCTCTCCCGGCCTCACACGCAATTACATCTGGCACAACTCTGCATGAAGTAACGCTTTAAGAGCCTTTGTGCGTTCCGCCTTTGAAGATCCGCCGCCGCCGTCTTTCTTCAACTTTCCCCTTTTGATACCCCACGCCGCCCCCCCACCCCTCCCCACTGCCTCCCTCCCCCCTTCACCATCCTCTGTTGTACAGCCCTCAAACCCCCCCCCCCCCCCCACCCACCCACAGCCGTCCCTCGCTCAAGACACAAGACAGAATGCGATGTGTCGTCTCCCTCGCCGCACAAAGCCCCGGCGCATTGGACACACCTTGGCGAGCATAAAAGCTTGACAATCGCCGAGCGGGCTTGGACACGCAAAAGGCCGTGCTGCCAAACCCGATAAAGACGCTTCAAAAGTCGGCCTAGCCGACGTTAGTAGCCCTTCTTCTTTTTGTTCCCCATGGAAATGAGCGTCGCGGCGTGTAAATAATATTTCGTTAGCCTAAGGACACATTCGCTTCAGTCGATTTGAACATTTTCAGAAAACAAGAACAGCAAATTCAGAGGTTTCTTGCCTTGATGAAAACGGCCCATCGACACATTTTTAGCACACTAGTACTTTTGATCCATGTTATGATACAAAGTTAGAACATGACATTGGCAATTATAACGACGGCGTTTTAGGGCGTATTATTCGAGGGCAGGGGCAATATGACGAGGAAAAAAACTCAAGTGGCAAATTTGCGGGTTTATAAAGTGGCAGATTTGCGAGAAAAAAACTCAGAAACTTACGAGAAATACACGTAGCGTAGCTGTCGTCTAATGTGAGGATTGGTTGATGGGACACTGTTTATAAAATTAAAAGGCAGGATGCAGACGCATTCATTCTTAAATTTCAACTTTACTCGTCATTCACCGCAGCTCGAGCGACAACACTTCCTGGTCCCCTGTCAGCTGACTAAACACTAACCAATCAGAAGCTAGCATACTTTAGGCAAATGCAAGTGAATGACGGAGAGCAGCAGATTCGACACTCAATCAACTTTAGCTACTTGTACAAAAAATACCAAAAGGTATGAATGTGTGAATAATAATTCTGTAATGTAAATATACATTTTAACAAATGAACTTAAATGCTTGATCCTCAGGGTGTTGACCTTCGCAAAGCGAGGCGTCTTTATCGAGTGAATGCTTAACATCATGCGGTTAATCTCTGCTAATGCAATGACTATCTCCTTATTTGAAAATCGGACCGAAAAGTATTGGCACAAACATCCAAGTGTTACGCTTTGTGTATTTCTCGTACGTTTTTGAGGTTTTTTTTCTCACAAATCTGCCACTTTATAAAGTCTCAAATTTACGAGTTTTTTCTTTATAATTTGCGATTTTATAAAGTGGCAAATTTTACTAGTTTTTTTCCCTTCAGAATGTTGCCCCCGCCCTTTAAAAAAAAAAAATAATTCTGCGATTTGGACAAAAAAAAAATCTGATCTTGAATATCAGACATTCTGCTAATAAAGTCAACTCCTGTTTATCATCTGAGGATAAATACCAGACGCACACGTTCGCTCTCAACATTATTTAAAGTGCGTGTGTAAAGTGAAAAACAATCTCAGAAGAAGATTGGTGTTACTGTTAAAACCCCTTCCAAATCTAAATGACTCATGTCACCAAGTCTTTAGAATGCGGTTTCAAAATCATGAAAAATCAAGCCGCAATCAATGCACTGCTCAACTTTCAACTGTCAACACCTGGATATGGATAAATAAGCGATATTGCAAATGGATGGTTGAATTGATTTTAATGACCAATTTTTAGGAAAAAATTGCAATCAATTAGAGGAGCTCAGGTTTCAAAGCAAACAACGTGAAGCGGCATTTAGCTGTTATGCTGCACACAAATGGAATGAGCAGCCAACAAAAGTGAAGTCAGTACCAAGTATAAATGCTTTTAACTCATTTGATCACAAAAACGTATAAATATCTTCCATTTTAAATATCACCACGTTTCCAAAGACGTATTTATATGTTTTTAAAATGTTTTTTATTTTTTATTTATGCTAGAGCAATCAAAAGGCTTTGATGCAGCCTCTGAACTGAAGAGAATGCTTGAAGCCATGGTAGTTATTACAAAATGGCCAGCAGGTGGCAGCAGAGTATAAGAGTTAAATGCAGGTTACATTTTTTTTTCAGGAAGCTACTTTTTATTTCTTTTCATTTAAATGTCTTCAAATGTTTTGTTTGTAAATGCGTTTCAATGTTGTCAACAGACTTTCTTTTAGTAATTTTCATCTACTTTTGTTCTCTTTGTTTTGCTTTTGCATGATTTCAGCTGTTCGGTGCGTACAGTAAACGCTTTTAGGCAACAAATACGACAGGACTCTCGCTAATCTAAATTCTTGAAGGGCCAGATTAAAGAACATAGGAGGCCATATGTGGCCCCCGGGTCATACGTCGCCCACCCCTGGTTTCGATGTTTAAAAACTGCTATTGGCGTACCTGGCTTCAAGATTCCCCCCGACATCATAAAACATGACTCTTCATCGCTGGCGCCCTCCTCCTGCTAACTCTCTCTCGCTCTCTGCCTCTCATTGAAACAGATGGCGTTTTATGCTGGGCACAATCAGGACTATTCAGCGTCAGGCTGAGCAGGCCCTCCCCACCTGCGCTCGCCGTCCAATCGCAACCTAATGAACACATTGGGAGCAGTCTGTTCCAAATTACTCCCAGTTGGAGCCCAGGCCACAGGTAACTCGCCCTCCTCCCTTTCCAACTCTGCGCCTTGCTGGCAGCCCACCCGCCTCAGCATCACATGTCTGCTGCTGTGGGGCTGTGGGCTTCCAATCTTAATCAAATCAAGAATGGGATCGGTGAGGGGGAGTGGGGAGTGGGGTGGAGGAGGAGGAGGAGGGGTGGGTGCGGTGCGGTGGGGGCGGTCTGTCAGCATTCCTGGCGGCGGCCAGGGGCTGGGCACGCAGCGGCAAGCGTATACGTTACATGCGCGCCCATTTGGATTGACAGCTAACGCGTCCACGTGTCGGGAGCTCAAGTGGTTCTTTTGGATGCGTCTCAAAGGGCACTTTTTCAAGATATTATGTGCAGCTGACCTACATTTATGGTCAAAATTCTAATACAAGTGGTAGCTTGACGAGTGTCCTAAAATATGATTTTTTTCCTCCTTCCTATTATTATTATTATTTGTTTATTTTAAATTAATATTCTTATTTTAAAAATATATATTATTAATGATAATAATAATTAAATTTTCAATTATTAAATTATTATTATTTATATTTGATATTTATTGATATATATTTGGATGGGGGGGAAAAAGTGACTTCAGAATGCACCTGCTTTTTTTTTATTGAATAGTACAAATGCAAAATGAAAACACAACAGCTTCGCTTCCAGCATACAAATGTGGATGTTAGATTTTTTTTGGGGGGACCAATCAGATTTCAGCCTCTATGTTTCGAATCTGCCCCGGGCCTTCAAACTCAGTGGTGGTGTTTGTGTAACCAATCGCATTTCATTATGCTGCTCATATCCGTCCTCTGATTAGCTATTGAGAGCAAAACGAGTTAAAGTCACCTTCAATGAGCAAAACACATCTGTAGCAATCTGCGCACATGAATACATCCCAGGATTGTATGATATATATTAAATTTAATGTTTTTGTCATGTTATTAGATGGATATTAATTGTGAATTGCTCCAGATGGCACTTTTTTTGCGATTTTGTGCGGTCATATTCCCGATAAAGCCCGTTGGATGTAAACTGCTGTCTCAGCTCCTCTTCTTCTCCCGTCTTGTCAATCTCAACATCTTCACCATATATTGTATCATAAAATTAGAAGAAATTAGTTATGTATAGTGTAGCACTTCCAAATAACGATTTGCATTTTTCTTTGAAATATTTGCATTTCTTCTCTTCCCAGCAAGATAACTTTCCATCATGATAAGACTTGGATTGTTAATTTTCAAAATATGCAAAATCCTCTTTCTGTTACATGACAAGAAGTCAATACATGCGAGATACGCAGAACTTCCTTCTGCTCTTTTAACAACAGGATTCGATACATTTTGCTTTTTTACATTGTCAAAGCAACTTGGGATGTCAGCCACCTGTAAAATTGACTGGGAAAAACCTTGTAATGTACATGCCAGGCCAGTAGGTGGTGATAGCCCTAAATATCCTTTGTCAATGTACACGCCCATTCAAACATTTTGAAATTTCGTTAAAAAAAAACAACTAAAAACGTTAACATTAAAATATTAAGAAATGAAGTTTAGACAATGTTAATGTGGTTAAAAAAAAATCCTTAAAAAATTTGGATATTACATAGGTTAACTTTTTAACAGTAGTACAGTGAACCAAGCAGTATAGAAAATGGATGGAAGAGTTCTTACAGACCAGTCTGAATATATAGTGTAGTACCACATAATGCCACAACATGCTGGGCAGCACTGAGTTTGTTTGGAAGATGCGCAGCGTAATGGAAAAAAAAAATATTTTTATTTTTGAAAAGCGGTATATTAACAAAATGACATGGCAACAGAATTACAAAGGCATGAACAATTTGAATGTGTTTAAAATGTGTGTGAGGAATACAACTATAAAAAATATATATTTTTGTACTCATTGCTATTATTTGTTAATCATTATTATCCTGTTTGCTTGAAAATGTTTATACCTTAGTTCTCTGATTTAATTTTTGGTTAAATGCTTTAACTGCGACAAAATGGTCTCCTAATTACAGTGCATTATTGTTAGCACACTTTGAGTTAGTTTTCTAGTTAAGGTACGTGAGCAGTTGTTGTACATGGCAGGCGGTTGACACGAAAAGTGTGCTGAAACCAAAAGCTCCTCCGACATTGCGATACAACCTCCAACATCTCCGGGGACAAAAGCCGGCAAAGCAAGGCCGCCTGCCTCGCCGCGTCCCATCAATTGCAGCGGGTGCCCTCGCAAACCGCCGGCCCGTCAGAACATCCGCCCCCACGTGGGCGTCCATCACGGCATTTGACAGGAGCGCTGCCCCCCTTTTGCACACTGTCCCTCTGGTCAATCTGCACCTCAATCGGCCCACCGCTGGTGGCTGAGGCCTGCTCCTTCTGCTGCATGTCAAAAAACACAAGCAAACAAAAAAACGAAAAAAAAAAAAAAAAAGAGCCAGGAGCCACAGAGGAAGTGCAAATATCCTCTAATGGCCTTGATCCAGATGGATGCGCCCATGACAATAGGCCCGCGTGCCTGCGGTTTGCCTGGTTTTGTCAGTGAAAAACGCAGCGGCCGCCACAATAACACCGCAGAATTATGCATGCGGGCCGAGCACCATTGACATGTTAAGGGGAGCTGCCAGTTGCTATTATAATGAAGTTGGCTCATTCCAAGGCAAAGCGCAAGTCTTTTAAAAGACAATTGTCAGCGGTGAAGAGGTAATGGATTCACTAGGTAACCATTTCTTTGGCCATTTGCTTAACATTGGCCCCCCGGTGAATGCAGCTTGATGGGATTGCCTCGAGGGGGTAGTTTGCGGATTTTGCTTTGCATCGCCCAAGAGTGATGAGCGCTACCACGTCGTCCACATGGTCTTAAAGAGCGAAGAGTATGAAATATGTGCTAACTTTTTGAATTCAAGTTTTTACAAAGCAGTGGGCTGTGTCAAATGTTAGCTACCGGCTAAAAAAACCCCGATAATGGGCCACAAATGGGGGCACCGTGCCTTCGACGAGGCCTCCAGGCTTTTGACGGCACGCCTACGAACGGTCTCACTTTGTAACACCTAATGTTAATTTCATTAACCAAAACGAAACAAAAATATTTTCGTCAACACACATTTTTCACCGGACGAAGACTAGGCTAGACCCAAATTAATTAACAATAACTGTTACTAAATTTGAGACGCTGTCGTGATCTGTAGCTAGCGAGTGCAACGTACACAAACACATGGGACAGACAGGAGGTGGATTTACGGTGAAAGGTAAAAAAACAAAAAACAAACTAAATGATAACGTCACATAAATCCAACGGCTAAAACGTTCAAACAATAATGTTAATCCGACCGCTAACTAATGCTGGCTAATTTACTAGCTCGTAGCATGGAGCCATATTAGCCACTTGTTGATATGCTGTAATTGTGTGTCAAGTTGTTTTTAATCAAAAAAGATGAGAGAACATTTTATGTGAAATAGTTTTAGATCCGAAATGTTTGACATTATCTGCTGGAAAAAAAAAAACTGACTGTCCTGACTAAAACGTTGACAGGTTTTGTTGACTAAAACTAGACAAATACATTTATGTTTTCTTGAATTAAAATAAAGACTAAAATGCTAGATTTATAGTCTTCTAAAAGTTAACTAAATAAAACCAGGATGAGGTTGACTAACCATGATAGAAACTAACAAGCGTGATTGAAACGATACTAAAACTGAGACTTCATTTAAAAATGCCTGATAAAATGAACACTAATACACACTTGCTGCTATTCTTTCTTTCGTGGCGAGCAATAACACCAGTGGCATGAAGAGGGGAGGGTTCACCCCGCTTTTAACTGCATGTTTGGCTTTGCCAGGGGGTGCCTGATCTCCCTCCGCCTGCACCGGGTCACGGCCAGAGTGACCACTTTTGTGTACAGCTGCACCGTGTTTGGCCAGTAATGGAAAACCAGGAAGCCTTTGAAACACAAGCAAAGGCTCTTGGTGAAGAGGTTGGGAGTTGACTCAAAGTCGCGGGATAAAGTTTCCTCTTTGGACCAACTGGGGCAGGTCAGGAAGATGAAGAGGAGATGCTTCTGCGCTCACGCAGCTGTGGGATGCAACTCTCAATTTTGTCTTGGGATACACTTACATGGGAATAATAATAATAATAATAAAACATTTAATTTATAATGCCCTTTACATTGCAAGATCTCAAAGGGCTACCCAGTAGAAACATTTTGCTTTTTATGCATTTTGCTTTTTTACATTGTCAAAGCAAAATTGACTGGGAAAAACGTTGTAATGTACATGCCAGGCCAGTAGGTGGTGATAGCCCTAAATATCCTTTGTCAATGTACACGCCCATTCAAACATTTTGAAATTTCGTTAAAAAAACCCAACTAAAAACGTTAACATTAAATTAATAAGAAATGAAGTTTAGACAATGTTAATGTGGTTAAAAAAAAATCCTTAAAAAATTAGGATATTACATAGGTTAACTTTTTAACAGTAGTACAGTGAACCAAGCAGTATAGAAAATGGATGGAAGAGTTCTTACAGACCAGTCTGAATATATAGTGTAGTACCACATAATGCCACAACATGCTGGGCAGCACTGAGTTTGTTTGGAAGATGCGCAGCGTAATGGAAAAAAAGAATATTTTTTATTTTTATTTTTATTTTTTATTTATTTTTAATTTTTTTTTTTTTTATATATATTAACAAAATGACATGGCAACAGAATTACAAAGGCAAGAACAATTTGAATGTGTTTAAAATGTGTGGGAGGAATACAACTATATATAAAAAATATATATTTTTGTACTCATTGCTATTATTTGGTAATCATTATTATCCTGTTTGCTTGAAAATATCTATACCTTAGTTCTCTGATTTAAATTTTGGTTAAATGCTTTAACTGCGACAAAATGGTCTCCTAATTACAGTGCATTATTGTTAGCCATGTTAGGTTTTTTTGTGTAATTTGCTCTAAATGTTGCTAATGTGCCACATCAGACAAATGCTGAGTGAAAGCGTTTTTGAAAAATTGCTTTCAAAGCAGGTCCTGTGTGTTAACAAGATGCTTGTTAATGCTTGCGCTTTTATTGCGCCGGTCGCATGTATAATTAAGCTGCTGTATTTGTCGTAAAAATGACAAATAAAAACCAATGTGGGCGCAACAAATGGCGACTCATGTGGTGGCAAATGAAAACGGAGTTGTTGTTTTTTTACATCATTCCAATCTTTATGGCTCGTCTTGTACACGGTTGACTTTTGGGTATTCAAAAAAACCACCAATGTGGCTTTGCTTGTATTTGGGGGTTGCAATGGTTGCACAATGCAAAAACGCTTAGTTCAACGTTGCCTTCAGGGAGGTCTCGCCTCTGGTGCTACTTGTTGGGAAACATCCAAATCGGGATTTTGGGAGGGGGGGGTGGGGGTGGGGGGGGGGCTATTACCTGCAGCTCATGTAAAACGACGTGATCCGCTCATAGTGCCATCATATTAGGGGATTTACTTGTGGGGCATGTCGCGGGTATAATACGGGGGGCAGCACTTTGAAATCCCAGTCAAACTGTTTTTTTTTGCAAAGCCACACTGATAATCTCTTAGCCCAGATATTGGCCACATCGCCAACAGATGTGGATTCAAGCACGCACAGATTGAGAATAGCAAACAATGGCGCCTAAGTAGCCTGAGCAGGGTTGGACGCAGTTCGGATAACCACAATGAAGACATTACAACCATTTGATGATTTATAGATAACATTTTTTATTCATGTCACACTTGCTTTCTGGACCCTATCACAACCTCACTTTAAAAAACAACCACAATTTATAGACTGTTTGGAGAAGATCTTTCAAACGATTATGAATTGCTCCCTTTCCTGGTAAGGCCCCTTTTAAAGAACTATAGGAGTATTAAACTTGCCATTTTTAAAGCAACATTTTTTGGGGAAAAAAATAGTAATAAAGCAATAAAAGTAATCTTGATTGACATAAATTAACAGTTGTTGGTACTGTTGGATCCAAGTGCTGCTTTTGGTGCAGTAGCATTCTTTAAAATAGACGAAAATATCTGGCTGACGTCTGGTGATGCACACACACGTTTTATTTTTATTTTTATCCGACATCTCTGAGAGAAGTTTTATGTTTGGTTTGAATACATGCATATTTAAAGTTCATAGATTAACATGTGGTGTGCCTCAAGGTTCAATATTAGGTCCTCTATTGTTTATTTTCTATCTGCTTTTTCTTTGTTTATGTAAAGCTTATGTTAAGTGTCAGTTTTTGCTAATCTACGATTTTAAAGTAAATAATAATGTAACTTACAATCTAAGATAGTTACTTTTAAAAGTAAGTAATAAGTTAAGTTTCTTTCTCAAGGTAATTGTGGCAACACTGTTTAGAGCCCACCCCGCATATATATGCTATTTGTTAGCCAGCCTGTGGTGTTCTTGATTCTTTGTTAGCATCAAGCTAAGTGGTTTAACATTTCCTTTTGTTTTATGATTAGTTTGGCAGTAAGCTTGAACTGGAAGTGACTTAAAAAAAAATTTTCACCACCTGCCAAATTGCTGTGAAATTGAGCTTACTGCCACCTTTACAGTGGTAGATGCTCAATTTTTGCTTGTAAAAAAAAAATTACAGCTCATATCCTAATTGAAAAGCTTTCAAGTTGGGTTACTTGTATCTCAAAGCACCACACATTTTGTTATAATTTTTTTTTTAATTGAAGGAAAGCAGATTTATGCAATACGTCACAATCAAAACACATCTTTTAATCAAGGGAAATAATTGCTTTTATCGGGCTTTTGTTTTATTGTCACGCCGGTCCCCATATGCATGTCATTATGTTGTCGACCCCCACGCTGCAACCGGCGGACCACCAGGGGTGCGGACACCCCCGCTTGAGAAGCCCTGATGTGTTGCTGGCGTGCAAGGCCCCGGTCATATCTATGGAGATGAGGCAGCACGTGGATGGCCGTGTGTATCTATGCTAATACGGGGATCAGTCGGCTGGGAAAGTCATCTGGCTCGTGCCACCTCTTTATCTTATCAGCCGACGCGCCTCAGTGCCGCCCGGCCGGCCCGTCACATAGCTGGCATGCTGTGCACATGAAAAGAACTTTGCGCCACTTCCTCCGTCCTCTCACCTCTGCATGTCACATTTGTCTCTTGGAGCTGCGGAGTTCTCATTTTTTTAGAGTTTGTTTAGTATGAATACGATTGAAGTTTTCACACTGAACCTTTGAGTTGAGTTTGAGTTGAATTCCGTTTTTTTTTGAGTCGCGCACGCAAGTTTGCATATCCTGACAGAATTTGTGAAATGATTTGTCGTCATTATTTTCTTTATTGCTATGTTTTACACGTGCCACAATTGCGGTCTTCCGTTGTTCATTTTCATACACTCTAAAAACAGTTGGGTCGAAAGTAACCCAACTATGGGTCAAAAATGCACCGATCCTCTACTTTGACCCAACTTTCTGGGTTGTTTGATACAAAATCACCCCATTTTTTGACCCAAGTAAAGGATCTGACCAATATGTATTGTTTTACACTAAAATGTTACTAAAAGACCCTTTTTTTTTTTTTAACTCTAAAGTGGATCGGTCCATTTTTGATCCTTATTGGGGTTACTTTTGACCCAACTGTTTTCAGAGTGTAGAAACGGGAACAACACCATTAAATAATAATAATTGGTGTTAATTTAGTGTTTAATTAATTAATTTAGTGTTTTTAGTCTAAAATAGTCAAATGTAGCAATCCCTTTATTCTCATAAATGTCCAAACTGCTTTCAGACTATTTTATGCAATGCACATATCTTCTTATCAATCACTCTTAAAAAAAAAAAAGTTGGGTCACGGTGGGTTAATTTGACCCAACTTTATGGGTCGTTTCATACAAAATTACCCAATTTTTTGAACTAAGTAAAGGGTCTGACCAATGTTTATTGTTTTACACTAAAATGTTACACTAAAAAACCCATTTCTTGACTCAAAGTTGAGTCAAATAGAGGATTGGTCAATTTTTGACCCAAAGTTGGGTTATTTTTGACCCAACTGTTTTTAGAGTCGACTGCAAGAGATGAGATGTCGTCACCATATCCGTAAAAGTTGTGTTTTTGCTCAAGAAGGGGCCAGTCCAGACAGTAAAATCCTGACTTGGTGTAACCCTTTGAGCCCCCGCCTCCCATCACGCACGCCCCCTTTTAGGCTCTTTGTCTCCACTCTGCTCTCTGGCATGATTGTTTCTTATCATGTATTTATTTGTTTAATCCACCCCTCCCCCCAACCACATTTGGTGGCCCTCTCCTGATGCACGAGCTGCTAGTCTGGCAGAGGGGAACCCCCAAACCCCCCCAACCCCCACCAGCCTATTGCCCCAATCCGAGCTCCAGTGCTCGCAGAAGCCTTGAAGAGACACCCCACCCCCCCCCCCCCCCGCCCACTTGCATGTGGCCACCTCTATGGCTTGCCTCCACTCACACTATAAATAATGGATGCATTAGCATGCATGAATATCTTTTTTTGGGGGGGGGGGGGGGGGGCTGTGTATGTGTGTGTGCCTTAATTCATTATTAATCCGCTTCAAGGCAAAATGGGCCGCGGCTCGTGCAGTGCTGGTGGGATTCGGCTAAAAATCTCCCAAAATTTGGTGGAAGCATCAACACACACACACACACACACACACACACACAAAAACAGATCCACGTCTGCCCCCGCTTCTTTATCAGCTCTTAAATCCCTGCAATCTCCTCTGCGATATACATCTGGAAGGGGAGGGTCATCAGAATTTATTTGGGGGGGGGGGGGGGGGGGGGGTTGCGTGATGCTTTTCCCATCAAGCAGATGACCATAACCCCAAAAAATGCAAAATGGACCACCGTATTAGGTACACCTCAGAGGGCAAGCAAAACTGAAAGGTATCAACATTTTCATGTTCATTTGCATGTTTGGTACCACTTTTTACCAATACTTAATTTACTGAGACCATTAGTGCTTTACAAAAAAAAAAAAAGATGACAGATAACCGCGAGTAAAAACTATGTATCACAATAAAGCATTTTTTTGGTTTTATTTTTTATTTTATTTTTTTTTACTTCAATTGAGGTTAATTGTTGTTCACTTAGACGCTCTTCACTGCCCCCTATAGTCTGGGAGAAGATTGACTATATCATGGGCAAAGAGTATGAAGGCTGCAAGTTTGTTTTGATTCTCATTTCCGCACGGAACGTACATGCGTCAAGCATAAACCAAGCTTTCATTGAGTTAATAAATATTTTTTTAATAAATATATTTTTCCCCCCTCCCCAGCCCCAACGACGCCTTCTGGTGTATGAAGCTCGGCCACCAGGGGGTGGTATAGCACAGTCCTGGGTGCTATACAGTACATGCGCAATAAACGGCAATATTAATCGGTCTTTGCAGAGGATAAAGAATATATCTGTGAGTATTGCTTTATTTTCGCGTATTGCTTTACTATTTGTCGTCAAATAGCTGCTGCTCTTTGGGTTCTAACGTGAAACAGATGCTATTCATTAGCGCATCGTTTGTTAGCCTTAAGCTAAGATTTGTTCATTATTATGGTTGTAGTTTGCAAAGCTACTGAGCGTGTCCCTACTATTTAGACTCTTATGGGCCAAATTTTTGAAACGGTACAGCCGTGAGTATGTGACGCTGCGCCCTGTGACCAAAGATGCGCAGGTTTGATTCCCGCCTTTTTTGGGGGGGGGGGGGGGAGTGAACAAGCAGCCAATGTGCATCTGCAAGTTTGTTGGAACAACAAACGCCTGCATGCTTATTTAGCGAACGTACGTGTGGGCGCCTTATTAAGAATTGCGTCTTTATTTATGTTTATTTTTTACAACTCGTCATGCATTGAGGACGTGAGATCAAACGGGTTGCAAAGCGCGCGCGTGTGTGTGTGTGTGTGTGTTTGTTGGAGATAAATTTCCATGCGTGGAGTTCTGATTCACGGAGTGCGCTTCTGAACATAAAGATAGAGAGTGTGTGTTTATTTATATACAATGTCCCTGAGCGCCCCCATCACACATTTTATACATGGACACACATCCATTCACAAAACAACACGCACACACACACGACACTTTCTTTCATGTGTCACACACGCACACATCCCCCGAGCAAGCTCGCTTTCCCTCCACTAGGTCGCAGTGCGTGCCTCGCAGCCTCCCCCCTGCATGCTGCAACCCCGTCTCGCTCAACCCCACCAATAGCCGGCCTTTAAAGCGGAGCCACAACCAATCAGAAACTACTACACGACACACGCATCCCCACACGCAGACATGGAGTGTCATGGCCTCTAGTACGCACGCACACACACACACACCACAACCTCCTATCTGCATGCCTTGCTTGCTCTTGCGTAACCCAATTTGACCGTTTATTAAGAATACAAGTCCTCCATATCAGCATGAGCTTTGCCTTGACAAAGTTTGCGACTTGCACATTTTACAGTAGCTACTAAAAGCTCCAATTTGAAGGTAAATACTTGAATGTGGGGAAAAAAACTTTTTTTGTGCTAATTTTAACCTACGAAAACATCCACCAATTGTATTTCAAATTTGCTGGAAAAATAAATATTACACAAGTCCAACCAATATATCTTATAATGAATTCTCACGGTTCGAATAGCATAATATGAAATAGAGACAAGGTCAACTTAGTAGTTGAGCACAATTGGGGCACAATTAAAAGTGACGCTAAATCACAATACAGGAAGACAAAACAAAATCATTCCATATATAAAATGATTGTAATAAAATAATAATGGACAAAAGGGAGTGTGTTGCCACCATTAAGCTAACGGCAAAAGTTACAATTTCTGTTTAATTACATACTACTTTACCAACTTTTTGTTTACTTTGTGCGTTGGGGGCGGGGCTTGTCTTCTCCAGCCAATAAAGTTGTACACAATTTCTACTACAGGTACATAAATGAAACGCTTATTTTTTTTTACACTACAACAAAAATTTACATAACCCAATAAAATAATAAAAAAAAGATTTAAAACTATTGATTCATCAGTCCCAATAGAATTTGAACTTAAAAATCACCCAAAAATAGTTTTCCACAATGAACTCGCTCGCCTTGGTGTCAAAGTGGGCGTCGCCGTCCATCAGGCAGCGGGGGGGGGGGTCCCGACTTTCTGGAATGTTCTCCAACCCGATGTTTTGGTCCTGGTGCTCTCCAGTAAATTGTGGTGCGAGCGGGAGGCACCACACTGAGATGCTGAACTTCTCGCAACCTCCCAAATTCTTTCTTGGACGCAGGAAATTGAAATATTGTGCATATTGGCATGCTGGTGGTCATCCATCACTGTGGCCTGAGCGGGATGCGAGACGAGACCCCGTGTAGATCAGAGATGAGCTGCTGGGTGTGGGTTCAAAGGTAAAAGAGCAGAGGCCAGTGTGAGGGGAGGGCTTTTCATCAAACGTCACAAAGACACTTGATTAAGGTACGCTTATTGTTTGACAAGCTGGCTCGGTCAGGTTAGCCGATTATGACGTGGTCAGTTCAGTGCTTGTGAGGGCTTCGGGTTCTTCGCCATGCTCCCTGTGGGTGCATTCATTTTGTATTTGACACTTGGTCTCGTTCTGCTTGGATTAAAACAACTGGAGATCATTTAACGAAAATTTGTCCATTTTCTGACGGCTTTGCTTTAAATATTGAAAGACATGCCAACAATCGACCTACGTTTCAAAAAATTCAACTTCATGGCCTATGAGCCAGATGAGGCCCTACATGTCATTTTCTTTCTTCTTCTGTTTGCATGTTTTTTTCTTCTTCTCCAGTTTGAGTTTGCATGCAAACTCCACACATGAAAAGGAATGTGGGAGAATCAACGGTTCTTAAACTTAATATTTTTTTGTGTGTCTGTGCCCTTGTGGTTGGAGTTGTTAATTTTGTAAAGTACTTTGAGCAACATTTTTTTTTGTATGAACGCATTATCCCAATAAAGTTTGATTGAACAAATTCATAATTTCAATTTCCACTCTTAGTAGAAACTAAGCATAAGACTGAGAATTACACATTTTGTTTTTCAAACAACTTACCGAAGGGACGTTTATTTCGTTTAATGCTAACAAGTGGCGCAACACATGTAAACGGACAATATAACAATAATCCTAAGCATATATTCTTTATCCGCTGCAAAAAAGACTAATATTACTGCTGAGGACTGCCTCAATTTATATACACTCTAAAAACTGCTGGGTCAAAAGTAACCCAATTATGGATCAAAAATGGACCGATCCACTTTATGGGTTAATTTGACCCAACTTTCTGGGTTGTTTTGTATAAATCTTTTGACCCAAGTATAGGATCTGACCAATATTTATGAGTTGTTTTACCCCAAAAGACCCATTTCTTGACTTATATTGACCCAAGTAGAGGATCGATCCATTTTTGAGCCATAGCTTTTTAGAGTGTACTGTATCCATTTGTAGTATTATGCTCCCAAGTGTGAACACCAGAATGAACAGCACTTTGTCCATTTAATTGAAGCACAAAATGTATCAAAATCTGTATTTGTTCTTTTTAATCTTAATGTCATATTACTGCATGTTCTTGTAAAGTATTAGAGATTTCCATTTGTGTTGTTTTTTTTTGGGTAGACTGGAACAGATTAATGTCATTTCCATTCAGTTGAATGGGGAAAGATGATTTGAGGGGCATGACTGTATTATATGAGTGTGGATCATATTTGTCCAAAGAGACGTTCCCGCCACCCAGAAGCGAATAATCAGGACCAGGAATTGAAAGTCGCAGGCGCATGACGGCGGTTGAAGTGGGTGGGAGCGGGGATGATGTAAACGCGAGTGTTATATAAAACGTATAGCGCACAGTCGGAAGCAGCCCGCATGGCCGCGATGATCCTTTTCCTTCATTTTCACTCTTTTTATAATCTCTTCTCCTCTTTTCCGCATCCCCCTCCTCCTCCTCCTCTGCCGTGAACTTGTGACCTCTGTTCCCTCCGCATCCTCCTGCACCGTCCTCACAGGAAGTGACATCAGCGGGACTTGAAAAGTGAAAAAAAAGAAAAGAAAGAAAGAAATAACAGTCGCAGGACGGCGTGCGTGTCGGATGTCCAGCGCTGGATTGTTGTTGTTGTTGTTGTTGTTTTGGATGTCGGAGGAAGGATGACGCCGAGCGGAGCAGCCGGACGGACGCGCGTGCTGGAGGCTGAGTGAGTCGCTGACTGGATGCTTTTTTCTTTTTCTTTCTTTCTTTCTTTCCATTCATGCAACTTCTCATACGACGCACTTTGCGCGTCTCGTGTCCGTCGCGATGAGAACTGGCGTGGGGAATATCAATTTTGTCGTGCGCGTTGATGACGAAGAGCATTCTTGTTTTGATTGTGAGAGATGCTTATCGGAATGAGAGATGCTGTGATGAATAATCGGCGCGCGTCTCGTTTGAACGTTCTCCTCCGTCTGCTCCCCGCAGCATCCGAGTTGCACGGCAGTCCGGCGTGCGCCTCGCCATGCATGTGGATGCTGTGTTTTTATTCGCCAGCCGTGTGCGTGTGTCTCCCCCTCCTCTTCCTCACCGGGGGAGGAAGAGCCAGTCAGACCCTGACGTGCACCCAGACAGAAAGTGCTGCAGTCACGTGATGTCTGCTCTCTCACGTTAGGCTGTCGGCGGGCTGCTCGGCACGCAGCGCCTTCACTTTCACTACTCGTGCAACAAAATATGGATTACAAAGGATGGAAATTCAAACAGGGGGTTTCCGCGGGACATTTAAAAGCATTCAAAGTTATTAAATGCATTTGGTTAAAATCAAGGCCTTTAAATGGCATTGAATACGATGCCCAGGGGCAATAACAAATTAAATGCAGTTGAAGTTGTTCATGCTTTATTTTAAATGCAACGTTGTGCAAGCGTCACATGATTTTGCAATAATAAATGTGATCAAAATATATGTATTTGTGGAGACTGGTGACAAGTATTTTTAAAAAAATGGTCCACAAGTTCTTCATGTTCCAAACACCAATTGCTCTGAATTTGAAAATAAAAAATGTAGTGTTCCTGTCACCAATGTCCAACATGAAACACTAGTGATACCTAGTGGCAGAAAAATTACCTCAATACACATCTATGACTCGATGTTTCATATTCCTTCAAAATAAGTACTGTATATCTTTTTAACTTCAAATGACTTTATGAATTACTTACTATAGTGTTACTATATCAATGATCTAAAAGATACAACCACATTTGTATTTGGTAGCCATATTTGTCCATGTCAATTGACAAAAGTATGAAAAATTGGACCAAAATATTGTATTGTTAAAAAAAAAAAAGAAGATGTGATTAATTTCGGATTAATCAAGAGTTAACTATGAAAATCATGCTATTAATTATGATTTAAAGAAGTAATCAACTGACAGCCCTAGTATATAAACAGCATTTTTGTCTTTTAATTTTTTATTTATTTATTATTATTATTTTTTAAACATTTTGATGTTTTCGGGATAAAATTACATCCCAAAAATGTAAAAAATAGGGAAAAAATTAATATATGTTTTTCACAAAGCAGCGATGATATGCTTATATAAATATGTATCTATATGTGCGTGTGTGTGTGTATACATGAGTTTGACGTGGGCATTAGATTAGTGTAAAGTTACATTCAAAATTGCATTAAATTAGATTTGCTGCAACTTTTAGAAACCCTGTCATATCATGGCAGGCAGAAAGGAGGATTTGTGTTTGGGCTGCAAAAGAGACAAAAATGAACGGTACATTTTTTGGAAAGATGTCATATATTAATTAATAACGTTTCATGCAAATGAGGCAATGACTCTTTAAAACGTTCCCTTGCAACCCAGGATAAACTTAGCTCAGCTAGTATGTTAGTATGTTCAACATACTTCCTTGACAGCAATTACTACTTTCCTATTAGCCAGTGCTTTTAGCGTCATCTTACAGCATTTTTTTCCAGTCCAGTTCAGTTGCATTTAACTTTGAAGTACAATACTGTCAAATGTAATGTTTTCATACAAGTTCTATTTTTAGATCGGCTGGCATGCATACGGCGTTGGCGCAAACACGTCTGGTTATGTAATATTGAGCCTTCATGGTGAATCCAGCAATGATGTCATGAAATTGTCAAAGCATTTGCAGCGTCCAATCAAATTGCTATGATGTCAGATCACATGCTGTTCATTTGCATATTTGTCCACCTTTGCTGTGCTCCCTCTTAATTGTATCTGTTCATCTTCATTCATTTCTGTCAGCAATTTCTGAGCAGTCTGCAGTTTGCAGTACAAATCATTGCGTCGTATCAGCTGCCCCGAATAATAGAAGCTCATGTGATCGTATAAATAGATCTGAATACAAACTGTACTCACGCAAATGCTTTAACAGCCTCTTTCGAGTCAATAAAACAGTTGCCCCCAGTGGAAGCCCTAACCCCGAAATGGAAAGAACTTTGGCGGAACCTCAGCACCTGCTGTTCTGCAGCACTTGGGCCTCACTGCAGAGGTCATATTTAACTGCTCATAATTATTATTTATGGCCTTACAGAGGCACGGCTTCCACTTTCAAACTGGTGCCGTCATATCGCTCGCTCGCTCGCACGGCTACTGCTCGCCGGCGACTTTGCGCCTTGCAACGCGTCGTATTTTCGGTAACTTGCGGATTGAGAAAAGGGAGAAAATATGTGCGCAGTGATTTCATTCCGTCAAGGCTGTATAGAGTGGTGACTTGAGAGGCACGTTGGAAAAATGGAAACAAAGAATATGACACGTTGTGTTATCAAAATAACTACACAGCTTTGCCTTCTGCTAGCTTAATGCTAACACAACACAAAACGGCATGGCTAACTAATAGCATTGATACTTGTCGAATTTTAAACTTTTAAGCAGCAGCTTACAGGGAGTCCTCGAGTTGCGTCGTTTTGACTTTACGGCGCCCATGTCTCGTCCGTAGCACCTTCTTTTTTGTTAATTTCCCACAGTAATCATTTTTGCGGTGAAAAACAGATTTTTTTAAAAATGTATTCAATAATTTTTAAACCCTATTTTACGTGGAAAACGCTTATTGGAGGTTCCTGTTTTTCAAACTTTTTGGGGATATATATATATAAATGTATAAATATTTTTTTCCTAGGAATGGGTGTACTAATACCAGCTATCGCTAACGGGTCAATACCTGGCCTTATTTCAAGGTATCGTTACGTGTGACGGTGGCCGACAGCATCCTCATTTGGACGTTTTGTAATCAGGAATTAGAAATGAGAAGAATCGACATGTTTTAAGGACAAATGCTATGCAGGGATATTTAGGCTTTTCTTTCAAATGGAGCCGTCACTCTCTATATTTAAATGACATAATACAGCTTTTACTGAATGCAGTCGATACCCAATATGCAGCTTGTGAATGGGCGCCACATTCAACATTGTAGCCGTCCCTGCTGCGCTGTGAAATAATGCATGAATAGCAAAAACACACACACACATGCACGTGTTCTTCTCTAGGTGCGGCCAAGTTGCACGATTCCGTGTGTGTGTGTGTGTGTGTCTGTGTGGGTAACTCACACTGCTGTCGCCCGTCCGCACTGATAGCTTCATTATCCGAGGCTTGCGTGTAGACGCCGGCTCCTAATCTCTCCCGGGTGAATGGGGCGGCCCCGCGATACAGGAAGTCAATGCTTTGCTTCCACTTTCTCGCTCAGAGGAGACGCCACTGATCTGTATGTATTACTGGCCGCCATATTACCACTCCCAAGAAACGTTGCTCGGCATGCGATTCTATACATTTACAGTATCGAAATTAGAGAACATTTAAGGCAGTACTTGGTAGAAACAGCATGATTTATTTATTTATTTTTATTTATTTTTATTTTTTATTTTTTCTAAGAAACAGCATGATTTATGATGTTTTAAATATTTTCAACTTAAACAAGAGGACTTAATACATTTTACAACTTGCCTTAAATACATGTATCAATTATATGCTTAACTCATTGACTCCCAGCCATTTTCACTGAAGCAACTGGATTTTGACTGAATTTGCAAAGCCCATATAATATTGTATTCTAAACATGGAACCTACCAAAAGAAAGATTAGAGTCATTTCTTTCAAAAGGAGAAAATATATTTTTCTATCTATTTCCGTTTTGCAGCAATTTATTCACAGTGAAAACACTGTAAAAAAAGAGCTTGTTGCAACATGGCCCTGGCTGATCTCTTATACTCTGCTGCCGCCTGCTGGTCATTCTTTTGCAATAACTACCATTGCTTTAAGCAATCTCTTCATGTCAGAAACTGCATCAAAGCCTTCTGTATGTTCTAGCATTTTAAAAAAAACGTATAAATATGTTTTTGGGAGTGAAGGACAAAGTACAGTATTAAAAACATATTTATAAGTTTTTGGGTTTGAATGAGTTCATGTTTACAGGAGGAAACTTGTATTTATTTATTTTTTAATTAAAGAATTATAACTGTAATGCAACAAAAGATGCTTCTGCCAAATCTAATTTTGGGGTCTAAGGAACAGAGCGATTAAAAAAAAAAGCGGGTCTTCAAACCAGCACATACATCCACTTTTGAAAAAAAATAGTGACCACCCCCCCGGCCCTATACTAAAAGCCTACGAGCTGTATATGTCTAATCTGAACGTATACATACAGTTTATACAGTAGTCTGCTCGCGAGATAGGAAGAGCAAGATGGCCGCCCTGTGGCTTCAACGGCTTGCATGGGCGTGTATGGGCCAGCAATATATACACAGTACATATCAGTGGGAAAGCCCGCGCGAGCTGGGCCTGAAGAGCAAGCGGCCAGTTAGGGACTAATTAGGCGGACGGGAGACGACGGAGCCGGGGCCGTATATCGTCTGTGGTGACAGTGAGCGGACGGGGGGTCCATTGGCACCCGACAGGTGCAAAAGGAGAGCGGGCGTCAGGGAATGGAAACCGGAGACGAGGCCGCGCCACATCATGGCCGCATTCTGCGGGGTCACGTCACATGCCGGCCGCTAGCCTCTTCCTGCCTTTGCGTGTGCACGCTACTGTGCGTTGGTGGGGGTCAGAGGATCAACGTGTTTGCAGCGGCGGTGGTCATCTGTCATAGCGCGTCTAGCTCACGCTCCAACAAAGAAAGGTTTTTTTTGGTGTGTCCGCGACTATTATACAGCACCCCCGTGAGGCGCTTTGATCAGTGGGCCGTAAAAGCGGCGGTGAAGAAATGCCGCCGTGATGGCTTGTGACATATTTGATGCTAAAAGTTGTCACATTGATTCTTCTGTGCAATTACATGGAGGAATAATCCACCAGCCATTGTAGCGTCCGTTATGGGAGCAGAATTGTCCGGCGTGTGATGTTTTTTTTTTTTTTTTTTTTTTTTCCTGGCTGTGTACTTCCTGGCTGTTCTGCTTGAACTCAATAATCCTGGTTACAGCCATTACAAATCCTGCTGTCTTGACGTGAGACCCCAGACAGGAGACAGGATCTGAAACTGGCTTTCATTTAGCATTCCTCTGGGCTTTATGGGCAGGTGTTTAACATTACAGCCAGGAGCTTTATTGGCCTACTTTAAAGGCAACTTTTTTTTTTTTTTTTTTGCTTACCTCTCAATTAGGGACAAACACACAATGCACGCACAACGGATGCAACGTGCGTACAGGTTTGCTCATAAAAACGTTGCATGTACGAGGAAGTCTTCGGCTGGCGGTATGGATGCTCGCTGGGAGTGCGGTATGACCCGCGACCGTCTGAATGCGTGGCCCCGCCCCTTCCTTAAGCCTCCGCCCATCATGTCAGATGACGCGGGGTGGCCGTGGCCGATCATTTTCAAGCTTAGCGCTACGTGTAAATGTTAAATTCAGCTTTTGTCCACAGATTTACAAAGACGTGGATGCACTTTAAGACCTTGTAAAGTAAATTCAGACATTATACATACATTATACAAGTTTGAAAAAGTGCAACGACTGAGAAACGTGTAGTAGTTTTAGTGCTTTAGAGCGCATCGTTGTTTGCCTCGAGTGCGTGCAAATCATGGAGATATAGTGGAGGAGCAAGGGATAAAAAAGTGACAGCCAACGTGGATGGGTGTTTCGTTGTGGGGTGTCCGCTTTAGAGTGCCTCGTTGTCTCAGAGACCTTGGTGGGTTATATTACAACCATTCGCTGGCGTCGGGCCGAAACCTTGTAAGCCAAAATTAGGCAAATTTTATTTTTTTCACAAATCTATACTTTTGGTCAGTCCGCACGTGTGGGTTATTATAGTTTTGGAATTTTTCATTTTAGTTAGTTTTAATTACTTTTCAGTTAGTTTTGATCACCTTTATTTATTTATTTATTATTATTTTTTTTTAATGTTTAGTTTGAGTATTAGTTGTTGTTTTTTTTTTAAAAGAAAAAAGTGTATTACTTGTGCGCAATCTTTAATAAACACCATGGTAATGCATTTCTTACCTAGCGTCGCATTTCGGCTGAGTTAAATGGAGAAGCAGGCGAGTCGAGTCGTGGAGCCAAAAGTCAAGCATGCAAAATTGTCGACGAGGAATGATGTCATCTGAATGTGCTTTTCTATCTGCTGCTGCTCGATGACCTCACTTCTGAATGACACACTTTCAAACGTCCTTATTCTGGGTAATATCTAAATAAATATGCTTAAAATCACATAAGAAATAGTTAATTACCAAAGGCTAAAACGAAATTAATTACTAATTAATTAATTAATTAAATTAAATTATAGATAGTTTTGGCGGCACGGTGGCTGACTGGTTAGCACGACCGCCTCCCAGTGCAAAGGTTGTGAGATCGAGTCCGGGCTTCGGCCTTCCTGGGTGGAGTTTGCATGTTCTCCCCGTGCTTGCGTGGGTTTTCTCCGGGTACTCCGGTTTCCTCCCACATTCCAAAAACATGCATGGCAGGTGAATTGGACACTCCAAATTGTCCATAGGTGTGATTGTGAGTATGGTTGTTCGTCTCTGTGTGCCCTGCGATTGGCTGGCAACCAGTACAAGGGTGTGACCCCGCCTACTGCCCGAAGCCAGCTGGGATAGGCTCCAGCAACCCCCGCGACCCTTGTGAGGACAAGCGGTACAGAAAATGGATGGATGGATGGATATAGTTAGTTTTGTAAACATAAAATGTAGTTTCAGTTAATTTTATTTTTCTAAAAAGCATTTTCGTTTTTAATTTTATTTCGTTAATTTTTGTTTTAGTTATTTCATTAGTTGTCATTCACTAACATAACATTGGTCCACACGTGTGGGTGTCATTTTGACAAATGATTGACCAATCTAAAGTGTCAAAAATGGTTTGTTGTCTTGTTGACGATGCAATGCTAATAAAAACGGACGCTTTTGGTGGTACATGGTTTCGGCCCGACTCCAGCGCATTATAAGCTTTAAGTGTGAATATATTTTCATGGCTTAAACATGTAGTAATGTGAAGGCACAAGAAAGACGCTCGACAAAATAGCATCCATTTGATTGTAATATCCTGCCGCATATTGTTTACAAAAATGATGACACAGTCTAAAAGAGCGGGAAGCGCACATCTCTCTGAAGTTTCATAACTTGGTGAAGATGTTAAAAATGAGTACGTGCAAACCCCACAAGTCCTTTTCAGCACTGAAAATGCAATTTGCTTGCGGTTGTCCAGGCCAAAAAAGCGTTGAAAATGTTCCATTATCCAAAAGAAACGCGGCCTCATCCGGGGTTCGCAACCTGATTGCTGACGGTTACAGCAGGCGGCCATCGGGTCGACACACAGAACCCCAAAAGAAGGCGTGACCAAAAGTGATGAGTTTTTGGGCCTGCTTACAGACGGGAAACTCTGCCGACTGCCTGACCGACCGTCTCGTCTCCTCGCCCGCGCCCGTGCCAGAGCGGCGAGAGGCGAAGGCGTTTGTATATTTAACTTTTCTAATCCCGGATTTACAAGGATCTGCTCCAGTCCGACAATGTAGAACTGATATGCGGGTCAGCGCGGCTCGAGCGACTCTCCAGGCCCGAATCCTGCCGGGTCAGCCTTGGACATAAATCGTGCAGCTCCAGTGGCATCCTTCTCATGTTTTACCATCTCTGAGAAGGGAGCCAAAAAGAAGATGATTTGCGATATTGACCACGGTCGTCCGATGAAGACGTATTGCGTTGCCGTTGTGGCAGTTAAACGCATTCCTTGCTTTGTGGCGGCCATTATTCCTGCCTCTTAATCACCCCCTTCCACTTTTATAACCTCCCCAACCAAGTCTTGGTGTGTGGTTGGGGGGGGTGGGGGGGGGGGGGGGCTGAACCACATGTGGGCAAAAGACAAGGAAATAACATGCTGCCAGCGCCGCCCCGTTAATAAACGTACCACCGCCAACAATGCACGAGATCCGTGTGCTCTTTACCACAATAAATGTCACACATTTTACAAATGCTTCTTAAGAAGTGTTGATTTTGTGTTTTGATGATTTATTATATAGAGTTCTTTAACTCAAGACTTGGATGTTGAATGTTTATTCTGCTTTATCCTGCTCACTTAAAGGGGAAGTCGACTCTAAAAAAAAAAAATTCTTGACAGTAATTTGTTCTATGCAGCCCCACTCGAGTCTAAATATGATATTCTGAGTTAAGCAGCAAAATCCAGCTTTTTTTTAATCAGTATCAGAAAGCGGCCATTTTGCCACTTGCTGTCGAGTGAAAATGACATCACAGTTGCTCAGGTCTCGGGTAACAACCAATCACAGCTCGGCTTCAGAAAACACGTGTCATCTTCAGTTGACAGCAAGTGGCAAAATGGCCGCCCCCTGAGATGGATAAAAACAGCTGGATTTTGCTGCATAACTCATATTCCACAAATGGAATATTAATCAGAATGAGGTCACATATAACTTATTATTGTAAAAAAAAATGTTTAAGGTTGAATTTGCCTCTAAAATACAACTTTTACTTTTTGAGTATAGGAAAACTTTCAAAATGGCTGTCATCATTTGTTTGACAATTGTTCATTCTTCTTGCCCGGATTCAAAACGGGTGCTGGTAAATGGTGCAACGACACTTTGTACTTTTGAGCCAGACACTGCACAGTAATTCACAATTTTTTGATGTCGGTTATCAAATGTATTTATTCCAGCTCCCAGTTAAGCACCAAAACAAAACAATGCGTCGACCAGCAAGACGAACGTGAAAGCGTCCATAAAATACTAAAATCTAGTGTTCAGTGTTAAGAAGAGATTTGTTGAAAATAATGCTTGTAATATTTGTTAAATGAGAAGAAAATTGCAATTTCGGTCATAATGAAAAACGAGGTCGACAATTAATTTCCTTCCATAAAACGATGTGGTGGGCCGGATCTGGCCCTTGGACCTTTTGTTTCACACCTGTGGTAGACTCACCTCAACTTTATTTATAGAGCACTTTCAAACAACCATTGGTTCATTAAAAGTGCGTTGAGTAAAAAGGGGGCCCCGAAATTGAACCCTGAGGAACACCATACGACGGTGATGCAGAGTGGGACTCAGAGCAACAGTATAACACAGTGGTACTCAATTTTTCATAATCTTTATAAAGCGGTTCCAAACACCCCCCCCCCCAGCCCCACCCCCTAATATATGCTGGTGAGTGTGTGTGTGAGGGCTGCTTATCCAATAGTGTGTGAGTTTTTAATCAAGACACCTGGGAGCCCAGACGCCAAATTGTCACAGCCGTAGGTGACACACTGTCACACGGGGCCTAATGGCATCATTTACACAGGTCACGGCCGAGCATGCTGTCGGTGTGGTGGGTGGGGGGGTGGCGGGTTCGAACAGGCACCCACTGCTTGTTTACTCTGAGCTGGATGCCCCCCACCCCCTGTCAGCAGCTACAATAATTATCACCTCACAGGAATTTGGAAGCCTCATGTTAAATTCCCTTTGACAAGTCCGTCGGGGGAGGTCAAGGAGGTGGCACCGACTCCGGGGGGGGGGGGGGGGGGGGGTCATGCCAGCAGTGGGTGCAGGGTGTAGTGCCATGTTTAATGTTTGTGTGTGTGTGTGCGTGTGTGTGTGTGGTGTCCAAGGAAGAACACCCCCACCCAACACCCTACCCTTACTCATGCAACCCTCGGACCTCCAACACGGCAAACATCATTTGCATGGTGTTTACAATGTAAATTGGTTTCAGGAGGGATGGATTTCACTTTGGAGAGCACCAAAGGTGGTCTTTTTAAGGGTGGGTGTTTTTTTTTTGGGGGGGGGGGGGGGGTTCACATGGGAAGCAGATTAAATGAAAATTAACTGTATATAAAAACAATTTAAGGCAACATAACATCTTATATGAATAGTGTTGCTGTCTGATGTACAAGTAATGTCAAGTTTGACTTTTTAATCTATGATTTACAGTATCTATTGTCAATATTGCGTATATAAACATATCATATATATATGTATATAAATAATGAAATTGAGTTACAGTATCTTATAATATGCTAACATGCGAAAGTGAAAGATAAAATGCATGCAGTTACAATTGCGCCTAAACCCTGAAAAATAACCCATTCAACAGATAAGGAAAGAAAAAAACATTGTTATGAAACCTTTATTCATGTCAATGTTGTTATCAACGCCCAAACCCTCTGCAAATTTCAACGCAAACCGATCCGGTAGCTTCCACGTAATCCTGCTAACAACAAAACAAACAAATGGTGATTAACCTGCGAGTTTTGGTGGCCCCCATAAATGAGCCCCGGCGCTGTTGCAACTTTGAACACCTCAGCATTTGTGATTTTAATACGTTTGTTTGCGTCAAGCTGTTTTTTTTTTTTTAGTGCCCCGCGTGTAAATCGCCGCTTTACAAGGGAGGTGAGAGCGCCGTAAAAAGAAAGGTGGCTGTTAATGTGGCGGTGACTGGGCGAGTAAGCGGAAAAGGAGGAGAGAGGAGGTTGTCGTTCGAAACGCGTGAGAAGCACAGGTGGCCAAAGTACTGACACGTGGACTGAAGTGTAAGTGCAGATACTTGCGGGAAAAAAGACTGCTTAAAGTCAAAGTACCGATTCAACTCCTTTACTTAACTACAAAATAGGGCCCGACCGATAATGGATTTTTTTTTGTGCGGCTGATTCCGATATCTGGCAGAATCAAATTCCGATTAACAGATTAACCAACCAATCGAAATATCTCATGAATGAAATAAGTTCTTATTTGGTCCTTTACCGCTTACTACAACAAAAAATATGAATAACAGGAAGAACATCGTCGTCGAACGTCGGCACGGTGGCTGACTGGTTAGCACGTCCGCCTCCCAGTGCAAAGGTTGTGAGATCAAGTCCGGCCTTCGGCCTTCCTGGGTGGAGTTTGCATGTTCTCCCCGTGCTTGCGTGGGTTTTCTCCGGGTACTCCGGTTTCCTCCCACATTCCAAAAACATGCATGGCAGGTGAATTGGACACTCCAAATTGTCCATAGGTGCGATTGCGAGTATGGTTGTTTGTCTCTGTGTGCCCTGCGATTGGCTGGCAACCAGTTCAGGGTGTGACCCCGCCTACTGCCCGAAGCCAGCTGGGATAGGCTCCAGCAACCCCGCGACCCTTGTCAGGACAAGCGGTACAAAAAATGGACATCTGACTATGATTCTTTGTTCTTAAGTATTATTTATTGAACTTTACAACAGGGAGATAAATCTGCAAAAAATAGTTTTTTTTGGGTGCGGGAATATTTGTCATTATCTTTGTCTTCGGTTGCAATGTGTAAAAAAAGAAAGAAAAGAAATTCTCATACAAAATTAGCAGATTTTTGCCAACTGTAGAAGCGCTTATCAGCCGATTAAATTGGCCGACCGATTAATCTCTTGGGCCCGAGTACGAAAAGACGCTCAAGTAAAATACAGCACAGATACTGTCGAACTGAATAGAAAAACAAAAAAATAAATAATTTTCAGACCATTTAGGTGAAATCATTTCTCAAGGCACACCCGATGATCTGTCACGGCACGCTAACGTGACCTACATAATATTTGTGTGAGTGTTTGAGGATAGTTGTCAGGAAGCAGCGTCGTGGCGACGGCGTGGAAATGGATCGCATATGGAAAGCCATGATTGATGTCCTGAGCTTATGCATTTTTATGTTCTCCTTTCGCAGGCGCCCCATCTCGTCGTGATACCCACAATCGGTAGCGCGTCTGCTTTTGATGATATCGCGCGTGGGTGCAGTTTCCGGTGCGATGCGTCTGCGGCGTTATAGTTCACGTTCTGCTACGCGGCGGCTTCAAAGCCGGCGAGGGAAATGGCTGCTGACCTGAAATGTCTCGCTCATTTTAACCTTTGCCAGGAACCAGCGAATGCGCTCTGCCCTCAGTAGTCTGCTCTGAACGCCGTGCTTCTAATCTCGACCTTGAGGGCAGCCACCCTTAAAATGAAAGGGGGGGGGGGGGGCTTCATACGATGTGACAAACCAAAGTATCCCCGCTGTGTCATCAGATCTAATCGCCACTTCTAGCTCGAAAGTTGTGCCGGAGGGATGATGTCGCATTTGAACGCTAGTAACAAGCAACAAAGAATGCAATGATCTGACCCTTGACCACTAAATGGGCCGAAAATCTTAGGCTCCGCCCAGACGGAGGCAAAGCCGGCTTGGTTCCTCAAACAAATGTCGTACACACAGAAACATTTCAAGACTTGCGTGTGTCCAAAAGAAGACGCTGAGGACGTTTAACGGCTGTAATGTATATGCCAAGCCATGGAGTGGCGCTGTGGCGCAGCCACAGGGAGTTAACGGAAAGCGTAGAAGCTCGAAAGTTGTGCTGGAGGGATGATGATGACGTTGTCGCATTTGAACGCTAGTAACAAGCAACAAAGAATGCAATGACCTGACCTTTGACCACTATATGGGCCCAGAATCTTAGGCCCCGCCCAGACGGAGGCAAAGCCGGCTTGGTTCCTCAAACAAATGTCGTACACACAGAAACATTTCAAGACTTGCGTGTGTCCAAAAGAAGACGCTGAGGATGTTTAACGGCTGTAATGTATATGCCAAGCCATGGAGTGGCGCTGTAGCGCAGCCACAGGGAGTTAACGGAAAGCGTAGAAGAAGAATCAGCGAAGAAGACGGACACTTTTTTTTTTCTAACTTTATTGCAATCTACAGAACAAACATGGCTTTGCATGTATCGGAACAACATGAAAAAGTCGAACACAGGAGAAGTGACAATGGCGGGTGGTTAAAGAAGCTAAATATTTAGCTGCATAAGCAAGCTAGGGAGGCCGCGCGTAACAACTACGACACGGCTGCGACCGTTACGTCATCACTGGAGGAGTATCCTGCATATAATGTCCAGGCGGACGCGTACGGGTCGCGTTTTGAAATCTTTCCACTCTGGAGCCCGGTTTCAAAAGTGATCGGTTTCAAGCTCCGAAACCGCGCCATCGTGTGGACGAACGGCCTAAACGGTAAGAAACTTGTGAGGATACATTGAAACTGGCTTTCGTGTGGACGGACCTTAGATGGGACCTGAGAACTATTGGCTCCTAAGCCAAAAAAAAAAAAGCCCCTCGGGTAGGTCTACAGAAGACTAACTCCGGACACCCGGACCCTCTGCAGTGCTCGGGTACTCCTGCGATCCTGCGTCCAGAAGTTGGACGCTGTCTAACCTGTCTCCAATACTCCAAGATTTGGAACCACAGAAGGTGGATCTTGGAATCCCAGAGTCCAGCTTCCATCTCCTTTTTTGCTAAATTCTTCCCTGACCCGACCCCTAACTCGGATTGCTCCTAACCAATCGCCCTGACGGGCCTCCAACTCAGATCCCGACGACATGCCTGTGGTTTGATGGTTTGTCTTGGGCTCTGCGTCCAGGAAGTGCCGGTCCTCTGGAGATCCACAGACTTCAGACCCCCTGGAACTCGGCCCTAGTGCATCGGTGATGGCTGGCGCTTGGGGATCGTCCCGGGCACCCAGTCCCAGTGTCAGTTACAATTTGGAATCCGGGTTATCCGGGTTCCACACATGGAATTCGGAACAACATTTTATGTTGGAATTCCACCCCCATAGACCCTCATGGTCCCCCGGAATCTCACCACCAAAGTCTGGTTCCAAAATCTTTACATCTTCCTTGTCATCAATGACCAAATCCTATCCCTAACCACAACCCTAACCCGAGTGTAATTCAGTTCTTCCTCTATTGGCAGTGGACGTAAGATAAGATGGAAGCGGTAAGAAGGGGGTCCATGGAGCTCACTTGACTTCATCCTGATAAGGAATTCTTTGAGGACGTATTGATCTGGAATTCTTTTGATCTTGATTTGTATGCTAATGAGGCAGGTTTTATGTATGCATTGCCAAGCAACTGCTCTCCCTTGTTTTTTTCCCGCCGCTTTCATGGTGGCGCCTTCATCCTTCACACATCACTTTGTCGTTTGCATTAGCCTCCTTGTGAGGATAATCGCGCCCCGTGTTGCGTTTAGCCCCTGCGCCGTACGATGGCTGCAAAACTCACCAATGCGCGTAAGGCGTCACTTTCTTGTCAAGTCAGCCAGCGTCTCATTGGCCTCCCTCTGGCGACGAGGCGGCGAGGCGCTCGTTCACGCGAGGCGCTCGTTCACGCGAGGCGCTCACACGAGTGCACAAATGCACAAAAAACAGGACTTCAGCCCAGACTGGCTCACGCACGGCACCCGCTCGCTGAGCTGGTCGTAGAAGAAGAAGATGACGAAAAAAGAGCAGGATGGAGATGAGAGTCGACTGAGTGGCCCGACAAGCACTTAATCCCTAAGACGTTTTTTTTTTTCAATGCTGTCATGTCTGTGACCCCAGTCTTTGGAGGTCAAGACCTCTTGAGCCCACTTTTCACCTGGCAGTGCTCTTTGGTAGATGCTTTTCTTGCAGTTCCATTGTCAAATGTTGCTAAGGGTGCGTCATAATCACCTGTAGCTAACCACCTCTTGGCGCATTTAAAATCGGATTTGACTCCCAAGTAGTAAGGTACCCGAAGGCTAAAGCTGTAACGTGGAGTTCTCAAACTGGAAATCCCTGGTCCTCTGTTGGTTGCTTTGGGGTCAGCAAAAATAATTAGCGAAAAAAAAAAAAATGTTTGTTGTTGGTTCATTTAACCCTCAAAATCCGTCGTCCCGACAGGGAAGTACGCGTGTTTCCTGAATGGTTTACGCTAGCAACGGTTTCTGGAACGCGTCGATACCACATGCATTATGGTAGCGTGTAACGCGCGGGAGGAAGGGGGAAGCGACGCGGAAGATGAAATGACGCGCGATTTTCAAATCACCGTAACTGCGGACCATTAGCGCTAGCAACGTAATTCCAATGGATTCTTAAAGCGGAGAAGCGGAGCTTTACGTGGAGGAGAAAAAAAAACAAAACAAACAAAAACATTCGGACTGCTATATTAGTAGTATTTAAAGGGTAAATAACGTGCACAATTACGTATGGGGAGAGAAACTCCAATAAGCCAAACATAACAAACCAATTGTTCCTCAATAGCTCTGGGCTCATTAAAAGCTCTGATATGATTGATGATGAGTCATCATATAAATCTGAGATCCTTGCATGAATAGGCATGTTTTTTTTGTTTTTTTTAAGAATATAGTCCTGTTATTTAAAAAATATGGGTATCTTTTCCAAAATAAAAGATTTAACATTACGAGAACAAAGTTGGACTTTCTTCTGTTGCTAAACTTTGACTTCATTATCACAATATTCAGGCAAATTTACAAAAATAAAATTGCAAACTTGTTATGTACGTCTTTGTTCAACAGTCCCTTGATTTCTCCACAGTTTTCAATACATTTCTTTGTTGTTGGGCTTGTTTTCCTTCTTGCATTGTCGTTAACGCCAATATTTACCTTTCACAAACTGCACAAATTACTTCATTTCCAAGATGTCCATTTATATGCTGTTCTGCGACTCTTTTTTTTTTAGTCCGGCTCTGTCATTTCAAACTATATTTGCGGAGCTTGTCTTCTCCCCATTTTCTCGATTGTGTTGCTAGGTTAGTGTCAGCAAAATAATTAGCGAAAAAAAAAAATGTTTGTTGTTGGTTCATTTAACCCTCAAAATCCGTCGTCCCGACAGGAAAGTACGCGTGTTTCCTGAATGGTTTGCGCTAGCAACGGTTTCTGGAACGCGTCGATACCGCATGCATTATGGTAGCGTGTAACGCGTGGGAGGAAGGGGGAAGCGACGCGGAAGATGAAATGACGCGTGATTTTCAAATCACCGTAACTGCGGACCATTAGCGCTCGCAACGTAATTCCAATGGATTCTTAAAGCGGAGAAGCGGAGCTTTACGTGGAGGAGAAAAAAAACAAAAAACAAACAAAAACATTCGGACTGCTATATTGGTAGTATTTAAAGGGTAAATAACGTGCACAATTACGTATGGGAAGAGAAACTCCAATAAGCCAAACATAACAAACCAATTGTTCCTCAATAGCTCTGGGCTAATTAAAAGCTCTGATATGATTGATGATGAGTCATCATATAAATCTGAGATCCTGCAATGAATAGGCATGTTTTTTTTTTTTTAAGAATATAGTCCTGTTATTTAAAAAATATGGGTATCTTTTCCAAAATAAAAGATTTAACATTACGAGAACAAAGTTGGACTTTCTTCTGTTGCTAAACTTTGACTTTATTATCATAATATTCAGGCAAATTTACAAAAATAAAATTGCAAACTTGTTATGTACGTCTTTGTTCAACGGTCCCTTGATTTCTCCACAGTTTTCAATACATTTCTTTGTTGTTGGGTTTGTTTTCCTTCTTGCATTGTCGTTAACGCCAATATTTACCTTTCACAAACCGCACCAATTACTTCATTTCCAAGATGTCCATTTATATGCTGTTCTGTGACTCTTTTTCTGTCATTTCAAACTGTATTTGCGGAGCTCGTCTTCTCCCCATTTTCTCGAGTGTGTTGTTAGGTTAGTGTGGAAAGCTGAGTGACACATTTTAATTCTGCGGAATAAATACTCAACATCAATGTTAAAATTTATAATAATTTTTTTTAAATACAATTTTATTTTGTTGACTTTTTGTTTGGTTTGGCACAAGAAAGTAGTTCCGGAATTTGTAATAATTTGGTATATATATGTACAGTATGTACCACACTTGGGTCTTGTATCGCCATTTGAACGATCCTGTGCGCTGCGTGTGCGCATATTTGTGTGGTATCTCCACAGCTTTGGCACATAAAAGAATTCCAGTCTGTCTTTTGTTTTGTTGCACTTATGCAGGAAGCATGCAGCAAATTGTGGCTTCACGAGGTGTTGGTCGCTTTGATAAAGTACAACCCAGACCATCCGGACCGCGTCGGCCTGCTGTGAATGTACGTCGACTGGGCTCGGAGTCGGTGCCGTTGAGGGGCCTGGTTATTAGGATGCGACCTCGTAAAAGTGGTCAACGGCAACAAGAACGAATGGGAAGGATGGGAGTCGCCCGCTTGCTTTCCCAGAGGTTTTCCACATCCCGAATCGTCAACGTGACACACTTGCCAAAGTGATCAGATGCGCGGGGGCGGATTGAAGCGCGTCGCAGGAAGTCGTTTGACTTCAGCGCATTCATCCAGCACCTGCGCTATCTGCTTAGGCTGCGTCAGACACAAAGTAGGCAATCAGTTTGTGGAGATTGTGCACTTTGAGCAAAGTGGGAAGCAGATAAACCGCGGGGAAAACGCGTCACAAGCAGGGAACGTATTTCAACAATATGCTTATTATTGGGGGTGGCAGTGATGTACAACTCTACTGCATCGTAATGAGAACCTCACATGTCGCCTGCAAATTGCTCCAGTGTGGGACTAATAAGGAGGATCTTATTTTAGCTAAACCAAAATATTAGAAACAGCTCTGAGTATGGCGGATTGCAGTTTTACACCACTATTGGCGCTTATAAGTAAAAAAAGAAATGATGGAAAGAATATGGTAAATCATTTGTATTTTTTATTTTATTTTTAAGTCATTCTCAGTTTTTTTTATTTTATTTATATTGATTTATTCAGGGTTAATTATGTTTTAATCCAAAGAATGCACATGTAAAATGTTTTTACAATTCTTTCTTTTAAATAAAAAATAATTTAACACTTTATTTAAGGGGCAAAAATAATTAAAAAAATTTTTTTAATAAATTTAAATTAACCGATTTGGGGGTGGGGGGGGGGGGCTAAATGAATGCAATTTCTAGTTTTAAGGAAACAAGCTTCCCATTGGCTAGTCTGCTGGCGTGGCTGCTTCAGAGTGCCTTGTTGTCTGCTGTGAGTGCATGCACATCATGCATTGAAAGGAAGGGGGATTTTTTTTTTGAAAAGTCCAAATTGACGGCCAGCATTCTGCTTTAAATAGATATTTGTGCTTATTTGTTGGCATAAGAAGAGTGTTTGCATCCATTTTTTCACTTTTTAGCACATTTGGCAAACATGTCCACACTACTGGCTAATGAATTTGAAACCTCACTTGAGATGCAAGAGGATTGTTTTAAGCAGTCAAACTTGGCAGGATTGTTAACAAGACTTTTATCTATGGTGTGTCAGATGTACAATATATTTATTTCCACTTTACAGCGGCTTGACAGCTGAGCATTCTCTTTGTAAAGGCAGAATTTGGAATACATGAAAACTGTACAAGTGCAGATGTACCTAATGTTGAGGCCAGTTAGTGGCGTATGATCAGTGAATACGAATGAAGAAGCATGAGACTTGGGAGCGAGGGCGTTGAAGGGGTCGTGGGGTCCGATGGTACAAAGCCCCCCCCCCCCCCCCATTCCCTGCTCCTCCATGTGGAAAATGTCAGGAGAACCTAAGGAGGACTGGAAGCAAGGCAAGAACCGGCGGCGGGCGGGGAAGGAAGAGGAGGAGGCGGAGGGCGACTACAATTAGTGGGATCTTCTAATCACCGGGGCAACACTCATTTAATTGACATGTGAGATGTGAATTTGTCCAACAAGTGGATATGACAAAGGAGCGGTCGTCTGAGGTCTGCTGGTGGAAGCGGCAGCTGAGGGCGGCTTTGAGGCCAAAGTCTTTGTTCGGAGAAGCAGTCTTATTGGGTTGGAAGGTTTGCTGTGGAGGAGATTATAACCCATTATGCCTTTGACCTCTTCCGGATCGGTAACATCATGGCACTAACACACTGCATGACCTTGTTCCTCTTAGGGGTTTGTTTACACAACAATGAGCTGACACAAACAGGGATGTTTGTTTTTTGTTTTCGAAATTTGCAAGGATTGTCAAATTGTCTCCATGTTGTTGAAAGAAAAGAAAAACTTGACCGGAGTTCAAAGTGAAAGAAACCGGACTGCACTTCAGAGTGACTCTGTTGCTCCATTTTTTAAAATCCTGGTCAACTTTTACACCAAGTTCGTTGACAACAGGTCTTATACAAGGTGTTAGTTTGTTAAGGGGCGCGACTGGGTCCAAATAATAGAACCTCTGTATTACTATCATTTCAATTTTGGGCCAGCTAAGCTTTGACATGAGCTGACATTACGGTAATATTTTTCTGGAAGGAGGTACATTTGCATAAAAACTAATTGGGCCCCAGAATTGAACCCTGGGGTACGCCATGTAAAGGGCATTTTATCTTATTTTTTAAATTCTGAGAGATGCCACACCTCCCTTTTTTTGTGCACACTGGGGTGGGAAACACCCACACACACACACACACACCCACACACCCACACACACAAAATGTGAGAACTGAGTGTGTACAGCACCGATTATGAAGAACAAAGCAGCAGACATCACGAGTCCTCCAGTATTCATCGAAATGACCTTTTTACAGACTCTGGCATTTGTTTAACAAGTAAGATAAAAAAATCATCCAAATTGAATGGCTTCTTCCTTTCTTGTCTTCCCACTCGGCACTACTCGGTTTCGTTACAGTTGGCCGGGCCGCTTTGTAAGCGATGTACAGAAATCAATAAAGCTATTTCAGGTCAGAAATGATCACCTGTGTTTTATCAGCTTCTCCAGGAAGTGAAATCATCCGCCACCCAGTAAAATGGGCTCACTGCTCATTTCTGCAGGATATTACAACACGCAACATGTGGAATTGTTTACTTTGCATAAAAGCCCGTAACAAGCCGCCGGTGCCATCAAAAGCCCGTTCAACACAACCAGGCAAGTGCAAGTCATGGTGGAGACTTGCTTGTTCGCACAAATGCAATCAGTCAAATGACACCTAACATTTCCTGCAGGCCAGCTTCGAAAACAGAGCTATGCTAATTTACATGCTAGCGGCTGTGTGGGCCCGAGGCTGAAAAAAAGTAAGTTCACGTTTTCAGCATAACTCTTGACACGATGGCAAAATGTGCGTTGTGGATTCAAGAAATCAAATTCAAGGTGTCATGTTGCATCGCCGAAGCTGAAAAACAAAACAAGCAAGGACAGAAACGATACATTTGTGATTCTTCTCAAGTTTGTTAGATTTTTTAATGTTATATGCGGTTAAGAGCCAACAGTGGTCAAATAATCATGGAATAAAAAAAAAAAAAAAAAAAGATCAAGACTGATTGCTGCTCATGCTCAGTCTATCCCATCCCCGCACTTGAGTCATATTTGGTACGTCCCAGCTGGAGCATTACCATATATGGAGTGCTAATTGACCAGCTTAAGGTTTGCTACTTCCTGGTTGAGAAATACAACATGACGTTGGGCCCTCAGGTAAGAAAATGTTTTTTAAAGCACAAAACCTCAACAACAAGTTTGAACTGACAGAGTAGCTAACGACAAGTCTTAACGCTGCGTTTCACCGCTATCACGGGTGATTGTCGAACGTATCCCCCGAGAAGAACGAGTGCACTGTATACTGTTTAATGTGGCAGCGATATTCCCACTCCCTTGACCGATGACACGATAGCTGCTCAATCAGTAAAAATATGTTCGCCGCTTGTTCCACCGAGCGCGTTTCCCAAATGCTGTAGTGTTTTTTTTTTTCTCCCGCGTGGTTTTGATGTGTCAGCATAGAAGCAGATGGTTTCATTGTCAGAGGTGACTTTGTAGATTGTGGCAAAGAGTCAGAGGAGACTTTCAAGTGATTTCGCCAGCGTAATCCTCTTCTTTTTATCTCTCTGGCTGATCTGGGCCAAATCTCTGTGTGAGAGTTACTTTGGCTGCTGCTAATACTTGCTCTGCAGCGCTTGGCCTCACTTGGCGTCTCACTACAAAGTCGCCTTTTCCATCAAATGGTACAATGCGGCAAAGTCGGCCCAGGTAAGCCACGGTGCTGTTTATAACAATAGGCTGGGTGCGTTTCCGTCGTGGGATCAGATTTTACACAGCAAGCCTGATTCGTGACTTGGAACGATTCAGGCCCATGATGACATAAGTGCGATCAATTGTGTACATATCCTGTACATCCTTATATATTTTTTCTTCTCTCCTGATTAACTTGTTTTTCTGGTTTTATTCTCATCATCTCATATCAGTTATGTTCAGCGTCCTGTAGGTGGCGGTATTACGAGGTGCAAAGCTCTCGACATCTGCTAAATTGTTAAAAGACGATGGCGTGTCCCTACAACATTTTAAGGATTTTATTTATTTATTTATTATTTATTTTTTTGTGATAGGTAGTCTGTCGATGTTATGCTTGTAAACAAACATTAGGCCAAAATCCTAACTGAAATGCAGGCTTAAAAAAAAAAATCACACATACTGATAATATAAATACATAGAAAAATAACATAATAATCAATAAATAATAAAAAATAATAACAGAATAAATAAATAGGTTTTATTTATTTATTTATCTATCGAACGTGTCAGAAAGATTCACTTTAGTGATTATCTTGTCGGTGTGTCAAGAATGATTTCTCTTCCCCTGCTCGGAAACCCGACGACGGGGTGACAAATATGAATAAGTGTGAATAATGAATAATTGTTCCGATACTGCCAATCATAAAACATGTTTGGCTGACTTGTAAAAATCGCGTTGTTGCCTGACACAAATAGAGGAACAAGTGCTTGCGTTGAGTCATTCACCACAATAAAAGTGAACACGTTTTCAACCACAAGCTAGTTACCACATTGGCTAACTGTTAGCCTAGCTTCTTTTACGGTTTTCTTTCGTATTCTCCAGCACAGTCTGGATTCGCTGTGGCACCGCAGAGCCCTTCACAGGGAAATCTTGGTCAGTTCGGATGTTAAAAATGGAATTGTGTGTACCTTACTTTAGCTGCTCGCTGTATGCTAAGTACGATCGGTCTGAGCTCCGGCGCTATTACCTCCAAAGATGCGTTATTGCCAGCCCCAATGCGTTTCTCTGCCATTTATACAGAACAACGAGATGGAGTAAAGGTTCATTTAATCCAGTTGGAACTGTTGTAAAAGGGCCTTTTGTACCACACCAATGATTTTAACAAAGTAGGAACGTAGGAAATCACAATGTTATTTTTATTCTTGGTTTCTGGAGGACAACTCTCCACACTGAATATGTTGCTGCTAATAGTGTTAACGTTCTTGGTAGCTCAATCAAAGGATGCCAAAAAGCGGTACGGAAAAAGCCGAGTCATTTTAGTACCCTTTACCAGTGATTCCCAACCACTGGTCAAGGGCACATTTATTCCAAAAACAACATACAGACGCTCGCAAGCCATGTTTGTGTCCACCAAACAACACTGTTCATAACAGCTATGTAAATTGTTACATCATAACAGTGCCAGCGCCAATGAATTCGACAAGGAATGTGAGATGGTTAACAAAAAGGGCAACAAAGGAGAACATCGAGCATGTTGAGTTCTTTCTTTGTTTCGTGTGACCTTTCCCATTATTATAAAACGGTCACCTCTCGCTATGTCACAGTTTTTGTGTCCTTTGTGCCCGTACAACGTAGCAGATTTTTAAACATTTATTTTTCATAAGAGAAATCTAAATGGAGTGTTTTTTTTTTTTTTTTACTTTTTACAACATGTGGGCCAGCATTGAGGTCTACTGGACGTAAATTCAGCGTGCATGTGTTTCTTGTCTGTGTGTGTTAAAGTTGCAGTTGTTTCCAATAACGCCGACGTCCATGCTAATTTCGTTAGCTCGCCTTTGGCGCTTCGCATTATATTTTAGAATGAAGTCATTCATTAAATAATTAACCCTAACCCTATGGTTTGGTAGAACATTTTGCTGTTAAAATACAATTTCCAGTTTTGGAATCCTCTGTTTTAAGCGTTCCCATAAAAGGTACTTGGTACTTGATTCCATTTTTTTTGTCTTTACCCTAGCATACCATATAGCAACCCTAATGCTAATGATTGAAGATTTGCTCTCATCACAAAACACCTTGCTCGACATTTTGGACCCTGACAGGCTGCTTGGATTCGGTCCAAGAATCACAGCTGGATTCGTCGGGCGCATTCCCGTTCAGGGAGGTCAAAACCTCGTCTGCATCCGTACCGTCTGATTGGCCCCGCTGGCACGGCCGCCACGCAAGATGCTGATTGGATGGCTGGATGGAGACTCGCGTGCAGTACTGTGTGTCTGGCGTGTCGCTTCGCCTCTTTTTAGCGCTGGCCCGACGCTGCGCACATCGGGTGCATTTCAGATTACAGCTAACGTGGTCGTGTGCACGTATACGTGTGCGTGTGTGTGCGTGTGTGTGTGTGTGAGGTGGCCGTTGTGTGGCTGAACAGCTCATCTGTGCAAGAGCACGTTTTTCCGCTGTGAACAAATGTGCACTGTCTCCACTCGCCGAAGTGATCACGGAATGGATTTGCCTGTCCCAGACTAATAATTAATTATTAACGGCAGGTTTGACTCCGGCATCCCGGATCGATGCGGCTGGGCGGGCGGCCCACTGTTCTTTGAAATACATTTTCCTTCGAGTCTTTACGGGCCAAGGAGACGTATTATAAGGGAGTAGGACCGTGTGATTTCTTACAGTGGATCAGTGAAGAATGGTGATGATGCAAAGTTATGATTAAATATGATAAAATCATATTTTGTTTTGAGTATGGTAAACGTAATACAATGATAAAGTTGCAGTGTTTCTGTAAAGCTGCCACAAAATACAAGAAAATTAAACATTGTACAGTATATTGAAATACTTAAATGTTCAATCAAAAATGCATATTAGTGACAATCTGTTAGCGTAATGCTAACAAAGGATGCAAAACCCCGCAGACATTCTAAAGAAAATTCGCAAAGATGTTACGTTAATTCCAAACCTTCAAATTGCTACTCGTACACATGAAGCAGCATCACATCCAACGAAGAGTTAAACATTGTACAGTATATATTTTTTTAAAAACGAAATGTTTAACCAAACCATATCATTTTGTCTAACTGCTATCTTAATGCTAACAAAAGAATGCGAAACACCATATATGAGCTAATATAGAAAATAGCATGGCTGTTGCAGTAATACATCTTCTAGCAACTGCTTCTTTAACACACACGGAACAGCAACATGCATTACAGGAACTTAGTAGGGGACCTACTCTGCCTCTTCGTCTTCTTGTTAATTACATGCTATGTCTCTTCCAGTAGACATTAGTGCTACTTGGCATGTTGTGGCGCAATGTAGCATGAAATTCCCCAAGTGCATTTTTGCAGTAACCTCATGTGATAAATGCTGTATTTACAAAACTGCAGACATTTTTTATTTTTTTTTTTTTTTTTAAATCCTGGTCTTTAGCGCTCACTCAAGACTTTGCAAACTGCACCGCTTTATCATTTCCGTATGGAAATAAGTTGCTGACAGTGAAGGAATCACCTCGCTCGTGCTAAATTTGCCCGCCGTGATTAGACTTGACCCCGACTTTGCCTGTGAAATGTCGACTTTATTGCCGAGTTTGTTTTTATGGCTGCGCTTGAGATATTTTGATGCAGAAATAGAAACAAATGGCCCCCAAGATGATCAGAATTGGCGAGCAACTCGCCAGTGTTTACGACATCTTTTGCGTCAGGGGGTTGTCATTAAATACATTGTAAAATAAAGCGAATAGACGGTTGCTATGACAACCACGACGACAACGACACAGTGTCTCCTTCACCCATTCGAGTTTGTAGTCAATTTTTGATGGGTGGTATTTCTAATCTGTCACGAATTAAAGTAACCAAACTTATAGGAACCATAAATATACAGTGTATATAAAAAGTCTACACACCCCTGTTCAAATCCCAGGTTTTTGTTAGACCAAAATGAATCATTGAACTCTTTCCTTGTGACCTAGATGGGAATTCAAATAAATAGGAATACCTGTAATGGAAATAATGGGGAAAAGAACAGTTCCAAATACCAATCAGTGTAGCCACAAAATATTTGGCAGAAAGCAAAAAACACCCCCCCACCCCCCCAAAAAAATGTTGGAAATAGCTTACTAGAACAACAGAACTTGCTAGTTAAAACAGGGTGTTTCTTTGAGTCGTCCAGGTTACGGTGTAAAAAGTTTTTTTTGATATCACAAAAACTTGACATTTCAAGAGGCGTATGTAGACTTTTGAACTATATCCACTGCGTAGGGTATATACTAGCTACACACGCTGCAAAAAAAAAATCTGAGGCCTTCACAGATCTTCAACTGGATCTCATTAGCTTTTGCCAATGTAGCCAATGAAGAGTTCCTCGAGCCGAAGGAGCTTGAAAGCTTGCCATTGAACTTCATATTAAACTCGGATAGACATGAAAAAGGCCCTTTTCCTTTTTGCTGCTGTCTTCTTGAAGTGAGAGTGCAGGTGAAAAAGATGAGAGGTGAAAAGAGGCGGGAAAACTGACCATACACTCTTATTATAGTTAACAAAAATGAAGTTGATAACTAAAATTGAACAAATATTCTGTGTAAAGACCAACATACTTGATCTAGTTGTCTGTTTTCCTATAATCTTGCACGCATGAAATACACCATATTGTCACTGCTATGTGAAAAACACTCCATTTTTGTCATCAAAAAAAAAAAATATATATTTATATTTTGGGGATAAAACTGAATGCAGACAATCCCCAAAAACATAAAAAATAAATATTTTTAAATGGACAAAAGCAGCGACGATATTAAAACTAACACTAAAACAAAACTGGAGCAACTAACAAACCTGCCCTAAAAATGAATGAACACTTCCTTCTTGGTTCATTTGTCGTGCATTCATCAAATTCAACCCATATGGACACACATTAACAGATTCACATACATATTTACGCACACATAAAACAGTCACACCATCAATTTGTTTTTTTCTTCATTCTGCACAATTCCATATCCAAACCATGGCAGCGCTTGTTAAGGCCAGACGGCTCGAGTCGGCCCACCTGTGCAACCCCCCCCCCCCCCCCCCAAATGTTGTCACCTGGCCGAACATCTCAATCTTCTTCTTAGCTTAGCTTAGCTTAGCTTAGCTCTGAACCATCTGGCTCAGCAGTCCTGCTCCCACCTCACCAAACTTGTCACTTTCAAAGCAGGTCAGCGCTTACCTGGCGCAGCGGTCTTAGCGAGCCTGCTATCGAGGCAGACAGTCCCGTGCGCCTCCCAGATGGTAAGGGGGTGGGGGGGGGGGTGATGATGATAGAGAGAGTCTTGTCTGAGGCTTTTGGTGACTCTCGGGCATCTGGCCCGGCACACGCAAATTTGCTCCTGCATGCGCTTTTGCCCGGCAACGTCCGATGCGCCGATGCGCCGATGCGCCGTTTGATCTTGCCTCGTGTCGCCGTCGCCATTCGCGGCAGTAAATGATGATTTTGCTTAATGATAGAGAAGAGGGGAAAGAAGGCAAAGGCATGTTGGTATCCTTGGGAACACGCACATCGCCATTTTTGGTTAATGTCAGGGTTTGTGACACAGCTGCGATTTTTTTTTTTTTGTGGCTTTTGTACGTTGCTTGTTTGTCACACTTTATTGAGCCAAGATACTTTCAGCGGGACTCTGGCTTGCCAAGTTAATTCAGTTTATGACTCATTAGTTAAAAAGAAAAATTACGCGGCGGCTGACTGGTTAGCACGTCCGCCTCCCAGTGCAAAGGTTGTGAGATCAAGTCCGGGCTTCGGCCTTCCTGGGTGGAGTTTGCATGTTCTCCCCGTGCTTGCGTGGGTTTTCTCCGGGTACTCCGGTTTCCTCCCACATTCCAAAAACATGCATGGCAGGTGAATTGGACACTCCAAATTGTCCATAGGTGTGATTGTGAGTATGGTTGTTCGTCTCTGTGTGCCCTGCGATTGGCTGGCAACCAGTTCAGGGTGTACCCCGCCTACTGCCCGAAGCCAGCTGGGATAGGCTCCAGCAACCCCTGCGACCCTTGTGAGGACAAGCGGTACAGAAAATGGATGGATGGATGGACTTTCAGTTAACACACTGTGTTCGGCTTACGGATTGCTTTGTGAACTTTGTGCTTTTTTTCGAGCCACGTAGACATCATTGGATTTGTGTTTCAGGTATCGTTTTTTTTTTGGGTGGGGTGCCTAAAATGGCCAACGCATACTACAGTACAACACAAAAGCTGCGCTAATGCTAACCCTAACTCCAGTGAATGTTAACATTGACCTGAAAAGTATTAGACGTAGCACAATCGTTTGCTAGCGAACGTGTTTTCAGCTATTTCTATATTGCGCAGTATTCAATTTTAAGCTCACAACCGTCAGCGTAAGATAAATCTAATGTCCTTCTGTGACTGGAATGGATTACTTGCATTTCCATTCGTTTCAATGGGAAATATTACCTCAGTTTGAGAACGCGGCCACGGAGCAAATTCAATTTGTAACCCGAACCACTGCATGTCAAATCGGTTCCCCCCATTGGAATGAATTGAATTGCCATTAATCTGTGTCAGCTCTCCAAAAACCATTCCGCCATTTTCTGGTTCCGTGTTTGTAATCATGGAAAACGGTGACGCCTTTGAAGTTCGAAGCCAAGCAGTTAATGCACACAGTGAGAGTCACATTTCTTCACATTTTATTTTTGCTGACTAGGGATTGCTTTGGACATTGCTGTCCTTGTATGCAGCTTGTCAAAAATCTCCACTCCTGCTGTTTGACCCCGATGTCACAAACTTTCATCTTCAGGCTCTTGTTTACTTCCCTTTGGTCAGCTGCGGATGATGTTCACCGAGTTGACTTGTTGATCTTCTTTCCATCCCCGCTGGCTGAATCGTTTTGGCTGCAATAGTCGAGCGAGCTGTTGATTTCAACTCTTTGCACTTCTCTTAACAGGAAGCCGTGCGCCCTCAATTGGATTACAGCTAATTAAATGCTCCACAGTCAACAGGCAGAGGTGTCGCACTGCCCTTTTGCCCCTGCCTTTGTTTTCTTACCGCTCCTCCTTCAGGACAGCAGAAGTTAGAGCTTGAGTTTTCTTTATCCTCGGCAGAGATAATAATGCGCATTTTTTTTTTTTGCATTCAGCTCTAATATTGGATTGCGTTTGATTCGCAAGGTGGACCAAATGTTGCGATTGGCAACTGTCTTGCCTTTCTTTCGATTGGCCAACTTTGAGTCGACACATCTGTTTTTCCGAGCACGTCACACGGGTTTGAGGTCTGGCGTATGCGGTGATTAGCATGAGGCCGTCTTTACACAACTGGCAGGTGCCCTACTAGTCTGTTGCTACCGTTATCAGCCATGTTTTAGAATTATTATTATTATTATTATTATTTTTTTTTTTTTTCATTAAGCTTTAGCAATTCCTCAATCAAGCCTGTGCCTTCTGCATCGACCAACTGTTGCCCAACTGTTGCCCCCCATCAGACTGACTGACTGACTGCTAAATCACCAATTGAATGGAATCGAATCGCTCCGCTCCAGGATTGGCCACGTCTGCTCGTCTGGATGCGTTCGAGACAGAAAGCAAGCTGACACCTTTGGCTCATGGATGGCTGCATTAATGCGAGATGATGCTTCAACAAGAAATGGACGGCGGTGGCAATCAGTAGTGGGCGTTTTCCGTCCACCCATTTTTAATTTGAATTTTGGAAGAAATGCGAAAAATAAAACTGAATGGAAACGCAAAAAAATTCGAAAAAGGGGCCTAAAATTCTCAAAAAAAAATTTGTGTACGCTTGGAGGGGTTGGATTTTGAAGCAGAAAATGCTAATTTTGGTTATGGAAACGGCTTTTGCGAATAGCCGCTGACAAAACCGGATACAAGTCGCACGTTTTGACCGGATATTACGTCACGCGTACCTTTTGTAGTCACAAAGCAATAGCGGACGAGAAAGTAAGGTATGTTCGGGGCGGACGACGAAACAGAAATCTTTTTAGAATGAATTAAAGAAGCATATATTAATGTTATTTTAAATGGAAAACAGCGAAGAAACGCTACGGTTTATCAAGAATTAGAAAAAAACGTATACGACGTCATCGCACAGCGCAGTCACTTCCTGTTCTTCTTCTTCTTTTAAAATACCGGCGGATCACATCGCTCTTCTTAATATTCTCAAAAGGAGAACAAATGCAAACGGGCATAAGTCGCATGTCCGCTTTGCGCATTTTCACAAAATTCGCTTACAAATTTCCAAACATTTGGATGGAAACCTGACTACGACTACCAAGCATAACTAAAATGAGAGTTAAAGGGAGATGATTTGCTTTTTTTTGCTAAAATAAACACAATTTATTGCATTCTCATAGATGTCTGTCCCAATGCTGACTCCCGGACCAGACTAAACGACTTCACAAAAGCTAATGACTGTGGTTACATCATCTTGTTCAAAGGTCTTAGAGCCATAAATGATACAAATAATAAAAAAAAAGCAATTCAGAAAATCCTATGAATTTTCACTTGTTTTTGAAAAAACATGTAGACTTTCAATGTTGAGGGCACAAAATGCTGCACGGCTCCCGCCAAGTTGCGGAAAAGGTGGAGTTTTACAACACTTCTCAGACAGTTGAAGCAGTTAATACATAATTTTGTTCTGGAGTTACTTTCAACACTTTGATTAATAATGCGTAGAAATAAGACAACGCGACGACAACAGCGATAATGTGACCAATTGGACGACCGCTTTGCCTTGTCACGATCGACCTATTCCGTATGTAGCCGAGGCGCTTTAGAATTTGGTTCAAATCAGTTGAGTGCAGTACAAAACGCACTGTAAAAGGTTGCCTTTACCATATTGGCAAATTGCACCCCATTTGTCCATTAATGACAAAGCAATGACCTCGTTCATTTGAAATGACATTGTCCGCGTCGGGCTATGGTTCGACTTGAGATTACACCCTGAGCAGAAGAGTGTGATGCTCATCGTATCAGTCAGGTCAGCGCTTTATCTTCCTTACAGGCTGTTGACTATATCTGTAGGCTTTAATAGTAGCATAAGCTGTTTATTTCGAACCTTTGCACCTCTCTTAACAGGAAGCCGCGTGCCTCAATTGGATTACAGCTAATTAAATACTCCAAAGAGTCAACAGACAGCGCTGTCACACTCCCCTTTGCCCCCCCCCCCCCCCCCCCGCCTTTGTCTTCTTAGCACGCTTCTATCAGGACACCCAAAACCAAGCAAAGTTGGTTTGGCCAGTTTGTCTGTTTTGCCGCGGTCGTTCGTAACAGACGTGCGACCGTCTCCGTGTTAAGGTAATAATTGGGCAATTAATGGGGACCAAAAGGGGGCCGTTAGTGATGTGTGCGAACCAAGGAGGAGGTTCCGGAGACTTATGGGCACGAAAAACTAATGAAAAAGCAAACATCATGAAACTTTGCCGATAAAATGATTCTTGTTCCTATTTATGCTAGCCATTGTTGGCGGATGTTTTTAATTGAACAGAAACAAATATTCATAACTGAGTTTTTGTGGACATTCCAATGCAAAGATTTGTAAGAGCGGTTCTCAACTGTTGTCACCATTGGATCTGAATCTCCACTTTTTGTAGACGCTACAAACAATAAAGAACACGTTTTGTTTAAAAATAGTCTCTAACAACACGTGTATCTTATATTCTATTTTCACAGCCAAATCGCTCGCCATGTGGTCTTTGTTCAAGTATTCTACAACATTAGATCCGAGTAACCAAAAAAACACCATGGTGGTTAATTATTTAACGTGATTCTGCTAACTTGAGTTTTCTTTATCCAATCTTGATCAGAACATTGGACCTATTGCATTATTGTATCAATATTGGCTGAAAAAATATCTTCTTATTTTCTTACTTTTTAAAGGTCATGAAGCGACAAAATAATCCTGACTAACAAAGATATTGTCAAATGGAACCGAAGGAAGGTTTTATATTGCGCAATGTTTGTGGGGTGCCATTAAAAAGACGACGTTCACGCGACATCATTTTTGTCTTTTATTCAAGCATAACATTTAGAAGACCGCACCTATTTAAAGGCATAAAAATTATGTTGGGAATTATTTGAACAATAAAAAAAAAAAGACAATTTAGATGCGCTCTTATCTCATTCACTCCCGGCCATTTTCACTGAAGCAACCTTCTTCGCTCCCGGCTGTTTTACTGGATTTTAACAGATTTTGCAAGGCCCACAGAATATTGTGTTCTATTGCTACATAAACGTGGAACCTACCAAAAGAAAGATTAGAGTAAATTTCTATCCGTTTCAGTTTTGCAGCAATTAGCATTAGAATATAGCTAAGCTTCATCATTTTTCACAAATCTGTTTAAAACTGTGGGGAAAACAGCTTTTTGCAACATGGCCCTGGATGGTCTCTTATACTCTGCTGCCACCTACTGGGCAATTTTGTAATAACTACCATTGCTTCAACGGTTCTCTTCAGTTCAGAGGCTGCACCAAAGCCTTCTGCATGCTATAGCATACAAAACGTATAAATATGTCTTTTGGGGTAATATTTCAAATAGAACTTATTGATACGTTTTTGGGAGCAAATTTGTTAATATCGGCGTGGCAGTATACGATCGGCAGATACTGAAAATCTAATCGCTTGACTCGAGCGTGACAAAATGTGATCTGGACGCAAACTAATTGCTTCACCTTTTATAAATCCACCTTGGACTGGCGAGAGAAAGTGTGTTTTCCAAGAGTACCAACAACCGGCAGCAGACCCGCCCCTTTAAGTCCCCGGTGCTTGTTATTGTTGTGGGTTTTCCAGAAAGTTCTATGAGCTTAATTGTACACCTCTGCCGCCACACTGAGTGACAGCGAGAGGGAAAGTGCCTTGAATACCCAAACATCAAGCACGCTGCAAGCTTAAAGAATCTTCCTCATCTTTGTTAAAGCCCTCCAAGGGTTCAAGAGCTGCCGAAAACACTTTACACACATACACAATGCAAGTAGTGCGCGTGTGATTTCCTAAAATCCTTCACGCACTCTCACAGACTCTAAAGCCTTTGAAAGACTCAGGAGAGCTGTTGACTTTTTTTTTTTTCCCGCCGTCTTTTTATTTTCATTGTGCTTGCAGCGAGTGCCGTGTGTGCCGTGCCTGCGCGCACGCATGCATGTTTGCATCCTACTGCAATCAAAGACTTTTCCCTTTCGACTGGCCTACATTTTGGAGGTGAGCTTGCAGACCCATCAAGGAGGGAAGCCCGAATGAACGATAGCACAACTCTCGCACGGGGCCACATCATTAATTACAAGACGTCACTTGCCAAGGGGTGCAATTCGGTTGGCTGCGGCTGCGGGTTGGAGTAAGCGGCGTCAGCCTGGTTGACGCTGTGACATCATAACATCGTGGCATTCTTCAGAAGCTGTATTTTTTTTGGGCCGATTACATCACAATGCCATGCAAACCCGTTCCAATTTGAGACTTAGCGTCTTGTATCTCTATGCTTTTTTTTTTTTTTCCTACAAAATCTCTATGCTTAACGATGCAATCCTTCACAGTTATTTTGCATACCAACATTGTTTACGTTATGGCCCTAAAAAATGTATCACACCAGTTATCGACTGATTTTATTGTGTGGCAGCCTAAGGTACACCTGTGCAATAGGCAAGGCATGGCACCTTTTTAAAATTTAAAAAGTAGCTTTCTGAAATTTCCAAAGGACTGTAGTGTGAAATGGATTCTAAAAACACCTAAAAGAACGTAAAGAAATGTAAAAACAAAAAAAAAGCACAGTTTTTAACGCGGATTTTAAAAGTATTTCTTTTCGGGACTGACTTCATTTCTGTTGGCAGCTGACCATTTGAGTGCAGCACAACATCTAAATGTTGCTTCACCGTGTTTGCTTTAAAACCCGGGTTCCACTAATTGACCCAACTCTGCAGATCTCAGAGCCCGTGTTGAGTTTATATTCAGCGATTTAAATAATCAATTGCAGAGTTTTTAAATCAACTCCACGGCTCACTGTATAAATCGTGTTGTCTAATCAGGATCTTGATGAGGGTGGATGATCTCGGCAAAATATAGCGACATTTTGACCTTCTCATTTTAAAATGTATCTTAGAACGTAATACTAATATATATAAAGCCGTAACAACCTGGAAATCTTCCTAAAGTCAATCAAGGGTTTTCAAAGCTTTCCGAATTGCCTCCAAAAGTGTCACCCCAATAATAGGTTGAATCAAAAGATCAATATATATTTTTAATAACGGTCCCATTTGAATTGCTACCGTTACAAAAAAAAAAGATTTTTTTTTTTGGGAGCAAATTGCATGAGATTCCTCTCTCCGTTTCCATGCAACGACTGACCTGTGACTTTATGATGGAGTGGGTGGACGGCTGCAGTGGTTTTTGGCACAAAATAATTGTTTATTACTCCTTTACGAGATCTCGCCCCTGCAAAGATGACGGAAACGAAGAAGTGAAAAAAAAAAAAAAACAACCTTTCAAACATAAGTTGGCAGCGACCATGCTAATAATTTTTGAAGGATGCTCACAGGTTGATATGCTGTCTTGCCATCTTGGGATTTTTATGACTTAAATATGTTATAACAGCTGCACATTTCACTCAGCGGTGACAGTTAAAGTGCCAAAAAAAAAAAGAAGAAAACTCCGTATTTCATCACACGCCTTTTGGAGTCTTTCAAAGAACATGTGACACTTTTCAGAAAAGTGTTTTTTGTGTTAACAAAATGGAAATCTTGATTTTGCCGAGCTAATTATAGCTTGCAGCGGGTTGCTAGGCAACTTAATGACGGCAGACAGCGGGGAGTCAAGAATTTAACCTTTGGCTGGATGGAGCCAAGAGGTGACATTTGATTTTCTTTTTCATATCTTTTTTGGGGCTAAATGTAATATTTTTTTTAAATGTTTAGTTAGACGGAGACTTTTACTTAATAAGATAAATAATAAGATAAGATTACCTCTAATATGAAGCACAACCGAGCAGAATATTTATCTGGTGTGTGATGTTTCTAAAGGCCGGCATCTTCTGGGCAAGGCGGCCGCATGGCTTACTGCCAAAATAGTTTTGAAGTATCTGTGAAAAGCCTCGTCTTAATCCATCTTATTTGCTCTGCTACCTCCAGCCATTTGTCCAGCTTACTCCCCCCTAAAAAAAAAAAAAAAAAAAAACAACGAAAAAAACACACACACACTCCGCTCCACCCGGCTATCGCGGGGATTTAGTTTGGTAGACCAGAGGTGCAAGAAAAGAGAAGCAGACAGTAAAAAAAAAAAAAAAAAAAAAAAAAAGCCATCTGGTCGAGGATATGTGTGGAAAGGTGGGGGTATTTAGGGGGCGCGGTGGTGGTGGTGGTGGTGGGGGGGGGGGGTGTTCTGTTTCGCAACTGAGGAGTCGTGCTGGACGTTAAGATGACGGACAGCGGTGAGGTGTGTTTTGCGTGCGCTCACGTACATGCAAAGTAGTTCAACCTGTTGCTTCTCAGGTAAACACCGAGTGGCCAAAGTATGCGCAAGGCCCCCCCCCCCCCCTTCCCCTCCCCCACGCACACACCTTGGTGTGTTTTCTTGTTTGCGTATGCTAACGTCGAGTGAGGAAACCTGTTGTGTGTTTTCCTGCCGTTTGTGTTTTAGGAATACACAAGAAAGTTGATTTTTCAGCTGCTGCTCCATCAGAGAAAGTCAAGATTTGTAGTTGAAGAAACAAGCAAAGCATCCATTTTTCATAAAATGTCCCACCCGTAACCCCCCCCCCCCCACCCCCCAACCACCACCACACAAAAAAAAAAAGAGAAATCCCTTCTGTGATTCGACACAGGCTCAATTGTAAAGATACTGTGAAATGGGCGCACAATTGTTCCTCTTTGCGCTGAGCAAATATTATAATCCTATTCTCTTATGCTTTTCCATCTTGCACCCCTCCCGAATGTTCGCCCCAATGGCGGCCCCCTTCCCTGAGTGAAACCCCCTTCGTTGTGTGCAGGCTTCATTTTTCACTCTCCCTTTGGGGGGGGGGGGGGGGCTGTGTTGTCAGCGGGCAAGCCTTAGGAAGTCTTTATTTCTGCCAGGCTGGGCCTCTTGCGTTCCTCCACCCTCTCCTCCCTCCGTTCTCATGGACGCCCCCCTCCCCTTGCCCAAACCCAGCCCCACCTGCTGGGATCCTGATCCCGAGCTGGGGCAAGGCATCGGCAGGGGGACAATTACTGCTGCTAACGCGGCAAACCCACCCGCCACCCCCCCCCACACCCGACAGCCCCCCCTCCTCCGCCTTTGATCATCTGACCACATGGAAGCATAACAGCTGACCACATGTTTCAACAAGACAAGAAGAAGAGAGAAAGGAGGAAGAGTTGGAATGGACGAGAGAAAAGAAGAAAAGACGCCCCCACCCTTGTGCGTCGCCGCCACCTCTTTTCATTCGCGATGAGCCCAATGCCACTTTGGATGGAAGCTTTTCAGACCGCTCGCACTAAACTTTCCTTTTGATGGCACCATTTATTTGGATCAAGCGTTCTTATCCTGCTCATCAATTTGCCAACTTTTTTTTTTTTAGGAGGGGGAGGGGGGGGGGGCACGGCAAGGAGATTTTGAGTACATTTGACCAGTTTTTTATTATTATTATTATTTGAAAATTTGCTCAAGCGTTGAGAAACGAACTCATGACCTTCAGCTTGGGAGACGGCTGACTCTACCACCTGAGCCATGCCTTGCTTATTTGCCATTGCACTGCATTGCTGGTGAGGCCGAAACGGGTCTTGGTACAGAACAAGATTTCCGCCTGGCAAGATTGTTCCTCAACTCTTTTAGGTTCTCTTTGTAAAATGTACTTAGAATTTCTGAGTGAAAAAACTTTTTTTTAAGCGAATATTACTCAGTTTTTTTTTAATTTTATTTTTTACAGTGCACCAAGAGAAAAGCCGTTTGAGGCTTCTTTTCTTTAAGCGAATATTACTCAGTTTTTTAAAATTTTATTTTTTACAGTGCACCAAGAGAAAAGCCGTTTGAGGCTTCTTTTCTTTCTTTTTTTTTTTTTAAAGTGAGTGAGTGCTAAGTCTGCTGGTGCTGCCGGCCAAATTGTCCGGCGGCCAACTGGGCTCTGCCGCTGCTGTCGTGTTCTGCATGGGCCCTGTCTGGCGTGTTCTCAACCTTGGGGCCCCCGCTGCTTTATTCACACGGCTTCCCTCCGCAAAGTCACAGGCTTTTCATGTCAACCCCGCCTGACGTTACCCTGGCAAACTGGCCCGGTCACCGTGTCGGATCACGTCCCCCCCCCGTCGCAAACAAGAAACAACACGGGAGCCACTTCGAAGCTGGGAGGGTTTCATTCAAGTTGGCGGCGTGACATCACAATGCACTTTTTTTTTTTTTTTTATAGCAGTAAGGTTGCACATGATTGGTGATTGGTTACATCTCCTATGTTTTGGGTATCGCTTAGCCGGATCCGTGCCAAGAGGCTGAGATGGAAAGTGACAGGCCCGAGGGGGGGGGGGGGGGGTTTGCTTTGGTCCGCTTGTCAGGGATGGCCTCTTGGAGTGTCCCAATTGTGGAGGAGATCACTTAACCACATTAAGGAGCGCCTCAAAAGGAGCTCTTCAAGCGCCACTTTGGCCCGGCCTGCTTCAACGGGCCTTGTTTTGACTGCTCTGCCGCCTCGCATTGTCGCACCTCGTGCCACGTACGCGCAAACACTGACGAGCATGCGGACGGCGAGAAAACTTTTTTGATTACTTTACAATAACCGGGTCAAAGTCTCAGGCAAGGATCAGAACCGGATGGTGTGATAAGTTACCATAAGTAAAAAAAAAATATTGCAGTTCCACAGTATCATGTTGTAATTAAAACTCTAAGATTATTATTAAACATGCTGCATCGGCACATTAGTTAATATCAGAAGAGAATAAACGGGGGGGGGGGGGGGCGCTGTGGCACAGTGGCAGAGTGGTTGTCTCCCAGCCCAGGGGTTGTGAGTTTGATCCCGTGCCATTCTGACCACGTCAAAGTATCCTTGAGCAAGATACTGAACCCCCAAGTTGCTCCTGATGCCGCATCATCAGTAGGTGAGTGAGTCGTCGAATGTACACTCTAAAAACTACTTGACCCGTGGTTGAATCAAAAAATGGGTCTTTTAGTGTAAAACAACTCATAAATACCGGTGCTGGCTCAAATTTTTTTTTTGTCATTTTGTATAAAACAACCCATGAAGTTGGGTCAAATTGACCCATCAAGTGGATCAGTCCATTTTTGATACATAATTGGGTTACTTTTGACCCAACTGTTTTTAGAGTGTAAAGCGCCTTGAGGAGCTTATGAGGTGGAAAAGCGCTATGGAAATGAAGTACTATGTTAGCAAACAATTGAGTTTTTCAAAAACACAATCAAAATGTCGTACAACAGTAAAAGTATAAAAATGAGTAGCTTTGTCTTTGCTCTTGTGAAGTAAGAGCGGTTGGTCAATAACCGAAGCGCATTATAAATGCCATGAAAAACAAAAAAAATTCAATAAAAGGTTGTTGTTTTTTTTTCTACGATTTCCCCCGAAAAATAATTTTTCAACAATGCCAAAAGTCGGCGGGATCACTGACTGCTCGCGCCAACAATAATTAAGCACGTTAAAAGGGGGGAGGGTTGACGTTACTTTTTCCTGCCTTGACGACACACACACACACACAAAAATAAGAAAATGCTCATTCCGATGATGGAAACGTTTATGAAATTTTGACTTTTTTAAACTGCGGTTTAGCTGGCAAACGGTAAACGTCAGCCAACACTAGCGCTCTCTTATGTTTATTTTTTTATTTTTTTACTATTCAAAATACGGCACGGTGGCTGACTTGTTAGCACGTCCGCCTCCCAGTGCAAAGGTTGTGAGATCAAGTCCGGGCTTCGGCCTTCCTGGGTGGAGTTTGCATGTTCTCCCCGTGCTTGCGTGGCTTTTCTCCGGGTACTCCGGTTTCCTCCCACATTCCAAAAACATGCATGGCAGGTGAATTGGACACTCCAAATTGTCCATAGGTGTGATTGTGAGTATGGTTGTTTGTCTCTGTGTGCCCTGCGATTGGCTGGCAACCAGTACAGGGTGTACCCCGCCTACTGCCCGAAGCCAGCTGGGATAGGCTCCAGCAACCCCGCGACCCTTGTGAGGACAAGCGGTACAGAAAATGGATGGATGGACTATTCAAAATAATCGTTCAGATGCAAGCCTGTTACAGTTTAGTGATGATTTGGCAGTGTGGACTTATATGAATATATTTTTCCCATTTGAGTTGATACATGCAACTGGGCACAGGCACCTTGTCGTGTTCGGCGAGGTGCTTAAAAGAGCAATACGGTTAGGGTTAATTTTTAAAAAAAAATTTAAGTAATGAAATATTGCACTGTTGCAATGTTATTCCAATGTTCAACACGGCGGAAATAGCTGCAGTTCTTGGATTTGCTCCTGCGATGACACACACACAAACACGTGCACACAAACACACGCGCTTTTGCAGTCATGCTTAATTGAATTTAAATAAAGATAAGATAGCAACTCCACTTGCTCCCGTAATTAATAAACCCTGCCACAGGGAAGGAAGACATGAATGAATCACTACCATGCTATTTTTACCCACATGTGATTGTACTCGACGTAGTTTAATTTTTTTTATTATTATTTTACGATCTGTTGATTAACCCGCACTCTGCAAGTCATAACACCTTTATGTTTGTGCTTAAACATAGGCTGCATAATGTAGAGGAGTCGGACCGTTTGAAGTGGGTGCGAGGAGGGGGGGGGGGGCGCGTGGGTTGTTGTGGATTCTCTGTTGTGCTACAAGTTCACGTTTCCCCTTTAAAATAAAGCTACAGTTATTTATATTTATTTATTTATTTATTTATTTATTTATATATATATATATATATATATATATATATATATATATATATATATATATTTATTTATATATATATATATATATATATATTTATTTATATATATATATATATATATATATTTATTTATATATATATATATATATATATATATATTTATTTATATATATATATATTTATTTATTTATTTATTTATTTATATATATATATATATATATATATATATGGCAGTTAAGAGCAATTAACGACGCGGCAGTGAATGGCCTCGCCGTCAGCGCCGCCACGCAATCGTGTCAGGATGCATTTTAAAGTGCAGTTATTCAGCGCTTTACACGGCCTCGTAAAGCGCCGACATGGCCCGATAATGAGAAGCATGAATGGAAACTTGCAGTTGCCTCTGGCCCTGTTCGCTTGTGTGTGTGTGTGTGTGTGTGTGTGTTCATGTGTGTGAGAAGGGTCTTGAAGAGAGTGGGATGAAAAGAAGCTAGCACGAAAGAAACGTCCACACAGCTGCATCCTAGTTAACCCGACAATGATGAAAACATAAAATAAGACAAATGTGTTTTGTTAAAACTATAAGGGAGAAAAAAAAATTGGTGTCGTTTGCTACTAAACTTGATAAAAAGATGCATTGTCAACGCATTTATTCGCCATCTTACGGGAATCAGCCTAAATCCATACCTGAAGGAGCCACGATAGTCACATCGATCAATGCTACATGCTAAATGCTAACAAATGTCATGAGTAAGCTAGGAAGTTTTCACAAGCGTGGCACATAACGGTCATGGAATATTAACCCAGCAGGGTTCGGAGGTCTGCAGACTGGGGTCAATTAGTGGAGCCCAGAGTTCAGAGCAAACATGGTGCATCAGCCTTTTGCTGTGATGCTGCACGCCAATGGAATAAGCTGACAACATAAGTGAAGTTAGCCCCAAGTGTAAATGCTTTGAATTCCAGGTTAAAAAACTGACTTTAGAGCATTTCTATAATCATTTTTCCAAAGTTATGTTCTTGCACTGTACGTGCTTTGAATAATTTTAGTAAACGACTTTTTGTTTCTTTGCTTTTCTTCATCCACTGACAATAGCGGGGGTCCACTGAAATACTATTTTTTTTTTTTTACTATTTTCAGTTTATAAGCACTTTAAAAGAAACTCCGACATTGTCAATGAAAACTCAAAAATCTTTGTGAAGGCAGAATTTTCTTTGCAACTAATCTGGTGTGAGTTGTGGTTAAGTGGCCGTGTAAGCGAGTGCGTTGTTTACGCCCCGCAACGTGGTGAGCGGCGTCGGAAATTCTCGCGGCACATCTCCATCCCGGCGAATAGAAATGGCGGCGCGGCGCGGCGTGTAGGTGGCGGCGGTGGGCGGGCAACACTGAGACAGAAGCCGTCTGCTGGCGACACAGCAGGTAGTCTGAGGGCAGATTGAAAGCAACTCGGCCGTGCGAAAATCCACGCCACTGCCAGAGATTCATTCAAGAAAGGCGCTCGCTTCCCTTTTATTGTAAAATAAATTGCGGGAGTTCTCTTTGATTGTGTTGCAGCTGGAAGGAGGTTTTGAGGCTGCCCAGTTGTCATCACACCAGCGGCGTTGTGGCTTTCGTTTGAAATCATCTCAGAGCGCAGCTTTTGGTTTGGAAAAGAATGTTATAGAATGCATTTTTCAGGCAATGCACTAAAAAAAAAGGGAGTTCAATTAACTTTTAATTAAACAATCAATTTTCCTCATTGTAATCATTTGCAACGCACTTACAACTTAATATGTTATACGTGACCTCGCTAGTCTAAACATGACATTCTGATTAATATTGCATTTGTGGAATTTGAGTTATGAAGCAAAATCCAGCCATTTTCATCCATCTCAGGGGGCGGCCATTTTGCCACTTGCTTGTCGTCTGAAGATGACATCAATGTTGCTCAGGTAACAACAAATCACAGCCCAGCTTCAGAAAACAGGTGAGCTGTGATTGGTCATTGCCTGAGCCCTGAGCAACATTGCTGTCATCTTGGCAAAATGGCCGCCCCCTGATATGGATACAAATATTCCACTAACGCAATATTAACCAGAATGCCATATTTAGACTAGTAGGGCTGCATGGAACATATTATTGTAAAACAAATTTGCTTTTTTTATTTTTTATTTTTTTGCCCACATTTAAGTCCCTAACAGTTGTCATAGCGATTCATATAATAAACCCATTAAAAATAATTGAATTGTTAAATTCCTTCCTATTTACTTCTAAATTCACGTTTACGTTCTCATTTGCATCCGCATCGATGCGGCTCAATGTCAACTTCTACTAAAGTAGAACTCAAAGTCAATTTGGATGTAATTAGGACCGCAAAAAATAAGCACCTTTGTTTACACGTGCTGACGACGTAAGCGCACTCGCCAACTGTTCGTGATTGACGACAACACGTTACAGCTAACAAATGTGAGTTATGTCCGTCATTAACCGAGGACGGCCCATAATAATGTAAATAATCAGTCAAGTCAAACATGACTTGCACCATCGGGTATAATAAAAATAAAAATAAAAACTCCGAACTGTTTGAAGCAGTTTGAACTGTAGGCTCGCAATGATTGGTGACTTGTGTCGAGCTTTTGTCAGAATTCATAAACATAACGTCCTTGTATCTTGTATAGATTAGCATAATGCTATATGTAAAAAAAATAAATAATAATTTTAACATCACGAAACAGCCAGGGTACACTGACGACGGATTAGAAAGTATTTAAAGTTTTATTTTTATTTTTTTTTGAGTAAGAGTTGGAAAAAAAACATTCTAAAGGCCAAGTGTTCTACATTATTCGAGTGTGTTCCACTTCAGCCGCATTTGTGGAAGCACCATCTTTTGTTGGTACTCTGTTTCATGTTAGCTTAGCATATAGCATGGCTTCTCTGTATTTTCCTGTCACTTTCCCCTCGTTTGCCTTTTAGTGACAACAATATTTGTCTAGCCGTGAGGTGGCGCGGCCTCGGAGCACGTTAGCTTAGCGCCTAGCATTTCTTTTGTAGCTCCCGAGCAGGCGGGGAAAGCAGCGAGGATGTTTGTTTGTTTGTTTTTTTGTGTGTTTTTTTTTTAACCTAAAGCCGTGGCCTAATCGACAAGCTTAATCGTAATTGGTCAGTACAGTGCAAATTTGTAGCCATCACCGCTAATCTATTTTCAAAGTCAGTAATGTATACTAGGTCACAACACAGTGCTGTTATAGCATTTTATTTATTACAGCGCCAGCTAGTGGCCTGGCATGCGCACTGCAGCGTTTTCCGCTGACTACTTTGAAACTTTTCAGTTCCTTGTCAACATTCCTCAAACGCGACTGAGGAAACCGACTCGCTAATGGCATATTACGACTCGTCTTCTGAAAAGTGTCTGTTTTCTGACATCTTCCTTCTTCTGGCGGCGCGTAAATCAGTATTCCCGTGCAGGGAGGCAGTTGCTGGGGCCAGCGCCAATGAGTGTGTGAATTACACCCGTGCATAAAGCTGTCCTTGTGTCCCGCTGGCCAAGTGCTTCAGGGAAGCTGGAAATGATCGTAAATTAAGCAGCACTTGGCTGAGCAAATCATACAAAATCTGGAAGGGTGGGCCGGGGGGGTTTGGGGCTAAAGCGGCGAGAGGGGTTCCCATAAAACGACGTTGGTTGGGCTGACGAAGGTGGAGCACGGGGGACGTTGCCTATCGGGGCGCGAGACGACATAGCAGACGTCAAAATTGGGCCGGCGTCGTCGTTGGCGGCGCCGGGCTTGACCGCTCGGCCCCAGCTGATGCCTTCCGCCACAGATGAATTATTCACTCGCTTGTCAAATCAATAATGACCCGGTCTTTAGTGGCCTACTCTCTGCTGCATGCCCTACTTATTGGTTTTGGGAGAGGGGAGGCAAGGGGGGGAGGGGGGGAGGGGGGGCATACATCTTTTTTGACAAAAGCTTGTTATGTGCCGGAAAGATATTTTTGCAGTTTACATCCAGTGAGGTGGACGCTCGGCCCCCTCGCTGGGAGAAATTGGCTGTCATTTGTTGCCATTTTGAGGATTGTTTCTGTGAAAATTGGAACTTTGAATGGACCGGTACAACTGCCCCCCCCGCCCCCCCCCCACCACCACCACAACTAGTCACACACATCCCCCATCACGCACACATATGAGTGCATTATTAATACGCCGGTTTTGTTCAAATGGAATGCGATGGGGGTGGGCGATGTTGCCATGGCTTTAAAAGGGGGCACGGGCATGTTTGCATGGCACGCCTAACACCCCCGTGCCCGCTGACTTTGACCCCCCCCGGCCCATCCCACCCTGCCTCCGTTCACGTGTCACTCACTGTCTCCCGCTCTGTAATTTTCCGTCTGCTGTAACATTCGCGGGGCACGTCGCCACCCGGGGTGGGGGGGGTACTTTTTAAATAAATAAAGAATTAATTAATTAGCACCCCCCACCTCCCCCACAACAATCTCTCTTTGTTGTGGTCCTGTCAATCTCTGAGCGCTCCGAGAGACGGCGAGAGAGCGGAAATGGTAGTGAGAAAATCAATTGGACAAAAATTAAAAAGCATCGAATTTTTATTTTTTTTTCTCTCTGCCCGAAATGCTTTTTACTTCTCCGCCATTGATCACTTTTAATTGGACGTCCTTTCCTGAATATCAAGCGTGCGTGCGCATTTCTGACATTTCCTAATGTTCGGCTTCGTACATGATAACCACTTGGCGCTAAGACACAACGCCATGAAAGGCCGTCACTCGCAGTGCCGACAGCTATAATGGCCTGATGATTGTGAGTGTGTATGTATGTATTCATGAAAAGGATGATGATAGGGGTCCACACTTTGGGGGGGGGGGGGCTGCCTTTCTGTTACCCTAATTCTGAGCTATGTCGACACTGGGCGCTCGCGCATCCCATGTTGCTGCTGGTTTGGTGTTTACATTTGGGAGAGCTGGAGCAGAACCACCCCTTTGTCCCCTTTCGGAGGGTTGACACCCATGCCCCCCCCCGCCCCCGCCCCCGCCCACCAACCCCTCCCTAAGTGGTTCTGCCTGGCTACACGCAAGGTTAGCAGCTTCGAACATGCTTGTGTACATGAACGTTTGTGTAATCCCATTGAAGGCCTCGTGGAAGAAGAACTCGGTCAGGAAACACAAGGTGGACTCGGAGCAGTTAAATTTTCCCAAACAGGAAGTCAGGGTCTTATTGTGATTTTTTTTTTTTTCAAATGTCAAGTCATGCTGTGACGATATGACTCCACTTGTGGAAAACTGTACCCACATTTAGCTTTAAATCCAGGTTGCTTCATCCATCCATCCATCCATCCATTTTCTGTACCGCTTGTCCTCACAAGGGTCGCGGGGTTGCTGGAGCCTATCCCAGCTGGCTTCGGGCAGTAGGCGGGGTGCACCCTGAACTGGTTGCCAGCCAATCGCAGGGCACACAGAGACGAACAACCATACTCACAATCACACCTATGGACAATTTGGAGTGTCCAATTCACCTGCCATGCATTATTTTTTATTTTTTATTTTTTTGTAAAAAATAAAAATGTAAAAAATCTTGTAAATTTGACTCTCAATAGAGTAGAGTGACAACCCGGACAAATTTGAAGCGTTAAAGAAATCAAGTTTACAAAATGAGGCTTCGAAATCATGATCGATCACTCTCCTATGCTGTGGGCATGTCCGCTGACCACGCCCCCACTCATCTGCTGCTACCCGTCAATCAAATACCACCGCGACAACCGAAAAAAATGGATGCTAATTTGTCTAGCGTCATTTTTAGCCCGTATTCCACTTTGGGCCTAACATTTGTGACGAACTTTGGCGACGCTAACAAATGATGATTTCACGTCCTAAACGTTCTCTAACATTCTTTAAATGTTTTTAATGATTCTCTAAACGGTCTTAATGGTTCTCTAAACTGTGCCAAGCTCGCATCCCACAGAGGGATGAACACGAGCAAATGTTGATTTCACGTTGCTGAAAGTCGCAACGTTTCCCAAACGTTCTCTAACATTCTTTCAATGTTTTAATGATTCTCTAAACGGTCTTAATGGTTCTCTAAATGGTGCCAAGCTCGCATCCCACAGAGGAATGAACACGAGCAAATGTTGATTTCACGTTGCTGAAAGTCGCAACGTTTCCCAAACGTTCTCTAACATTCTTTCAATGTTTTTAATGATTCTCTAAACGGTCTTAATGGTTCTCTAAACGGTGCCAAGCTCGCATCCCACGGAGGGATGAACACGAGCAGATGTTGATTTCACGTTGCTGAAAGTCGCAACGTTTCCCAAACGTTCTCTAACATTCTTTCAATGTTTTTAATGATTCTCTAAACGGTCTTAATGGTTCTCTGAACGGTGCCAAGCTCGCATCCCACAGAGGGATGAACACGAGCAAATGTTGATTTCACGTTGCTGAAAGTCGCAACGTTTCCCAAACGTTCTCTAACATTCTCATCTAAACAATTGAACTGCTTCTGTTCGTCTTCATGATGTTTCTTGTCATTTGTTGACAATCACTGATTGGGGCTGTGGTGCCATTCAGGGGACATTTCCATCCGAGTTTTCATGCATCTTAAGATCGAATTTGTGATTTTTGCGGGGTGGCATTTCCGACGGATCCAAATGCGGATGAAATGCGGATTATATTTCACGCGTACGGACGTACGCAGTAGTACAGACGCTGTCGCCATATGATGCCTCTTGTATGTTCACCATTGCCCCCCCACGACACCCCCCCCCCCTCCCAAACCACACCTCCCCTATCTTTTAATTTATTTGGTCCAACGTCAAGTCTGAAACATTCTTTTAACGTTTTTTGTGCTCTTTTTGGTTTGTCAATGTTGCGCTTAACTCTCGCGCAGCCGTCAAAAGCACTTGTCGCTCCTCTTTCTGTTAAGTCTAAAGCACTACATCATGTCGACATTTAGGGGTTTTTTTTTTTTTTTCTTCCCGAAATTAATGGGGAATTAATGATTCCGTTATCCCCCTGCTGTGCGAGTGAGGGGGGGGGGGCGTTTGGGATTCTTTTTTTTTTTAATCGCCCAACCTCTACAAACTGATTGGAGCAGAAAAAAATACGCCCCAGTCCCCCCTTCTGCCAGGCTTCACAATGGAGGCGCTGATTTTTTTGATAGGGGCCTACGCCGTCCGGTCGGGGGGGGGGGGGCAGCTGGAATTAGAAGTGGATTAATAATTTTAAACAAGGCTAAACCGGCTTGGACTGTCTGTCTGTCTGCTCTTTCCAATGCTTAGCCAATAGTCCGTCTGCTGCGAGAACACATCAAAACAATCTTAAAAAAAACACAAAATGCTCCTAATTGAAGATGTTGAGCTTTCGTTGATGGGCTTGCCAGGCCGTGAAAACACACTTATTGAGGCAGATTTCACGAGGTTCTATGACTGGGATTATTGCTGACTTTACTCCTCTGTGATAACATGGGCTTAAAAAAAAAAAATGGCCGCTCTATTAAGTACATGGTTGACGTGCTTTTTAAAAATTGATATATTTAAAATGTTTGGTCAATTGGAACTCTCAAAAAAAACGATTTTTTTTTCTCAACTGTTTTGTTTCCGGGACCTCGCCAACTCGCTCTGCTTTGCGCCGCGATTGAAATAAATCTTCGTGATGAGGTTCGCGATGCCGGATTTGGGACCGTTCGCTCACTCAGACGGCCAAAACCAGCCAAACTTTGACCCAGTCAGAGTAAAGATTAGATTTTGGTGCCAGTGGGAGTGTTAACTGGTGAGTTTCTGGGATTTTTTTTGGGGGGGGGGCGGGCGGGTGCGGGAGGGAAGGGGCTTGATCTAAAAGCAGACGTATTATCGCTCAAATTTGGGTACGGCACCAGACCTCCGTAATCTCCGATGTAATTTAAGTGTGCGTGTTTGTGTGTGCGCGCGCGTGTTTTTTGAGTTGTCATCTTTTTGCGGTGGGTTTTGTCCAAGCGGTGAGGCCACACGCCCACGTGGAAGCCAAGGGCCTCTTCTCTTCTTTTCTTTTCTTTTTCTTTCAATCCCGCCTTGAAAATGCCGAATGGACAGCGCCGCGTCGACAAAGCAGACAATAAGAGAAATTGATAATTTTCCCCTTTTTTTTTTTAATACCGTCATTATAAAAATGTGCTGTGAATGTGGCAGGGACATCAGCCCCCCTTCGGAGCTATTATGCCGGGCTGTCTGGTGTTGCAATTTTACACTCCACTGATTCAGACAAGCACAAGAGAGAGCGTGCGTGCCCCACATTTCACCTTATTGAGGTAAAACAGAGAAATCACTCCCAAGGCAAGCTAATTCCGAGGCCGCAATTGCCCGAGCGGCCGTTTTCCAAAAGGGGGGGGGGGGGGAGACTGTGCCGGGTTGCGCACGTCAAGTCCACTTTAGAAGTGTGCAAATTAAAGCGAGCTCCACGTCGACCTCATAAACTTGATTTTTTTACGGCTGGAAATGATAACTTGATGTGTCGTAAAATGTTCTCGTTTATCACAATGCAAAAGGCCATTTTTTTTTGCTTTTTTGTCCGGCGGGAGGTGTTAAAACGTGGACGTTGTTGCGCGTTGCAGCCAATTGACGGTGTCACATCTTATGTGGCATGTGACATCACGGTCCTTCATGGCTAATGCATGAAGCACGCCATGTTTCATGCAGCTGACAGACAAGGCAGCTTCCATGCATAATTGAAGCCTCGCAAGAATGAAAACAAAGTGGCTGCGACGCGTGCTCGCCTTTTCACTCTATTAAACTGTTATTAGCCTTCCCACTTATTGCTCTTGCGTAAGGTTCTTATAGATGATCCGCTTTTTTTTTTTTTTTATAGCGAGTACATTTCGGGTATGGAATTATTTCTTGACAAGAAATATCGCGGATTGAAAATGATTATTGTTCCAGATTTTCAAGAATATTTGTCTTTATATGTTAGGGCCAAAGATATAATAAAACTGGTGCAATATTACTAGATTTTTTTTTTTTTTTTTTTTTTTAACGTATATAAGATATACTGCAGGAGTTTCCACCTGCATTCCTCTTTAGGTTGACCGTTGAAATTCTATTTCATGACATTATATTACTTCTTTTTATTGACTTGGTAACTCCATTTGAAAATTGATTTTATTATTGTTACTCGAGGTGCAAGGAATAATTGATGAATCGACTATCAAATGAATCAACAAGTTTATTTGATAATCGTTTAATTGTTGACAGATGTTAAGTAGTCCAAACCGGTGGCTTTTTCAAACACTCATCAGTAAATGGTCTGCAATATTTTTCCGGTCCTCCGTTGAGGCAAGTTGATTATCTTTGTCTTAAATTAAAATAAGACACTGAGCAACATCTGCTTTTACTTTGGGGTTTTGCGGAGTTTCTGACACGTTCCGGACCAAAGTAAGAGAATCATAATCAATTTATGTTTGTGCACTTTTTTCTTCATTGTTAATTTGAAATACAGTTATGCCCTTTTTTTTTTTTATAAAGGGATGGAAATTTAACAAAATATTTATATATATATATTTATATCAGAATCATTGATTAATAATAATTTTTAAAAAATGAACTGATTATTCAAATAATTTCTTGTTGCAGCCTGACTGATTAAAACTTATAAATGGGAATAAATGTAAGGAGCATACACTTGTTTTGTTATCGATTAACACTCAAATTGTAACACAAGAGAATCAAACTTTCTTTTTTCTGTTTGCTTTTTTTTGGGAAATCTTGACCTTTGACATCGTGTAGTTGTGTTGTCGTATTTTTCTGCCCTCTTGATATGGATGCTATTGACTGATTTACGACTTTGCTTGTATCTTAGTAACTTTCACTTGCAATTCCTTTCCTTTCACTTTATTGCCCAAATATACGCCAGATTGCACCAAATAGTTCTGAGGAATTTCAGTGGGAAATATGACCTAAGTTTTGATGTCCCCCCCCCCCCCCCTCCCCCTCTATCTATCTGGGACGGCCACTTCAAAGCAAATTAAATCTGCACACATTTTTAATGCAACTTGATGCTCTCAGTGTGTCTATTTTAAAACAATAATGAAAAAAATCCTTTGACTCTGCTTGAGGGACAATTTCCTTGTAAAATAAAGGGACTATTATTGTTTATCGGAGCAACAAGTGAGGCTTTTGATCAAAGGGAGGTTTTGGGTTTCTGTGCCCCCCCCCCCCCCCCCTCGTGAGGCTCTCGTGGCCCATCAAGAGGAGAGAGAGAGGTGTCACGGGTCATCATAGCAGGGGACGGATCGAGTGTCTGTGCAGATGCAGATGAAAATATTTGACTATGACGCGTTGGAGCAAAGCAGCTTCGTTACCACCAAATGTGCCATTTATTAGGGACGGCCCTGCCAATCACACCACCGCACACTTTTTAGCACTGCCCTCTGGCCCATTTTTCTCCGTCTTTTTTTTTTTTGGGGGGGTGGGGGGGTTCCAAAACGATAATCAAGCCTATATGAGTCCGCTGAATGGCAATCGTGAGCGGCAATGTCCGTTGTGTTGTTCTCATCCCGAGACGTCGGCAAAGCCAAAAAGGAAAAGGCAATTATTGTGCAGGCGATTGTCCCATAGTGGCATTGAAAAGCTGTCAGCGTGAGAGGCTTGCGATTGGGTTGGTGGACGGACACCCATGGCCCCCCATACATTATCCTGGCATGAGGTCGCTCTGCACCTGGCTTTTCCACCCCCCCCCCCCCCCCTCTTCTCAATTGGCCCTCCTACCTGTCTCATTCCTCCAACAGCAGCAACAACACCTCCTCCATCTTCTCTATTTGATGGATGGATGGATGGACACGATTAATTTAATAATACAGTAATTGAAATCACGATTAGGACAATCATTTGTTTTTTGGTACAAAACACGAAAATGTAAAAAAAATATGAAGACAAATATAATTCTTTGAAAAACTTTATTCAAGTTCCTTTTGGACTAAACAAGATTGATTAAATTAGTCATTTTAAAATAAAAAGGTGCAAATATATCAATTTAAACAACTCAAAATTAGTATTAATAATCTTTTATTTTTGTTTACAATAATGCCGATTTTGTAATTGTGGAGTGTAACAATTGAAATTGTAATTGAATTGTGATTTAATTGCACAGCCCTAATTTATCCGATGCCTAAGAATTATGGAAATATGATCCAGTTTGGCTTTTTTTTATAAACAATTAATCCACGTTTGAAAATATACTGCATTCTCGTGAGTAAACTTGTATTGTAGCAGCTGTTTTATTTGAAGCGCCGTCACCCGGCAACCAACCTGCAGCCGCGGCTGCCGTTTTTCCTTTTCTCAGCAAATCATTACAGTAAAAATCACTTCTGATCATGCAGCTTGTCGCACAACATATGGAAAAAAAAAAAAAAACATTTGCTGATTGTTGCATGGCTTTTGATTATACCTCATGCTCCAATCTTTTATCCTCTTGCCCCAAGTGACTGTTGTCACGCATGTTGACACACACGCACACAATCCGATTTCTGCTATAGTGATCCGGCATTACTTATTTTTATTTTTTATTTTTTTATTTTTTTACTTTACTCCTTGCTCGCTGATAGTCTGCTTCAGAGTGCCTTGTTGTCAGCCCCGAGTGTGTGCATGTGACAGAGAAGTTGGAAGAGATGTCAAGTGTGTGTGTGTATATGGTGGCTTTGCGCTGGTGCGGCTGCTTTAGAGTGCCTCATTGTTGCGAGCTGGAAAAATGCTGCGATGACTCTGTAAGATATATTATGTCACGTAAGAGGGAATCGTGAGGTAAGCAAAGGATTCCTAGGAATCAGTTTACTGGAAACCGATTCCCCAAAAAGAACTGGTTTTCGATTCCCATCCCAACTGGTGAGTCAAGCTACTGCAGAATTATCAAACATTTCTTCAATACTAACAAGTTATACAGTGGTGCCTTGAGATACGAGTTGTATTTGTTCTGTGACTGCGCTTGTAACTCAAAACATGCATATCTCAAATCATCTACAGCCCCTGCAAAGAAAAATTGCACTTTTTATATTATTCTTTATCAAAACAAACAGTGGCAATAATTAAATATGATGGAAAGAATTGAACACTTTCTGCATCGTGTTTTTTTAATGCTGCAATTCAATTCATTGTGCTTCTTCTGGTGTGCTAGCCTTGGCCACCAGGAGGCAGTGCATTAATGTTGACGCAAACAAAGAATAGTTCTTCTTCTACTGCTCCATCTATCTATCATAAACTAACGAATCTCACATATAGTGACCATTGTCCTCTTTTATTATGAGAGGTTGATGAATATGTGAGCCCCGAGGCAAGCTTGGGGGGGGGGGGGGTGGGGGGGGGGGGTTTCTCTCAGGTGAATGGCTTTTTCTTTTGCTGAATCGGGCCCATTCCTGCTGAAGTTTTGTGGCTTGCTGCTTACCGTATAAGCAGCAAGCGGCCATACAGTAAC